>NC_139157.1:64621518-65246554 GCF_964270905.1 Leucopleurus acutus
AGAATACAAATAAAAATATATAAAATGTATCATTGTTATATCTTAAAAATAATAGGTATGAAATTCTAAACCTTCAGCTAAAATATCTTCATCATAGTATTTTTTTTTTTACAAAAACTCCTGTTGTTTATACTTCTGCATTCTTAAAATTGAACTAAATTAGTGCTTGGGTAAAAGAGTCAG
The DNA here is from genome assembly GCF_964270905.1 of Leucopleurus acutus. Lineage (NCBI taxonomy): Eukaryota > Metazoa > Chordata > Mammalia > Artiodactyla > Delphinidae > Leucopleurus > Leucopleurus acutus. Next base: position 64,621,702 of record NC_139157.1, read on the forward strand.
CCGAAGAATTTCAGCAGCAGAATAATTAGTAGTTAGGGCAGGCTGGCAAGTTAGGATGGTCTCCAGGAGGGATAGATTATGTTCCTAAAGAGACTCTTCCAACTTTGCAAACCCAAAGAAATGGAAGGACTGACATGAGAAGGAGGCTTCTCTATTTAGGACAATGTCGCTTTATTACATGAGAACTCCAACCATAGACCCACTAACCTGAATTGGATCCCACAGGTCCTATCAATTTGCGGGTTAAATGTACCTCTGGCATCTGCATAGTGATTCAGATCTTGGAATCTGGAGCTGAAGTATCTAAGTTTAAATCTGGCTATGCCACTTGTTACTTGTTAACTGTTCATTTTTCTGTGTGAGCTCAGAAGAATTATTTGACTTTTTGGCCTCAAAACCCTTACTTGAAAATGGGCCTAATAAGAGTAACCTACAGTATCAGGTTATTGTAAGGACTGCATGAATTAAAACATAGAAAGTGTATAGAACAGCAGCTATTTCCTAGCTCAGTAAATGCCAGCAGATAATGAATCTAGCCCTGTGGCTAGAACAGAGATCTTCAACCACGCACTTTCCTTAATTTGTGCACAAGATTATGTATTGTGGCTACATGTTTCAGCCAGTGGGTATATAAAGTTGGTTTTCCTATTTTTTCTCCCATCCTCAGAATTGTCACAGAGAGAGATCTAAAATATCATGCACTGGAAATGACTTATTCATCGGAAAATGCACGTCCAATAATTATTTTAAAGGGCTCTGTTGTAGATAACGTTGACTACTTGTTACATCTCACTACTTGATCTGGGCAAGCCCACTCTTTCTATACCCATCCAGGGAATAGAGAAATCATTATTCAATTTTCTCCAATTTAAAGCCAAATAATAAGGAAAAAGAACATTTCAGTCATTGATGTCAATGAACTGGAGAGGAAAAATTGTAGATGCAACTACCAGATTATTATTCTCATTGATGCCAACCAAAGTTGAAAGGAAAGACAAGACAAAAGTGCCATGCGCACAAATTGTCTTAAGTGCATGGACTCAAGTTCGCACCTTTATGAATAATCCGTTTTATTTCCTTTTGACCTCACCCTTTGCTGTAAGAATGTCTTTCTAAGTAGAAGAAGCAAATCAAATCACCAGAAATTCTGCCCTGATTATTGTTCATTTTCCTATGGATTTCTCGTTCCAATAGAATCAGAAGGAGGAAGGGGTCCTCTTCGCAGGGCACCCAGGATGTCTGTTCACTGTAACCCTTTCTGTAAAAGTGATGGGCTACTTGGCTCCCCTGCCCTGTACTGTTGGCTCACAAGATCACACTAGTTTTGCAGTTTCTCCATTTTCATTCTGTTTTATTTTTCATAAGATCTGACTGATACAATTTCTTCCGATTTTTCAACTTAAATTATTCTATTTTCTCTCTACGTTGGTGCCTTTCTGATTTCTTCTCTGATCTACTTTTCTAATCAATACTGCCAACTCAAAATTTAATAGAATCTAGGAAGCACACTTGAATTTTCATGGCTTGGTTTTCCCTTTTGTTTTCTTTTTCTTTCTTTTTCAGTTTTTTCTAATATAACACTTCTCTTCTTCTCATATTTCTATATTTCTGGCTTTCATAGGATACTGGGTGTCCCATTCTGTCGCTTTCTTGTTGTGATCCAGAATCCATCTGCATCCTGTAATCATGCTCACTGAAGTTGTTAGTCGTTAGCTGTGAAACTCCAGCAGCTGGAAGCCTTCCCCAGGAGCTTGGTGGGGACAGCACACCTTTGCCGCTTTCTCCTGGAGGATAGACAAGGGGTTCTCATTGGACCTGCACAGATTGCAGTTATCTTCTGCCCTTAAAATTGTTCCAGTCTGTTCTTTCATGGTTGCAATTGAGATTTTGGCCAGGGGATTCCACTTATTTCTAGTCTCTTTCTTCCATATCCTTCCGTAGTCCAAGTGCATCATCTATGTTTTGTGCATTTCTACAGCCTCACTGCATGGATGGTCTATGTGGGCAAGAAATTTCATCAGCAGATACAATGCCAAGAAATGATAAATAGCTGGCACTTCTGTCAATCAGAAAAGCAGGAATTAAGTAGGTCGCATTTCAAGGAGGCTAAAATTACTTTTTTATGAATATAAAAGTCTTGCGCCTTTGTAAGTTCGATTAACTTAAATTAGATATAAAATTTAACGTACTGCTATCAGGCCTTAAAAGGGTATGTGAATCTGAACAAATATGATTATATCGATTCTCAATAATATGCTTCATGAAATGAGTTTGTTACAAAAATTTATCCTAAAACTAAAACTGATAGGAAGTTTTAAAACAAACATCAAAAAATTCTAGAAGAAATCAAAATTGCATTTACACACTATTTATAAAATGACAAAAGCTTCTTATATCATCACTTATAGAGTGTTTTAAAGCTATATTCAGGAAAATATTCTTATCATGAAACACTGATTTTTAAGCATTAAATCATTTGAAAAACTTAGGAAATAATTTATAGCAAACATAAGGAAATTATTAATGAAGGCAGAAGTAAAGACCGATCAATTGAAAAAGATATATAATAAAATTGATAAACAAATATAAAAATGGATTGTTTTTAAAACAATAAAAGAAGTATATAGATAATGTCATTATGAAAAAGAAAAATAGGAATAAATAAAATTATGAATTAGAAGGTATAAGTGCAGTTAGAGAGAAATTATTTGGAGAGGTTATTTTGTAAACCTCAATACAAATATAAATACATATAATATGTAGGCAGCAGATTGCTTTGTACTAGAGGAATATTATATAATACTTGAGAGAGCAACATGAATGTAATCTTATTTCTATCATTTCCTGGCTGTGTGAAATGGGGAAATGCATCCAAATTATCTGTGTTTCAGTTACAGCATTTATAAAATGAGGGTGATGGTCAGTAGGTTTACCTCATCACTTTGTTCTAATTGAATTAAATAATGTTTAAGAAGAATGTCTAAAATTTCAGCATACAGTTTGTGCTTAATAAAAGTTAGGCATTAATAATAGTGGCAACAATTGGGTTTTACAAGCTTAATATTATTTCACCAGCCACTGACTTGCATGTTTTTAATATACAACTTCATTGTTAAAATGGCTTTATTTTTAACTCTTAGCACTTGGTTTTGGCATGTCACAAGCAAATTAATGTAGATATTTTCAAGTAAATAAAATCTAAATGACTGATTAGACAATTAAATTCAAGGGGCATAGCTCAGCCTCATTTCAAAACCCATGGACCCCACTTCAAAGGCCCACCCCCAAGCCTTTTCCTGTCTTCCCTCTTGATTGGCTATCATGCCACGGGGAACTCAACAGAGCTTTGCACTGTCAGGGGAGAGACCATTTTCTTGGACTCTTCTGTGCCTAGACCCTGTGCTGTTGCTGTTATCAGCTGCTGGAGCCCTCGTCATCTCTTTTCTTGGCATAGAAAATATCATTTACAGTTCTGGCAGATTCACTTGGTTTTTCTGCTTAGCTCTTTGGCATTGATGATTTTCTGGAGAGGGTGGTCTGGCTCCCCTGCTCTCCTGCGAGTTTAGGAGTGTCACACTGCCATTTCAACCTAGCTGCCAACTCTTGGAAATCTGAATGACACAGCGAAGTGCACCTTTATTACCTCTCTCATCAAGTGTAGAATTTCAAAGGAAATCCACTAAGTCTAGTCCCTGTAGCCCCCCTCAAATTCTCCTGGTGGAGCTGAAATTTCTTACCACTCCTCACCCTCCCTTTCCCTCACTTGATATCTTTTTCATTCAAGCTCCAAAGACTTCTCTAAGTATGATGTGGTTGAGGAAGATGGTGTTGACGATTAGAGAGAACATGTCTTCTTTCAAATCTATGAGCTGTCAACTCAAATCAATCTTCAAATGTCTTAAACTGACATCAGAGGTGGTGTTTCTTCGCACTTAGAGGAGAAAGGAGTTGTCACAGAGGCACAGAAAGTTTAGTGTGAGTGACAAGTAGCACCCAGGTCAGAGAAAAAAGGGAATCAAATCAGAAAAATTAACAGGACTCAGAATATGGATGGTCTTAGAGGTCATAATAAGGAATTTGAATCGTATTCTGACTGTGATGGTAATTATTAAATCAGAGTTTTACCCTGGAGAAGGTCAGCATCTGATAGATGCTGATAAAAATTTGTCTCTAAAGACAAGAGAAGTGGCAGGGAGCCCTCTTAGGATACCTCTAGGCAAATCCAGGCCAGAAAGGAGATAGTGGTTAGGGACAATGTTACAGTGGAAATGATGGCAAATTTGCTGTGGAATGGAAAGGAAATGAGAAGAATCAAGGATGCGTCCTTTGTTATAGACTTGAGGAACTAAGTAGCTGGTAGGGTCATTTCATGAAATGGGACATTTATCCTGTGCCAGGCTTCGAGATATGTGGAGTAAGGAAGAAAATAATAGTTTCCATTTGAGAACGATGTACTCGGGTGGTGAAGGTAACATTCAGAGATGAGAGGGAAGAGGCAGAGGTGTTGCTAATCACAGAATATTCTTACCTCTGGTGGGAGCAGCGTTTGTTTGATTAGAGAAGGACGTGAGGGAATTTCCTGTGGTAATGGCAATGTTCTATAACTTAGTGTATGTAGCTCGGTGCATTTTTCAGAACTGGTTGAACTCTATAATTAAACTCTTTGTTTCATTGTATGTAAATTATACCTCAAAAATGGTAACACATGAGTTAGAAAAACAAAAGTAGTTTTGCTTACAGATATAGAAAGATAGTGAAAATAAAAGGCAATTCAACTAAGGTAGCTGTCCATTGAAATAAGAGTATAAAACAGCTTTCACTCTCTGAGTAAAATGTGTCTACTTAGCTTGTTGTAGACAGAAATTGGACAACCTTGACTATGAAGGATCTATCCCAGTTACTTAAAGAGGTAAGTTCCAAAGAACTCCCCCTGTGATAATTATATCTTGCCAGTTAACTCATGTGATCAGACATAAGAGAGCCTGTGTTGCCACCAAACCATAATTTTCTCAATGGAGTATAAGGAAATAATGATTTCATGCACTGTGTTCCTGCACAGCTGAGGCCTTCTGAACAATGGGTATGTCTGAACAGCTAACAATTATTGGAAGCTATACTGTCTCCCTGAAGATAGACACCCAGAGATATTTTAGGATACTCAAGTGTGATGGTTAGTTTCGTGAGTCAGCTTAAGTCTCCTTTATCTTTCAGGAGACATTTGTTTACTTTCCAGGGTAACTAATCACTTTCTCTCTGGAGAAGAGTGTAAGCAGATGAAGCAGAGATACCAGTAGCCATAAAAGCTTAGAGTTTTCTCTAAGGGGGAGGGAGGAATAAATTAGGAGTTTGAGTTTAACAGATACACACTACTATATATAAAATAGATAAACAACAAGGGCCTACTGTATAGCACAGGGAGCTATGTTCAATATCTTGTAATAACCTATAATGGAAAAGAATCTGAAAAAAATATATATGTTTATATATATGTGTATATATATGTATATATATATATATATATATATGTATAGACTGAATCACTTTGCTGTACACCTGTATACAACATTGTAAATCAGCTATATTTCAATTAAATAAATAAATAAACACATAAGTAGAGTCTTCTAATTTGAGGCTTCCTCCACTCTGGTGCAAAGCCAATTCAAACAAATGTACACACTTTGCCCTCATTACATTGTCCTGTGGGGGTTGGGGTGTGGGGATACAATGCTAAGATCTTGTTCTGGCTACTGCTTTCATGATGAGTAGCAAACTGTGTGCCTGGCTTAGGGTCTTGTGTTTTTGGCAATACATGTATATATAAAAGCAAACTAACTCAGTAACTGGCAAGTGGTGTAATCTCAGATCTTTCACAATTTTGGAGCTAACAGGGAGATTCTACAGTAATCATGTAATGGTTTCTCACGCGGTGTGTCAGATCCCTGGATGAAAGCCTGAGTCCTAAGCCAGAAGTCCCACAGAGTCCAGCAAAATTTGGGAGCTATTTCTAGCAAATGTAATGGTGCCTATGAAAATTTAGAGCTACCTGTTTTGGGGGAGAAATATACAACTCCACAACAGTTTTTACAATGTCTCCACTCCCAACTATACCTGTTGGTAACCTGTATTACTCTCTAAGCCTAGTTATTTGCCATTTGCTGTCACTGTGACTCTGCTTTCTAAAATCACAGTACAAGTGGTAAGCAAGAGCTCTTTTTTCCCCCCAGTAGGAGAAAATGCATTTAGCTTGCGTTTACATGAAGGAAGCTAATTTTATAATTTTACCATTTAAACTTTTCCCTGGTTTCAAACATATTCATTCTCAATTCCTCTAACAGGGTGTTCAGTTCTTACTTTGTTGGAAAGTCGGATACAGAGACAATTTAACAATGATAGTGTATCTGCTACACCTTGAAGATTTATTTCTTCTTGGATACTAAACATATGCTATGCAACATATAGAACTTTGAATTAGATTTTGATCAATGACCTCATGCTAATTTTCATTCTGTTTGTTTTGCTAGTGGGAAGCTTTAAGAAGTGAAGTTTCAGATCTAGTATGTGTTTTTGAGGGTATTTAAAAAGACAAAAGGCTATCTTTTACAGAAGAGATGGCCCCTATCTCTTAATGTCAGTTCCCTACATATCCAGGATTATTCTATATCTACTAGAAAACTCTGATCTTTTATGAAAGAATGAAGTGTGAGAACAATCTATTTCTAAGAACAAAACCACTGAATATCTATCTTTTCAGAAAGCCACATAATCTTAAATTGCCTTAAATTCTAAGTGATATTATCTGAACTGGAACACAAAGATAATGTCATGTCCTTTATATCACTCACCAACCCACACTCTGGAACTAATTAAATGAAAGATTCATAACAAATGATGAGATAATAAAACAGATATTTTCCATTTGTCTTAATTCTTACATCTATATATGCACTTAAAATGTCTAGAAAAATCCTATCTTCAATTATAAATATCAGTGAGATATTCAATTACCTTTAAGCCCCAAGATTACCTACTGAAATGCAGGTACTATTTTGTTCTTTTCACCAGAGAGTCTGCAACTTGGTAAATTGTTCCAAAACCAGAGCATATTTTCCCATAGAACCAATCTACAAAGAAGTGTCAGGTCAACACACTGTTCCCACACAACTGTTAAACCCGCACTGTCCTCAAGTTGAATATTTTATCAACGCTGCTGAAAACCTAATCATCACGCTTATTAATATGCCTGTGGAAAATTAATACAAAGCCCTCCAATTCCCCAAGGGAGCCAGGGAATAACCTGTCCTGTCAGTGGGACTGTGGACTCCTTTCCTCTCAGTGGCTGAGTGGTGGGAAGTCCCTCTTCTAGTAATTAGCCTTGGTGTGACAGCCATGGTGTGGAGCTGGGACGTCCGACACAGAGAAAAAGTTGAGTGGGCTAAATATACTGGCTTGATAGCCCTGAAAAGATGCTTCTCACTCTGGCTGAACACATGACATCTTTTTGAAGTTGCCTCTTTAGGGCTTTAGGAGCCAACCTTCATGCTTCAGTTTCTTCCTGACACATCACTTCTGATGAATCCCATCCCCATATCTTGAGGTACAGCAGATTGGAAGAGATTCTCAGTATTTCTTCTCTATCCTTCTCTTCCTTTATGAAGCATACAGAACTTCTAGGGTTTTTCTCCATTCACATACATTCTGCCTGAACACCCTCCTTTTATAATATAAGGCAACACCTGGGAAGATATATGTGGTAAACTATTATCTTCTGAAATCTTTCTTTCTCCCTACACCTCACTTGGTCCTATAAGGGGTGGTCTGCAAACTCAGCATCTAGGTATGAATGATTTGAAGTAAGAACTCTGATGATTGCTGCTAGTGAGGGTACAGTTCAGGATAGGAAGGTATCCTTCCCTATAAATATTTGTTTAACATACAAATCTCATTATTATTAAATATTGAACTTAAATTTAAAACAAATCTCTCTATTAGCTTGCCACACCAAAACCCAACCCACCATCTATAATCTAAGTATAGCCCACAGGGCTATCAGCTTAGGGTCTCTTCTGGAGAGAGAAACAAAGACACACCAAAGGTGACCCTGGCTGGTCTCACCTAGAACATAATTGAATCCAGAGTCATCTGTTTTGGAAGGTATACTCAGAGTTAGACATAAAGGGTTTCACATGTTTTGGAGTATGATTAGTATCATATTTCTTCATTTCTTTAAATGTAATTAGACTGATTATTTCTCCATTAGTCAAATTCTTAGGGAGTTCATCATTGTACTCTTAGGATTTTTCCTTCTCCTGATAATTATTCAAGAAATCCACAGGATTAAGACTTTTTTTTTTTTAAAGAAGAGGTCTGCCTGATTTCCATTGCAAATGGAGAAGAAATATGAGCATTTCTCCTCTGCTACTGTCATCTCCACCATGGATCCACGCTGCCATAAGATGCGTAGCAGGAGTGAGAATCAGAAGATCACTCTGAGCTGTCCTCTCAGGACACTTCCTCAGCTCCCACATCAGAGATAAGCCTCACAGCCACTTGCCCTTGTGTCTCCTTGCTTAGTGCCTATTCTATTTGGAAGGGATTTTGGCTAGATGGATCTGCTCTGCCCACCTGACTTAACAGTGGACTCAATCAACCTTGTCATACCAAATAAAGAGAATAGATACTGGTCCACTGCTATCCCCTCCCCCTTCCCTCTTTCTTCAAAGCCTCATTCTCCTATCTAAAGTGTGGGCAGATTAATTTGTCTGCTGTTTAAGTAGATATGAAACGACATAGCAAAATGTCCATTTCTTTTTTTTCCAGTCCCTTCCATCATGAGTGCTTCTCTCAAAGTACCTCTCAATTGGCTCGAGGTAGAGACAACTATGCCTCAGTTCTTTTTCTTCAGAGCTAATGAGAAAGCCTCAGCATTCCCCACCAGATCAACAATTTCAGCTTCTGTAGATCCTTTCCTCCCCTCTCAGCTCTGATTGTTTGCTTAGAGATTAGATAGTCTGATTTGGGGGTAAACAACGTGAGTGATGTTTGCAGGCAGCAAGTCTATGTTTTCAATTCTTAATGAACTCAGAGGGAGTTGTCTAGTACCAATTGCTGTTGTTTTCTATTTGATGTCTTTTAAAAAAAAATAACGTGAGCTTTGGACCCCAGATCCCAGTTCTGGGACACCAGAAAAAGTTCTGCTCAAGATTGGACATTTGCCATCATCAGATGAATGGATAAAGAAGATGTGGCTCATATATACAATGGAATATTACTCAGCCATAAAAAGAAACGAAATTGAGCTATTTGTAATGAGGTGGATAGACCTAGAGTCTGTCATACAGAGTGAAGTAAGTCAGAAAGAGAAAAACAAATACCGTATGCTAACACATATATATGGAATCTAAGGGGAAAAAAAAGGTCATGAAGAACCTAGGGGTAAGACGGGAATAAAGACACAGACCTACTAGAGAATGGACTTGAGGATATGGGGAGGGGGGAAGGGTAAGCTGTGACAAAGTGAGAGAGAAGCATGGACATATATCCACTACCAAACGTAAAATAGATAGCTAGTGGGAAGCAGCCGCATAGCACGGGGAGATCAGCTCGGTAGTTTGTGACCACCTAGAGGGGTGGGATAGGGAGGGTGGGAGGGAGGGAGACGCAAGAGGGAAGAGATATGGGAACATATGTATACGTATAACTGATTCACTTTGTTATAAAGCAGAAACTAACACACCATTGTAAAGCAATTATACTCCAATAAAGATGTTAAAAAAAAAAAAAGATTGGACATTTGTATGAAGTTGGAAAGATCCCAAAGGAAACAGGCTGTGAGGCTGGTTGGAGATTCTGGAAACAATATGAAGGCTGAGAGCTCTATGAAGTACCCCCATGCCAGCAGGGCACACCAGTTTAGGAAGAGAGGTCAACGCTTCCATTCTGGATAAATAAGTGGTTCTTGGAGGGTGAGGAAAAAGGGAAAAAAAGGCCTCGGATTCCCAGGGCAGAACACAGGATTCATCAAGGGGTAGAGCTGATAACCACTTAGATTCCCTTAGGTATCTGCAGACATTGTTCAAAGCTGAGCACTTACTTTCTCTTACCTTCATGTACTCTCTTGTGCATGGTCCTCTTTTCTTTTTCTTTGCCACCATCCCTGGGGCATAAGTTCAAAGGAGAAAACAGCAGTGATCAGACCGTGGGAACTAGACCAGACTTCAAAAGTGACACCCTTTTCCATTCTCCCTCTGAGCCTATCTGTGATCCTATGTAAATAACCTAGAAGAGAGTAGAGTGGTGACAGTCATGGTGGTGAGAGGTGGATACGGGGCAAACTTTGCGAGATTTGAACTGCATAGTAAGTGCGAGGGTAATCATGAATTCTACTCAGAAAACACTTGATTTGAAGGAACATTTATTTGAAACTTTGAAGCAGGGACACATGGAAACGCAAATGATATCTCTCTGCCTCTACTGGTCCTCATAAAGGAGAGTGAGTTGGGTTCATACAACAAACTTCCTATTGTGCAAACATCTGGTTTGTGACTATTGTTCACACCTGATGCAGGGCGAATCCCTGTGAGAAAATATCTCTTCCCTCTCTCCTATATATTCACAGAGGGATCCCTCCCACCTTTGGCCCTGGTCCAATACCTCTGAACGGAAGAATCCTGGATTTAAGCAGGGAGCAGGGTGTAGTTTTCAGTCTCCACTGGATCCAGCCCAATGAGAAGTAGGAAAACTTGTTTCCTCTCCTACTCCTAAGTTTTTTCAATTCTGATCTATTGCACTTTGATCCTAGTCAAGTGCTAAGATCCAGTGAAGGTTCTCAAGGTCTGATTCGTTTCTCTGGAGCTGGATTTCTAACTCGAGATCACATTGCAGAAGTGGTGGAGAAGTCAAGTCCATAGTGAATTGACAGCTCCAGGTCTGTGTGTGGTAGGATGCAGACAGGGGGCAGGTCTCTGATTTGAGGTGGAGAAGAAGACTTGGGGAAAGGTGGAGGTGATCCTCTGGATGGCTGCAAAATCCACTGCGCTCAAGAAAGAGAAGCCTGTGGAAAGGAAACCCTACCTGAGTGTGCTACCCCGTGCCCTGGTCTGTGAGGCTCAGCGGTAGGTAAAGCTGCTCATTTCAAAGGACACAAAATGGGTCCCATGTGAAGTAGGTGAGCGGCAACGTTCTGAGCAGAGCGGGAAATAGAACCATCCCGGGAGACTACAGCACGGGGACGAAGGGCTGCCAAAAGCTACAAGGAAGGCTCGCCGGAAAGGCTTGGCCTTGTTGTCAATGGCTGGGACCTTGCTGAAGTTCAGAAATACAAATACACAAGGAAAAGGGAGTTTACTGATTTCATATACCCACCTCTGGATGAATGTTATTTTTTTACCATAAAGAAAACAATGTTTTATTTGAAATTACAATTTTTTTCAGGGTAGCCTCACAAAGGAAAATTTCTATGATGCTAAAACAGTCGAAGGCCACTTTTTAGCTGAGAACCTATAGAGATCTTGCATATGCAAAATAGGGCCTTGGAGCTGAGTGTAGGAATCGCAATCACAATTAGCTGAGTACCACGCGGTGGAGAAGAGGCAAGAAAACGAGGGTCCAGAAGGGAATAGTCTACAAGGCACAAGGAGAGCCTTAGCGGAAGAGACCCAGAATGGGGGCAGCAGGTCAGGGACGGAGAAATGGCCCTTTGCTCAGCAAATTTGACAGAAGCACTAAGAGCTCTGGGGTTTCTGCACATTGTCCCATGAGCTTGGAGTGGGACCTAGCCTCCACCTTAGAGGTAAGGGGTGAGAGGGGCTTCCAAATAATTAAACAAATGGAAATAACTAAGTGACCAGACTGTCATTCCCAGTTTAGATATTTTTAGGAGAACTGGTTCACAGGAAGGAAATATGTGACCACCTCAAAATAATCTAGGGAACACATGACAAAAAAGCTTTAAGCAAGCGTGAACCGATAAGGATATTTACCTTTACACACCTTTAGGCTGAGAATCCACCGGCAGAGGGCTTTTGATTCATCCATTATTTCAGTGACTGGTCCAATGTGGAATAAATGTTTGTGAAATGCAGAAATGAACAGCAGGGGCAAGAAAGAGAAGTGAGGGGCAGGGAGGATACCAGGATGTCATTGGTTATTGAAGCAATGGAGTAGCACAGCAAATGTTTTCAGCTCAGCATCTTTGATGTTGCCCTTCTACGTGGAAGGCTCCTTCCCCGCCCCGTGCTTGTGCACACACATACACACAGATACACACACATACACATACAACCATACAGCCTGGTTTCCTCACCTGCTATAAGTTTAACTTCCTTTATCACTTTATTTAAATGCATAACTCTCCACTAAACCCAGGTTGGCATTTCCTGGTCCATTTCCTGCTTTTCTTTGCTACATGGCTTGTGTGCCATCTGGTCCATTATTTATTTTCTGTCACCACATTTTGGTATGTAAGCTCCAGGATGGCAGGAAAGTCTGACTGTTTTGCTCACTGGCATGTTCCTTAGCAACTAAAGGGCTCCTGGCCCATAGTTGGTATTTCTTCATTTTGAAGAAATGAATGTACAAATGAATGAATGAAGGTGTATATATGCGTTCCCAGTCATTTGAAAAAAAGAAATGAGTTTTTTTTCCCTCTAGACTAAAAGAATCACATTGAAGGATTTGAAAAAGAAAAAAGAAGGTGGAGAGAAAAAGGAAAACCCATTACTAGATATGAATTAAAGCCTGTTTGCTTTTATGTATTCAAAACCCCAACCAACACAGAACAGTAGTCAGAAGCTGGACCTAATTTCTAGGAAGGAAATTAGAAGCTTATTTTCTGTCTTTCCATTGCTTTTGAATCTGTGTCCTGATACAAGCCAAATGTTGTCTGTCAGCCCGTTACAGCATGTGCTCTCATGTGCTGCCACACTTTTCACTGCTGCCCTCCCGCGTTAAACTGCTCTGTTCTGCTGCCTTGCTATCTAAGGCTCGAGATAAAAACGCTCAGTTGCTGCTGCCACGCTGTCTGTCTCCAGTGTTTAAATGCTTCCGTATCATGGGGTTTGCATCTGACTACATCCTGGCAGCTTCCAAATAAGACTTAGAGAAACCAAGCGACCACTGTGATGATGACTAAACATTTTGCAGAACAGTGAGAGGGAGAGATAGGTATGGCTCTCTGGTGGCTCAGTTTTTCCTTCTGAGAAAAACCATCTCTACCACCTACATAGGACAGATGACTAGCAAGCACCATCATGGACATAGCTGTGACTGGTCGACAGATGCCGTTCCGTTAGTATGTGCATTCCCCAAGAATATGGAATTGGATGAAATTAAAAAAACAAAACAAACAGATTGAGCCTTTCTTCACATGAGATGCATATAGAAGCCAAAAAGTCTCCCTGGTCTTTGTTTTCTACCTTTCCAAGGAGTAACAGATGTTGGGAATTCTACAGAATTTTAAAAAATGCTAATGTCCGTTGAAGCCTGAGCGGTCTTTAATGCAAAGCTGCAGGATCATTGAAATTCAGAATTTCCAGCAAGTTATGTTGATTAATATCATTCACATATGTTTTTCTTTTTTTTTTTTAAAGTCTTTAAGGTGTTCTCTGATGTAAGTCCAAGAGGCTGTGCAAAGGGTGTGGTACTCTGTGGTACAAAGTACGTGTGATACTCTTACTGAAAGGGAACACACAGAAACAGGTAAATGCCAGTCGCCATGAGCTCGTAAGCCTCATATCAGGAAAGGTTTAGGGCAGCATGAAATATCATAGAATGTGCCCTTTTTTGGATTATATATATCTACCATTTATCTAAAGTACTCTCCCACTAGCATGGCTACTTTCTAAATTTCTTCTGTAATGTTCAGAAATTCAACTGCGTTCAGTATATTTTCTCAACCTTTCTACCATATTTGTGTCCACATGTCTTCATAGAGTTTAAGTTAGAAGACAGAAAAAGAGAAGTTGTCATAGGGACAATTGGCCAATATTTTGGGGGTGTATTTATTTATAATATAAAAACCTTGTTATCTTAAAACATAAACAGGTTCTTGGCAGGAATGTTTGAAAGATGATCTGAACTTTATGATATTCAATAAAAATGATCACTCTTAGAAAATAAAAGCCCCCCTGATTTGGATTCACAGTTTTAGGGTTTACATTTAGAAGAAAATATTGAAGGCCAGAAATCATTTAATCTCTGCTCCCCTCTCAATGGAACCGATGTAAACTGAATATTGCAATCATATTATAGGAATTTGGTTCCCTTTACTCACTGTTGAGGGAACGCATTATGACAAGCAATCTTAATTTAAAAAGTTAAAATTTGAAAACAACAGTAATACAATTTCACATTGAGTTGAAGAACAAATGTCAAACCTTGCAGATTAATTTGTGCTTAGAAAAAATATTTTTCCACGTTGCTTTTTCTAAAAGATCTACCTGTCATCATTTGAGGAGTCAGATCCCATACAGCAGTCCTGCCTTTCCAGCGCCCTCTACTGGGCACTACAGCTGATGAATATGTGCATCTTGACTCCTTCACATTAGCCTGATTTTATTTCTAAAGCACAGAATCAAAGGGCAGGGCTAGAAGGATTTTGAGAATTCCATCTGCTTTCTACTGGGGTCCTATCCAAGTCACTGAGAGAGATGAAAATCTCCTCTGATTTTCAAGACTGTTAGAAAAGCAAAGTGTTTCAAAACTACTTTGGTTGATATTTTTACCCACCTGGCCTCATACTGTGGCTGCCTTAGTGGACATTTAGGATGACTTAAATTACTGCACCTGCCACAGGTGCCTTCAGGGTACTGTAATCTATAACACTACCTTTTATCCCTTAAACACAAAAGATGTGACTTTCACTCGAGCCGTTGGAATTTATCAGTGCAACATAAAAATTGCATGTGTGTTTATCTCCATCATTTGTTTTCTAGCATAGTAATTGATGCATATACATGATGGAAATGACACACTGTTTCTGTTTTTTCATAGAAAATATCTAGAGGTGCATACATTCACAGGTAAAATCCCATGTTGCCTTTTATTGAAATTCATTTTGTTACATTTTAATGTGAGGGACAAAAAATCCTTTATTTAAACCGGAATCTAGTGTCTATCAGTATTTAGTGTGTGCTCATAACACAGCCTTTATTACATTTTGATGTGAGTGATTGATGTCCAAACTATTATCAGCAGGATTTAAAACAAAATGAGTCAAATACCCTGTGGCTAAGGGGACTCTACAGCCTCCACCTGCTCTTCTTTCCTTGCCTCGGTGACTGGTAGAATTTGTTAATTGAAAGCATTAAAGGGGATAAAATTTGGTACCTTTAAGAACTGCTTTTTTTTTTTTTTTTTTGCGGTACGCGGGCCTCTCACTGTTGTGGCCTCTCCCGTTGCGGAGCACAGGCTCCGGACGCGCAGGCTCAGCGGCCATGGCTCACGGGCCCAGCCGCTCCGCAGCATGTGGGATCTGCCCGGACCGGGGCACGAACTCGCGTCATCTGCATCGGCAGGCGGACTCTCAACCACTGTGCCACCAGGGAACCCACGTCTATACATTTTGTGTTAATATATTGGAGAGCAAAGACCTCAAGCCAGAATCATTTTGATCCAACTCCTGGACCCAGAATTGTAATTATTTACATTTTCGTTACATTAGGCTACCAGCTGCTGTTTACTAACTGCATGTGGAACTCAAAAATGCTGAACAAAGCCAGCTATACTATAATGGAAAAAGTGTTGGATTGGGAGTCAAGAACCAAGTTTGGTGTATTTTGTTTTTGCTTTTGCTTTTGTTTTTCTATTGCTGTCACTACGTGTTTCAGTGGCCTTGAAGGGAGGTGTTTTATTTTATTTTTGAAAATAAGCCTTTAAAAAATACTGACTTCCTCGTCTACAATAAGTATTGGTTGGACTAAGATGATTAAATCTTTTGCAGCTATAAATTTTCATAAGCCAGACTTGTATATCCAAATGCTTTGTCAACATCTTTGCTTAGAAATCTAATCAGATCTCAGTGGTAACATTTTAGTATGTCAAAAACAAACCAAAACAAAAAATACCAACCTTTGACCTCCCTCCACACACCTGCTTCTCACCCAGTTTTATCAATCTCTGAACATAGCAGTTATTCAGGCCCCAAATCCTGAAGTCATCCTTGCTTCCCTTTATTTTTTATACCCACGCCCAATTACAGATCTTCCTTGACTTACGGTGGCATTATGTCTTGATAAACCCATCGTAAGTCAAAAATACTGTAAGTTGAAAATATATTCAATACACCTAACCTACGGAACAACATGACTTAGCCTCAACTACCTTAAAGGTGCTCAGAACACACACATTAGCCTATAGTTGGGCAAAACCATCTAACACAAAACCTGTTTTATAATAAAGTGTTGAATATAGCATGCAATTGATTGAATACTGAAAGTAAAAAGCAGAATGGATGTGTGGGTACAGAATTATTCTAAGTATATTAATTGTTTACCCACGTGACCACGAGGCTGACTGGGAGCTGCCCAGCGTTACCAAAGAGCAACATTCCCCATATCCCTAGCCCTGGAAAAGATCAAAAATTCAAAATTTGAAGTACAGTTTCTACTGAATTCTATTACTTGCAAACCATCATAAAGTCAAAAAATCATAAGATAAACAAACTTAAAAGTCTGGGACCATCTGTT
This sequence comes from Leucopleurus acutus, assembly GCF_964270905.1. Classification (NCBI taxonomy): domain Eukaryota; kingdom Metazoa; phylum Chordata; class Mammalia; order Artiodactyla; family Delphinidae; genus Leucopleurus; species Leucopleurus acutus. The sequence goes on from NC_139157.1 coordinate 64,638,384, forward strand.
ACCAGCAAAATCTGTTGGTTCTGTCTTCCAAATAATTCTTATACTGACCATTTTCTCCTCCTCCAGTGTTTATTTTCTTGTCTAAGCCACTAGCACCTCCAGACTGGAATATTTCCACAGTTTACTGGTATGAGTTGAACTGTTTCCTTAAAAAGATATGTTGAGATCTTAACCCCTAACCCCCAGGACCTCAGAATGTGACCTTATTTGGAAATAGAGTCTTTGTAGATGTAGTTGAATAGAGATGAGGTCATTAGGGTGGGCCCTAATCCATTATAACTAGTCTATTTATAAAAGGGGAAATTTAGATTCAGAGACAGACAAGCACATAGGGAAAATGCCATGTAGAAATGAAGGTCAAGATCTCAGTGATGTATTTAAAAGCCAAAGAACACCAAAGATTGCCAGAAAACCACCAGAAGCTAGGAGAGAGACATGAAACAGTTTCTTCTTCATAACCCTCAGGAGGAACCACCCCTCCAGATACCTTGATCTCAGACTTCTGGCCTCCAGAACTTTGAGATCATAAATTTCTATTATTTAAGCCACCTAGACTTTGATACTTTGTTACAGCAGCCCTAGCAAACTAATACACGGACTGAGTGGTCTTCCTACTTTCACTCCTCTACTATGGTCTATTCCTGCTTGGAGCCAACTGGAAACAAATCTTTTTAAATGTATCTGTAAGATTGTATTTCTACTTTATTAAAAACCCTCCCATAGTTGCCCATATTTTTTTTTTTTTTTTTTTTTTTGGTGATTCCAAAGCATTTATTGCACTGATGGCACAGGGTGTTCGCTGGGCAGCTTGGCTGCAGCCCAACACCTCCTCTCCCCACCATGTGCTTTTACACAGGTGTGTAAAGGAGACCCTTTTTCTGCAAAGAGATTTTCAGTCTCTCAGGTAACAGGACCAGGGGCTTTCCTGGGGCCTATGCTTTTGATCTACAACATTCTCTCTCCACTATTTCTTCTTTGACTTCCTCTGCCACCACTGTCCTCTAAAACCAGTTTGCTCCAGCCAGATTGCTCTTCTTACTCCATTATCTGGCTCCATGTAGAAAAGCAACTGCTTAAAAGAATCCTTCACTAGGAATGTTTTGTCACCTTTATTAAAGAAACCATGAAGTGCTCCCACCAAATTAAAACAAAGCTGATTTTGTAGCACTTAAGCGAATAGCTAAAAAGTACAATTTGCCTTATTGAATTGATATTGGTATATCTGACCTTAAGCAGGAGGTTGAAACTGCACACCTTTTTATAATCAAGAAATTATTCGATGAATGTAGAAGATTCTACATTGGAACAGAGAATACTTGGGAATAAAGATAAAAAATTTAGCTGCTGTTATTTGCTTGTTTATTCTCCTCTTGTTCGGTTTGCAAAGAAACCGTGGTCTTAGAATTTTCTTTTTGATGCAAAAATTTTGAAATTAAGAATGTACACCTTTTGGCACACAACATCCTTCCATGGACAGAACTTTACTTTCATGTTTTTGTTTTGCACAATAAGAAACTCTGCATAAAGAACTTCCTATTTTAGGGAATATACAATCGTTTCCACTTTGGGGTATGTTTTCACAATATATCCACTTAACTAAGGCTCTCACTTCCAGTTCCTGCTCAGCTGTCATCTCTGTAATAAATTCTTCTCTGACATTTAATACAAAATAACTCTCCACTCCTCTATTGCTGTAAACTGCTTTATTTATTTTTTATAGAACCTATCATTGTCAGACATACAATATATTTATTTGACTATTTGTATATTTTTCATGAGTTTCATGAGAGCATAGTTGTTGTCTGTTTGCTTTTAATTGCTGGTACACTTAGTACCTAGAAGAGTTCCTGGCATGTAATAAATGCCTAATTAACATCTGTTCATTGCCAGAATATTTAAATTCTGCATCAACAAACATGATTTTTGAGATTAAAAAAAGGAGAAGTTGGAGGGAATAAATCAAATACACAAGAGTCAATTATATATAAACTGGTATGAACTTGCAACGTTTCACTCATGTAGTCAACACATTTATGTTAACACCTGTTGTGACCAAGTGCCATTCTAGGCACTGGAGTTCCAAATATGGAGAGGACATGGCTCTGTAATTCTGGCTTAGATGAGGGGTAGGCTACAACACAAAAAGATAGGTTCTACACTAGAAGTGAGAACAAAGTCCTATGGTATCACAAATGGAAGGTCAATTACTTCCGCTGAAAACATTTAAGGGAGGTTTCACAAAAAAGGGGACACTTAAGCCCAGCCATCTGGGAGGTTTGGTGGTGGTGGTGACTATTCGTGGGTAGGTGACATATAGGGAGGTGAATATTTTAAGCTGTGGAAATAGTATGTGCAAACACAAGGTAGAATCATCTAGAAGAGGTGACATTTGCCAGCAGGTTTCTATAAAGCTGTGTATCCCTGGCTCCCTACTTTTCCGCTTAGCCGATAACCCACTGCAGAAGGCTACGGAAACACTGGAATCTCTGCTATCCAAGAAACAAATCATGGGCCACCTGTACCTTTGGGGAAGTCCCAGGCTCCCTTTATTTAATATCCACAGGACAATAAGGCAGAAGGCCAATGAAGTAGCAGCTACATTCTGCCTCTGTCTTCAATTTAGCCTCTGAATTGTATATCCAGCTGGGTCCTGCTGCTAGATGATTTTATATGACTGAATTCCAGCACCCTCTCCCAGCAGGAGACAGCCAGGAATGGAGTCTGGACTCAACATGGAAGATCTGACATACAATATTTCAGCGTTTCTTCTTCCTACTTTTGGAATCCCAAATATTTCACCACATTAATAATAATTTATCGCCCCTTTTCTTATGTTGCAAGTATATGAGACAGAAATGCAAAGAGACCTGGTACCTTTTGATGGACTGACCATTACTCATTGTAAAGTTAGGGTTTTTAAGCATCTCCTCATTTATATTTAATGAAACTTTAACCATCACAACTGCTCTGTCTACACCAGTAAAAGTGAGTTTAATATGCTTGATAAACTAGGGAATTGTGTTGTTTCTGGTTTCTGATCCCAGCTCTATATTAATCATTCTGTGTCATGAAACAAGGCATCTGAATGTCCTCTTAGTGTCCACACGTATCCAGTAAGGATCGGACGGCAGCAGCTGCTGAGATTCAGCATTCCTTAATTCTAGAAATTAAAAAAAAAAAAAGATCGCAAATGAAATGGGGGAACAATTTACAATCGCCATCAGTAGTTACTTGAAAGGCACTCAGAGCTTTTTGGTCTGTTCGTTTATTTTAAATATCGACTTTTCAGATGTATGAATCCCTCTTATGCCTTCTCCAGCTATGTGTCTGCTATTCAGCAAACATCCAGTCATGGTTAGAGTGCTGAGTTTAAAGAACCCATATTTTACATATAGAGTTAATGGCATCTGGTGTGTGTGTGTGTGTGTGTGTGTGTGTGTGTGTGTATCGTATTTAGCTTCCTCAACTTCTCAGGCAGGGGTTATTTAAATCAACTAGGGACTGCTTTGTAACAAATCTCTATAGCTGTTATGAGTACAAGCATGACTTAAGTGGAAGGCTGGTGGTCATTTCACACCGTGGCTCCATTTAGTTGCTCTTATAGATCTTAGAAAGTGTTAAAAAAAAAATCCCTGAGCATGACACACCATTTTATTTATTTATTTATTTAGTGCCTGAAATGATAGGCAGTGCTAACTAAAACCCCTCACTTTTATTTCCCTGATAAATTCTTGTGCCTCTGGGTCCCATTTGATCCCAGGGAACCTGAAAGACTCTTAGATCACGGGAGAGCAAATATTCATTCCCTTACAATACCCCCTTACAGCCCCCAGTTCCATGGTGGTATATATATATATATATATATTTTTTTTTTTTTTTTTGTGGTATGTGGGCCTCTCACTGTTGTGGCCTCTCCCACTGTGGAGCACAGGCTCTGGACGCGCAGGCTCAGCGGCCATGGCTCACGGGCCCAGCCGCTCCGCGGCATGTGGGATCTTCCCAGACCGGGGCACGAACCCGTGTCCCCTGCATCGGCAGGTGGACTCTCAACCACTTACCCCATGGGAAGCCCCATGGTGGTATATTTATCTATATTTAAGCCTTAAAATAATTTAGGAAATATTTCTTTATTTTCCTAGTAAAATACAAGTTCATTGAAAAAGAGAGCTATTAAAAAGAACAGAATTGGGGTAAGAGAATATGTTTGAAAAAAATGGTAAACATTACTAATTTAAAATGAAAGGTCAGGCATACATTGTGTATATAATTTTTAAAACATACATTTACTTATTTGTTTGTTGCTACTTTCCATCATCCTGCATATGGCAGTGGTACAGAATTTACATTTTAGGTTATAGGAATCAATTCCTTTAAATTAAAAAAAATTAATCCATAAAGTTTTTTTTAAATGATATTTTTCAAAATCTGATGTCATTACTAAGCTCATGCAATTTCAAAGAAGAATCTTTGTATATTTAGAAACGAATTCATTTTCACATGATCAGATAATCTCATTGCTACTAGATTAAAACCTAGTTCACATGAGTTTGGGACACTTATTTGTACCATTTCCTTTTTCAAAAAAATGTACCACTTGGTCCCATGTCTGATAATATTAATTTTCTTGGTTTCTATTCAATACATTTTAAATTTTCAAAAAAATATGATTCTGACAAACATTTAAAGGACACACAGGAATGCGATGAGCCAGATATCGTAACTATATGTGAAGGGATTCAGCAGCTTAAAACACATTGTCACAGATCCTGGAATCTCCCCTCTTTCTTGACAACAAAGGTTGAGTTTTCCTGGCTGCAACCATGGAGACTATTTTCAAGCTGTTTGGCAGACGCAGTCCTGTACACCTCAATTAATATATCCTCTTGGGGATGGGGGGACATCACCTTTGTAAAGACGTTTATGTTAAAGCCATGAATAAAATGCTTATAAATCCTGTAGAACAGAGCTCATTCATTTGCAGCTGTTGATGACAAAAATACCACTCAGAACAGCTTCTATTTCTACTTAGCTGACAATAAGCTGAAACCACCAGTCCAGGCACAATTAGGATGACAGGACATGTTATGCTCTTATCTCAAGTTCCTCTTCGGCTCCCACGCCGCCTTGATGGCTGTGCTCTGCCGTCTCCTGCTTTGAGAATCTGGTGCCCCTCTGTTTTCTATTCCTAGTTCACAAGGTTCTAATGCCCATCAGGACACTTTTGAATTTACTCACTTATTGCCCTTTACATGAAAGGATTTCAAGTGTGCTCCTAAAGCCTTAGACTCTTCAGCTTTTTATCTTTAATTGTGAAATAAATGTTAGAAATTCATGAGCAGCTGGCTCACAGAATTGTTAAAATACCTGAAATTAAAAAATACACTCTGTTCTGCTATAATAGTTGTTTGAGAACAGAATTTGTTCCAGTGTGATTGATATATTAGGGAACAAGTTAAGCATAATGCAGATTTCACATTTGCTTATGTGCAAATTCCTCTTCTAGAAACACCAGATGTACTCAGAAAACAGCACCCGCCTGAATCCAGCTGCATTGGGATACACAAAACTCAAGACACACACATCTCAAACCTCTACTAGCTACTTCAGCTCACCACGGTAAATAAGAGCTACAACCATGCACATTTGACGTTACAAATTTCATCCAATTTCTGACAACCTTTCTTCTATCATACCCTCCTATCATTCAAAATAATTTGCAAACTTAACTAACCTTCCATCACTCAATTCCACAAGCAAACTCCTGGTCTCTTTAAAAGTGACACGCCGCATTTATTGTAGTATTTACATATTTCTAAAGCAGTTAATATGTGTAAAACTGTGCCACTATTTTTATTAAGTTGTTACTTTTTCTTATGTGCCATTGATGGAGTTTTTGAGTGTTGAGCATCTGTGGTTTTTGTTGCATGATTTTGCATAGTGTGATGATTTTTAGGAACATATATTTAGCATATGTTTCTTACACTCATAGCAGAACTGACTGTATGAAACTTCCTCCATTCCCAAGAATATCTTACATTTCCTGGGAGGATGTTTACCAGTGCCTTCATTGGACCTATTTTCTTCTCATCCTTGACTCTCATTCTTGTCAGCTCCCAGTTACCACACAGAGACTAGGGTTATTTTTTCGTTTTTGTTTTTTCTTTTCTAAACTTGAGAATAGATAGAAAATGCGTGGACATTATTCTAAAGAATTTGGTTTTTATTGGGAGGATAGGAGGTAGTCTTGAAAATGTTAAGTTGGAGAATGAAGATGGAAGACAAGCCTGTGCAGGTGAGGGTTCTGTGTGAAACTTTCTGTCAGAAAGTTCTATGGATCAACAGCCTGTGGCTTCCTGGAGGAAGATTCCTGGAGATTGTCTTATCATCTCTAAAGTCCCAATGCTGGGCATCCTGCCTTACCTGGAATGGTTCAAAGTGTTTACTGAACTTAATTCCAACAGTACAAATGCGGATCAGTCCTAAACATGGTCACCAAGAGACACTGAAAAAGTCTTAATAATAATGCAGATAATCAATTTCTCCACTTAGACAAGGAAGCATTCCCACACATTTTAGAAAAAAAAATGTTTGACAATGAAAATTGAAACAAAAATGATTTTTCATTTACCCTAGCTAAATAGTATGCTCTTTGAATTCCTGTTTTAAGCTTAGTAATACTGGGCACAGTGCCTTTCCCCTCATGATATGATTGATAATCATTCAGTTCATCAGAAAACCAATTAATCAGAATGTTCCACTTCCTCACAAGCATTCTATTTAAGTGTCTACCGTGTAGAGTTTAATGTCATCACACACTTTGGCTATTTTAATTTTTTAAAAGTATTTGGGAATGTTTATTATTATTATAGAATCCTCCAGAGACAGAAATATGGATATTTCTATCCATATTTCCTATGCAATACTTATACAGTAAAAGCTAAGGAAGAGAATGAAAATCAGAAGTAAAACCATAGAGACAATGGAATCATTGTATGGCTTGTTCTAAATGTGGTATCTTCTGGGTGACTCTGACTTCATTTCAATTAAGTGCTTATTACAACTCTCCAGGTGGGTAGCCCATCTGCTTCTCATGAAAGGCAATGCCACCCAAGCTCCTGGCTCCCTTCCCTGCCAATTAGTCCCCTATATGCAATTTATATGAGTGTTACAGAGCTTGGATAGGTGTGAATATTGGAACTTCCTGTAGTTTTGCTGAAATCTGATTTAAGCATACACTGACAAAGGAATGGAAAGAGTAAACATCAATATGGGAACTTAGGGATTTGTATAAATGCTATACATTTTTATTCCCTAGGTGGTTAGGTGAACTTGAAATTGTATTCCCTTTGGCTTAAAATAGATGAATCACCTAATAATAGATTCATTTTTTTAGCAATAACATCATTGTTTTCTACCCTACTTCTTGCTGAAATTCAAATATAAGACAGTTTTTCAAACATGGTTTAAGAACCTATAATTAACCATGGTCTTCTTGTGCACATTGATCCCTGTGTATGTTCTACATGTTTGCCAGTTGTTCAAAGTGGATGCATTTGACCACAAATAGTTTTATTGCCTCAATGCATTATTCTGTGTGGCAAAAATAAAGCCAGACTGGAATTATCTAGGCCAAATGATACAGTGAGTTTCTAGGAAGCCTGAGGCTAATTGGCTGTTTTGCATTGAGAAGAAGCCACTGTAGAGAGACAGTTCAAGTAAAAATTCGTTGTGAAGTTGATTGAGGAAACAGAATTGAAAGTTCAGTTTAACACATTAGTTCAGTTCAGTTTAACACATTAAGCCACTATTATGTGCCCTCCAAATAGATTCCCTGGAGATAGTCTGCCACCTTCAGTATGTTTACCAAATTTTTACTTGAAAGTTTGTTGTTGTCATGGAATAGATGTAACCTGAATTAAAGGTATAATGTTATTAAATAATAATCTGACAACTTAAGAAAATGAGAAGTGCAACTGTAAGCTTTGTTACTATTGGAGGTAGTGCTAAAATAAAAATTCATCAGAACCCTCTATTAATAATTATATATATTTTAATTTTTTAAACAAGTTACTTTAGGTTCTTGTTATAAGTATAGACTAAGCTGTTGTCCCAAAGAGACCCATAATATCAGTGATGTGAGAAAAACAATAGAATTTTATATTTCTTACCTGTGACAATCAGGAGGTAGGCAAGAGTTCTAGGTCAGATAGTCAGTTCTGATTCGTGAGGTCATGCAGGGATCAGATTAATTTCTCTCCACCTTTCCAGAGGAGATTTTCTTTGTCTGTGTGGGAGAGGCTGACCACCATTAGAAACTCCTTGTGTTTCTGTTATTAAGAGAGAAATGAGAAGATGGACCACAATTTCCATTTAAAAGATGTGACCCAGTACTTGTACACACAGTTTTGCATACCTACTTGCAAGTGAGGCTGAGAAATACAACACTCTTTTGTGCAAAGGAAGAAGGGGAGGTGGATACAGGAGCAATCTTTTTTTTTAAAATTTTTATTGGAATATAGTTGATTTACAATCTGTGGTAGTTTCTGCTGTACAGCAAAGTGAATCCGTTATACATATACATATATCCACACTTTTTAAAATTCTTTTCTCATATAGGCCATTACAGAGTACTAACCTTACATCTAAAGCAATTAGAGAAAGAAGAACAAAAAACCCCAAAGTTAGCAGAAGGAATGAAATCATAAAGATCAGATCAGAAATAAATGAAAATGAAATGAAGGAAACAATAGCAAAGGTCAATAAAACTAAAAGCTGGTTCTTTGAGAAAATAAACAAAATTGATAAACTATTAGCCAGCCTCATCAAGAAAAAAAGGGAAAATACTCAAATCAATAGAATTAGAAATGAAAAAGGAGACGTAACAACTGACACGGCAGAAATACAAAGGATCATGAGAGATTACTACAAGCAACTATATGCCAATAAAATGGACAACCTGGAAGAAATGGACAAATTCTTAGAAAAGCACAACCTTCTGAGATTGAACCAGGAAGAAACAGAAAATATAAACAGACCAATCACAAGCACTGAAATTGAAACTGTGATTAAAAATCTTCCAACAAACAAAAGCCCAGAACCAAATGTCTTCACAGGTGAATTCTATCAAACATTTAGAGAAAAGTTAACACCTATCCTTCTCAAACTCTTCCAAAGTTTAGCAGAAGAAGGAAAACTCTCAAACTCTTTCTACGAGGCCACCATCACCCTGATGCCAAAACCAGACAAAGGTGTCACAAAAAAAGAAACTACATACCAATATCACTGATGAACATAGATGCAAAAATCCTCAACAAAATACTACCACAAGAATCCAACAGCACATTAAACGGATCATACACCATGATCAAGTGGGGTTTATCCCAGGAATTCAAGGATTCTTCAATATATGCAAATCAATCAACGTGATACACCATATTAAAAAATTGAAGGAGAAAAACCATATGATCATCTCAATAGATGAAGAAAAGCTTTTGACAAAATTGAACACCCATTTATGATAAAACCCTCCAGAAAGTAGGCATGAGGGAAACTCCCTCAAAATAATAAATGCCATATATGACAAACAGACAGCTAACATCATTCTCAGTGGTGAAAAAGTGAAACCATTTCCTCTAAGATCAGGAGCAAGACAAGGATGTCCACTCTCCCTGCTACTATTCAACATAGGTTTGGAAGTTTTAGCCACAGCAGGCAGAGAAGAAAAAGAAATAAAAGGAATCCCAATTGGAAAAGAAGAAGTAAAGCTGTCACTGTTTGCAGATGACATGATACTATACTTAAGGAATCCTAAAGATGTTACCAGAAAACTACCAGAGCTAATCAATGAATTTGGTAAAGTAGCAGGATACAAAATTAATGCACAGAAATCTCTGGCATTCCTATACATTAATGATGAAAAATCTGAAAAAGTAATTAAGGAAACACTCCCATTTACCACTGCAGCAAAAAGAATAAAATGCCTAGGAATAAACCTACCAAAGGAGACAAAAGACCTGTATGCAGAAAACTATAAGACACTGATGAAAGAAATTAAAGATGATACAAACAGATGGAGAGATATACCATTTTCTTTGATTGGAAGAATTAACATTGTGAAAATGATTATACTTCCCCAAGCAATCTACACATTCAGTGCAATCCCTATCAAACTACCAATGGCATTTTTCACAGAACCAGAACAAAAATTTTCACAATGTGTATGGAAACACAAAATACCCCAAATAGCCAAAGCAATCTTGAGAAAGAAAAATGGAGCTGGAAGAATCTGGCTCCCAGACTTCAGACTATACTACAAAGCTACAGTAATCAAGACAGTATTGTACTGGCACAAAAACAGAAATATAGATCAATGGAACAGGATAGAAAGCCCAGAGATAAGCCCACACACATAGAGTCACCTTATCTTAAATAAAGGAGGCAAGAATATACAACGGAGAAAAGGCAGCCTCTTCAATAAGTGGTGCTGGGAAAACTGGACAGCTACATGAAAAAGAATGAAATTAAAATACTCCCTAACACTGTACACAAAAATAAACTCAAAATGAATTAAAGACCTAAATGTAAGTCCAGACACTATAAAACTCTTAGAGGAAAACATAGGCAGAACACTCTATGACATAAATCACAGCAAGATCATTTTTGACCCACCTCTAGAGAAATGGAAGTAAAAACAGAAATAAACAAATGGGACCTAATGAAACTTAAAAGCTTTTGCACAACAAAGGAAAACATAAACAAGATGAAAAGACAACCCTCAGAACGGGAGAAAATATTTGCAAACAAAGCAACTGATAACGGATTAATCTCCAAAATATACAAGCAGCTCATGGAGCTCAATATCAAACAAACAAACAACCCAATCCAAAAATGGGCAGAAGACCTAAATACACATTTCTCCAAAGAAGATATACAGATTGCCAGCAAACACATGAAAGGATGCTGAAGAACACTAATCATTAGAGAAATGCAAATGAAAACTACAATGAGGTATCACCTCACACCAATCAGAATGGCCATCATGAGAAATCTACAAACAGTAAATGCTGGAGAGGGTGTGGAGAAAAGGGAACCCTCTTGCACTGTTGGTGGGAATGTAAATTGATACAGCCACTATAGAGAACAGTATGGAGGTTCCTTAAAAAACTAAAAATAGAATTACCATACGACCCAGCAATCCCACTACTGAGCATATACCCTGAGAAAACCATAATTCAAAAAGAGTCATGTACCACAATGTTCATTGCAACACTATTTACAACAGCCAGGACATGGAAGCAACCTAAATGTCCATCGAGAGATGAATGGATGAAGAAGATGTGGCACATATATACAATGGAATGTTACTCAGCCATAAAAAGAAATGAAATTGAGTTATTTGTAGTGAGGTGTATGGACCTAGGGTCTGTCATACAGAGTGAAGTAAGTCAGAAAGAAAAACAAATACCATATGCTAACACACACACACACACACACACACACACACACACACACACACACACATATATATATATATATATATATAATCTAAGAAAAAAAAATGTTTCTGACAAACCTAGGGCCAGGACAGGAATAAAGACGCAGACGTAGAGAATGGACTTGAGGACACGGGGAGGGGGAAGGGGAAGCCGGGATGAAGTGATAGAGTGCCACTGACATATATACACTACCAAATGTAAAATAGATAGCTAGTGGGAAGCAGCTGCATAGCCCAGGGAGATCAGCTCAGTGCTTTGTGACCACCTAGAGGGGTGGGATAGGGAGGGTGGGAGGGAGATGCAAGAGGGTGGGCATATGGGGATATATGTATACAAAAACAGATTCACTTTGTTACACAGCAGAAACTAACACAACATTGTGAAGCAATTATACTCCAATAAAGATGTTTAAAAAAAGAATTTATATAGAGCTTCTGGAACCATCTCCATCCCAGCATAGTTTTTATTAAACACGTTTCCAAAGTCACAGCCTTGAGATAAATAAATAAGGGGATATCTGTGAATCCTGTGATAATCACAGTGATTCTTCCTGAGGCTCTGTGGTGATTCTAGTAAAAACAACTGAATTGTTGTTCTGTTAATATGAATAACAAGACAATTCTGCAAAAATAGCGATATTTTCTTTCTTATATGCTAACTTGAATGACTAAATATATTGTAACTATCTGAAAGTGAATGCAAATAAGAAAATTCTTTTAAAATTTAACTGTTAGTTTTCTCTATTAGAAATTGCACCTTAATTCACATGAAGCATCCGAAAACTGTTCTATATGCAATTATCATTAGAAAGACCTCTTTACATCATAAAGTAAGTAAATATTAGCCACATTGAAGAGTCTATTGACTCAGCGCGTCCACCATATGCATAGCCATCTTCTGAGAAAAACAACCTCAACTATTCCTTGAGCATAAGTGGTGGTTTTTCTGTTCTGTCTCTTGAAACCTTGGCTGTAGCAGATTGGGTCTGATGGGATACTTTCTCACTGAGATCTTTGATTCTGAAACATACAAAGGTGAATTAATAGAAAGAACTTATAACAGAGAAATAGAAGCTGATGAATTGAGGGAGAGTGAGATGCAACCTAAGTGAGTTGAATCAGATTATATTGGATGGGATGCAGGCATCAGTATTTTTTAAAACCTCCCAGATGATTCCAATGTACAGTCAATACTGAGAATCACATGGTGGGAAAATGAGGGAAACTTACTTACTGAAAGTATGAGAAAGAGGCCAGGGCACCATGACCACTGCTGTATCATTAGGACGGCTATTGCATTTGTGATATATTTGGGATATAGTTGTATGCTTTCTCTGTGAAGCCTGAAAATGCGGCTTCATTGCTGGTTTTTCTGTGCTTCCTCAGTTGGTTAGATATCCTTATAATGATAAGGTCTGAGGTAACGTGAGTTTGTACATAATCTTCGCAAATTACAAGGACTTAAATAATGCAATCGTTTTCAATCAAATCCGAACACAGTATTATTATATTAAATAAACAAAATCCAGATAGGAGAAAAAGAAGTTATTTTCCTTAACCATTTGGTGGACCCATGGAAAATTTTCCAAAAGTATTATGGTAGCAGAAAATATAAGATTGTTCTTTGAATTGTTAAAATGTGCTTGGACAAACACTGAATCTAAGATTAAAGTAACAAATAAAATCATACAAGGCATATTTTCCACTAGAAAAATTTAGAGGTACACTTTCAAAATTAAAAAAAAAAAGGGCATTTGTGACACAGAAGGATTATGACTCAGAACTTAAAGAAGGATGTGAGAAAATGAAAATATTACAAATTATTTAAAATGTTAATAAATACAATATACTGACTTACATCAAGGAGTTACAAAATATTTAGTGTAGTTAAAGAAACCTACTTGCTAATATTTGAATACCAGGTGTGAGTTTGTGTGAACTGAAATGTGCAGATGGAAGACATACTTTTGTACTTTAATTAAATATAGAATGAGTAACTAGTCTTTGTGTACTCTACATTAACAGCAAGAGTATGACTCACGTGCATTTTAATTTTTGTAATAAATGTAGACTTTAGGACTGGAATTGTATGTTGACATCATAAAATGATTTTTTTCTTAAGTTTTATTAGTGTTTTTTCAACCTGTTTCTTATTTTCCCAAGAAATTATGCTGCCACTTGCATAAACTAGTCAGATTTTCAACTCCATTAAAAGCAAACGTATTAATGGCGCATCACTATTGAGAAAAAACTGGTATTTATTACACGAAATATACCAAGAGTGACTGCTGAAATCTTAACACAAGTGCATTTCTTCAGGTTTTACCTTTAATTCCATCATAGCTTTGAACCATTTGTTTTCTTCTTCGCTTTTAATATTGTGAGAAAGAGATAAAGTATTCTAGATGGGCTACAAATGTTAGTGACATACATTATTCTCTCCTGCTGACTTATGCCTTACATGTTAGATTAGTTATAAAATTGCATAAATAAAAGTTCTTAAAAACAAAACTGTGTATAATAAAGATATAATCATTAACAATGTTACCAGTGCTTCTATGACTTCATTTTAATGCAAAAATACAGTCCATACAGAACTCTTGACTTTTTCAGAGCATATTTGATATATGGTTAAAATTCCATCTGCTTTTTTAAAATTAAAGTATTTTAAAGTAGCAAAAACAACAAAGGGAAGTCAGCCAATATTTTATAATAACTATAAATGGAGTATAAGCTTTAAAAGTTGTGAATCACTATGTTGTTCACCTGACACATATAATATTGTCAATCAACTATACCTCAATAAAAGAAGTAGCAAAAACCCTCACTCTTAGGACCATAATAATGTTTTACATATTCTCAAAATAAGCAAATAGTTATAGCTAACTGGGGTATGGGTTGGAGGACCAGAGTGGAATACAACCGCTAATAAATGATTCTAACTGTATTTAAAAAATGAATAACATAACTACACTGAAGAAAATGGGGAAACTAAAACCGAATAACTTTGGAAAACAGTATCTTGACTGGATGTTATGAGGCTAAAGACAAAAAGAACTCTACATATATGCTGAAGTATAGGTGGTCGATGTGTTTTGCTGCCTAGTATAGACAGAAATTTTTGTTCTTGAACTTCGATCACTCATATAAACAATAAAAACAATTTATCTTTATAAGTATGTTAATTATATAAAAACAATATGACAATGATCTTTGTAGAATATTGGGTATTATCACTGTTTATATGGAAGGCTAATTTTTTTAAATCAAAATATATTGTGTCTGGAGTTCTAATAATTCCTGAGAAAAAAACACATTTGTCTCCATGTAATGAGCAAATTAGTCATTAGAAAGTCTTTATAGTCTTTTCCAATTTTGCAGAAAATGAGTTTTCATGAAAATGACTGGATCAAGCTTCAAGATGCTATTAATCTTTGGTTAAGATAGAAGAGAGACCAGATCTCCTTCAGCATGATCTAATTTTTTACTCTGATGGTTGAAGTAGCTAAAGTTAGGCACTTTAGAGAATAATAATTAATCTTCTCATTCCTCTAGAAAGAATCTCTTAGGTTACTGAAGACAGGGTTGTCTTTATGGTTTAACAGAAGCGCCTTATATAAGCACATGGAAAATTGTGTTAAATTCCTGCTTAGCATCTAGCTATTTCAGTGAAAACCTTGCATTCCCCTCAAGACAGACATTTAGCTTACTCTGAAATGGACATGAAGTAATCAGGCATTTTGTAATATTGGACTAAGGCAGATCAATGAGTAAGGAGCTTTGCATTTGAAGTTCTTACTGAAAGTTTTATTCTCTCCATTTCAGCATGGACTTCTGATTCTTGTAGACTGTGTATTTCCAGGCATCCTGATGTTTATTATTTCCTTTTCTGACAAGACCTGATATCTGACAATGTAATTATATTCAAATAGCATCTTCCCTCTAACACTGACTAAGCAATTTGACTTTTTTTCAGTACCAGAGATGACAAATGATTTTAGATTGAATCATGTGCTTCTTTCTCTGGAATCTTTTCCCCAAACTGCATTATAAATTCAGATACATTATGGAAGGAAGGCTAAAAAAGAAAAATATAATTGAACAATGCCCGTGTATAAATACTATGCTATATACTTTCAAATCTTAATATAATGTGCTATGGTAACTAATACATTAATCTCCCATACACTTTTACCAAGTATTCTATTCTAATTTCTTGATGGATGAAAATACTTTAGATTCATATTTTTTGACAGTTAGTTTTATGGAAAATTGTATTTCTAGTATATATTTCCAGCTGTGACTTTAAACTTTTGAATATTGACTAAAGTCACCAAGTTCTAGTTCTAATTCTGTGGGATGGTTCCATTACTCATTCAAATCAGGAAACTTTCTAATATTTAGAGCTTAGTATGTTTAGCTTAGATTAACTCAGAAACCAGCTTAGATTTCTCTTTAGCTGGTTCAAATACGATTGAGATTTCTTTGAAAGACAAAATCTTCCAAAACTCACACAAGAAGAAATGAATAGGCTTATATCTATTGAATATGAATAGGCTTATATGAATAGGCTTATATCTATTAAATATGAATAGGCTTATATCTATTAAAGAAATTGAATTAATAATTGATAACCTTCCAAAACAGAAAGGACCAGGCTCAGATGGGTTCACTGGTGAATTCTACCAAACATTTAAGGAAGAAACTATACAAGTTTCCTACAATCTCTTTCAGAAAAGAGATTGTAGAAAATGAACAACTCAAAAAAATGGGCCAAAGACCTGAACAGATATCTTAACAAAGAAGATATACAGATGACAAATAAGTATATGAAAAGATGTTCCACATCATATGTCATCAGGAAAATGCAAATTAAAACAACAATGAGATACTACTACATACCCGGTAGAATGACCAAAATCTGGAATACTGACAACATCAAATGCACGTGAGGATATGTAGCAACAGGAATTTTTATTCATTGCTAGTAGAAATGCAAAATTGTACAGTCTCTTTGACAGATACCTTGGTATTTTCTTACAACACTAAACATTTATCATATAATCCAGAAATCTCACTCCTTGGTATTTACTCAAAGGAGTTGAAAACTAATGTCCACACAAAAACCTGTAGACAGATGTTTATAGTAGCTTTTAATCATAACTGTCAAAAATTGGAAGCAACCAAGATGTCTTCAGTAGGTGAATAGATAAATAAATGTTAACTCATTTCTTGTTCATTCTAAAAAGCAATGAGTTATCAAGCCATGAAAAGATACAGAGACATCTTAAATGCATTAGCATTAAGTTAAATAAGCCAATCTAAAAAGGCTGCATACTATATGATTCCAACTATATGATATTTTGGAAAAGTCAAAACTATGGAGACAGTAAAAAGATCAGTGTTTGCCAGGGGTCAGGGACAAGGGAGGAATGAATAGGCGGACCACATGCAATTCCTAGGTCAGTGAAACTACTCTGTAATGAAACTATAATGGTGGTTCCATGTCATTATCAAATTTGTTGAACTGCATAGAACACGTAACACCAAGAGGGAGTCCTAATGTAAACTATGGACTTTGGGTGATGATACGTCAGTGTAGGTTCATCAATTGTAATTAATGTACCATTCTGTGGAGCGATGTTGATAACGGAGGAGGATATGCATGTACGGGGCAGGGAGTATATGGGAAATCTCTTCATCTTCCTCTCAATTTTATTGTGGATCTAAACCTGCTATACAAAAATAAAGTATTTTTTAAAATGATTGAGATATTAATATCATGTTTTGTGAATGCCTACACTTGCTGAAATGATCAATAGAGTGTTTGGCATGTATTGGTTGAATTTAGATTTATGGTCCAACTGGTATGGGGAAAAAAACACAAAAATATACAACACAGAGGTAAATACACACACACAAACACAGGGACACATGGACATAGTTATGATCTGCAATGTTTGAGTCTTTCTATGAATGAAAGAACTAAATGAAAAACAGTCTCAGGATGGTGTATTAGTTTGGTAGGGCTGCCATCACAGAACACCACTGTTCTGGTAGCTAGATGTCCAAGGTCACAATGTCAGCAGATTTAGTTTCTTGAGGCCTCTCTCTTTGGTTTGAAGATGGCTGTCCTCTTGCTGGGTCCTCAAATGATCTTTCCTCCGTGTGTGTGTGTGTGTGTGTGTGTGTGTGTGTGTGTGTGTGTGTGCATCCCTGGTGTCTCTCTGTGTGTCCAAATTTCCTCTTCTTATAAGGATAAAAGTTAGATTGGATCATGACTGCTTAATGTCCTCCACTTACCTTAGTCAACTTTTTAAAGGCTCTATCTCCAAATACAATCACATTCTGAGGTACTGGGGGTTAGGGCTTCAACTTACGAATTTTTCAGAAGGTGGGCAAGTCAGTCCATAAAAGAAGTGAAAAATAGGTCACTTTGAACAATTTTTGTTTTGGTTACTTCCATTTGAAGAAAATAATTCATAAGGTTACATTTAATAGATTTTCCATACAATCTCAGCCCCTACATTTCATTCTAGTAAGAGACATTAGGAAAAAAGTCAGGAAAGCCATCACAAATAAAATGTTGGAAATAGACTTTGGTGTCACTGTGCCTGCAGTATAATCTTGCAACATAATTCATAGTCTTAAACTTATTCTGTAAATTTTTTCTTTATGCTACCTTGACACATATCTGATAGCCAATCATTATTATAAATTTTTATTTTTGTTATGAATAAATACACATAGAAATATTGCTTTTTACCTTTGATTGTGAATTGCTCTTAGCTTGAAATTTTAATTTCTTGATAATTTCCACACAGTTAAGTATAAAAAGAGAATTTTCAATCAGTCTGATTGAGAGCATGTATATTTTTAAAAATATATTTTTATATATAGTGATTTTTCTTCTCTACGCAACCATTGACAAAGTGAAATATTTAAGTAAATTCTGGGGATAATTATTAGACAATGAAAGCCTATTGATAACATCTGTTAATAAAAATAGCTTAGATCCTTCTTTTTGTAAATCATTTGCATGTGTGTGTTATACAGCACTTAGAAGAAAAATGGTGCAATGTTTTCTTTGCATCTTACTACAAATTGTTTACATTGTTTTAAAAAAGCATATTTAAAGCTGTCTCTATGTAGAAACTTATTTACTGCTATTTATTTGTTTCTTAATTTAAACTATTGTATTGCTGAGTCATATATTTTTTAAGAATCTGAAATAAAAATTAGAACTGACTTTTAAAAAGTTTCATAGAGTTGTAAATTCCAAAGGATGTCATAGTTTCAATGTATCTCCCAATAAAAGTGATGATGACTGATAGGTTTAACTCAAATGCATTTTAGCATTTTCTTAATACTGGCTCAATATACAACTAAATCCAATAGTGGCCTTTTCTATGCTTTTAAAAGTGCCCTGCAGTCTGAGCTCTTCAAAGAAATGGAAAATTAAACCGTTAAGATTTTGATTTTACATTTTACTAAGATTTTGATTTTTCTTAAAAGTTTAATAATTCTTTGCCATGTACATTTAGACTTTATCCGTAGTAAGTCACATGACACTGATGATGCCATTTAATTAACTTTCTGATTTTATTGCTTTTTAAATATTAACTTTTTTTAAATGAAAATTTTTTTTCACTGAGATTACTATGCTCTAAATTATGTCCTCACTAATTTCATGCAGACCAACACCTCTGAGTTTTTAGAGACAATATCAAATAATTTAATAGCTTCACATGGATGCTGGAATCTGCATTGAAATAAAGGAAACATTTTCCATCTACTTGCCCTTTTCCCACTCTCTGCTGAGCATCTTTTGTGCGTGGTGTTCCTTGGGCAGTTCCAGCATGTGATCCAACGGGCCAGTGGATGGAGGTAGATGGGAGTTTGATCACGTGATAAGAGGAGCAAACAGGTAGAGATAAGGCTAAACTGGAGGGGAAGGATGCCAAGTAGGGATGTCAGCCTGACAGGGGAATGTACTAGCTATCCAGAGGATAAAAGATCAGTGGGCGGTGGTGGGTAGAAAGGAAAAAAGCCTACATAGTAAGGAAAGGAGGTAATAAGCATACTTGCATGCTTCCAATAAATGCTTGTGCAAATCAGTCAGGGTGACAAACCTTCACATGCTGCTGGTTTCCTCTCCAAATCCAATCCTAGAAAAACTGCAGGAGAAGAAAGCATGTACTAAGATAAATCAAATAAAACCTTTGAGAAACTTCTGCCAAGATCGAAAGCTGTCTTGGACTGGAATGATGGGTTGTTTTCTGTAGTGGGGTGGCCAGAAAGCAGGGGCAGAGCAGACTGAGAAGAAGTTATAAATTCTACCTTTTCCTCCTCACAACATCGCCTGGGCACAAATTGTTTCCTCCTTCTTCCCTATATAAATCATCAGCAACCATTGAGTCCACTAGTGGGCAGGAGGGGTTGTAATAACTTTAGGGCAACACAAAAGCCCTGCTGGGTTGAGAATCTAGTGATAAGAGTTGCGGTTTATCCGTGTCTCCTCATTCAAACCTCCAGGGCTGGTGTGTTGCCTCTTGTCTTACTGCATTTTTCCTGAGAATGTTACAGGGAAATCCGTGACAACAGTACTTCTTTGGTGCTTGTGCCAGCAAATGGGGCTGTCTACAGTTTTGGTGCCTGACTTCTCTGCCCTAGAACTGATTCTTCCCTTCCTCTTAAACTCTTGAGAAGTGACAGAGAATAGAGTGTGGCTTTTACTGGTCTCCAGTGCCCCCCACCAGTCAAGATAGCCTTTCATCCAGGGAAAATGAAAGCACAGGGCAATTACACACACAAGTTACACATCAACTCTATCAGAAAGACAAACAGAATAACACCTATCAAAGACAAAAAGAGACTCCTATCGGATTTGGCAACAACAAAACAAAACTGAGATTCAATAATATGTTGCCTACAGGAGACATATTTAAACAAAAAGACAGAGAAAGTTTGAGAATAAATACATGAAAAAACATACACCAGGGGAAAGAAAGCTGAGGTATAAATTTAATATCTGCAAGATAGAACTCAAGAAAAAAGTATCTGAGACAAAGGTGGGTTTTCTATACTGGTAAGATTAAAAAAATTGAGATAACCATTACAAAATCCATTTATTAAACACTTGAGCCTCTAAATTTATAAAGTTATAACTGACATTGTGATGGATTGGTTCACTATATAAAGAGAAATAAAAGTGGATTTGTAAAAAAAAAAAAAAAAGTGGATTTGTTCCTAAAACCATATGGTGAACTGGACACCAGATGAATTAAAGATCTAAATGGGAAAGGTAAAACTATAAAGTCAAGGGAAAATAGGGGAGTCCTTTTAAAACAAACCCCCCAAACAAATTGTAAGGTATTATATTTATGCATATGACTATGCCAAAATGAAGGCTCTCTGTCCAATGAATTACATCATATTCTTCTTTCCAAAGTAAATGAACAGATGACGATATCCTATACAAACTTATTTACAACCCTATTTATCAATCTAAAATTGAAAATTGATAAGCTATTAATATGTACTGTATACCATCAAGGTAACAACAGAAGGACAGGAACACAACAGAAAAATTGCATAAGATGAACAGAAGCAATTAAAAGAAAAGAAAATCCAAACATTAAATAAACATAGGAAGAGATATACAAGCGTTAAGAATTATAAAAATGCAAATAAAATGAGATACCACCTTAAATTCATTAGATTGACAAACTTTAAAAAGCTAGATGATGTTAAGCATCTCTAGAATGTGAAGGCATAGGAGCACCTGTGCATTCTAAGAAGGTCTGTAAACTAGTAATGCCATTTTGGAAAGCACTCTGGCAATACTTAAGCAATACTTAATCAAGTAGTATATGCATACTCCATGACTCAAGAATTTCAGTCCTGGATATAAGCCCCAGAGAAAACATCCCACAATCCTAAAATGGACCATACACAAGGATTTCATATAGAAATTTTGTTGTGATGGATGAAGTTGGGGCAATCTAGGTGTTTAACACTGGGTGATTATAAGCACATATGACAACATGAAGAACTGTTAAAGACATTACTGAGCAAAAAAAGAAAAAAGTAAGAATCAGAATAAGATATGTGGTACAATGGCATTTACATAAATTAAAAATTCCTGTAGGAAAATATCAATAAAAATTTTTCAGGAATGCATACTCATCAGACACATTAGATTGGTGGAAGGACAGAAGTTATGGAGGGCAGCAGGGATCTAAAGACAAGGGAGTTTGGGATGGGAGTATAGAATGAGGATGGTGGGGTTGAATAAATAAATAAAAGGGGCGTTGAAGGAAAACGTATGATTAATTCAGACATTATTTGTACCTGAAACTAAAAGAAATAGAAATTTAAAGCAGATTAAGAAATAAAAAGAGGAAATTATATAAACTAAGTATGCAGAAATTCTGACTCTTAACAAAATTGTATATTATCTACTTCGGTTAAAAAAAAGTCTTATCCACACAACTGAATTTCACAATAGCAACAATGTATAGTATAGTTAAGACATTATAAACATTGGTTTATTTATCCACATCATGTAAATATGACTACTGAATAGTATGCTTACTTCTCCCATTCTTATTATCTTAATAATATTAAAATAGACTTTCAGCTAGTTTTAATTAAAGTTCACTTTATATTGATGTATTTATAGTTCAAATTTAAGAATAGATTCTAGAAATAACCAAGACTAGGAAAATGAGCATCGTTAAAATTTCCATCTAATTTTATTAGAAGAATTTGATTTCAGGTTTTCAATGAAGAGATCAATTATATGAAAGCCTGTAACTTTTTTGTTTTTAATAACTTTTAAAAATCCATCTATCAGCAAATGTAACATTGTAATTATTTCCAAGAACATTTTAACTTACTGACTCAAATTCTATATCTTGTATCCCAATTTAAAAATCTAATATACCAATTTATATTAATGAAGATTCTTGAGACTTAAATATATCCTCATGCTTGTTATACATAAAGCATTGACATTTTGGTTTCTGTATTCATCTGATTCTCAAAATGGCTTCCAAAAGACAAATTATACAATTTTCTTTGTCCTTAGAAATGCTTTTCTTGATTCTTATTTTGGATAATCTCCTGATCCTTTACAAGTTCTATGCCAAACAGATGCACAAAAGAATGTTGGATATAATTAGAGACTTTGAACCTTTCTACAGGTAGTATCGGCTGCTAGAAAGTCAAAATTTTGAAACAGCAGCCTTCCAACAATCCCTTCCTCCCACCTGACTGCAGCTATTCCATCTAGAAAATGGTCTGGATGTTTTTTAGAGGGGATTTAAGAATTGAGATGGATGTTTTTTAGCTACTTGGTGTGTCACACGGCTGTCATGCCTCGAGATGAACATCTGAGATACTGACAGCATCAGAGAGGTGTGTACCGGACAGAACAAACCTCTCTACTTCTTAACCATTGTCTCTCCTCAGCTACCTGTGCCCTCTCTACCTCTATCAATTGTTCTGTTGTCCCCTCTGTTTATGTCTGTTTCTCCCTAGGTTTTAGGTGCCTATCTACCTGCCTCTGGCTCATGCCTTTTTTTCATTTCCCTCTGTTTTTCTCAATTTCCTTGATTTTTATGTTTGTAATAGTGTATATGTCATCAGATAAGTTAAACTTGGATATGCTTCTATCTCTCTCAAGCTTTTAAGTCACCCTGAAACGATTTGTGCCTTGATTAATGAACTTCAGAGGAAGACAAGAAATGCACTTCTAATACACAGACCACTGTAGACTACACCTAATCATCCACTTTAGCAGTCAACAAGACAACTACTTAAGTAGTTGCCTTCTTTCCAATCAAATTAATTAGATGCTTTTAAAAAAAATCTCATAGTATCAGTCACGTGAAAGAAGTAGAGGATTACAGAGTCAGGACATGAGTTGTACCTCTGTTTCTTGGATAATTTTCTAGAGGAAATATAGTGAATCTTTCTCTTCTCAATGTTCATTCTACAAATGTAAATAACTTAGCATCAGTGCTAGCCACTGGGTGTACAATGGTCCCCACTGAGGGAAGTTAAAGGTCACAGAGAAGATAGAATTAATAAAATAAACGTACTAGCCAGTGTAATGTTAAAAATATCCTGGAGAAACAAATGACAGCTTTAGGACAGCATACAACAAAAAAGTATGGTGGTTCTCTGAGCAACTGATGCTTGACATGAGGTTGGATGGGTGAGAGGTGGAGGGTCACCTGCATCCACTCTTCCCCCCTCCCATCTCTCCTCCATCCCACAGCCAGAGAAATCTACTTGAAATTCACACGAGATGCCTTGTTCCTGGACCCTAACTCCTTCAACTCAAAACTCTTCTGGGCTCATTTCTCAACATTACATGAAAGTCTCTCTGTGATCTACACATACTCTGACCTCAGAGAAAAGCCTTTACATATGCCTTTCCCGATGTCTGGAAACTTCTTCCTACATTCTCTCTCTGTGCAGTTAACTCTTCTGAAGCCCCAGTTAACTCATTTTAATCGCCCTAGATAGAAATGCGAGAGGCATAGTGTTTTCCTTGTCCTAACACATTTTTGGAACTTCTTTAATGTAAAGAAATACTCTCTAGTTAGATGCATATTCCCAGGAAACAAAGAAAACTAGTATGTTCCTAACTTATTGGCACGTATGATTTACTTTACTAATATGTACAATTTGCTTAGGCTGGATGTCAAACTATGCCTTCCCGTTAAGTATTTGCTAGTACATACACTAGAGATGATCACAAGAATGGGTTTTCATCTAAATTTTTAAATCCATAAAATATGTTATGAGATGGGAAATTGTATTTTCCAGCTGATGGTGCTTGTTCTGATCAGAGATACAATCTCAAAGTCCTCTAATCTGTTTCCATATGAATATATCCTATACTTCGGTTTATTCACTCAAAATTACATATAAGGTAAAAATCATTCACGTTGATCACTCTATTCGTGATTTTTACCAGTGACTGCTGATTTCACTCACCAACTACCACTGTTATACATTCTTATGAAAATCACATGGATTGAAATATGTAGAAGCACATTGTAACCATCAACAAGTTCTAAAACTGTAACATACAATATTTTGGGAGTAGTATTTCTGTCCTTAATAAAGAACTGGTGTTATTCTTTTGAGACATAATAGCAACAGTTGTGTTTTCTTAGTTGTCAGAAATCTACACAAGTAAACCCAGCTTCCATGTCTGGATGTGAATGATTTTCATTTATATTGTTTGCTTGATAAAAATGTGAATAAGCACTTAAGAGAAATAAGAGACTGCCTTAAATACTTTTCTTTTGGTTTCTTGTTTGCAAATTCACCCTCTTCTGTGTACTTTGGAAAATTATATTGTTGTGGTTTTACATTTGATAAAATCTTATGGGTTTAGAAAATCAAGAACTGGATCTATATGTAAATGGAATAAATGGAATAAATGGCCTGCTTCCAAACATCTTACCACAGGACTGAGAAGCAATCTAATTTTCAAAAAATTTGAAGGAGTTTTTTGAATTAAACCATGTTTTCTAGACATCTTCTTCATTGAATGCCTTTGAAGTACCACATACACGAAGAGATCCAGGGGGTAATATGAATTCTCAACTGTGTGCATTGGTGGGGGGTGGCTCATAGGAGAGGAAAAATATATAAGTGTATTTTTGTGTGTGTGTGAACACACATATAACTTTTCATGACACTGGTTTCTACAGGAACCTTCTAGATAAAATCTACCATTTTCAGGCTGTTAAAAATCAAGTTGATTTAAATAATCATAATTATTTATTAACAGTGAGGTCTGTTAATACAAACAATAACAATACAAAACTAACTAAAAATTTTCAGTAACTCTAAATATGGGCACTTGCAAGCCAGCTTACAAACACGTTTTCAGCCCGCTGACTTTCTTTTGGCCTCTTTCTCCATTCACCCCAGGTAAAGAAAACATTCTTGATAGAAAATTCTTTTTTGTTACTTTTCTGTAGACTTGGGCAAGCATTAACCATTTTCATTTTAAAGTAGGATATTTTTCTTTCCATTAATGCCAAATCTAAAATAATCTAAATGTCTCACCTCTGGGAAATGAGTAAATAAATTATTACATTTCCACATCATTGAAAATCATGTCAACAATTTTAAAAGGAGATATAAAACGTGGTAAAATATAATCCTGTTTTTAAAACATTGGATATGGATTCATTGAACATGGAAAATTTCTAAGAGAACTTATATCAACTGTTAATAGTGTTTCTTATCTGTGTAGTTGGGCAATGAGTGATATTTTTCTATATATTTTGTGTATTTTTCAAATTTTCTGTAATAAACACCCATTTTCCATATCAGAATAGTTTGTTGGTATTTTAGATGAAAACACTTATTAACCTGGGTTGTGTAAAGGTTTTAGTAGCCATAATGCACATACATGTGTACTCACTGGCTGTGAGGTCATCAAGGATACACCAGAAAATGATTTCCTATATCAGACAATCAGAGATACATCTTAATCAGAAATCTATGAACATATTCTTTTGGGTCAAGAGCAATCTCTGTTTATTCATGTGGTCTCAAGGAATCTAAGAGTCAAAACCTGACCTCATTTTCATGTCTTGTAAAATTTATGTGAAAAGGTGCTCGATATGAAAAAATAAGGTGGTTGGTGGCTACAAGAAAAAAAAAGTGATCTTTAGTTGCCTTGAGAGTTCTAAGCATTTTCAGGCAAGAAGACGCAGTGTTTTGTACCTACTTCTGCATCAACACTTTAAAACCGACATGGAAAGGCTGGAGCCCTTGAGAGAAATGATCACACTGATAAGTGGATTTTCAAACCTACCACATGAGGTAGAGATGAAGTAAATTGTGAACTTTAGCATAGAGAAGAGTAGACGTGAATGAGAAAGGAGGGCTATCCTGAGATGCAAGAAAACATGTCAGGAGAAAGACACATGGTACATAGTCGGCTTGCTCAGACTTGTTAAATGGGAGAAAGTAATTGATGACTGATGAAAACAAAGAAAGACCTTTTGAATAATTGGAACAATTTGGCAATTAACTAGATGATCACTAAGGATAGTATAATCTGCATAACTAAATGAATTTAGACTGAGTCTGCATGATAAATTACTAGAAATATTTTAAAAATATTGATAGGTCAAGAAGAGATTGGATGAAATGGACTCTAAATAACCTTTTAATTTTAAGATGTGATAATTCCAGAGTAAACCAGGGAGCAAACTAAAAAGCACTGGTCCATTTGCAAGTACATGCATGTAGTGGAGGATTTTGCAGGTAGCTGGAGAGGGGACAGTAGAAGTAAAAAAAGACAAAAAAGTTACATCAAAACCTGTATCAATACAATGGTCACAAATCACCCTGACCACTGGCAAAAGGTTAAACAATATAATGGACAAACTCATGCAGTATTAAGACAGATGTGAGAAATATAAATTTCTTTACAAATTTTTCTAAATATCTTAGTCCTTAATTAAGTATTTCCCTTTCCAGACTCATGGCATTCAGGATTCAGGAATGCTTGGGCATGCCAAGGCATTCAGAAATGCATCTCTAGCAACTGCCCACAAATATTAACCTGAGTAGTTAGGCAGCCTGACTCGGTCCTTTGCAGGGGTTCTTTCCCTTGGGAACTGTGCTCAGGGAAGAGGAAGCTTCTCACAGGGTAGTATCTACCTCACTCCATATCCCACTGGGTTCTGGCCAAACTCCTGGAATGCTAAAAAGAGGCTAGGCTCCATGTGCACTGCTCATGGGATGTTCCCAGACTTCTGGAGTCTTTCTGTACCCACTAGAGCACTGCAGGAGACCAGGGTGCAGATGCAACCCTACTGCAGTCCAATCCTATTGCAATCCCAAGGAAGTGTGTTTCTAGTTGTGAGAAAGAAACTCTTCTCTCCCTTCTGCTTTTGGTTAAGATATTTTATTTTCTATACCCTGCAATCATCTTCCTCATGCTTTTGGACAAGATGTTTTGTCTGTTCTGGCAAATCCTTTCCTCTCCCTGGGGCTTAAGCTTTTTGCACATAGACCAGGTTGTCTTATAGGAGTTTCAGTTTTCTGACCTGCTACATCCATTCCTGGAGGTAATAAATACAAGCTGACCAAGTTGCTTAAATAGGAATAAGAGAAATAGAAAGATATAAAATTTACCCAAAGTTGACCAATGTCTCAAAATATTATCTTCATTTGAAAATGAAAATCCCATAATAACATATATACATGTTTGGGTGGAAGACATCAGTGAATTAGGATACTAGAGCAAGGAGCTTAAGAAAACACCAGTAATCAGTTTCTTAAATGGCAATTTCAAGAATTCGGGTTAACCGTGAATTATACAAATGATAGGGTAAGTTTTATAAAAAGGATGGGCTATATCATGTTAGAATAGTGGGACTAAGAAGATAATGAGTATGCATTTAGGTAGCTGACTGAGACCTCCTCAATACATTCTCCAGAAACGCTACAGCAGGTATAGAATGTTTTCACCCTTAGCTTATTTGCCATTTTACTCTTTGCTTTCCAATTCGCATATGGACGAGTCTTCCTGTCTTGGAAGTATCTTCATCAACTTACCTTCAATATGGCCAGTTGTGTATTGAGTCTTCCTGTCCTTGGAAGTATCTTCATCAGCTTACCTTCAATATGGCCAGTTGTGAATTATTTCTGGACATATCATCAACAGAAGGATGTGTCAGAAGTCTTTTTACACAGCAGATACTGATGAGCCTTGATCAGTAGGAAGTCACTGATAACCACTTTGAAAAATGCCACTGCCTTTGATAATAATTCTGTCATAGTAATAGCTACAAATTCCCTACAAGTATGCAGTTCTCATGGTTGGGAGGGATTAAGGCTATGCAAATTGTTTTTTTTTCCCTAAGCAGGATATAGGGTATAGTAATGGTACCAGAAGTTTGTATTCCTCCCCCAAATCCATATATCTTTCCTTCTATGATAACAGACACAGTCTGATTTTAAGTGATAGATATAGACTACATTTCTCAGTCTCTTCTGCAGCAAGGAACAGAATGTAACTGTAGATGATGAGTACAGATTCTGATAGGTGTTCTTAAATAAATGGCAGATTTATTTCTCCTGGCTATTTTTAAAAAATTTTCTTGTTGGTTAGAGTGCAGATGTGATGGCTGGAATTGAAGCAGTCATTTTGGGCCATGAGGCTCTTTGAAGATGATAAAGCAATCAGAAAAAAGGAGCCTATGTCACTGATATTGTTAGAGTTACCACTCCAGCTTTAGACTGCTAACATGAATTTTTATGCAAAAAATAAACTTTGATTCTGTTTAAACCTCTCTATTTTTAAAAACACCAAAGTCAAATCTAATCCTAAAACTTCCAATAATCTGAGTTCTTGTAATATTCAGAACTGAAACTGTCATAGTACTCTTACAATCAATAATACCTCAGAGATAATCTATAGAATAAAGCATTAATGAAGATATAATACTTCTATATTAATTAGAAGGTATGCAGTTGCCATAAAAGATTTATATGATATTTAATAAACATTTCTATCAGAAAATACTTGTGTCCTTTTAAAATAATTATTTAAAATTTAGTTACTCTAAACTTAAGAAAAAATACACAGACTTCAATTAGCTCTCAAAAGTACTCAAAAGTAACTCTGGAGAAAAGAATTAAACTCCTTAACATTAGCCAAAAATATTTCATTTGCTAAGGAAATTGAGTGTTTAAAGAAACAAATATTTTCCCATTCGTAAATTGTATATCTTAAGTGTAGTATTTCAGAATCTGAGAGACTTTCCTTTGGAGTGTAGAGCAGCTTAGACTTCACACGTGACAAAATGCTCGAGCGCTTAAAACATTAACCTTATTTTCCAATCTTACTGAAACGTGAAAAATCAAGTTGGCAAGCAGTGAATTTACAACTCTGCAAACAAAACAGATATCCAGCTGGCCAATTATGGTTTAACTTTTTCCTAAGTAGAATAAAGATTGTTATATTTTCTCGTATTTATATAAAAACATTTATTCTCTGATTGAGAGGATAGCACATCAATGTGATAGTGTTGTCCAGTATTCATTGCACAAGCAGACTCAGCCAGATGGAACCACACAGAGGGACATAATTTCCATTCGCTTCAATGAGCGTTTTACTGATGGAAGGACTTACTAATTCACCCTCAGCTTGAGCTGCGATCATTCATTTTATCTGGCAATATAAAGCCTTTTATTCACATTTCATTCTTTTGCACATAGAGCTGTTTATCAATTGATAGAGAAATGCCCAGTTATAAACTACATCCTGGAAAAATAAATTAGGTAAATTTGAATGATGCAGGATGTTGTTAAGCATTTAACAATATTGCTAACATTCCTGGGTTTCACAATTATGGTTCTGTAGTTTTTTTCCTTCTGTCTTCTTTGTTAGTTTGAAATCCTGGCATAATTTCAAAAGTGGTGTGTGTAGGGCGGGGAGGGGAGAGAAGTATATTTACAAACCTAGTGAGGGGAAAAATGTCCCCCTTTCAGACTCATTACAGAACAAATAATTATTACTCTAACGAAACCTACCTGATTCCCACATTTAGTATTTCAAATTGTATAAAGTCCATTTCGCTTGATTCTTGGTGTACATACATTCTTCTGCTTAAAAATATTTTAAAATGATAATTTTACTTCATTTTGATGACATTGGCCCCCTATGTGAAATAACTAGCTTGATCTGCTATAAGTAACATGGGGTAAGGTGGGGATGGGGGTGGAAGGGAAGGAGTTTCTTAGGAATAGCGCTTAAGTAACAAGGAGACCACAACCAATAAAAAGAAGCTCTTGAAAAGGCAAGAGCCAATTTCAGATGTTTGTGGAAAATGAAATTTTAACACCAGGGAGAAGTGTGGTTGCATCTAGCAACTATGTGGAAGCAGCCTCCTACTTTTTTCAAGGTACTCAATTCATACTTTGAACTTAGGTTCTAATGTACACCATGTTTCTTTTGTCCCTGCTATTGAATTTAAAGACAAAACTGTGGTCAACACAAGTATTTGCTTTAGGGTAACCTTGAATTGAGATAATCACCATTTGCTTTATCATTGTGTAATCCTGGGCTGCTGTTAATTTAGGATAAAGTAAGAGAAGCGGCTCGCTCTACACTTAATATACTTTTCCCATTTAGTTCTCTCAAACTGGTTTTCTAAACCCTCAAGGCTTATTGTGTTGTATTTTGAAGGAAAGAGTCTATTAACTTTCTAAGAACTTTTCACAGAAACTTATTGCTGACCGTGATAATAGTCTCTGAAGCTGGCAATATAAAGAGAATGAAGATGAGGACACCTCTTTGGTCAGCATGCTGGGTTCATTGTGGATATGGTTTACCTATTATTTAAAAGTACCAAAGATATCCTTCCCAGGCCATACATTTGGACAAAAGTATTTTTAAAAAATTACACCATAGTTTCCGGATGACTTACTGAATTACAGAACAGCCAGACACAGTTTTTCCTCTTACCCTTACTAATTCCAAAATGAGGTGATGCTAATAAACTTGAATTATACTTATGTATGTATGATACAGTACACACATGACAGTAATGAATTTGAATTCTAGGAACTATAAGATAATAGATTAATCTCTAAAGAGAAAACATTAGAGGAAAAAACTTTGTATTTTTATTTTAAGCTATTGGACCTAATGGAAGAGTCCACCTTTGTTTTGCTTTAAAAGGGTATCTATTGTTCATTAGCCACCACAAATAATTAATGAGAAAAAGGGTATCATAAACTTATTTGATCACTAGGGTAAATATTAGTCTACATTTTTATTGTGTTAAGAACAATTAACATGAGTTTTACCCACTTAACAAATTTTTCAGCATACTATTCTATGTCAACTATAGGCATGATATTGTATCTCAGATCTCTAGAACGAACTTACCTTGCATAACCCAAACTTTATATCCATTGGATAGCAACTCCCCATTGCCCCCTGCCCCCAGCCCCTGGCAACCACATCCTTTCTGCTTCTATGAGCTTGACTCTGCTAGATACCTCGTAAGTAGAATCATGCAGCATTCGTCCTTCTGTGACTGGCTTAGTTCACTCAGCATAATGTCCTCTGGGTTCATCCATGTTGTCATATATTGCAGGATTTCCTTCTTTTCTAAGGCTGGATAATATTCCCCTGTATGTTTATACCACTTTTTTGCATTATAATTTTTCCCAGTTTTATTGAGATGTATGCTGCAATGAACATGGGGGTGCAGACATCTTTTTGAGACTCTGATTTCAACTCTTAAATAAATACTCAGAGGTGGGATTGATGGGTCATATGGGAGTTTTCTCTTTAATTTTTTTGAGGAAGCTTCATACTGTTTTTCATAGTGGTTGTGCAATTTTGCATTCCCACCAGCATAGCCATCCTAACAGGTGTGAGGTGGTATTTTAGTGCAGATTTGATTTTCATTTCCCTGACAATTAGTGATGTTGAGCATATCTTCATATACCTGTTGGCTATTTGTATGACTTCTTTTAAGAAATATCTATCTATTTAGGTCCTCTGCCCAATTTTAAAGATCGAGTCAATTGGGTTTTTTTTTGCTGTTTATTTGTGGGAATTTCTTATATCTTTTGGATATTAATTCTTCATCAGATATATGTTTTGCAAATATTTCTCCCATTTCATAGGTTCCGTTTTTACTCTGTTAATTGTTTCCTTTGCTATTAGATTGTTTTTAAACTTTATCATCATAGTTGTTTTGTTGTCTGAGAATACACTGCTTCCAAAACCAAAATGTGGGTTATCACAACTGAGTATCTAATGGAGAATCTGCATATTCTTTATAGTATACCATATGGAATATTTGATTATCAGAATGAGGTTTAAAGTACTTTATCTGTATAAAATATATAATTGTTATTACATCCATTTTAAGTTAATACAGAACATAAGATATCAATGCCATTATTCTTACTTTAAAAGTCAGGCCAAGAAAATTTACACTCAAAACTAACCTTCAGCTTCTGTCCTCCTAATATTAAAGGTCTATTGTGATATATTCTCTATCCAATTCATGGAGGAGCCTGAAAAGCTTTATGCACAAATATAAAAATATGTTTGTGGCTTCAGGTCTTTCTACAACTATTGCATTATTGATGTAATAGAAAAAATTGAAAAGAAATCTGGTTCCATTTAGGGGTAAATCCCTTATTTCCCTAAATTAAATCTTAAATCATGCACTGTATACTTGTAAGAAGATCCTAAGTCTAGACAGCTGTTTATTTAAAATACTGCAGTTGTCAATACAGTGCATCAATATTTAATGGAAGAAACAAATATTACAGTGTTATTTCCTTTACTTTCCTTATTTAAAAAATCAATCTAGAAAAGATGATTTAATGAAGTTCCCTCTCCATTTGCAAACTAACAAAGGTGGCTAATTCTTAATGGAAAAGATGACTGGAATTTAATGGTTTACAGGAGAAATTCATATAACTCAGTTTGCTTTTGGGTACACAAAAAGATATAAAGATGGCTTGACTATGCTTTGAAATATCCTGAATTCAAGTTACTTTCTTTTTAGGTTTGGTTTAAGGGAGATTGTTTTGGTGAAAGTGGAAGAATGGGACTGGGAAAACGCTTATAGAAAAGCAGAACTTTTTTTTGTTACCCATGAAAGTTTTTTAAAAGTTGCCCATTTTTCTGTTCTATTGATGTCACATAATATTTGTTTCACAATAAATTATGAGCCATTGTAATATCAAGCAACTCAATTCTATTATCCTGTTTGGCAGGAACCCAAAGAAGGGAAACATAAATTTTTGGTTTCCATTAAATCTTTGGGAATCTTTAAAGCTTCTTTAAGGACAATAGGAGAAATCTGCTTCTGCAATTAAAATGTATTTATTTCAGTGACATCTAAAGAAATGGTTTTGCATTTCATACTGTAACTCTTTCAGAGGTGAAAGCAAAGAAAGTTGCAAGATATGTAGCCTGAATCAAAGTGGTCATCTGGGAATATCAATACCATTCGAACTGTCCAAACACAATAGTCCAGGCAGACACACTTAACTTGTACCATCACACGGCTTAAGAGATATAACCATGTGGAGATTTCATTAGTTGCATCAGGATCTAAGTCTTGCTGAGACCTGCCAGACAGGAATTGCAGAACTGCAGCTCTCATTTCAAATTCAAATTTATACTCCAATCTCTTCTTCGACTCTGCATCCATTTTTTTCTGATTATTTTTCTATCAAAAATTTTTTTTCTGAAATCTTACAAAGTTTTCAACTCCATCATAAATCTTATATTTTGTTTAAGGTAAGTATATTTGCTTCAGTCATCTAGACATCCTTAGGAATCAACAGAGAGTAATGAAAATCAATAATTGAGTGACATTCATGCTATTTTATAGAATGAATTCTGCCTTAGCTCTAATCTTGGTGCTGGTCACACTGAGAATTTGAAAGATTTACAGCTGCTTCCCTAGTTGAAAGAGAAAGAGGGAGTGAAAATAATCTCATCGCAGCCAACTTTTCCCCTTCAGTAAATATTAGGGTCCCTCCTAAAGATTTGTAGGTAATATTTTAGTGTGTTAGGTTATTTGTGTTGAAATTGAAATTCACAATATTACGTAGCAAAGGGAAGATAGAAGGAAAAGGGAAAAATATCAGTGAATATAAAATGACAGCAAATGGATAATCTCATTGTTTAAATCAATTTTCCTTCCTTAAGTGAAGAAATGTGTTCTATATTAAAAAAACACAAGGCTATTTTGTTAGCCAAAAATCATCAAACTCATTGCAATGTCAAATTTACAATGGCGTACTCATTTTAAAACTTACTTTCTCATTTAAGAATTGAAGGCATGGGAGTGGTAAACGTTTTATTTTATTTTTTCTCCTGTAGAAATGTTATATCCACAAGCATGGAGAAATAAAGACCTTCGTATAATATTAACATTCTAAGAAAAAGCTTAGTATAAAAAGTTCATCACTAGAATGAACTCTTACTTTGTGCATGAGATTTAATTATTATTTCTCTAGGTGGCCCAGGTTGCCTCAGAATTCTTTATAGAATGGAATCAAGTATACCTTTGAAAAATGTAGGACACATGTAAGCTTATAAAATCATATTTTGTTTTGTGTGTTTATAGAAATCTTGACAGTTGAGATAATGCTTTTATTATTTATGATGAATAAATGATTTTGACTATTTGTATCTCTTTTACTGCATATTATGAGACTTTTAAAGCTCTCTTCTAAAATAAAATATGAAACATGCATCTAATAAAATAAACCTTGTTTGTTGGAAATGCTTCTTTGGTTTTTGTAAGTTATAGTATGCTACAAATAATTTAACTGATATTTTAAAAATGGTTTTAGATAATCTAAAATTTTACATTGCTTATATGCATTCATTTTATAGCTGAGGTGGATATGTGGTGTGTGATGTAAAAAGATGAAGGCAAAGTTCGAAAGCATCTCAATTGAATAATAGAAAACATAATTATTTTAACAGTAAGGAAAAGTAACTTAAAAAAATTAAAACCATCAATAAGCACTTTGGTAGCTAGAGAAGATCACCGTATGCATGTCTGTCCTTTATCTAAAGGTACGAACAGTTCTATGTAAATGCAAGAGATGGAGAAGGATAGAGAATTACAGATATAGACTGTCTTGTCAGAAAATTCATCTTTTTCTCTAGAAAATATAGTGACAGCTTACCTCCTAAATCCCTGACATAAAGAAATGTATAATGATGAATAATGGTATAAAACTATAAGTAGTCATGAAGGTAGACATAATATATTCTAAGAATCCCAACTATGAGTGTATTATGTGCCTTCTAGAGTTCCTTTTGCATGTTCCTTTCTCTAAATTTGAGTGCTAGCAACATCCCCACCCCTAAGTCTGAAACTGCACTACAGTAGTAATATTACAAAATATTGGACAATAAATATTACCATACATTCTGTGCTTTTCTCCTATGAGTGCGATCTTTTAAAAATGGACGATATTTACTCTTAAACTGTAAAATGTTTTTTCTCCATGTCAAAATTGAAGTTATTTATTCCTTTTTAAAGGCATGTAAAATGCATTTCTCCATCATGAAAGTCTTTTCTTTTTTTTTTCTTTCATCACCCAGACAATAGTTTTACACATCTCTTTTAATTTCCTTAGTAGGTTTAACTGTGTTTTGGCAAAATATTTTTAGCTTTTTATTTGCTAAGATTCTTCTTATTCTGAAGATAATTGTAAACCAGTGATAAAATATTAGATTTAGAAGCAAACTCAAGATGATCTAGACCCAAACTATTTCCTTACAGATTACAAAATTAAGGCACAGAAAAGTTAAACAATTAGCCCATGGCTATTGGAAATGTCAATGAAATACATCAGACCTCCTGGATGCTTTCAGAAAATCTCACTCTATTTTAAAAAAATTTTTTTGAAAATATCCATATATAATAGTATTTTGGATGAAATACTCTTAGGTTGCTCTTCCTACTGTATCTCAGCACGATGTTGTCCTTGGTCAAATACAAAGAAATATTTGAACATATTGCTGACTTGCAAGAAATTTGTAGGAGGTTGAGGTTTGGGGAGCATTGTGAATT
Organism: Leucopleurus acutus; assembly: GCF_964270905.1. Lineage (NCBI taxonomy): Eukaryota > Metazoa > Chordata > Mammalia > Artiodactyla > Delphinidae > Leucopleurus > Leucopleurus acutus. The sequence continues at coordinate 64,674,510 of NC_139157.1, forward strand.
AATCACAATGAACTGAATATTAAAGACTGGAGTAGCTACATTGTATAATGCATCTTTAAGCCAAGCATTCTAAGGAAATATAAAGGGAACCAATTCTGTAATATTACATTTTCTAGTAGTAAAATTGTAAAAAAAATGTAAAAAGAAGCAGGTGAAATTAATTAATATATTTTACAGAATATAATAAATTAAAAATATAATCTCATTTTATATTAGACCTTATACATCCTTTATGTTTCTTATACTCATCCATAACTTTATTATTTTTTGTCTTTCTGTGCTATCTTGAATAAGTTTTTTATGACCTACCTTTTGGTTTACTAATTCTTCCTTCAGCTGTGTCTAATATTCAATAACCTTTTACTTCATCAATTGCATTTTTATTTTTTATTTATTTTTGATTAAACTTTCATTTTCAGAAGTTCTTTTTGATTTCTTTTTATATCTATTTTCTTTTCATGTCCCTGAAGATATTTTCAAACTTGTCCTATTTAAAAAGCAGTTTAAAATTGTGTGTGTGTGTCTGTTCCTATGTGCGTCTGTGTCTTATAGTTGCTGTTTTATTTCCTTACGGGTGTATTTCTCCTGCAGATATTTTTCTTTGTATTGCTCTGGCACTTGGTTTTCATTTGTTGTTTGGTTTGATTACCTTCTGAATGTCCTTAACAAATTATCTGAGATGGTGAAGAAAATGACTACCTGTTGATGTCCTATAGGTCTGTGATTACTTCTTCTCAGTATGAGGTGCCACTACCAGTCTGGGACTATTTCAATTCAAAGTTGTGATTTTGGCTCCAAACCCATACAATGGCTGCCTTGTGGTTATAATTTTTCCACAAGTATTTCTTTTCTGCCAGCTGCTTTTCTTAGAACCAAGGGAACTAGAAAACTTTTTTTTTAGCTTCTTGGATAGATTTTTCTGGGTCTTTTCCCTCATAATGATAGTGTAACTCTCCAGGGTCTCAGCTTACTGTGGCCAGTCTCTACTACAATAGCTCCTTCCTTGGTCAGGCTCATGGTTTTAAGCTTTGTCTCTCTTACTCCAGAGCATCAAATATCAAAAACAAAATAAGATTTTTTTTCGGTTGCCTATGTTATGCTATGCTAAGTATAATACTATGCTATCCATAAAAGACTTCAAGAAATCCTTTCTTCTCTGATTTTCAGCTTTCTATTAATTTTTAGTCTGGCAGTTCCACACTATCTTGTCTGTTATTTAATTCTTTTAAAAATTACTAAAATATATTTATATTTTTGTCCAGTATTTTGAGTTGGTTTGGTTGGAACAATTCTCAAAATACCCTATGTTGTCATATTGCTGAAAATGGAATTTTAGTAGAAGCTCTTATATCTGTGAGTATGAGTGAAATACATTCAGACACTCTGAAAAATAGTGGGTATTATTGTATAATTTCAAACATGTTTATATCCTGTGACTAAAGAATTTCACTTGGAGATATGTAAAATAATATACTCATATAATATATTGTACAACCATGTACAATATAATGTGCAGTTATTTTCACAGTTGCATTGTTTGTTAGAACAAAAGAAGTAAAGCAATCCAAAGTCTGGTGACACAGTAATACCATATTGCAGGGGACCCATACTAAGAAGTAAATGAATACATAAATTCTGCAACAGTCACACAGTGGTATATTATACAGCTTTGAAAATGAACAGACTATTAATGCACTAAACAAAATGGATAAATTTCAGAAATATAATGACTCTCCTTGAAGCAAATCTGAAAAGTTTAGAGTTTGTGATGCCATTTTTATAAAGCTCATAATCAAGCAAAATAAAAGGATATATTGTTTATAGATACGTAAATGGTAAAACTAAAAATAAGGAACACTGACTATCACAAAATTCAGAATACTGATTACTTCTAAAAAGAAAAGACATGAATGGAAAGTGGGAGAAACACACAGGCAGCTTCAATATATTGGTGATATATAGCCTACTTTTGAATTTATATAGTGGTTTCAAGGTGTTCATTTTATTTTTATATTTTATAACTGATCTGTACTTGTAACCTACATGTATAACTTACATATGTAACTGAATGCAAACACACATGATTTTATAAATATCCATAATTGCATGATTCTTATTAAAAACTATTAGAAATAGTTTTAGTGCTTCTCCAAGGCATCCAGTAATCAAGCATGCAATGTAGTGACTTGATAATCGTGGTTTTAAATAACCCTAGTAGAATCTTATTTCTCTTAACCTGAAGATCTGGCTGTGTGGTCGCACTGTTTTGGACTAGAGCTCCAATCCATTTTCTAATGAATTTGGATGTTACCCATTGCTCCATTCAGATGTCTGAATTTACAAAATATATTCTATACTAGTCTAGTAATTTTAGTCTTATTATTTTAAGTATAGTCACAAAGAGAAAGGGGAGAAGAGATCTGATAACTCTCTCTTTAAACTGTGGCTCATAATATCAACAATTTCATGTAATTCAAGGAAATAACTTTTGTAGGCTATATTATCTATGTCAGATAGCTAAAGTGAACATGTTAATGACGTAGTCTTTTGGATTCTAGTTACATTCTTACAACACATAACGGTTGTTGAAATTTATAAGGAGTTGAACTTTGTTAATATAAGCTGGTAATTAGTCTAATGTGATGGACAATTTACTTGAAAATTTCCATGCACGTAAGTGAAAAATGTCCTGAAGATTTTGCCTACAATATGGGCAGTAGCAGCAGCACAGACCAAAACTGTGCCACCGATTACCCTAATCTGCTTCATGCAGAGATGTAAGGAGAAAGGCAGAATCAGTGTTTGTACTCTTGACTTCTATGAAGAACTTATTATAATATTTCAGAAATAAAGAGAAGAATCCACACCAAGGAAGAAAAAATATATTTTTTGTTACATTATTTCACTCTCACTGTATTTTTTTTACTCTTTTGAAAAGAATCACTGAATTAAAATATTCTTGTCTAAAAAGGAGGTTAAGGGCCCATTTCTTTTCTTTATGATTTCCCTTATGATGAATGACAGAAAAGACACAAAGTATTCAGACTGCAGATTAGTTTTCAAATTGTATCAGTTTGTCTCATAGAAAATAATCACTGATCTTGATATACTTTGCTTTTCTTAATATATAATCATATCCTCAGTTCCACAATAAACTCTCCAAATTTCAGAGATTTTTATTTACATTTTTCCTATCTCTATTTCTGTTTAAGTTGTAGCATATGTTATGTTTGTCCAAATCAGTGAAATCACATTTGAGATGACTGGAAAAAGCAAAAGGCAATATAAAGCATTTACACATCACGTTGTTCTGTCAAACTAAACATTCACTTAATACTACAGAAAGTATTGACTGTTTTGCAGGTGTCCCATTGCCTTTGGTAGCCAGTTCTGTTTGGAGAGGGAAGAAGTCTCCTAAAATGGACCCCCTAAATTGAATTGGTGTGGGATACCTAAGTCTCTTGGCTGCCTTTGAAAACAGGTCTCCCGGGTGGCTGTAGCAATGTTGCTGTATCACCAATTGAAAAATTCCACTTTACTTTCCTCTTTAGATCTGCACACAGAATGAGTCCACATCAAATTGTTATGATCAAGGAAGACATTGCTTGTAACAGTCTTTCCTAGTTTAACAATGATTTCTTCGGAGTCAAAAAGTAGTATACACATCAATAATAAATAAATAATAAAGGAAATAGGAAGGACTGAAATGACTCAGAATGAATTGTATATGACTTTTGTTATAACTGATAAAAGTAAATTAACAAAAGAAAGGTAGTAAATAAAAATAAAGAATTGTTTGTGTGTGTGTTTGGGAAGGGTAATATAAACTTTAGTTATACCTAAACTTTATACCTAGCTTTTTAAAATTGTCAGTTATACTTTTTTTTGGCAACCTTATTTTAAAGCACATTAAGATAAAGATTTTGTGTGACAAGTAGAATCACACTGACTTTACTTTGAGCAGGTCTATTTATTGAACAGCATTTATTAAAATACTATTTTTGATAATTTTTATAATCATTTGAATATTTAAATTTGGCAACAACTTTTTCTTAGTAAAAGTGTAATGCCTAATTCATCTAATTTAAAATATTGATAGAGATCTGTTCACTTAGGCACTTGGTCTTTCCTGAGCATTTTCCAGTATAATTAAACAAAAATCATGACATGTTTTTTTAGGGTTGACTAAGAAAGCCTTAACATTCCTTCAACTTGTCTAAACTTTAGCATCATCCTGACTATAGGCCCATGGCTTCCATTTTCTTAGAGCCGTTACTTTAGAAAACTTGCTATTGTAAACTACTTCTCTACTCCTTTGAGATGTAAATCTTCAATAACTTAGGGATGTCTTTTTCAAGGCCCTGGGAGCCATCCCTTTGAAATGTAATCACCAGGAAATAGAGAGCCCCTGTCACCTCCCTGTGGGAGGGCAGATGTCTAACTTCTTCCATAAGCACCAATTAGCAAACACAGATGACCTATTCACACTGACAGCCTTCCTTTCCCTATGTCCTTCAGTATATTTTCATTAGCTTGCTCCACTGTTTAAAAACCCTCCTGTCTTGTTTCAGCAGAGTTGAGTTCAATCTCTCTCCCCCACTGCAAGAGTCTTGAATAAAGTCTTTCTTACCATTTTTAATAAGTGTTTGGTGTATTTTTTCTTTGACAGCTAATGGCCATTAAATGCAAGTATTCACATAAGAATTTTGGAAAAATTATATTCTTATTTATGTGCTGTTTTGTCATGGTAACATTATTTCTATAGCATTTTTACATGTTGCAAAATTCTTCCAATGGCATTATTTAATTTAATTTTCACAACACTTCAGTGAGAATAGCAAGGAGGTTAACACTGGGCTAACTTTTAGGTATTTGATACTTGCATTAATTTTCCTGCCCAAGATTATACCATAAGAGGACCCTCTAGAGTCACACTAGAAGTGAACGTCTTCTAAGTTCCCTATTGCTCCTGTATCCACAATCTCCAGATCCCATATCCTAGTTCCCTTTAATGCATCATTTTCACAAATGTTGAGATACCAAGAGTTCTACTACCACAAAACGTGGCAATGTTGTAATTTAACAAAAAGTTCTTTGATTTCTATTACTCTGTTTTATACATCACCTTAAAAAACTGTATTCTTTTATTTACATGTAAATTTATGTTAAATGTATGCTAATCCATTTTGAACAAAGCACTGTGAAGTATATTTGCTTCTAATACAGAGGCCAAGGATTGACACAATTTTTATATTTTTATTTTTTAACATTTTTGTCAGATTATAATTGCTTTACAATGGTGTTAGTTTCTGCTTTATAGCAAAGTGAATCAGCTATATATATATACGTATATCCCGATATCTCCTCCCTCTTTCGTCTCCCTCCTACCCTCCCTATCCCACCCCTGTTTGTGAATTATGGTTTTCTCAGGGTATATGCCCAGTAGTGGGATTGCTGGGTCATATGGTAGTTCTATTTTTAGTTTTGTAGGGAACCTCCATACTGTTCTCTATAGTGGCTGTATCAATTTACATTCCCACCAACAGTGAAAGAATGTTCCCTTTTCTCCACACCCTCTCCAGCATTTATTATTTGTAGATTTTTTGATGATGACCAATTGTTTGATGATGTTTTTATTTCCATTTCTCTAGGAGGTGGGTCAAAAAGGATCTTGCTATGATTTATGTCATAGAGTGTTCTGCCTATGTTTCCTCTAAGAGTTTTATAGTGTCTGGCCTTACATTTAGGTCTTTAATCCATTTTGAGTTTATTTATTTTTTTTTTTTAATTTTTTTTTTCTTTTTGCGATACGCTGGCCACAAACCACTGTGGCTCCTCCCGTTACGGAGCACAGGCTCCAGACTCACATGCCCAGTGGCCATGGCTCACAGGCCCTCCTGGACCGGGGCACGAACCTGTGTTCCCTGCATCAGCAGGCGGACTCCCAACCACTGTGCCATGAGGGAAGCCCCGTGAGTTTATTTTTGTGTGTGGTGTTAGGGAGTGTTCTAATTTCATTCTTTTAAATATAGCTGTCCAGTTTTCCCAGCACCACTTATTGAAGACACTGTCTTTTCTACATTGTATATCCTTGCCTCCTTTATCAAAAATAAGGTGACCATATGTCCATGGGTTTATCTCTGGGCTTTCCATCCTGTTCCATTGATCTATATTTCTGTTTTTGTGCCAGTACCATACTGTCCTGTTTCCTGTAGCTTTGTAGTATAGTCTAAAGTCAGGGAGCCGGATTCCTCCAGCTCCATTTTTCCTTCTCAAAATTGCTTTGGCTATTCGGGGTCTTTTGTGTTTCCATACAAATTGTGAAATATTTTGTTCTAGTTCTGTGAAAAATGCTGTTGGTAGTTAATAGGGTTTGCATTGAATCTGTAGATTGCTTTGGGTAGTATAGTCATTTTCACAATGTTGATTCTTCCAATCCAAGAACATGGTATATCTCTCCATCTGTTTGTATCATCTTTAATTTCTTTCATCAGTGTCTTATAGTTTTCCGCATACAGGTCTTTTGTCTCCTTAGGTAGGTTTATTCCTGGGTATTTTATTCTTTTTGTTGCAGTGGTAAATGGGAGTGTTTCCTTAATTTCTCTTTCAGATTTTTCATCATTAGTGTATAGGAATGCAAGAGATTTCTATGCATTAATTTTGTATCCTGCTACTTAACAAATTCATAGATTAGTTCTAGTAGTTTTATGGTAGCATCTTTAGGATTTTCTATGTATAGTATCATGTCATTTGCAAACAGTGACAGCTTTACCTTTTCTTTTCCGATTTACATTCCTTTTATTTATTTTTCTTCTCTGTGGCTAGGACTTCCAAAACTATGTTGAATAATAGTGGTGAGAGTGTCTTGTTCCTGATCTTAGAGGAAATGTTTCAGTTTTCACCACTGAGAAAGATGCTGGCCATGTTTTTTTTCATATATGGCCTTTATTATGTTGAGGTAAGTTCCGTCTATGCCTACTTTCTGGAGGGTTTTTATCATAAATGGGTGTTGAATTTTGTCAAAATGTTTTTCTGCATCGATTGAGACGATCTTATGGTTTTTCTCCTTCAATTTGTTAATATGGTTTATCACATTGTTTGATTTGCATATATTGAAGAATCCTTGCATTCCTGGGTTAAACCCCACTTGATCATGGTGTATGATCCTTTTAATGTGCTGTTGGATTCTTGTGGTAGTATTTTGTTGAGGATTTTTGCATCTATGTTCATCAGTGATATTGGCCTGTAGTTTTCTTTCTTTGTGACATCTTTGTCTGGTTTTGGTATCAGGGTGATGTTGGCCTCATAGAAAGAGTTTTGGAGTGTTCCTCCCTCTGCTATATTTTGGAAGTTTGAGAAGTATAGGTGTTAGTTCCTCTCTAAATGTCTGACAGAATTCACCTGTGAAACCATCTGGTCCTGGGTTTTTTGGTTGGAAGATTTTTAATCACAGTCTCAATTTCAGTGCTTGACACAATTTTTAAACATGGCAGACATTCAGTATTTGTTGCATGTATATATTAATGAAGTCTGACTTTTTTGGGGAAATCATATCTATATTTTTGGTGATGTTCAGGATAGGGTTCACACACTACTGATGACCAAAAGCCAATAAATATTGATTCAGGAGAAAAATAATGATGATTCTTCAATTCCATCCAATTCAAAGGTTTGAATGTAGAACGTATAGAGTAAAATATTCTTTAAGATTATCTATCTATCATCTATTTTCTATCTATCTATCTATCTATCTATCATCATCATCTATCTATCATCTATCTATCTGCCTACCTATCTATCTATATCTGTATCATCTATCTATCTATCTATCTATCTATCTATCTATCTATCTATCTGATAGCCTATTTGTTAACGCTGTAGGACTGTCATGAAAGAGTTCAGCAGGAATACTGGCTGAGATGTTCTAGCCAGAGAGGATAATTGAATTTGTTACACCAGAGACACTGTGATATTCACATTTATGAGAAAAAGGAGCACAGAAAGAGGTAATATGTGCAGAACATCCACGTAGTCTTTCCCAAAATATTTTGCAATATTTTTATGGATGAGGACCTAAGAGAAATGAAGATCACACATCTAACTCATGGAAGTACTGAGGTACCAACACAGGTCTCATTGACTCCAATACTAAGCTCATTCCACTATCTAGATGCTTTCCCCATTTTACCTTAAATCCAAATCACAATCTTACTCTTCCTGTACACACACACACACACACACACACACACACACAGACACGCAGTTTAAATCTTCCATCCAGTTACTTCACTGAGACTGAATAATTTCATACAAACAGATAACTCAGAAAATAAAGGCGAGCCATGGACATTTCACATATTTAAAATGAGAGAAAGGAATATATGTTGAATATATGCATATATATGTATATTTTAATGTCTGCATTGTAAAGGAAGAACTCTATTGTTTTCCTTTACATACACACAATTCTACCACAACACTACTTCACCTTTGGTTACCAAATGCGTGGTAGTTTTTCCCACACCAGGCAATTCTGCAAAAACAGCAGGATTTCCTAAAATTTAATTCAGTTCTGGTGCTATCCACAGCATCATATTCTGTAGGTTAAGGGCTTAGTCCCAGGACACTTTCCTACCCTTTCCCCCACTTTATGTGACAATAGCAAGTCCAGAGTATCACCTGCACTTCTGACCAACCTGCTATAAATCAGAGGTTCCCATGACTCCCTCCTCAGTTTCAATTACTTTGCTACTTTGCTAGAGTGGTTCATGGAACTCAGGAAAGCATTTATTCACTAGATTACCAGTTTATTATAAAAAGATAGAACTCAGGAAACGGCCAGTTTGAAGAGATGCAAAGGACAAGGTATAGGAAGGGGGCAGAGCATCCATGCGTCAAAGTGCACCATTTTCCTGCATCTCAACCTGAAAGATGCTCACCAACCTAAAAGCTCTCCAAACACTGTACTTTTAGGTTATGAATGGAGGCTTCATACACAGGCTTGACTTGATTAAATCCTTGACCATTGGTGATGATTGAACTCAATCTCCAGTCTCTCTCCTCTCTCTCTGGAGGGTGGTTAAAGTTCCGACTCTCTATCATATGCATTCCCCTGCCAACCAACCTTCTCCCTTAGGTTTCCTAGGGGCTTTCCAAAGGTCACTTCATTAACTAAACTTAGGTATTGTTGTTGAAAGGGGCTCATTGTGAATGACAAAAAACCCTCCTTATCACTCAGAAAATTCTTTCGAGGAGCTTTGTGCCAGGACCCGGGGACAAAGATCAAATATATTTCCTTTTATATCACATGCAAAGAATGTAGATGTATGTATATTGCATGGTGAATGTCTATGATTCTTTTCTATAATATATAGTTAATAATTATTCAAAAATGATCTTTTCTTCATAAAGTACAGATATTATAGACTTCAGCTTGAGTGAATCCTACCAAAAATATAGTTATAAAATCATATAAGAAACTGTAGAATAAAAGAACATTTGGTTAGTAGCCTGTGACATAGTCTGCCTCAATTTCCCAATAACATTTCAATTGAAAAAGAAACCCAAATTATTATCTTTCATAAAACCATTTGAACCTGGGCATAGGTCTAAGTGATTCTTTGAATGCCAAGATTTGGAGAGTATCCCAGTTTTATGCTAAGTGCTTATGTACACCAAGAGCCAATAAGAACAGTGAAGATTACTGGTGAAACCCTCAAAAACAAGCTCCCCCAGTTTAGGAAGAAAGATCTCATTAACTGGCTTTATTTTCCCTTCTTTTAATGACCTTGCCATTGGTTAAGAGCTACAGTTTGTTATGTTTATGGGAGACAGAATAAAATAGAAGGGGACTGTGAAATATTGTAAAGGAAGAATCATAAAAGCAGTACAATTTGACCATATCCTATAAGTAAGGTTGGATTTTTTTCTTGTTGAACTTGACCACAAAACCCTAAAGAGAGGGAATGCCTGATAGTGCTAGCATTCTCCTTTGGTAATAAATAAAGATAAAAATATGATAGCAGTCACTTGTAAATACACACACACACACACAAGGGAATGCTTTCCTGATGTTTCAGAGGAAGAACACACTGCCATACATAATTTACTATAAAAAACAGAAGAAAATCGTGTAAAATGTATAAATACGATATAGAACTACATAGCTCCATCAGGAGCTGAAACTCTTATGGGGAGAATAGTATATGATAAAAGGAAAACAGATGAAAATATAAAGAGCAGCAGAGATGAGAAAAGGCTTGGCTGAGACATTGAACTATTGCAAGGAAACTAAAATAGTAATAGCAAAATTAAAATCCGTAATTGAGGTGATAAAGAAAAGCATTAATCGTTCAGGAAAATTGAATTAATAATCTGAAGGGGAATGTTTTAAAAAATCCATTAGAGTCTGAGAAAATGAAAAAGAGATGATCAATGGAAATGAACATGATTGATGTGAATAGAGTACAGATTGTGGAAGTTTTACTTGCAGAAAACTGGTGCCCTTGAAAAACAGTGTGAATAAATATAGGAAAAAAGCATAAACTAAATATAAATCATAAAACATGATTTTAATTTGGTGCTAAGAATACGGAGTATGTGTGTGAGTATACGTATGTTTCTTGTGAATATATATACACATTTAAGGGGCTATAACACCACACAAAGATTTCTCTTTGGTGGAAGTTTTATTTTTAAAAATAGTTTTTCATTTTCTTATTTTTAATAATAAACAGTAATAATAAGCAGGCACTTACTATCATAAAATACTAAATAAAATATTGATGATATTGAAAAACATGAATTGTGTTACCCAGAGTGGGTAAAATTAAGAGAGCCTCATCTTGTAGAAATTGTTGCTTTAATAGAATTTGTCTAGATGTGTTACATGTTACTAATTTGCTATGCCTGTGTTTCTGTATTCTAAACAAACTACATCATAGCAGTGCTGTGGGAATAGTTCATCATGGCCGTCTAGTTCTATCCATATGAATGTACAGGGGCCTGCACATTCCCTTGTTAGACTGCTGAATTTTCCCAGAAGAAACACTTATATCCAACAAAGTCAAGAAGAAGACATGAATAAACGGAGCAAAGTGCTAAATAATTCCGAAGTTATCCATTCTATGTTTATCGTGGGACAGAATAGAATTGGTGGAGAGAGAAAGCCCCAAGTTGAGAATGACTACGTTATTAGAAGGTTTACTGCTTGCATACATTCCAACAGATCCTCTCTACATATACTTGATGGATAAGTAGAAAGAAGAAGAAAGAGAAAGAGAGAGACGTCTATACACACACACACACACACACACACACACACACACACACACACACACACACACACTGATAACCACAAAGTATTTAAAAGCATTTGTCATTTATGCTACTGGAACAATTACTTTATGAGATAATTACCTAATTGAGATCAAACTAAATGATATTGAGATTGAGAAAGGGAGATGAGAAAGCAATGAAAATGTGAAAGGAAAGACATATGCCAGTATAATTCAAACCTCTATATTTACAGAACTTTCTTCACCATGGCATTCACTGTCTTTCTGTTTTGTTGTTGAGAATATATACACTTGAGATGACTTCTATCATCTCGGGTCCTTGAATAACAGTGTCTCTAAGACATCTGCTTAATTCACCATCCACTGATCTGAATTGATTTTAAAGCATCCATCAGAAAGTTTAAATGGCATTTCTGGGCCATGTTACGGACCTTTTCACTTATTGCCTATGTGTAAATTTCTTGTTTTGAAAGACAGTAGCATTTTATATTGTTTTTGCCATCTGAATGATAAGTGAAATTTTGTACAATAAAAAGGATTGCTGTGAGGCAGTTGAGGTTTAATTAAATTCACTGAGCTTTGTGATTAAAAAAACTGCTATTCCTAAAACTAGAATGCACACAACACATTCCAATATTTTGGAACCAATATTAGACTTCTCTCATACTTCATTACAAGTCATGACAGATGATTGGAAGAAAATCTAACCTGCAAAATATATCGATTTTGACAATAGTTCAGAGTTCATAGTTAGCATTAGTATTATGGATTATTCAAATAAGTATGTACTTCAATATTTACAATTGAAATGTTTTAAATAATTCTCAATTTAATACTACTGTATTATACACTCCATCTTATACTTATGATTGCTATCAATTATCAGTTAAATAAGTACGCGTGCAAAGATATGTTGCCCGTTTCAGATACATATGACTTATCTCTTCACTTGGTTGTAGAGTCCTAAAGGCCAAGGACCATACTTAATATTTCTTTCTTTACCTCACTTGATATTTCTCACAGTATAATCCACTTGGCATATGATTGCTGATAAATTGACTGATTGCTGTCAAGTTCTTGTTAAGTATTCATCAAATTTCAATGGCATTTTTCCTCAAAAAGATCAGAGTTCTACAGAAAACTGCATATTTATAGCATTGAACACACAGAGTTGAAAATAGTAAATCTAGAGAGGATATAGAAAAAAAAAATCAGAGGGATGAAGAAGAACAAATGATAAAATCAATTCAACACACACTTATTGGTCACTTAATTTTATGCATTTATTTTCATTTCCAAATCATATCAAAGATAATTTTATTACACTGGGTACAAAACCAGAAAATTTATTTTTAATTGCATAAGCCTCCTAGATTTTCTGTCTGGACTGGCGTGGGTGGGTGTTTCATTTCCATCTTTAAGCCTTATTTCAGTTTTTCTGATTGTCACGCAATGGATCAGAAACACATACTACCGGGGTCACGCCGTGCAGATACACGGTTGGGTGCATTGGGTCGTGGGAGGACTTACGTGCAGGGAATTACTTGAATACCCACAAGAGCCTGAACTCACATTAGCCCATGGTTTAAGCCAGGCATAGATGATTTGTAGGTAGCACATCTCAAGTTCCTGTAAAGAGACTCCACCCTCAGGATACTATACAAATGTGTGTAGTGGAGGAAGAGGGAACAGGTGAGGGAAAAGGAACTTCTACTCAGCTATGTAAGGATGGAAATTCTCTGTTCAAAGAAGCGTCCCTGTGGTCGCAGCCTTTCCTTCTAGTCAGCTAACACAGGCATGCCGAGACAGCTCTCTGCTAGCACAAATGGTGTGGGTAAAAACTGAGCCCCCGAAGTCGTCCAGAGACAGAATAAGAGGGCTTAGAAGCCAACATTAAGTCACCCAGCTAAGCCTTCTGGAGTAATGGGGCAACAGTAGCCATTATATTACATTTCTGGAAAACTTTAGTTTTAACAGCACGTGATATTGAGAAGCACAGCACCAGAGCCCACCTACCAGCCACTGGGGAAGAAAGGCATGTATATTACAGTTCTTACAGCACAGAAACCACTCTTGATCATACTCCTTCATGCTTTTACAACAGCACATTTTCCTATGAAGAAAGGACTGGGAATATCATTTTCAATGGAAAATGGTTCACTTGTTATATATAGGAACATAATTTGGAGATTTCTCGGTTGCTTTAAGTATTTTAAAATTCGTTTGTAAAATGTATATTTGAAATAATTATATTGTCTCAAATTAAAATGTTTGGGGATAATTCCAAAATCCCCTTTACAGTTATGCTATCTAAATCATCACAGAGACCACCTAACCATATAATCGTGAAAACCATTATTATAGTCCTTTTTGACGTTTTAAATTATATCTGCCATTCAATTTATAATTTATTTTGCCTGTTTACATTGTGTAGTTCAAGTTTACACACCTTCAATGTGTATTGGTTATTTGGAATAATAGGTGATTTGTTGCAATAATTTTTTTCTTTTCCTCATAAATTCATAAACACAGCATTACTCTTGTTCTCTCTTTTACTACCTTTTTGCTCTCCTTTGCATCTTTAATCTCATGTGTCCTTTGAGAACAAGTTATAACTATAATAATTATTATGATGATTTTGTATGGCAATAGATAATGAAGAGTTGGATAAGAGTTGGATAAGCGTCCTCAAGTAGGAAAACAGACCAGGGAAAGTTTAGTACCAAGGATTTTATCCTGCCCTATAGTGAGATTTCTGGTTAATCTATTTGTATTGGGTAACTCTCATAAAAATGGAAGACATCAGAGTGGTGAATTATAAAAGTTTCTTGCTTGACCTCTCATTCTACTTACAGTTAAATCAGGGTAGAATAAAGAAATATTGTGGTAAATAGCTTAGTAAACATTGTATGTATAGTTGTTTCATTTATAACTCATCTAATTTTCTTCTATGGTCTGCTCATAATTCTTAAAAAATACAAATCAAAAGTAAAGTTGAAATCCTTCTTATACCTGTCTTAGTGAAAGTTTGGATTTACTTTTCAAAGCAAACCTCTCAGGGCCAGTTGACATACATACCTCAGTTCCTGAACTCCTTCCTTCTAAGGTGCAGCAGGGTCAAGGAAGTCCTAAAGTGCAACTCAGTTGAAATAATTGTTCCACAATGCCCCCTTCCTCCCGCCCACCAACACAGAATATCCATCAAGACTGTTTTAAAGCCATTTCAAGTATGTTTGTTCATAACAAATGTTAACACAGTTGTCAATTAATACATGATTAAAAAAGCAATAAAAATAATCAATATAGGTAGTAGGATTGCTGGAGTTCTAAGGGGAAAAATATGAGGGAAAAGCCCTTTTATTCTTGTTTTCACAAGTCTAAAATGAAAAAATTAGGTAAACTTTTTTATTAAGTGTCTTGCAGTTTCCTATTCTATTATATGAGATGCATTTATACCGAATATATTACTGAGAATACAATTGCTATTCTGCTCAGAATACAAGTGGAAAATGACAAAAGGAAATGACAAAAGAAAATGACAAAGCAACTTTGATGTCTAGTCTAGTAGCCACACCCATCTCAACAAAAACAAATATTAGAAAGGGAAAAATAGTCATCAAACAATTTTCATAAATATGCCATCTAGGAAAAAATAAATAAACCCCCTCCTTTTGCTATAAAAAGTTGTTCTTTACAATTTCTAGGCAAAAGCAGTAGATATATATATATATATATAGTGTATGTTTTTGTACTTGTGTACAAATATATAGTGTGTGTTTTTGTACTTGTGTACAAAATAATTTTAAGTACATATGTATAATCCTGTAAGATTTTTGATGACGCATTTAATACTCTTAAATATTTAGAAAATATTTATATTACATTGATATTTTATTACTTTAAAATAAAATGAAGGGTATACTAAGGAGATGTCAGTTAAAGTAGAAGAAACAATAGCTTATACACAGAGGGGCTGGGCTTCCAGCTACAGTTAATCATAATGGTTACAGTTTGGGGATCATCCAAAACACTCAAGGCACCTCTATAATGACACAGTTTAAACTCCATGCCCAAGTCTCCTGAGATGGATTTAGTGTTTGAGAACCCGAAAACTTGCTACTCAAAGTCCATGCAACTGCTTCAATACAAATTAATACATAATTTGTGTCACAAAAATCTCAAACAAAAACGCAGAAGAGATTAGAGTTTCTCTCTAACAGTGGTTTTGATGGAAAGAAGATAGGAAAGAAAAGCAGGGTCATTCTACTAGTGTCAAGCTCCACAAAAAAGCAACACATGTAACATTAATTTCCGTAAACTAGGTGTGCGGGCTGACATGCTAGTCCTTATCTGTCGTTTTCTTTCCATCGCTTAACAGTAAAGTTATATTTTAATATCAATGATAAAAGAACTGATGAGAAATATTTTGAAAATGTGATAAAGTATATTGAAATGTATGTACTTATATTAATTATACCTTTTCATTTTCAAAATATGTATGCTCATTGTAGAGAATTTAGAACGTACCGAAAAATAAAAATATGTAATAAAAATTATTTTACATAGAAAATTATTGTAATCACTTTCATATGTTTTTGCCAGTTTCTAAATTTATGTATTTGAAATCTTTATTACATATTTATATACAATGTATTAAAATTAAATAGACAATACAGAATTGCATCCTTATTTTTAACTTAACTGCAAATGGTAAGCATTATTCCATATCATTATATACTATTTAAAAATCTGCATTTAGGGCTTCCGTGGTGGCGCAGTGGTTGAGAATCTGCCTGCCAGTGCAGGGGACACGGGTTCGAGCCCTTGTCTGGGAGGATCCCACATGCCACAGAGCAACTGGGCCCGTGAGCCACAACTACTGAGCCTGCGTGTCTGGAGCCTGTGCTCCGCAGCAAGAGAGGCCGCGACAGTGAGAGGCCCGCGCACCGCGATGAAGAGTGGCCCCTGCTTGCCACAACTAGAGAAAGCCCTCGTGCAGAAAAGAAGACCCAACACAACCAAAAATCAATCAATCAATCAATCAATTTTTAAAAATCTGCATTTAATCATACCACATGTTCTGCCTTATAGCTGTACTAAATATATATTTAATCACTATCCAAACATTAGACATTTAGTCTGCTCATAGGTTTTTCCTGTTATTAATATGCCCTGATTTTCATCTTTGTACGAAAATGTTTGCCTGGATTTTGACTAGTTTCTTAGAATCGAGTTGTAGAAGAGAAATTACTGTACTAAAGGGTAAGAACTTTTTATAGACCTTGGTGTGTATTGACAAATTGCGTTCCAGAAAGGATGTACCAGTTTACACTCTCACCAGTACAGCATATAGATGAGGCTTAGAGTATACACATACTAAATGACTCTTAAGATCTTTACTGATTTGTTATTTAACAGTAGTAACTGTTAGCTATTTTAACTTGAACATGTCTGACTAATGGAAAGATTGAAATATTTCTCATAGATTTATATATCATTCATAGTTCTTTCTTTCTGAAATATGGTTATGCCATTTTTATGCTGCTCTATTTAGGTTTAAGTGGTCATTATAACTTGCACTAAAATTTGCAATTAAGGTAATCAATTAGTTTGTTTCTTGAAAATATCTTATAATCCTATTCTTTGCCTTTTAATTTTGTTTTTGATGGACTTTTATCATATATACCAATCTTTTGCTATTTTACATTTGTCCCCATAATCTGACATAGCTTTTATGATTAGAAAATGTCTTCTGAGTTGATAAACAAATACTCAACTTCAATTTTTTATAGATTTATAACTCTCCTATTGTAAAAATTATGAGATACTGCTATTGTTATTCAACAATATAAAACACCAGATTTAAAGTGCTTTATATTCATACTCAGTTATTTATTATATAACATGTAGCACTTTTTAAGGTATGACTAACAGTTCATTTAACTTTCTAGGGAAATTTAAACCTATTGTAATTCAGTGTTTGAGATCTGTCAGAATTCCTTTAAGCTGTCAGAGGTTTTGATATTCTATAATAATATTTATACATTTTAAAAGGAAATATAACACCATATTCCCAGACTCAGAGTCTTTCACATAAAAAAGTGGAAAAGAGTCATTATATGAAGATTGTATTTTATTTCATGGTTTTTCATTGCAGTGCAAATTTGTTGCCCTGTTGTGATTTTCATCCCATATTTTTCTTAGGTTATTTTATCCATTTGGGATTTGTATGACTTTCTTCTCATATTTAATAAAATGATTCTAGAATGTTATGGGTGATTATCTTTGAAATGCTCATCCAAATGATACCAAATGATTGGCCATTACTTTATAGTTTATAAAAAACTTGAACATCCATTCTCTCTAAAATTTGATCCTTATGACAACAGCCCTGTGGAATTGACACTTTACAACTACTTAGGTTTATTTATTTTCCCTACTGATGAGAAAGGCTCAGAGATGCTGAGTAACTTTCCTAAAATCATACAGTTCGAGTTGACAGACCTGGGATTTGAAGAGGTTCTTTTCAGTCCAGATTCCATGTTCTCTATTATAATAGCTTCTTAGCTCCCAATTAACAAGCTTTCAACAAATGGACATTTGAATGGAACATTAGTCATCATGGAGTGAGTCACAGTCTACATAATAGAATAATAATTGCTTTGGATAGGGAAGATAGGGAAGCCATGAGAGATTTGTAGGAATTGGTTTCTGTCAGGGCTAACAGGAGGGCCTGAATAACTTATTTGTACCTATGAGGAAACTATCCATTTGAACATTATCAATCAGACTATCAGTATGAACACTTAAATACCGAGCCAATTCACAAAAGTGAAATTATCATGTAATGTTCATTTGTTAACTTTTTTCCCTTACAATCTGTGGGAAATAATTTTCTCATAAAATTTCATGGAAAGATTTAGCGTCCATTTAAGATTTTTGCCAGAACCAATTTTTACAATGATGGTGAAAATGGTGATTTTTCTATCATCACTATTTCTTCCACATTTATCAATTGACATTCTACTGGAATGAAGGGCCCTCATTTCTTCTCCACTTATGTGTGTGTGTTTGTACTTTATCTATCTATCTATCTATCTATCTATCTATCTATCTATCTATCTATCATCTATAGTCTTTCTATTGTAAGTGTGGACTTATAAATTCCTATTTTATTCAGAGGTCTATCTTCCATTTGTTTCTTGTTTATTTTGATGCTCAAATTGTCCCAGATTTTCCCAGTAGTAAGCCCTTTCATCCTTTTGCTATGCTATTATTATTATTATTGTTGTTGTTTTTATTGTTGTTCACATTCTGAAAGATAGTCCAGGCTGATCTTCCAGTCCATAAATGAAAACTGCCAATTCTCCAAGAAGTTGGCTCCTCTTGGTGAGGAATAATATATGCAAATCAAGATCTAGGTGAGTTTATTGCTACAGGCTCACCTGAGAGATATTGTTGGCTGGACTCCAGACCATGGCAAGAAAGGAAATATCCCAATATAGCAAGTCATAGGAATTGTTTGTTTTCTCAGTGCATATAAAAGTTATGCTGATGTTATACTGTAGTCTATTAAGTGTACAATAGCATTATGTCTAAGAAACAATGTTCTTGCCTTAATTAAAAAAATACTTTATTGACAAAAATATGTTAGCCATTATCTGAGCCTTCAGTGAGATGTAATCTTTTTGCTGGTGTAAGGTCTTGCCTCAGTGTTGACGGCTGCTGACTGAGCAGAGTGATGGCTGCTGAAGGCTGGGGAGACCGTGGACATTTCTTAAAATGAGACAACAATAAAATTTGCAGCATCAATTGACTCTTTCTTCATGAACAATTTCTCTATAGCATGTAATGTTGTTTGATAGCACTTTACCCATAGTAAAACTTATTTCAAAGTTGGAATGAATTCTTTCAAACCCTGCTGCTGCCTTATCAACTAAGTTTGAATATTATACTAAGTCCTTTGTCACTTCAACAATCTTCATAGCATCTTCACCAGGAGCAGTTTTATCTCAAGAAACCATTTTCTCTGCTCATCCGTAAGAAACAACTCCTCAACTGTTAAAGTTTTATCATAAAATTGCAGAAATTCAGTCACATCTTCAGGCTCTACTTCAAATTCTAGTTCTCTTGCTATTTCTACCACCTCTGCAGTTAATTCCTCCACCTAAGTCTTGAACCCCTCAAAGTTATCCATGAGGGTCAGAACCAACTTCTTCCAAACTCCCGTTAAGGTCAATATCTTGCCTTCTTCCCATGAATCAAAAATGTTCTAAATAGAATCTAGAATGGTGAATCCTTTCCAGAGGGTTTTCAATTTACTTTGTCCAGACTCATAAGAGGAATCACTATCTATGACAGCTATCACTGTATTTCTTAAATAATGTATTTCTTAAATAATAAGACTTTAAGGTCTAAACTACTCTTCAATCCATGGGCTACAGAAAGGATGTTGTGTTAGCAGGCATGAAAACAACATTAATCATGTACATCTTTATCAGAGCTCTTGGGTGACAGTTACATTGTCAATGAGCAGTAATATTTTGAAAGGATTTTTTTCTGCACAGTAAGTCTCAACAGTGAGCTTAAAATATCCAGTATATCATGTTAAAAAACAGATATGCTGTCATCCAGCCTTTGTTTTTACATTTATAGAGCACAGGCAGAGTAGATTTGGCATAATTCTTAAGGGCTATATGATTTTCAGAATGGTAAGTGAGCATTGGCTTCAACTTAAAGTCACCAGCTGCATTAGCCCCTACCAAGAGAGTCGGCCTTTCCTTTGAAGCTTTGAAGCCAGGCATTGACTTCTCCTCTCTAGCTATTAAGAGCCCTAGATGAATTTTTCTTCCAGTGTAAGTCTATTTCATGTACATTGAAAATCTGTTGTTTAGTGTAGCCGCCTTCATGAATTCTCTTAGCTAGATTTTCTGAATAACTTGCCGCAGCTTCTACATCAGCACTTGCTACTTCCTCTTATACTTTGATGTTATGGAGATGGCTTCTTTCCTTAAATTTCATGAATCAACCACTGTGAGCTACAAGCTTTTCTTCTGCAACTTCCTTACATTTCTCAGCCTTCATAGGACTGAAGAGAGTAAGGCCCTGCTCTGGATTTAGCTTTGACTTAAGGGAATGTGGTGGCTGGTTTGATCTTCTATTCAGACTACTAAAATTTTCTCTATATCAGCAATGACTGTTTGGCTTTCTTATCATTTGTGTGTTCACCGGAGTAGTACTTTTAATTTTCTTCAGGAACCTTTCTTTTGCATTTACAACTTGGTTAACTGATGCAAGAGGCCTAGCTTTTGGCCGGTCCCAGCTTTCACCATGGCTCACTCACTAAACTTAAGCATTTCTAGCTTTTGATTTCAAATGAGAGACGTGGGGCTCTTCCTTTCACTTGAATACCTAACCAGATGTTGTAGGGTTATTAACTGGACTAATTTCAATATTGTTGAGTCTCAGGGAACAGGGAGGCCTGAGGAGAGAGAGAGAGATAGGGGAATGGCCAGTCTGTGGAGCTGTCAGAACACACATGACATTTATTAAGTTTGCTATATTACACAGGTATGGTTGTGACCCCTCAAAACAATAACAATAGTAACATCAAATATCACTGACCACAGATTACCATAAAAATATAATAATAGTGTAAAAGTTTGAAATATTACCAAAATTAACCAAAATGTGACACAGAAACATGAAGTGAGCAATGCTATTGGAAAAATGGTACTGACAGACGCTTGAGACACAGTTTTGTCACAAACCTTAAATTTGTGAAAAACCCAATGTCTGTAAAACCCAATAAAGTGAAGCACAATAAAATGAGATATGCCTGTATTGGAATATAATTGCTACTAGTCCCACTCAGCTCACAGAATTAAAATATCTGTGAATGTATGTGTATATACATGCCTACTGGATAAATACAGATACCTCCAACTTCAGTCCACCCCCTGGGTTCTTGCTTGCTTTTCCCCAGTCCATATTGTATAACCCCCCTTCCATAATGGAAATCCTGGCTCCAAATGCCAACACACTTGTTCATTGACTCAATCTGACAAAACATATAAAAGAGCTTCAGAATTGCTGGACTTACATGACTATGAAAACACAACCTACAAGAAAGAGTTTAAAGAATTTTTTTTGCAGTTCTACATTGCCCTTACTTTGAGAATATACAGTTAAAATGCTAAGTTCAAATGTTCCTTGAATTAATTTGGTTTGTCTATTTGTTTTTTTAAAAATTATTTATTTATTTATTTATTTTTGGCTGTGTTGGGTTTTTGTTGCTGTGCACGGGCTTTCTCTAGTTGTGATGAGTGGGGGCTACTCTTCATTGCAGTGCGCAGGCTTCTCATTGTGGTGGCTTCTCTTGTTGTGGAGCACGGGCTCTAGGCGTGCGGACTCAGTAGTTGTGCCTCACGGGTTTGGTGTTTGTGGCACACGGGCTTATTTGCTCCACGGCATGTGAGATCTTCTCGCACCAGGGCTTGAACCCATGTCCCCTGCATTGGCAGGCAGATTCTTAACCACTGTGCCACCAGGGAAGCTCTATTTGTATTTTTGTTTGGTTTGTTGGTTTTGCTTTTTCTTCCTTCATTGTGGTTGTATTATTCATGTGTAGTACAGCACAGTTCATTTGTTTCTCTTTGTAGTCAGGTTTTTTTTTTTAATTTCACATTGATTTACTTTTATTTCTTGCATATGTATAAGAGTAATATGCGTAAGAATAGTGCACATCACATTTGACATTTTATTTACTTGTGGTTAGGGTATGTTTCTCATTAAATCTGATGACCTGAAGCTGGAATCAGACATTCTGTGTTCTGATCTTTGGTTTTCATTGGTCCATGAAACCAAGATGGTAATTTGTCTCCTCTTTGTGTGAACTGCTCTGAGTTCTGCACTGTGAATAGTGCGTCAAGAAGGCTGCATGAACAAGGTTTAGATTTAGCAGAGATTCTACTACACAATGAATCCTGATATCCACCACAGTTGACACCAGGGCCTGGAAGCTGATGTTTATTTCTTGTTTATTTACCAGAGGAAATCACTTCTAATTTCTTTGCAAACTCTTGTTTTCTGTTTAAAAAAGAAAAAGAAAAATTAAAAAAAAAAAGGAAAAAAGAAAAAGGAGAGATCACATAGTTTCCTTATCAAAGGTTTTTCTGAGAATTTAATCATATGGTGTTTGTAATACCTTGGTAAATTATGAATAATCTTAACACATGAGGTATTTTGAGTTTGGAACATTCTAGAAGACATGGATGCATGGGATGTCACCAGCTTATTTTAAGATGAAATCGCTGGTGCCTTATTTTTGGCACCTCTGCATGGTGAGAGTTAATGTCCTACCTCAGAGATTAAGGTCTGTAATTTTAGAGTATCTAAGAATAGCAGGATAAAAATTGACCACAGGCCAGCTCAAACTGGCCCCTCCAATGAGCCTGTGGGCCACTGGTGGGTCATGATCACAAAGTCTTCCAGAGCTCTGCCGTGTTTCCTTTAAAGATTACTCTGCTGGAATCCTGAGAACATCTGATCACAGCAGGAGGAAAACTTCAGCTCTCTGCCTTTTACATTTCATCAGCCTGACTCATGACCTTCCCAGCCATTCAGGCAACCAGTGAAGGAGTCTGTATTTCTGATTATATATCCTAACTTTCCTAGCATATCGCATAAAATAAGCACCTTTCTCTGAAGTTTTCTAGTTCAGAGCCACAGAATACTCACTGCCACGCCATCCATGATCCCTAAACTTGAGTCCCTGGAATGGGACTGCCAGGCCATTGCTCCTGGAGCCGCGAAGCAGAGGCAGCACTGAATGCTTCTCCTCCCAGCCGGGCCCTGAAGTGAGCAATAAATCTGAACGGCGACAGCCACAGGGGAATCATATACTGTTTTTCTCCTGCTATGAGGACTGATTTTTAAAATCACTCTAGAAGCCCCCCCAATTCATAAGTCACCCCCTATATTATGACCAATAAAATGCCAAGGCAGAAGGATCATGCTGCTTTGCGGAATACTGAACTTATGAACCTCAGACTCATCAGGAAATATAGGAACTACGAGAGTGGCTTATCTGTATAGTAAATATTTTATTTTTCTGTTTTCATCTATTTGTTGACTAGGCCAAATGCAAAATACATTCTAAAATAAAGAAACAAAAAAACAAAGTCACCTCCTTGGAATATTTATGTCTCTTTCCTGGCGTCAGATTGTTTATTCATTTACATTTGTATTTATTATTCATCAAAGCACTTTGGTATTTAAAACTTCGTGTCAAGAGATGGAATGCAAATAGTTACTTCTCAAAAAGAAATCCCAGAACTTTAACCTAGTTTAAATCTAAGTTAATGTACATGGGTATATTTTACAGTAACATTTCATTCATTTAAATAGCATTTAATAGCCATTACTAAACAAATGTTTCCAAAGCAGCTGATTGTTTGAAATAAACTTGATATTTTGAAAAGCTTTATAGAAAGTCTGAAGTATTCTGAAAATCTAAAAGTGTTACAGTGATGTCAATTCATATTTTAGAACCATATCATTCTTCTGATAGCTAAAAGATAGATAGATATAGAGAGATAGATAGATGTACACATCTATCTAGGTATACAGATGTACTTTTTTCTTCAGAATAGTGGATTAAATAATTTTTTGGTTGTTGCTGTTTTATTGAATGCTTATTAAAATATACTGATATGCAAGATTAGACCTCAATGTTTTATGGCCTGAGGACAGTCACAAACAAGAAAATAAAATATCAATAATAGACTAAAGACTTATAATATCTTTATTTAAAAGCATGCATTTTCAGTACAAAGTTGGGAGGTGGATTTACTATATGGTCACCCTTTACTATAAATCTCTATTATTGGAAAGTGATTGTAGATGTTGTAAAGTACATTGAAATTGAAATAATGAAATGGATAAAAAGGAAATTGAGGGAAATAATAATGATGAGCCTGCACTAATGTGTCTCACTGTTAATCTAGATGAGGCAGGGGATCAGAGAATAACCATAGAATGCTTTCTTGAAATTTCAACTGCTTAGGAAAATTAAGACTATAAACTTCTGGTGTGGAGACCTTTTAAAAACAGCAACATATTTTAATCAGTTGTGTCTAAAGAAGGCTTGTGAAATGTGCAAGGATTTGAAAAAACCAAATCAAATTTATGTTAATATTCATTAAAAATAAATTTCACCCTATGTTTCAAAATATTTTGTGGCTCAATCTTGATTATATGTTTTAGGTCCTTCATTGTGTATTCTGACATTTCTTTGTCCTGAGAAGATAAATTTCAAGTGCTAAGCGTATTGCATTTTTCACAACTAATGTAATATACATGTATTCACCGTACACTGTAGATTCACTTTCACATTCCAATCTGTAAGAACAAAATGGCAATTGTAAAGACATTTAGTAATTATTTAGTAACCATCATTAATTTTATTTTTTTAGGAGACTTGGCTACATCATGACTATTATGTAGGCAGAGAAACCAAATTTCACTCAATCTCAGTTGCAAATCTTTGATGACATGTTTAAATGCACTCTACATACACTCATTCATTTTAAAAATTCAATTTGGTTTGTTATTTTTTCTTTTTCAAAATAACAAGTAATCCATCCCCATCAAATGGACATTAGTGGCATTCCACTGGAAAATGATTTTTGAAAAAACATATTGAGCAACTGAATCAAATCAACAGTAATAATAAAGCACCTTTGATTACTAATTTTTATTGGGTGCCTGCCCTCTGTGCTAAAACGATGTGGTACAGTTTCTAGACCAGGACTGCGTGGGTCACTGCCGCTGCTAGTGGATTTTTAAACAATTGAGCCACAACCTTGGAAAGTAGGGATTAGTCACGGAAATACTGACACAACCATAAATGATGCAGGGTTAATGGCATTGCTGGACAATGCATGCTATTGGTAGGGGCAGCAGTACTGGCCCCTGTTGTATTTTGCAAACTTTCACCAAAGAGAAGTCCTTGACATTTCAGCAAGATATGGAAGTGCCTTGCATGTTTTTTTTTTTTTTTTTTTTTTGGTCTTACATGTTTTTATTTGTGTGGTGTGAAAAGAGGTGTGTTGCGGTATTCATCACCAGGTCAGTTTCTTGGGGTTGGCTAATCACTGGCCGAAATACAAATCCATGATCCCAGCTTTTCCAGATATTTGTATGGCAGGCGGATACACAGCAGCAACTTCTGTAATCCCTTCTCCTGCAGTTAGAGCTACTAGAAAAGCTTAATAATATCCCAGAGGCAAAGATGAAACGGTATTTCCACAGCTACTGTTTGCTGTAGAGAGCTTTTGAAGTCAAGCTTAAGATGTCTTTATTTCCCTACCAGAAAGAATTTTTTTTTGCCCTCTTTTACTCTGGTGTTGTCATGATGATGGCTTTCTGCTTGAAAAATATTCCAAGCAGCTGCAGCTCTCCCATAAAGCATTAGGGAATGAGAAGAGCTTTTCATCAGGGGCTGTTGGAATCTGTAACTACAGTTTGTCACTGCCGAAACCCACAGCTATGCTGGTAGTGATCTCAATTTAAAACTCTCCGTTTCTTTCTTATCAGGTTTAGGACAGCCACGATTTTCATTGTCAGCTTATTGGGGACTGCCCTCAGTTTTACCTTTTGTGGTTAATTAGGTTCTAAATTGGGTGTAGTGTAGAGTTCCCAATTCAACCTTTGTTCTGTACCATCTAGAAAACAAAAAGGAGTAGCCCCAGAATGCACTGCAAGTTAAATTAATTGCAATAGTGGGCAACAAGGTGAAATTTAGATCCAATTTATTTAGTATAGGGGAAGAGATCCAATTTATTTAGTATAGGGGAAGAGAAAACCTCCATTTCAGACAATCCATGAAAAGTTGCAGAAAACTGTAAAGAGTAAAACAGCCTTTTTATTCATTGAATTTTCTGCACAATTGTCAAGTATAATAGGAACTGATGAAATTTGGAGAAGATTGTAGGAACAAATCTCAATTATAAAAAGAAAAAGAAGCAAATCAAACCAAACAAAGAACAAACAAATAAAAGCAACAAAGTCTAGAGGGTTTAAAACTTCTCCAGAAAAGTGAATACCACAAATATCTTCATACATAAGAAAAAATACGATTTGTTAAACAAGAGGTTGTATTGTACTGACATTATTTTACTGTGAAAATTTAATACTACTATATATTAAAAAAAGTAGTTTATGAAAAGAACATTTTATTCTTGACTAGATATGTTTGTGAATTTTTCAAAAATATATTTTACAAACAAAACTTGTTGCATTTATATTTTGAACTTTAACAGAAGAAACTTCAGGAAAAAATGTCTAATTCCAGACATAGATTTCTTTTTATTTAAAAAAAAAAGAAAAACAAACATTTGAGGAACTTGTGCCTTGTTTTGTTATTGAGTATGTAAAGCACTAGGTACTATAAAACTATGAGAACAATTTCATGAGGAAACAAATACTATCAGATGGCTCTCCTATATTAAAATCCAAAATTATGAAGAATTAGAAATTAATAATTACATTAATTAAATATGTAATTAATGATTATCTGAACTTTAGGAAGTTTTTCTTTAACCTGACAATCTCATCAATGATTTTAAGAGATTTTAACTATTTCTGAATTTTGAAATGTGTTTTTTTAAATAACCTCTTTACTTCCAGAAAGAATTTGAAAAAGTTGAGATCCTTACCCTATTACTATTAAAAAGGTATATAATTTGTTTCACAGTTGTAGCTCAAATAGTTCAATATCAAAGTTGGGAAACATGACTAATGGGGTTAGTCCTAGGATGAGTGTTATTTAATAATTCCATCAATCATCTCAAAACATGCTCATTTACTTAGTTAATAACATCAGACTGGGAAGGGTTATTTAGCACCTTGAAGGACAGAATTCAAATGTAGTGTGACCTTGAGAGTTAACAAGTTTCAGAAGTTATCAGAATCAAATGATAAAATCTTAGGGAAAATACATATTAATGTAGTTCTGTAGGCCTAAAATACCTGAACAGCAGATTTGAAACAGATTTACTAATTTTACTAAAAAAGAATACCTCAGCCCCACTGTGTCGGGGGGTGGATGGGGACACTGAATCGCAAATGATTTTGTTTCTGATAGACAGTATTGCATAGTGGATAAGAGCATGACCGCTGAAATCTGACCTGGGTTCAAATTCTGTCCCTACCTCTCATTATTTTGGGTGATCACTTAATATCTCTGGCTCTCACCTTTTTCATCTGTTAAGTGGTGAAAGTTATAGTACCATCTTCATAGACTTTTGTGAGCATTACACAAGGGGCAATGCCTGGAATATGATAGGCGCTCCATCACAATAAACACAACATTTTGTAATTTATCTGTCACCAGACAAAGAACTGAACAGAACAACTGGGTGTATTTTATCTACTGGGATAAAGGATGTATTTTATTCACAGTCTAAGGATGAGTTTAGATCTAATTTTTGAAGATAATATGGATCATAATTGGCACATAAAGGAGAATGTTTGTTTCAGACACTTTTAATCGTCTGTTACAGCACACGTATATCCTGAACTTTAAAACATAGTTAATGTATATAGAGCACTTTTCATATCTGTTTTTGGCAATGGGAGAATATCTGCGGCTTAAGAAACTGAGAGAGTTTCATTGAAAGGAGAATTATGGAAGGCCTTATAAGACTACAATTTGATAAAATCTTGTGAATTACTGACCTGGTCTACTGGGTTAAAAAATTGAACTTTTGATTCTCATATAATAGGTGCTAAAAAAATGAGTATTGCTTTCTTCAGCTGCGAACACAAATCAGTGATACTCAATTCTGAAAAAAAATGTCATTTTATTCACATTAAGCAAAGTATAATAATTTTTTTTAGACTAAATAATTAGAGGATATAATTTCAGGCTCTCCCAGAATTTATGAATGCCATTCTTTCAGGTCAGTGATACTTTTGCAAATTAAACCCACTCACACCCAGACAAAAAGATTCAAATTCTAGCTTGCTACCCTGGAGGAGGATGCTTCTACCTCTGTAAGGATCATCAACAAGTGAGTCACTGTCACAGAGGAGAAAATCTGTCAGGTGATGCCATTCATGAGAAAATTCATAATCTTCTATTGTTATTATGTTAGACTTCTCCATATAGGTCTTTCTCATAATCGAGTACAACTAGGCTTAGATAGTGTATCAGTCAGAATTAAATTAACCATCACGGATAGTTTAATGTATTCATGCCTCAGTTTTTTTCATCTTTAATATGGAAATATTACAAATTATTAAACTCTAACAGGAAAAGTTAATTCAAACATGTTTCAATGCTTTGCAGATGGAAGAGCGCTACATGTGTGCAAAATAATAAGAAATCATCACTATGGGCTGAAAATAGCCAGACCCACGTGCACAATAATTTAGACTACATAAAATACTGCCCCAGTTTGAATTCCAGTTAATTAGGTCAAGATAATTTGGCAGCCTTTCTAATATCCTTGTCTGAGCACTAAGGGGTGTGGTGATGGGCAACTCCGTGGTCCCTAGAGATAGACGCTGAGCAGAGCTGACTCAAGTGCTTTACTAAAATTCATCATGCTCTACAAGCCTGCAGATTCGCGGCCATTCCTCATTCATTCCCAAATGCCACTTGTAATATGAATGTCCTCTCAGCAGAGTTCTGTGCCCAGGTGTTTACTTTTAAAGGCATTGTACGGTTACGGTCAGAGCCCTAATAAATCCATCATTAAAGTTGTCACCATATGCCCCTGAAACTGACTATAACAAGACCCAGAGATTTTTTTCAAGGAGCTGATCTTATTCATGTTTATTTGGGGCATTATCTTCTACCACTAGAAAGCATTTCTTGTTTTCCTTAATAAACCTCTGTTTTTTCAGCTGAACCTAGAGGAATGTGTGTCATTTTACACAAATGTTTCTTTTGTATGCTTTTATTTATTTTTAGAAATACTAAGAAGACAGTGTATTTGGGATTTAATATATAGCCTGCTGCTAAACTATTTATGTAAAAATAATAGCTAACACATTAAGAGAAATGGTATTAAAACTAAGCCCCCTGCAAGTACCTGAGAGAAACATCAAACTCTGCAAATGTTTACTAAAGTTAAAATGGAAATTCTTGATCAAATTCAAGGAGGCATTTCTTTAACCTTGGCCAAGAATTTCTTTCAATAGAGCTGAGGGAAGAAATTTACTTATGAGAGTAAAGATATAAATTCTTCTTTTTAGCTGACCACTTGAGTACCTAGAAGAATTGAAAAGGAACCTGGTGGCCTTCCACTGATTTCATTAGCAACAAACTATTTTTCTAATGGCCCTCACTTCTGCTCAGTGCCTACTTCCTGCTAAGGAGAGGAGTGAATTTAATTTCAAAAGATCAAATTTAAACCTGAGATCCCCACAATCAAAAATATTACACAAACTCTCCCTTATGGTTGTTATAATTTAGAGGGGAAAAAACCCACATTTGCGTCAAAGAACTCCTACTTTGATAACCCAGTTCTGTATAAATTGCTGGGGTAATTTCTGTCTTTTGGATCTGTCCTTTTCTAAATGTGTGGTTGTTATTTATCTAACTGCATTCATCACTCACTCAATAAATTGAAGGGGAGCAGAATTTGCCACCCCAAACTGAGCCACGTTGGCATGTGGATTATTTTGAGCTGAAGGCAATCAAGACCAAGCAGACTCAGGAAAAATTTTACCTCTCTTTTAATTGCCTAAAAATATAGATAGGGGTCCAGCCCAGAAAGAGAGCTATTAGCAGAGATAGCTTTTTTATCTGAGATACTTACCTGCAGGGCAGTGCACATGTCCCGTTACCAAACACCTTCTCTTCTCATCTTCCTGTGAACTGTCTTCCTCCCCTTTGAAGCCTCGGATGCCTACCCATTCCTTAGCTCAGGATAGCTTATAAGCCTCAACTGCCTTGTATGTGCATAATTAACTTTCTTTGTCTCCTGTTCATCTGTCTTATGTAATTTTTATGGTTAGACCAGCCAATGAAACTAGTATAACAACAAATACTTATTGAGGACCAGCCAGCCCCCAGGATGTGAATAAGACACTAGAGGTAACGTTGTATAGCAGACAGTGATTCCGACTTCAAGTTGACCACAGGTTAACTAGAGAAGCAAACGAAAATGGCAGTGTGATGTGTCATCATTCTAGTTTCATGGAGGTGCAAAAAAAGGACACCTCAACCTTGTGTTTCAAGAATTGATGGTTTTCCAACCAACTGGAACAGGCTAGACAGACCTAACCTGTGATGAGGCACTAGCAATGGACACTGGGAAACAAAACAAAACAAAATAACACAAACAAGAACTTTGAATGTTAAGATACCTGATTAGAAAGGGGTGGTGGGTGGTGCACAAGGAATGTATTGGATTTCCTTATACTTATTTGTATGGCTTAGTATACATTTTATTTTGAATTGTACTCAGAATCAATATAAAGTGACCTGGAAAACAGGATGAGTTCAAGAATAGAGAGAGACGGGAAGGTCAAAGGGGGAGTTGAATATCCATGACATGTGGAGTAGCGCTTACAAACTCAGTGTGAGAGCCTGTTCTAGAAACTGATAATGATCTCCTTAGGAGAACATGGGTTCCTTTAATGCAGAAATCTTGTCTTAGTCATGTTGGTTAATACAACACCTGGAACTGTATTTAACACATTTTAGTATCATTAAGTCATCTTGAAATCTTGCTAAAATACACATAGTTTCTCAGAAAGTGAGAGATGGGTCCAAGATTCTATTCCTGACAAGCTCCCAGATGATGCCGTTGCTGCTTATTTGGGGCCCACACTTAGACTTTCAAGGAACTAGTACTTTGCCCTCTTATATGGGAGAGCTCACAAATTACTGAGGAAAGATTTATATCTAAATAACTTGAATAAAATCAGACTGTTTTTAAAAATGTTATAAGCCATATACTATGGAAACATAGATGAAGGAAGGAAACTACTTATTCCACATGCAAGATATGGAAGACTTCCTAGAAGTGACGTTTGAGCAGAATCTTGATTTCTTATTGGAATTTCAATAGACAGGCCAAGAACTTTTGCAAAATTAGAGAGACAGAAAAGGGAACTGCTTTCTTGTGGATAATTACTTTAGGGTTGCTTAGTGTGTATGCAAAGAAATGACAGCAATTAGAAAAGTGGAGAGAAGATTTTGACCTCCTTGCTAAAGCATGCAAATTCCAACTTTTCCTGAGTTCACAGATTTAAATTCCACAGAGGGCTGATGTAGAAAAAGTGAGTATATTTTGGCAAAACTTCAGTCAGTACAAGTTGGCTACTGAAATCTTTATCTCTGGGTGTTTAATCAATTTTTTCCACAGCCTTTTCTACACCAAACTGAAATGATTCAAAAAAGTTTTTTCCCAGAAATTCTCATATTATTGTAATATTTAGTATGATGGTTAATTTTACGTGGCAAACTTGCAAGGCCACAATATCCAGATATTTGATCAAGCATCAGTGTGGATGTTGCTGTGAAGGCATTTTCTAGATGAGATCAACATTTAAATCAATAAATTTTGAGCAAAGCAGATTGCTCTCCATAATGGGTCTCATCCAATCAGTTGAAGGTCTTAAGAGAAAACAAAACAAGGTCCCCTAAGAAAGATAGAATTTTGCCTGTGGACTGTCTTTTGGACTTGAATATATATATATATATATGTATATATGTGTATATATATATACACACACACACACACACACACACGTATATATATACATACATGTATATACATATATGTGTGTATATAATGTATGCATGTGTATACACACACACACACACACACACACACTCAAACACACCTTACTGTTCTATTTCTTTGTAAAACCCTGACAAATGTTTCACTTCCACTGATTCTAGAACCCTATTATACAGAGAAGACTGTCAGCCTTTCAAAAAATTCTATGCCTTCAGGAGAGTTTTGGGCACTCACTCATTAGGAAATGGTTTCATGTTGTTTCCTCCCTCAGAGCTATCAGGAAAAGAGTGGAACTATCCTTGAATTCAGATGTCATGATTAACGAATTAAAATTACTACCCATGGAAATATATTTTATGTGTATGAATAAATAAATGAGATACACTGCCTCAGTCTAGTTTGTTTCAAAACATATTTGGGTAGTGCCGGCTCTAGGCCAGACTTTGTGCTAGGAGCTGGGAAAAAGAAGGTGAATGACAGAATCTCTCCTCTAAAGGAGATGAGTGTTCCATATTACACAGTAAGTGCAAAGACAGGTGAGCCTGGGGTACTCATGAAGCGATGTGAATATCCTGCAAAGATGAATAAATAAACACTGCTCTACAAACAGCACGGGATGGTACATAGGCTCTTTGTGGAGTAGAGTGCCCTGTGGTTACTTTAAGAAAATAAGCCATTGACCACTAAGGAAAACTACCTAAATTAAATGTCCTGAAAGATTGGGTTATGAGGAGGGAAGGAGCAAGTGGGAACAAATGGGAAAAAAGCTCTCTCGTCAGCCTGACTTGCTTTTGATAGTGTTATTAAGTCATAAGTCCAGGGTTTGGAGTCGTGGACAAAGCAGTGATGGGAAGCAACAGAGCTGTTCCTACCTCGTCTCTGACTCATTCCCCTGCCTGACCTGACCAGGTCTAGGAGTATCCACAGGACAAGCACGTGAGCCAGCCCTGCTGTGAGTAACGCGCAAAGGCCTCAGCCCTTCACCTCCTCCTTGCCCTCAAAGTGAGACAGCAGAGACTTGCTGCCACTCACCTATTAGCCCGCTCTCTGCAATTGCCCCACGTATTTCCTGGGTCACTCAGTTTAGACTGGGAATTTGGCTTGGGAATAGTATGAACGGCTCCAGACAAAGATTACACTGTGGTGCACTGACTTTGGGTTAATGTGTCCTTTTAAGTTTTTCTCTGGGGCAGAAGGGAGTAACCACACTCCGTGGCACTCTACAAATTCAACCACTGGGCCAATGGGGTGGAATCTCCACACTTTTTCTAATGGAAAACCAAAGGGCCGTCATTCTTTGGAAATATCTAACAATCTGCCTGACATGCAGTAAGCTTTCATAAAATGTCATCATGATGATGTTAATGATGAGTGTTGGATGATGAAGACAACTACAGCTGAAAGAGGAAATCATTTCTCTTTGCCATTGTTTTTAGTGAACTTTTGTGTTTCATGTCATTTCCCCTATTTCTCAGATAAGGCACATGAAATGAAAGGAAGCCAAATTAAGGTGTGCAGATTTTCTGGATCAACTCAGTGTTAGATAATAGTCCAAAAATAATGCAAGGAATGTGTTTGCCTGTGCGTACTTGCAGGAAGATTACATTTTTATGGCGCATTTTCTTTTCTTACCATGATTCCTATGGCGTATGGGCAAAGGCATATGGGTGCTTTTCCAGAGATGGAGACTAGCACATAGCTGCTTCAGCAAACTGAGGGAGCAGACAGAGGGAGGAAAAAAGGAGGAGAGAGAGAGAGAGAATGGAACACTTTTGCTATTCATGTCTATTATATTCCATGAGCTTAGAGAGGAAAGCGGGGGCTATTAAACCTCTTTCCTTGAGCCAAGCAATTTAGTATTTGTGAGATTGGAAGAAGGAGGAAAATGAAGGGAGGGTCAACATCCAGGGAAGTGTCTTCTGTTTAAATTAGGAATATATTTGGGGGTTTGTAGACAACCAACTGAGAAAGCCAAGAAAGTACTGTCTGTGTGTTCATTAGAATGCTGGCAGCTACATCATTTATTTTAACAGATGATACAACAACTTCACAACATTGTGGTGTTTCTTGCATCTGTATGACTGTGCCTTTGACTTTCACTGGAAAAAAAAAAATCCTACTGTGCAGCTTCCAATACTTTCATTCTCCTTGTTACCACTTAAAAATTCTCACTGATTGAGATGTTACATATCATTTTGAGTGGTGTTAACTTAATTATTTCTTATCTGTTGAGGATTTAAACATGCTGGTGTAGCTGGCATTAATTATTAAATAAAGGAGAAAATGATCTGTGGAGCAGAGATGTACTGTAGATGAAGCCATTTAAAAAAAGTCTTGCCCTTTTTTTTCAGACTTCAAAAAGGTTCATGGTACCTGCAAATTAATTTTAGATTAAAAAAAAGGGAAATTTTAAGTACTGGAGCTGCAAA
Organism: Leucopleurus acutus; assembly: GCF_964270905.1. NCBI lineage: Eukaryota > Metazoa > Chordata > Mammalia > Artiodactyla > Delphinidae > Leucopleurus > Leucopleurus acutus. The sequence goes on from NC_139157.1 coordinate 64,708,998, forward strand.
TAGTCTGTTTTATTAATGAAGAATTTGCTTATCAGTGCCTTTAATTTTTTTAAATGCTTCCTTCTCAAGTGTGGCAGGAAATATTGAAATGTCAGACCCCCCATGGGAGCCACCAAAATATTCATGAGAGCCTCAGAGAATCTTATCTGTGTACAAACAGAAAAAAAATATGCTAGATATAGATCAGGGAAAACTTAATTTTTTCTACATGAAATGCTTCACAAATGAAGATGTATTATTTTCTGATATAATTGAGATTTGGTTCTCATAAACTAGCAGTAAAAGGTCCAGCCATTCATCAAAACACAATATGATTACAAATGAATGATAACAGTTAAATGCTATTGAAATGATCTTTTTTATTTTAACAACCAAAATTACATGTTTAAACAGTGCAGGAAAAAGAATCCCACCCAGCTCACAAAGGGTCTCAATCTGTCTTATTATCTAATTATGAACACTCTCAAATTTCTTCTCACTTTTGGGTTCCCTTTCCTTTACATTAAATTTGGCTGCTGCAATTACCTTCAATCATTCTATCTAAAATATTTCATCAGCTTATAATAGTCTCTTAGTAGGAAAAGATATATATTTTTCACGTGGGCAGTTCTTCTATCTTTGGCTGAATGCTTTTAAAAGCATTCATCAGATCTAAACTCATCTTCAGTTTAGATCTTTCCTTTCTTCCCTTTATAGAATGCATACTTCCTAAAATCCAGATTTCTTTTTCTGAGTAAATTCAATTTTGAGACATGATTTATTAGAGGCAAACTGATATTTTCGGCTTTGAATATGAAGCTATCAGAAAATGAAATATTGAGAAATAGATAGGAAAAATGGACTGGGAAAAGTCTTAGAGAGCAAAGTAAATCTGGGTAAGATATAAAAACAGAATTTCTATCAGAATTATTCTATGATGTTTTTTGAGCTGTCCAGATGTCAAAACAATTAAAAACAACATATTTATTTATAACTCTTCAACAGTTTTTAGGATTGATCTTAAGAAATAAATAACAATTCAAATACTGCTTTGTAAATGATCATCTTTATTTTATCATTTATCTAAATCCAAATTCTCATTTTCTGTATCTTGTTCAGGCAAAGGACACCTCAGAAATCAATTGGAATGATTTGGAGTTGCCATTTAATAACCTTAAAATACAATTGGATTGACTATGTTTTAATTGCTTGCATACTCTAGTACTTATTATATATATAATTTTAGCATTTATTATGTAGTAAGTATAGCAAAATAATTTAGGAGTTGCATGTGAAATTCAAATAGATGAACTCTTCTGCACTGGAAAGAGTTTAAAATGTACCTTGTGTCAGCTGAAGCTGGTATACACAGAATATACAGCATAGTATATCAAAGAGCTAATTTGGATAATTTTGGCAAATGATAATCAGCCGTGTAACTCCACAAGTAATTTGTTTATAATGTGAAGACAGAAATGGAAAGAAAAGGAAAAAGTAAGGCCTTTAATCAAATAGCAACTGATTGTTAAGTCTATAGGCCTTCTTTTGGTATTAATAATCAGTTCTTCCTTTCCAAACAATTACAGTGCCTTTAGAACATTATTTAAGGAATTTAAAGAAAACCATTCATGGAGAAAATTTTTTGCTCTTTGATCTAGTTTAACTTATTATAGTCTCCTTTAATCTTCAACGCATTTTTTTTCAATTTCATATTATTCAGGTAGTACAATAATTCAACATTTCACTAATTATAGATTGATGTAGAAACATCTATTTGTGGGGTTCTTCAAATACTGTTAGAAGGATAATAAATCAGTAACTTTCTGAGGAACGATTTGGTAATGACTCACAAAAGACATTAAATTCACAAACTCATTAGCACAGGTTCACAGGTTCACATAATCGGTGCTAAGGAAACAATAAATATTCACACAGAAATGCGTATAAAGATTTTTCAGTATTACCCAGTTTACAATACAGAAAGCTATTTGAAAACACCAAATGCCCCCCCATCCCTAGAAAATGCCCTCATGGCAATGGAAAACACGAACAATGTTACAGTGAATTCCACTGCACTGGAATATTTTGCATCATCTAAAATGTTATTAGAGGAATATATAATGAAATGGAAGAACAAGTAAAAAACTCTTGACTCAGAAAAATGGAGTTGCTTTGATCTCATTTGTTCACTCTGATCTCATTTTATTTTAAAAAAATGTTCCATGTATTTTAAGGAACATAGTCTTTTTTTTTTTTTTTTTTTTCCGGTACGCGGGCCTCTCACTGTTGTGGCTTCTCCTGTTGCGGAGCACAGGCTCCGGACGCGCAGGCTCAGCGGCCATGGCTCACGGGCCCAGACGCTCCGCGGCATGTGGGATCCTCCCGGACCGGGACACGAACCCGTGTCCCCCGCATCGGCAGGCGGACTCTCAACCACTGCGCCACCAGGGAAGCCCAGGAACATAGTCTTAAAATGTATAGTCTAAAATATTTAAATGTGAAAAATTTCAAATGTTTTGTCAGAGTGAATTTTTAAAATAATAGACAATGACATATTTTTTAAATCCAAAGGATATGTACAATGAACCTTTCCAAAAGATTCACCTTTACTCTCTCATTTAAAATCTTGGTCTGTAACTAATAAGGACCTACTGTATAGCACAGGGAACTCTACTCAAAACTCTGTAATGACCTATATGGGAAAAGAATCTAAAAAAGAGTGGATATAGGTATATGTATAACTGATTCACTTTTCTGTACACCTGAAACTAACACAACATTGTAAATCAACTATACTCCAATAAAAATTAATTTTTAAAAATTAAAAAAATAATATCTTGGTCTCTGTGGGGAAACCAAGTTTGAGGAGCAATGAGATCTTCCCAGGAGACTCTCCATGCTCCATTCCATTGCCTTCCTCCCGTCTTCCTTCCTCCTCTTTTCTATTGCTCGCTATTCTTTTTTTTTTTTCCCCAGTACGCGGGCCTCTCACTGTTGTGGCCTCTCCCGTTGCAGAGCACAGGCTCCGGACGCGCAGGCTCAGCGGCCATGGCTCACGGGCTCAACCCCTCCGCGGCATGTGGGATCTTCCCGGACCGGGGCAGCGTCCCCTGCATTGGCAGGCGGACTCTAAACCACTGCACCACCAGGGAAGCCCCCTGCTCGCTATTCTTGAAGTTTTCTTCTCTCAGGCTCTCTCATCCTCCTCCCACTGACACCTCTCCTCATCCCCTTTCTCCTTTTCTTCCTCTCTGCCTCCGCTTTCTTCCGCTAACTGCCCCTTATCACTCGTTTTATTCTTTTCTCATCCCCTGTTGACCATGACCTGGAGATTCTGAGGACTGAATACAGAGATGTCTTACCTAAAGCAAGTGCTCTATTTTGCTCCGTTGCCTTTCTAAGAATAACTGTAATGGGATTTTAAGAATAAAACAGCATCTGATTTAGAACCGAGTGGATAACATCTCAGAGCTGAAGCCAGGAAGTCTCTTAAGAGAATTAGAGTATCATGGAGCCTGCAGTAGCCATGACCATAACCTTAACACACACTTACAAAGACTTATGCTATAATTCTTTTTTATGCTACCTAAGCTGAATCATTTATGAGTTAATTATATGCTGTACAGTATAGTAATAAAGATGCTACTCTCATATTTTAAAATGTGGCCTTTTATAAGAGAAAGTAGATTAAAGGCAGTATTTAAAAAGACAAAACATATTCTGTATATTATTTTAAAAAGCATCTAAAAACCATATGAACAATTAAAAGATTAGATAGTCATTCTCATATCACAAATACTTCATTTAACAACTCTTTCACACTTAAAAGTCTTAATAAAAACCTGGTGTGGACTGCTCAGGACTGCATTCTCTCCCTTCTGTCTCCCCACTACTCCTATCCCCAGTTCTACCCAAGAACTTTCTTGAATGTCAACAAGAGGACAAAAAGTGATCACAGGGCCAGTCCTGAATGAGGGCTTATAGAAGGTTGAAAATTCTGTTTGATGAAAGATAAATCATTATCCAAAGGCCTACAAATTAAGATATTTAAGCAAGGCCGAATGACATTTCCTGTTTATCTGGAAATGGTAACATTCAAAGCATTTAGCCTTGATCACTGAGAACAGGTAAATATTCGCTAGTGATGAGAATAGCTGTCCTTGATGACCTAGCCATTTTCCTAGCTAAGCATATGACTGGAGACAAATCATGATTCATGCTAAACCAGAAAGCGTTATTATTTTATGTTTTTGTCAGAGGTTTCTCAGAAAATGGACAAACTGCGGAAACGCTTAGGAAAAAAGAAAGCAATGGGAGAAGGCCCTGAGCAGCAGGAGCACTAACCCCTTAGGGAAGGGCTGCTCATGGCTATTAGAAGGCCACGTGGCCCTTGCAGGCCATGTTACCTGAGTTTGGTTTCTAATTACCTCATGTGCATGAATATTTGGACCAGATTATCTCTGAGCGCCATTAGATCTCACTATATATGACCTTTCATGCTTTGGTCAAAGCTGTCCCTTTCCTCTCCAAAGACACACACACACACACACACACACACACACACACACACACACACACACACACACACACATTTTACTGCTGCAATTACTGAGAATGTTGGGGAAAATGCTGCATGTGTAACCAGTTCAGAGAACAATTGAAACTTGAAATGATATTTTCTTTAATTCTCTGGTCGCTTTTAAGTGTAACAATTCTGTCTAGAATGAACATTCACTTGCATGTCCAGTTGATGGTTCCTCTGCCCCGCACACCCCCAGGGCCTCCTGGGCATTGGCCAGAGGCATGTGGGCCTGCCCTCTCACTTCTCCTCCCCTCCCTTTTGCACATGTTTTCTTCTTCTTTTGGCTGGAGTGAGGATTCTGGAGGCTGAAAGGAAACAATGTCTTGCCGCTGTACTTGTTCTTTGTTCATCACCGCTTCTGTGCCCAAGTCTGGTGTCCCAGGACCCACTTCGCAGCAGGTGTCACAGTGCTGACTCTCAGGCAGGCTCACGTATGGGTCCTCAAGGAGCCCTGGGGGCCTCCGCTGTGCTTACGCCACTGAAGGGAGAGACCTACAGTGAATTCAGCTTTTCTAGTTCCCTTCAACTCCTGCTCTCTGTGGATCAGACATTTGCCGCTGGACTCAGCTCCCTGGGGTCGCATAGCAGCAAACTGGTTCAAGTTAAGTTAATTCCTGCGCTGTTCACTTCAGTCTCTAGAAACTCAGTTGTCCTTTGTTTTTCTCTGTACGCGGACCTCTCACTGTTGTGGCCTCTCCCGTTGTGGAGCACAGGCTCCGGACGCGCAGGCTCAGCGGCCATGGCTCATGGGCCCAGCCGCTCCGCGGCATGTGGGATCTTCCCGGACCGGGGCACGAACCCGTGTCCCCAGCATCGGCAGGCGGACTCTCAACCACTGAGCCACCAGGGAAGCCCCTCAGTTGTCTTTTTTGATCCTCCTCTCTGCCTTGGTTTCTCTCTCTGCAATTATCTGCCTTCTTCACTACTTCCCTTGCTCACATAAGCATAGTCGGCAGGTAGGCAGGTTTACTGTGTAGACAGATGACCAACTTGGATATGAGGTGTCAGTCTCAGTTATAGGCTCCCTTAACATTTATAAATAAATCTCTTGGAATTTCACATTTATGGATGGAAAGTTTAGCACAGTAAATAAAAGCAGGAAAAAGCCACAGAGCTCACTTTCAAGCTTACATATCCTAATTCAGACCTAACTCCACGCTGCCATCTTATTATACCAGCTGGGGAAGTAGCAAGGGGAAAAAGTATTGTTTGTTTGTTGGTGTTGAAGGTTTGTGTGTGTGTTTGCAATACTTTAAAATCTTGAGAAGCCTAGTAACAATGTTTTTATGTTCTTTTTAGGATACTCTCAGGCTACCTCTCCCTGGGTTCTGTCAAAGTGGCCAATCTGGGGCAACAGGGTAAATCTCACTTCACATCCCACTACTCCACATTGAGGTGTAGGTTATACTTTGTATGAGATTATTTCATCAGGTTCCTGGGAGAATTTACCCCTCATGGTTATTCCTCTGGTGGAAGAATGAGGAGTATATTGACTAGAAGAATCCAAGGAAGAGGTGAACAACAAAACAATGAGAAAGGCAGGAAGCTGCTAGGCCCCTCAAGACGAAAACCAGTGAAGAAGAAACCTTCAGCATTCTTAGTTCATCTTTTTTCTCTAGTCTCTGTATGTTGAGCAGCTTCTTCACATGCTGGGAAATGTGGCCAGAAAAACCCTATATTTTGCATATAAAACGTTTCCGACATCATAGGAAGGGTCTAGTTTTCAGAAATTTCTAAGAACCTCATTTAGACCAATTAATTATGGATAGTAAGGTAGCATCCTGTAAGACTATTCAAATTCACACAATAGTAATATATATGGAATAACTCAAATGTCCATCAACTGATGAATGAATACATAAAATGTCTTGTATGGATACAATGGAATATTATTTGACAATAAAAACGAAATAACTACTGAAGGATGTTACAACATGGATAGACTTTGAAAACCATATTGTTTTATGAAAAATAAGTCAGAAAGGATTACATACTCTATATTTACATTAAATGTTCAGAATAGGAAAATCTATAGATTTGGATGAACAAGTTGACCAGAACAAGTTGACCAGAAAGGAAAGGTCTGCTGCATAGTTCAAGCGAAAGATTAGCTTTTGCCTGGGATGTTTTGGGGGAGGACAGACGTTGTAAAGTTACATTGTGGTGATGACTGTGCTATCCTGAGAATTTCCTAATACAAAGATTCAATTCGGTTTAAATAGGTGATTTGTACAGTATGGGAATTATATGTCTATAAAGCTGTAAAAAAAGAAAAAAGAAGAACAACAAATATACATGAAGTTCCCAGGAACTGGGGCAGTTGATCTCACAGGTATCTTTACTACCATGCTACATTTACTTTCTTCTAGAATACATCTCAGATTCACAAGGGGTCCAGTGTCATTAGAAAACAAAATAAATTTATTTGCTAGAAGGGAACTGATTTTCCTTCATGAACATTAATATATGATACCCATGACCTTCTTTACATATACTTGTCATGACTGAGCTCATCTGCTGGTAACTCACTGGACCAAAAGAATGCATGAAACCTAAGTCTGCTTCTAGTACGCAGCTTCCTTGAATGGGGGGAGGGGTGTGTGCAACCAGGGAATGATCAAAAGCATATATTTGGTTGTGGGAATTAATTATTATAACTTATATCTGTACCTTTAACTATTTGATATTTGCATAAATATTAGTGTTCACCAGAGCCATAGGCCAGATAAGTCCATATGGCATATAAGTTATCCCGAAAGAAAGCTGAACGTTCTGTAATGTGCAGAGTGTGACAGGAGCACCCACATGTGGTCGTATACATGCAGGATTTTGTGACATGTTGCAATTTATGCATGCTTATAAATGTGGATTATATTATCTAGTTTCGCCTACCTTAATGCTCTTTAAATAGACAAATGTCTTAGAAAATTTCCTTGAAAGAAAACCACAGAAAGTAATAATGCCTGTGTAAGCAAAGCAACAAGATACCTGCAGAGCTGACACATCTTCTCCTCCTAATACAAGCTCTTTGTCAACAAGGTTTTGAAGTAAAACAATCAGAATTAGGTACATCTGGCAAAAATCTGACCAAAATTTTTAAAACGTCAAGTAGACACTATGAAACTTGGATTTTCATCCACTATTGTTGGTGGTGAAATTTCCTGTAAGTGTACACTGTGTCTTGAGTGATTAGATAGTGATTAGATAGTGAAGTCATAGCAACTCAGACGTCTTTTTAGAAGGAAGGCTTTTTAGCACTAGGTACCCCAAAGGCAAAGAATAAAACAGAATACTTTTTAAAAAAAATCATGTGAGATTCAAATGAACATTTTACACAATTTCATTAAGTTTAATAAACACAATTTTTAAAATTTAATAGTGAAAGATAAGAAAAACCAGAGGAGAAGGGGGAAGAGGGGAAGGAGACTCCGCCACCAAATAACTTTGAATAAAACCTTGCTCTTCCTGCCTCAGTTCAAAACATCAGAGGTGATACATGAAAAATGGCACGTTAATGAACCAATTTCATTTCTTTGTTCAGCAAGTATTTTTGGAAGATAATGATAAAGATGTGAACAAATGAATATAATGATAGATTACGAGGGAGGAAAGAAGTACTGATAGATGCTACAACATGGATGAACAAGTTGACCAGAAAGGAAAGGTCTGCTGCATAGTTCAAGCGAATGTACAGATATTTCTAGCATGACTCCATTTATGAGATTTGTTTTTAGATTACAATGAATGGCTACCTTTTTGTGAGCTGCTTTTCTGGCTTCAGTATTGAGAGACTCAGCACAGGTGAAGGTAACATCTTAAAAATCTATTCCTTTAATTAAAGCCAAAATAAATTTTATTTTACAAAATTTTTTTAATATTGATGGAATGACTACTTTGACTTAAAACATAATTTCTCCTAACGTCATAAAAATAGCACCACACATGAAATTCATTCACTGCATTATTCATGGGCAAGCTATTTCAGTGGGAAAGTTGTTGCCAGAAATGGTCAAAATACTACATGAGATCAATTTTTCCTTAAAAAAAAAACGCAGAAAACCCCAAGACGTTTAAAATGTAGTAGCTTTTTTTTTTTTTACAATGTTTTGTAATAGATTGAAAGTGAAAGAAGGAAGATCTTTTGTATTATGCAGACATTCTTATGTTACATCATGGAAAAATACTTGGAAGAATTGCGTAATTATATATTTTTCTTTTATTAAGAAGGCAAGTGTTTCAAATTTGTGAACTTGTATGTGTTTGTGTGTGTGAGTGTGTGAGGTGAGTCAATAGTATGCTCTCTACCAGATAGCACTCCACACCATACCTCACAAAGAAAGAGAAATGAATAAATCAATAAATATATAGTCTAGTGCTTATAGGCAAAACTGATAATTTAATAGAGAATGGGAAAGTAACTGCTTCCAGTAGAAAACAAAAGAGGAAAAGAATGACACTCTAGAGAGAGCATTTTTAAATTACATTTCAAAATGTTTCCATAAGTAAGTAATTTTGACCAGAAACAAGTATTTCACCTATAAGATGTCTTTTATGCTTATATTTTAAATTCAAGATAGAATTTTATACTCTATTTTCAATGTTCAAAATGAAGAACTGTAGTAGGGTTTGGACTGATTCATTATAAATATGGATTTGTAATTACTTTCAATGAGTTTGCAAGAATAATTACATGGACATTTCCTAACCAGATTTCAAAAAAAGCCTTTATGCTCTGTGTAATAGGTAGTTGGAACTAACCATTGAGAAACTGAATTTAGAAGGGATAGCCAACAATGTACTTCTTTGATTTGGGTCCACATATCCTAGTAATAAACATTTTTGCCTTTGATAGCCATTAAAACAAGCCTCCAAACAAACGAAACTTAGAATTATACCAACACGGTTATATTACAAAATATTAAACCAAGATTTTCAAAAATAATAAAGCATATTCAATGATATTATGGTCACAAAATATGTTTTAGGGAGACTAAAAATGCTTTAGAACAATTTATAAATACATGTTAATGAAATACTTTTTAAAAAGTATATTAGTTTCAATTACCTTAAATTTGTTTTTAATCTTTTGTAATGCACAGTTATATCAGTTAGGATTCTATAGCCTGAAATAAACAGACTTAACAATGATTAAGAAACTAATATATGCATTTATTTTGCAAGAGGTCTAGAGTTAGGCATTGCTACAATTAGTTCAGTAGCTAAGTAATTTCTTCAGGAATCTTCTATTCTGCCATTCCACCATTCTCAACTATTCTTATAACTGCAACCTCCATGATGTCTGCATCATGTCCTTAACCTATTGCCTGCAAGGACAGCACAAAAAGGGTCAACACAGAAAGATGGTTCTCCTTTGTAGAAATACTCTTTTTTCAATGAAGAAAATCTTCTCTGGAAATTCCTAGCAGATAATCTTCTCAAGTTTGCATGGCCCTGGCTGATTTTCATGATTATTTTCAGACCAACCCACTGGCAGCGGCAAAGAGAACGGCCATGATTGACTGAGCCTAAGAATGGTTAATGCCCAAAGACTGGACAAATCACCCAAGTGAAATGGATGTTCTGCTAACAAGAAAGAAAAGTTTTCTGTCAGGTAGACAACTAAGTTTCTGCACCTATAATATATTAGTATAGTATGCCTTATATATGATTTATAAGGAAATAAATATGCCTATATTGGCATTTTGTGCTCTTTTATTTTTTCTGAAAATTGTATGCTGTCAAGAAAGTTTTACAGTCATAGGTATACTTTATTCCCAGTGATATTTGTAAAAGAATGATCTAATTGAAAAGTTTCTAGTTAATCATTTTGAAAGTGAATTAAAAATAAATCACCCATAAGTGAATAAAAATTCTGTCTAAGGGGATTAAGAATGGGGAATGACTTGAGCATTGCAGTCTTTGTTTTCATTTTTAATATGACATTTGTGTTTGAAGGGAAACTACTGAGAATTCTAAACAGCTCAAACTAACTGAACCTAAAACTATCAAAAAAAGATTAGGAAAATATCTATAGTAGCTGTCACTTCAGATGAATAAAATGAGACACCTTAAAAAATAGATTTGGCAATATAAGGCATAAATCTTAGATTACAAATGGTCCAGAAAAACCAGAGGGTTTTTCTTTACCTCCAATCCTGGCATAGGCATCTTTTAAAAAAGTGAATTGTTAGTTCATTAAACGTTCAACGTTAAATGTTATATTCATTAAATGTAAATTAATTTCAAGTGAACATTAAATTAGAGCCATGTAATTAGTACATCAACAATATTTATGTGCTGAGATTTACAAAAGAGGCTATAGTCCTTAAGAATACAGAGAGTCCAGTGAGGGTAACAGGACAAATACAAAAAGAAAAGATTTAACTAAGAATATATAATGGGAAAATATACAAAGTAAATGTCAAGCTATCCATCTCTAATGAACTAAATACATAAGTGCTTGAAGAAAGCTGAAGAAAATGGAATAATTGAAGTCAAATTGAAACATTGAGCTCACAGAGTGTTCTGGAGGTTTTTGCTGAAGTACTTTTATGATTTAACATAAAACTATTGTTACCTAATTATGTTACTTTGGGAAACTTGTTTCTATTTTCCAATAAAACGAACTAACTTTGTGAGAAGTTTATTTTTTCCTAATTTTAGTAGCAATGAACTAACTTTATGAGAAATTTATTTTTCCTAATTTTCTACAGTTTTTACTTTTTATTTGTTTTTATAATTTTTTTTATTTTCAACTTCTCATTTGTGTTTTTCTTTCTTTTGTCAGAGTTGTTTTGTCTTTTCATTTTCCTTCTTTTTGGATCTTTTTAATAATTTTATATCTTGAGTCTTCTTCCTCTTTTTGTTCTTTGGGTTTTTTTGGTAAATAAGTTTGGCACCAGCAAGGTTTACAAATCCATTCTTGTCAGAGCTGAACCTTTAAGAGGAGTATAGATCCAGGCTTGAGACAGCACACTTAGCAGGAGTGTCTGGTCCCAGAGGAGGTGTCACCAATGAATGTAGAGACTGCTTCTAGACCAAGCATGTCCAATGTATTGGGAACGTTCACTTCACTCCTAAGTCATTCTATACTAATGAATGCCAAACCACATGAAAATTGTGTTCTGGATTTCTGTATTCCAGGAAAGTAATATGTATATGTCACCTTCACAAACTCCTGATGACATTTACCATCTACTATGGGTCAATAATGCTATCATTGATCAGAAGATCTAATCTACTGAAAAGTCATCAGCCTCAGCTTCAAATTATGAGTAGCTATTTTAAGAAGACTCTGCTTCAAAATGACTGACCACAAGCTGCTGTAGGAAGTTGTACATATATATCACTCCGAAAAATGCAACTTTTTTAGAGCAAATAACTGTCACAAACAGTTAATATCTCTCATTTTTAATTCTAAGTTTTCTTGTGCATTTGAAAAGGGAAACTAGACCTGTGTTGACTCCATTTGCAGAGCTTTTCATCAAATAAGGCAAGTTTGATAATCAGTGTCATCAGACACTTCAAATAGAAAATCAGTGAATCACAATAATGGTATGATTTTTCATACAATTTAAGGAATCAAAGTTGAGCTTTTGGAAATTTTCTTTAAAATATCTGATAGCATTGGTAACACACAAATTCAGATACATTTCAACATTTAAAATCAAATTATTTTTTGTGTGGTGAGACTACGAAGTTTTACTTTAAGAAACATGCAAAGCAGAACTATTTGTAATTGGTTGTGGGACACATATAATTCACAAGTGTGTTCAAACAAGCTGTACTATTCTAGCAACTGAAATAGAAGCCAGACTTGCCAAAAATTATTTTTATACATATTCAGATAAATGAACTACAACATTTTTCTGATGCTAACTGATGTTGAATAAAACATCATGGTAGTATGAAATTCTCCCTTTGTTGTGCAACATTAATCTTAATTTAGATATACTTGAGTCTATAAAGAACTACTTCACAAATCACACTAAGTTTCCTACATTTGTATTAAACTACTTTGTAATATTTTGGTTGCAATGTTTTAAAAAAATTGGAAATCTTTAATCCAAAGATTTGGATAATCCAAGTACTTAATGAATGAAATGCTCCAAACATTCAGCTTTTGGGGCTGTTAGCAAATCACAGCTATTGAAAATGTAGCATGCAAAAAGACACTGAATTTTGTTCATATAAAACACAGGAAAAACTAAAGAAATGTTGAGAACTCAGTATGCAACACTTATTTTAGAATTGTATTATTGCGCTTTGATATATTTGTGAGAAGAATATTTTAATAAGGCTTCTGTTCACATTAAATGAACTTATATTCTATTCGGATATGGAATGAAACTGAAAACATCCAAGGTTTTGCAGCACTTAAATTTGATGATATAGTGAAAAGAATCATAAAGAGGTATAACTTTCTGACAAGTTTTATTTTATAAAATAACTCATTTAAAGGGACTCTGAAAGGTAGCAATGAGAGTGGATCTTTAAAATAACTGGATTGATGTATGTAAATATTTCAGTCGAAATATAGCATTGAAACTATCATTCATTTAGCATAATCTGTTCTCAGACAAATCAATGGAAGGTGTTAATCTCAAATGCATAAATATAGAATGCAACTTTAGGAAGGTAACAGAAAATTTATGGAAAAATAATGACTATATACACATGTTGAACACAATATTTCATGAGAAAACTATCACTGACACAATATTAGAGACAAATGCAGTTTAAAAAAAAAAACAGTTCTATCTAATTGATCTACATTGAGAATAATTTTTTAGCTTATTTTATATAAAATATTCATATAAGCAATATAAATGTTTTTATATTTTATTTAAGGCTTCTGTTTATATTGAATGAATTTATACTGTGATATATTCTTTCAATTCTTTTAGAAAATTAAAAAAATATATTTTTAATATAATTAACTTATAGGTTTACTGATAAGCCAATTTTTAAATCAATAAATCGATAACTAAAGAGCTTAATCAATGAGAGAACACTTTAAAATTGTTTATGTTTTATTAATTTTGGTATGACTTATCAGCTCAAAACTATTCCAATGTCATAGATAATAATCTCTAGATAACAAAACACCCAAAAACTCAGTGGCTTACAACAACTTATTATTATTTCTCATGGTGTTATGGTTGACTAAGTTGAGTTGGATTCTTGCGAAGTGTCTCTCATACCATTACAGGTAGAATTGTTGAATTAAAAAGGAAACCCAAATGATAGAAAACTATGAGACATACAACTAAGTATTTTGAGTGGTTGAAAAGAAACTTAATTACTCTGGAAGTTTCTGAGAAGTGGGAAAGTACTATTGCTAAAATTAAACCAAATCTGTTTCACTCTTTGTCATATAAAATTAGCTAAAATCGTAACCCATCAATATTTCTATGTATTTGAGTTTATCTAGCCAACATCATATTCTCTCTACATGAGATAAAAAGGTTTTATATACATGACACAGTTAATTGACAAAGTAATATAATATAACATAATATACTATAATATACATTATTTTATATATATATATATATAATACTTGCTGTAGCAAAATATTCTGTTCTGAGTAAGCTGTTTTTTAGAGTATTCATATAAACAATATTTGGGACTAGAAAAAAGTCCAATGGAAGACTGTTAGAGGATTTAAATTATCTATAGTCATCCAACTGATGCCATTGAATAGGCAGTTACAGGCACAATTCAAGATGAGAGATAGAAACTTAAATCATTAACAAATATTAGAATTTTAAGCCAAGGAACTGCATGATATAATCCCAGGAGTTGATGTCAACAGAGAATAAAAGAAAGATTGAGCTATTTGCAATATTTAGAAATTGAAAGTTGAGTAAGTAAGACTTAAAAGGAGGAAGTAGCAAGGTCATAGAACTGAATTAGGAAACTCAAGAGAAGAGAATTTATTTTAAATCCTGCTGATATTTTAAATAATGACCAAAAATGAGCATAGGACTTAGCATTATTGATGTTATTATTAACAATGATAATAGCTGGTCTAGTTGTGTGGTAGAGGTGAAAATTCTTTTTGTCATGGATTTAAGAAAGAATGAGAGGAAAGCTTTGAGAGAATGTAAGACAACTCTTTAAAGGAGCTTTTGTTTTGTTTTGATTGTGAGTTTTTTGTTTGGTGTTTTGGGGGTGGGAGAGATTAAATGAGATATTGCTGGATGAAAATAAAGGGTAAAGAGATTTTTTTAAAAAATACAGCATTATAATATATTTATGTGCTAATGGAAATGCTTCAGTGGAAAGAAAAGAATCTGACAAAAATTTGATAGCACAGAAGAGAGAGGGACACTTGGGAGCATATGGTCCTTGGGTAGATGAGCATGAGAAAGCTCTCTTCTGATCCTCTCAGTTTTCTCAGTAGAAGAAGAAGCCAGGTCATCATATGAAAGTAAAGATGGAGAAAAGGGTTTGGAGAGTTAAGAAGGGAATAGACATCTCAGAGTGTTATCCAAGAGAATTAAAGAGTGAATATACTGGGAAAATGCAGTAGTATGACAGATTTGTCATGTCACCAATTGTAAAATGAGCATCTGGGATAAAGTCAATGACTCATAGGCTGAAGCTGCCCTATGATATAATGTAATAATGTATTAATGATACAATGTCCTAATGATACAGTGTCCTAATGATACAGTGTCCAATAGTGACAATATAAATGTTGAATGATACAAAGTCGAATGATACAAAGTAATAATAATAAAATAAAAATAACAACGAGCAAGTGTTGAGTGCTAATTATATGTTAGGCTCTATTCTAAGTGTTTTAAGTAATATTCAAAAGCCACCCCCCCCCCAAAGTAGATGCTATTACAATCACCATTTGACAGTTGAAGAAACTGAGGCACTGAAAAGTTACACAACTTGTAAATGACATGATCAGAATTTGACTTAGATATACCAGATTCAAAGGTCTTGTTCTTTTTCACTATATTGAGCTTGTACTTAATGGAATAAATAATGTATTTACATTCCAACACATTTAAACAGGATGTGCCAAGAGTTATCTTAAATTGAAAGTCACTGAAGGAAAAAGACAGGATTCAAACCTAAGGGTTTGGGTCTTTCTATCAATATCAAACTTTCAGTAATGATGGTTGCTACTCTCTTAGCATAGCCATTTGAATTTTTTTCAGTTCTATTTATGTTAAAAATTGTTGAGCTCAATCAAAGCTATTGTAAACATAGTTCTGTTTATTTACTTTAGAACAAATATTTCACTTTTAGCAAAAAAAATACAAAGTAATACAAAGATTTAATCTTATCTTAGGGAATATATAATATAGAAAGCAAAGATTTAAAATAAATATAGCAATAAAATGACATGTTAAGTAATAAAAACAAATAGTACAGCCAAATAAGATTCTATTTTATAATGCAAATTTGCATGGAACACTAGTCAGCTATATGTATAAGACACTTCGTTTTGCCTTAGGTTATTGTTCTCATATCAATCTTACTTCTAAGGTCTAATAGTCAAATTATACCTCCATATCATCATAGCATTATCTTTCCAGATGAGGTAACAACAAGCTCTCTTCTCAGCCACCATCAATGAGAGTTATTTCAAACCTGAGAAGTTGGGGATCACCAGCCCCATAAAAGATAGTAATGCAAAGATGTGTCTTTAAAAAGTATACCATGTATTTTACTGTTAGCATTAATTTGTTATAGAGACTAAATAAATATCAAAGTGTCTGGAAAGATTAGGAAGCACACACCTTGGGAAATATAATTGACATTTTATCCAATTCATACATAGTGCTATACAACAGTTCATGAAACTCTAAAACCTCCTATGTTCAGCCAAGAAAACCATCCTTAGAACAAACTGCTCCATAAAAAATTCATCTGTTGGATGCTAAAAATGGTGAGATTCTAATGAGAATGTATCTGAGGATCAACAACCTATTTCTTTCTCTTTTTTTACCATCTTTATTGGAGTAAAACTGCTTTACAATGGTGTGTTAGTTTCTGCTTTATAACAAAGTGAATCAGCTATACATATACATATATCCCCATATTTCCTCCCTCTTGCATCTCCCTCCCTCCCACCCTCCCTATCCTACCCCTCTAGTTGGTCACAAAGCACTGAGTTGATCTCCCTGTGCTACGGGCTGCTTCCCACTAGCTATCTATTTTACATTTTGTAGTATATATAAGTCCATGCCACTCTCTCACTTTGTCCCAGCTTACGCTTCCCCCTGCCGTGTCCTCAAGTCCATTCTCTATGCCTGCATCTTTATTCCTGTCCTGTCCCTTGGTCCTTCATAACCATTTTTTTTAGATTCCATATATATGTGAGAGCATACAGTATTTGTTTTTCTCTTTCTGACTTACTTCACTCTGTATGACAGACTCTAGGTCCATCCACCTCACTACAAATAACTCAATTTCATTTCTTTTTATGGCTGAGTAATATTCCATTGTATATATGTGCCACATCTTTATCCATTCATCTGTCGATGGACACTTAGGTTGCTTCCATGTCCTGGCTATTGTAAATAGAGCTGCAATGAACATTGTGGTACATGACTCTTTTTGAAATATGGTTTTCTCAGGGTATATGCCCAGTAGTGGGATTGCTGGGTCATATGGTAGTTCTATTTTTAGTTTCTTAAGGAAGCTCCATACTGTTCTCCATAGTGGCTGTATCAATTTACATTCCTACCAACAGTGCAAGAGGGTTCCCTTTTCTCCACACCCTCTTCAGCATTTATTGTTTATAGATTTTTTGATGATGGCTATTCTGACTGGTGTGAGGTGATACCTCATTGTACTTTTGATTTGCATTTCTCTACTGATTAATGATGTTGAGCATTCTTTCATGTGTTTGTTGGCAATCTGTATATCTTCTTTGGAGAAATGTCTATTTAGGTCTTCCGCCCATTTTTGGATTGGGTCTTTTGTTGTTTTGATATTGAGCTGTATGAGCTGCTTGTAAATTTTGGAGATTAATCCTTTGTCAGTTGCTTCATTGGCAAATATTTTCTCCCATTCTGAGGATTCAACAACCTATTTCTACCGTTATCTAAGTGCCATATGGCATAGCATTCATGATAACTTTAACATTTGTATTTTCACAGTGAAGCCAGCTTATCTTCAATTCTCATTAAAGGAAAAAGAAAATTCCCAAATCTGCCCACAAAAGGTAAATATTGGAATAAGGAATCTTTGTACCATTACCACTGTTTGTGCTCCCCCACCAGTGTATATTTTTCATGCACAGCAGGTAAAGTAAGAATTAGTGCATCAGAATCAGTGGCATGAATTTTTGTTTATCCTGGAGGAGCTAAGTGTAACAAAACTTATTGAAACTTATTTTTGGATAATGCATTCAGAATTTTTCTCATCCATGGACCATTGCTATCTATAGAAGAAACATGATTGAATTACATTATTTCACACAAACTGCACCGTAGAAGCCGATCGTCATACGTAACATTTCTGAAAAGTCAATAAGCAAAAGAATCAAGTGCTTTTGATATCTGCTATTTAAAGCCTTTGCCGATGTGCAAAAGAGAAAACTAATTATTTAAAAACAATAACTAAAATAAACTGCATGTTAGAAGACATTGTAGCACTTGAATCCAGGCGCCCTTTGAAGAGATGAGTTATTTTGCAGATGGCTCCCATCCAGCAAGGCTGTTCTGTTTATAGGGCTGCAGGTGGTAGAATAGGACATGGAACAGGGGTGGAAAGGTTAGAGCTATATAATTCTCTCCACAGTAAGTTCAGTAAATTAGATTAATTTTCCAGCCTTCATTCCTTATCAGTACTGCCATCTAGAGTGACACAGAAAGTATCATTTTGATGAGTATTAAGCTTAGTTCATGAAGTCAGTTTTTAATAATTTAGCATACTAGTCCAAAGGAAATAGCTGCCTTATTTACAGTTAATTGGGAACACACTTTCCATGTCAGTAAAACTGATATATGCAATCTAATTCACTTATACAAATTTTATTGAACAACCATATCTAGCCGTTTATTTTATAAGCAGAATAATTCACATAATTAGCTTGATAATTAGGAATGAACTAAAATTAGAGTGTAGGTCAGCCAAGATAGGCCAGATAACAACCAACCTCAAATCTTAGTGGCTTTCAAACAATAAAAGTTTATTGTTTCTTGATTAATCTAGGTGTAAAACACAGGTTCACAGGAGACATTCTTCTAACAAAGTCACCCAAGACCTGGGCAGACAGAGCCTTCACCATCTTAAGAAGTTGCCCTTTCGAAGTAAACCTCCATGATTATCAATGGAGGGAGAGAGAATCTGAGAGACTTGCACTGGAAATTAAACACTTCAGCCTAGAAATGACATGCTCCTCTTCTGGCCATCTTTTCATAGCAAAACAACATTTCTGACTTCATAGGGGTGGGTAAATGCAATGTTCCTGGAGGGAGAACAGAACCTGAAACACTAGCAGTCAGTAGAAGAGAAATCTCAGCACAGAATGATGAGGCAATATTGCCCAAGCCATGACATTATAATAATATACCTGATATTTCATCATCTTTTCTTAATCGTCTTTACAAATGCCTTCCTAAAGTTATCACTATGCAAGGGCACTTGAGGTAAATTTGAGAATACAGTTAAAGGGGAGGAATTATGATGAAATTTCAGAGAAAAAACTGATGAACAAGATTTGAGATAAGTTTTAAAACCCTAGGACATAAACTGTTGTTAAAAGTGAAGGGAAAGGGACAGATAGTGTCACTGTCATAACCAGACATCTTGACAAAATTGATAAGTGAACTTTCCTAAATTTACATAACAGTTTCAAATTCTTCATAATGAAATATTGGATCATACTATGGTTTTTTCTCCCCAATGTCCATATGAAGATTTTTTTTTAAAGGATGAAAAGTTACCAGAATTGTTTCATACTTGCTTTGGGACTGAAAGTCTAAAAGTATCTATTGCCAAAACCTTTGCTATGACCAGTGAACTCTATGACTTTACTCGATTAGGTCAGTTAAAAAATTTAAAAGTGTCCAGAAATGTGGATAAGCTTAAGAGAAAACGTGTACAAAACTATGAATGAAGCCATTAAACACACTGTCACTGACCTAGCCTAGCAAAGTTGGCTTTTACTAAATGGCAGCTGTGCCTGATTAAAAACTTATGACTCCCCTCAGGAATCATAAGGCCATTAAAAACCAAGTCATAAAATCCTCTACTTCCTGAAGGTACACTGACAGAGAACATTTCCTATTCCTCATGTAATTTAACTTTAACTACCATCATACGCAACGTGTACTTAAAAGATTTTTAAAAATTTGTCACTTTATCTTTTACGCACCTACCTCAAATTGTTAAATAATTACATTAAATCAGTAGTTGAAAAATACAAATGACCCGAATTATAAATATGGTCTGATAGTTGGTCACCTTAAATACTGTTTTTCCTCAGATTTATTACGGAGTTTTCAACTGATTTACTTCAAAGGGAGTATTCGTATATCTTTACCTTCATAGTTCTAAAAGAGCTTGGATGAGAAAACAAAAATCTGTCTGTGAGAAAACAATCTATGAAAGTTCATAGACTTATCAAATGTTAGAAGATTTTGTGGATATCCTCTTAATTCTAAATTTATAGATAATACTTTGCAAATATATATGTACATATTCTCTTTGGGGGAAAATTCTTCACTGTTTCTTTTCTTATTATTTTAATCTATCTGACTTCTCTTCCAAAGGTTGCTCTTTTCCAACTTCATTTGCAGTTAAAGCTGACAACTGGCTACAATTATCCAGATAATTTACAGAAAGCCAACAATGTAATTAGTGTAATGAACCAGAAAGTTCCTCATAGCCATTCTTCCAATATCAGTACAGAGTTTCTACATGATAGTCATTATTATCGTTAAGGATCAGATTTGCAAGTTCTGGCTTCAGTCTGCATTACTGGTGTGGAAGGAGTGAGAGAGATCTCTGGGTCCTCTTTTATAAGGGCACTAATCCCATCCATGATGGCTTTGCTCTCAGAAACTAATCACCTCCCAGAGGCCCCACTTTCTAACACCATCAATGTGGGGGTAGAATTTCAACATATGAATTTTGGGGAGGGACACAAATCTTCAATCTATAGCAGCTGGGAAGCATAGGAACACTGAGCATCGTTGCTAGGGTGGCCCAGTGATTTCTTCAGCTCAGGTTGCTATAAAAAAAATACCAGAATGGGTGGTTTAAACAGTGGAAATTAATTTTCTCACAGTTATGAAAAAGTCTAAGATCAAGGTTCTAGTTGATTTGGTTTCTGATGAGAGCTTTCTTCCTGGCTTGCAGATGTCTGTCTACTTGCTATGTCCTTACATTGGTCCTTGCTCTCTGTGTGTGTTCAGAGAAAGAGGAAGAGCTCTGGTCTCTCTTTCTTTTCTTATAAGGACACTAATCCTATTGGATAAGGACCCCACCCTTATGATCTCATTTAATCTTAATTATGTTCTAAAGACCCCTATCACCAAATATAGTCACAATAGGGCTTAAGGCTTCAACACATGAATTTTGGGAGGATTCATACATTCAGCCCATTGATACACAGAAACTAGCTATGTCTTTTTAGGAAACTTTGTTTGCCCTCCAGAAAACATCAAGCATTTAAGAAAACTTCCCTAACATATTTTTATCTGTGAAGGACCTACCATTTGTGTATTTAATATTTTCTTGAATCCAAATTTTCAGTCTGTCTGTGATCCTATGGCACTATAAATTTCATGAACTTATTTTCTATGCCATGTAGTATATCTTTGTATTTATTCTATAGATAAGACTCAAGGGAGGACTGTAGTGTTTATACTAGTTGACTATTTTCTGATTGAGTTTATTTTCATTATATAGATATCTTTTTAAGAATCGGATTCTTCCCTACCTTCATTTTAAGATTAGCATTCTTACTATTTAAATTTTTTTTTGTGGTACGCAGGCTTCTCACTGTTGTGGCCTCTCCCGTTGCAGAACACAGGCTCTGGACGTGCAGGCTCAGTGGCCATGGCTCAGGGGCCCAGCCGCTCCACAGCATGCAGGATCCTCCCAGCCCAGGGCACGAACCCGCATCCCCTTCATTGGCAGGCGGACACCCAACCACTCTTACTATTTAAATTTTTGATGTAAAACCTATCCCCCTGACCATTTTTTAAACTATAGACATCTGGCTTGCACAGAACATTTCAGATATAGTGGAACCTTGATTACTTATAGGGATAAAATACTTGCTGGTTTTTTTTTCAGTGTAAATATTATGGTTTAGTAAAAGAACTGTCCTGGAATTTTACAGAAGTTAGTTTCATCTTATTCTTACTTTAATCAGCCATGTTTATTTAGGTAAGTCTTTTAAACTCTTTGACCTTAGATTATAAAAATAAATAAATAATAATCAATATGTCTTTCATGGTTAACTGTTTTCAATGCTATAATTATGCTTTAGATAAACTTGAAAGAGAATGTTTTTTCAAACTGCCTACTATGAAAAAAATGTCACCTTATTAATCCATAAATAACGTTTCCGGGCTTCCCTGGTGGCGCAGTGGTTGAGAGTCTGCCTGCCAATGCAGGGGACACGGGTTCGTGCCCTGGTCTGGGAGGATCCCACATGTCGCGGAGCGGCTGGGCCTATGAGCCATGGCCGCTGAGCCTGCACGTCCGGAGCCTGTGCTCCACAACGGGAGAGGCCACAACAGTGAGAGGCCCGCATACCACAAAAAAATTAAAAAAAAAAAAAAGACATAAATAACGTTTCCATGTACTATGAAGGAAGGTTAAAAATAATTCAGATGTTGCTTTGGCATCTAATTTACAAAGTAACTGTAAAATATTGTTTAAAATTTTCAAAACGAAAAATTATATTAGAGATGCTCAAAAAACCCAGTAAAATTTGACTACTAAATCTAAATTTATAAAATTAATAATATATGATATTGATTATGTTGTAAGGACATAAGAATATGTATACACAAAAATTGGGAGTGTAACTTAGTGCATTAATTCTGATAGTTCATATGGCAAATAATAATAATATTTAATATTTTGAAGTATTTACTCTTTTACCAGTCCTTGATAGAGGTTTTTTCCATTTATTAAGTTTATTAATGGACTTAATTACTTAAAAAATATTCTGAGATAGTAATGTATATATTCCCATCTTACAGATGAGAAAGTGGAGGCAAAGGATGGTTAAGTAACTACTCTTTGGTTATAGACCTATAAAGTGTCAAATTTAATTTTAATTCAAGAGGTCTGACTCTAAAGCCCATGTTCTTAACATTTAATTAAAACTGCTTCAAATACAAATACCAATAGTAAAGAAATGTGCTGTTGGTTGACCTAGAAGTTCAAGTAAAAAGAAAAGTGAAAGAAGACTAACATATAAATATGGTAGTGGGATATTATGTAATACAGCAAGCTATTGAAAACAACCTAAATGAGCCACAAAAGGAAATGGTTAAAAAGAAATGTACATCCTTGAAATCAAATACTATGGAAATATCAAATTCTATTCCATAATATAATAGTTAAGAATATATAGACAAATTTATGATTTGTTTTTAGGTGAAAATAGCAGGTTACCTCCCAGTAGGTACAGTGTAAACTTAATTGTTCTGTGTCTACACCCAAATATTAACTGTGATAATCCTGGAAATCTAGAATTTTTTTCCTTGTATATCAGTATAGTTTTTAAATTCTTAGAAAAGACATTTACTATTTTTATATCAGAATAAAATATTAATTGAAAATTTTCAGTAAAGACAGCTCATGTCTTCCAATTTTGGCAAGAAGCCGTAAGAAAGAGTTATGGTTATTTGTCCATAGTTATGCCCTTCTCAATGAATTTTTCAACAAACAACAAATTACAGGCAAGAGACTCATTATAGCTGAATAGAAAAAAAAAACCAAAAAAAACAAAGCATTCTGTCTGCTGGATAAGAACTCAGACCACCAAGTGATAGAGAGTCGATCATGGTCTGGTTTATCATTTTCTTAACGATGCTGACCCTTCCAGATGGTGAGTTTTCAATGTGGGTTTGGGATACCTAATATGAAAACCTCATTTTGAATAGAAGCAATGTGGAGAAATACTTAAGATAAATAAGCCTAAATATTGCTGGTTTCATTTTACACTTCTGGAAAAAAAACTAGATATGGGATTGATACACTTCATTTTAATAATAATGTAGATTGAAAATAGTCATTTGTATATCTCTGTGTTCAAAACAGTAGTAAATTGTAAAGGTTATTCTTAAAGGATTAAGATACATTGCTATAGCAACTTATTATAGTACAAGCTGTTAATACAACCAGAATATACCAGATAATGGGTTAGAAATGGTCTCTGTGATAAAAGACATTTTTTGCACTTTAGGATTAAAGTGCTACAGGTATTTTATAACATTGCAATGCTAAAGAGAAGAAAAACATATAACATTTTGTTGTAGTTCTGAAGCATAACTATCTACATGAAGTATGTATTTAAACTTTAATTTTGTCCAGTAAATGCAATGGGACAGAACCTTGCAAATAAATTGTACTGAATGAAGGAGTAAATAAATTTGGGAGAATTAAACATGAAAAACAATTTAAGATGTAATGAAAGATTCTATTTCTTTTTCTATCCATGGTTATACACAACAGGCTGTAAGTTAATGCAATAAATAATTACCTTCAAGTTCCCCCATCAC
This sequence comes from Leucopleurus acutus, assembly GCF_964270905.1. Taxonomy (NCBI): domain Eukaryota; kingdom Metazoa; phylum Chordata; class Mammalia; order Artiodactyla; family Delphinidae; genus Leucopleurus; species Leucopleurus acutus. Next base: position 64,733,283 of record NC_139157.1, read on the forward strand.
AACTATTATTATGACCAGGGACTCCTTAATTCTCAGTCGCTACCCTCCTCTGTCTAATTCCTTAATCTTTGTCTGTTTCTGCCTTCTGGTACTATCTAACTCTGGCATGAAGGTCAAGGATGTTACAGAGATCAAGAAAATATAGAGAATTGAGAAGGAGTGAAGAACTAACTAAATCACATACAGATAAGAAGTGGAGTAACATGAAGACAGAAACGTATCTCTGGTATTTTGACAGCAAGCACAGGAATATAATAAGTGCAATGTTATTGAAATGGTATAAGAAAAAATTGCATTTAAAATTAATGTGAGGTGAGCAAGCAGAGAAAAAAGTTCATATAATCTTTGTGAGATTTGGCTTTTATAGGGACTTAAGGGTGATAGGAGTTAGGGTGGTGTGTAGAAGAATATGTTGATTAAATGTTAAGAAGAATCCAGTAGAGTGGAAGAGATTGATGATAGAGAAAAAGGAAGGAATATATGGGAGCTAGGATGCGTTGAGAAGATTATAAGGAAAAGTATTACTACCACATTTATAAGGAGAGTGGCCTTGGAAAATAAGTAACTTTGTTCTTGATCAATATACTTTATTTTTTTAGTCTGAAAAATCTTAGAAAGCTATGATGGTTTGGTTCAGTTGTCATACCCTGCTCCTAAACTCTGAAGTAGCTTGCCTACTGTTGAGCTACCTGAACTTTGTTCTGAGTCAGAGAGTTTGGAATAATTCTACCTCTTCTTTTAAACTTTTTCCTTTGGTTTCTTCTCATAAAATGGAACATGGGTCTGTGGATAGCAGCATGAGTTTCTTTTCAATCAACCTTATCATATCTAAAGTTACTTTGTTCCTTATTATAGAGGGAATTCATTCTTGTAAAGATGTTCATCTTTTTCACTGATGTAAAACATTCATCTGCAATATTCTGGCCCATGATGTGCTTACAATAGGGTTCTACAGTGAATTCTTCACTTTAGAATCATAACCAGAGAATCACTTGATGCTGTGAAGGATGGAAAAGACACCATTAGAACTAAAACACTATTTCTGGTGGTAATTTGAGAAATAGCCAAATATCCATGAAGGTCTATCCATGGATCATGACCGTCATGACCATCAGAGCTTCTATACTACTTCATCTCTGGTTATATTGACTTGGCCTTCAATGACTATGTCTGTGAAAACTTTCAAAAGCCTTTGGGCCAGAAGAAAGCCAGTAAAAAATGATGCTGCATAATTTGTCAGATAATCCTTATTCTGTACTTTGGAAGACATAAGCTGTGGAGTGTATCATATCCCCATCTATATAGGCATATGTAATCTAATAAATAATATCTCTTTTGGTAAAACAAATTGTCATCTTGGATTTTGGTGTGTTTTGCAATCTTATCCCAGAATACTGAGGGATTCTAAGCATAAAAACAGTTTTACTCCTTTTCTCTTATATTTTTGTTATTTCTAGAAACAGCCTTATTCTTCAGAAATTTAATAAACCACATCCTGCAAAGCAGACACTCGCATCTGGCAAAACCCTAGTGAGTTAGGTTATAATGAGAGGAGTAGAGAAGACAAGTACAGATATAGTTAGTTTGTAGATTTACTGATAGGAAAATGGAGGTGGTTCCTTCTGATGACTTCTTTTCTAAATTGCCCCACTTGGATTGCAAAACAAAAATGGATCTTCCATGAGGAGTGCCCTTAAGGAATCCTACAGGAACATTAGCTCAGAAATTGTTTAGGGTGAAAAATTAGCTACTTCATTCCCCAAATTTCAAAGTGACTTAATTATTTTTGGAGGAAATCAATTTTAAAATTTTGACTCAAAAGGAAAAAAAGTAGTAATGTAAAAAATATTGGATTTTAGTTAATAATATGCATATTTAAATATTTTTAGATAGAAGTATACTGATGTCTGCAACCTTGAAATGCACTAAAAAATAAGATGAATTTATAGAGATTAAAGTGTTCAATAGATAGACAAGTAATAAAGCAGGTGTACAATGTTAGTTCTGGGATCTAAATGGTAGAAATATGGGGAATATGGCTGTTCACCATATGTAATGCTTTTTAATTTTTATTTTATTTATTTACTTTTTTGGCTGCATGGCATGTGGGATCTTAGTTCCCCGACCAGGGACAGAATCCCCCTGCATTGGAAGCACAGAGTCTTAACCACTGGACCACCAGGGAAGTCCTTGTAATGCTTTTTAAACTTTTCTGTGTGTTTGTCATATTTCTTAGTAAAATGTTAGGTAAATAAAGTAAATCTGCATTCTAAAAAAAATAAAGAGATTTTCTTAGGCAAAGACTAATATTATTGATTATATTTACCGGTAAATATCACTCAGCTTTCTTATGCCTAGATACCCACTTCTTACTTTTGCTCCAACAATGACCACTGATTTAATTCCAGCTCTGTAACTTGAAAAAATCAAATAATCCTCTAAATCCATTTCTTCTAAAACTTAGAGAAAAACAGTACATAAAAAAGAGAAATGAATTTTTGGATTTTCTCAATCAATAGTCTTGTACATTGATGAACATATGAACACCTGCAGTCAAGTTGATTTGACTTGTCTGTTACTTGGAAGAAGAGATATCTGTCCATTTGTCTCTACTGTCAGGGAGAAATATTGAGATTTGACCACTGTTGGAAAATGTGTTTAATAAATAGTGGTACCTATAAAATGGCAGTGTCATAAGGTTCTAGCTTAGAAACTTTGCAGGCTAATTCAGAGGCAAATCATGAATTTGGTGAACTGTGTCTTTTTGTAAGGAAACTCCTTTTCTTCACTCTTATTGTCCCCATTATCCACAAAAAAGTCCCCACGTCTTCCAAAAAAAATCAAAATTAGTGGGACCTGTTATATTACAGATTATTTATGTTCTTTAGAGAAAAAAATAGAAAATATAGGGAAGTAAAAATAAAACAAAACCTAATTCCACTAGAGAAGACAATCATTCTTTTTCACATTTTAAAAAGTACCTTTGTCTACATTCTGTGTGTGTATGCATTTATAAAATAGCTATCAATTTATTGCATTTTACCCTTTTTAGTTTAATAGTAACAGAGACGATGCAAAAATGGGATGGATTTGGAGATGGAAATTACGCATGCTTCCAAAAAAAAGAATCAATTTAACCTCAATAGAGCAATAATTTTCATAATGCTGATCTGTTCCAAAGAACAAATGTGAAATGCTTATCTAAAATTTGAGCTATGATTATCAAGTTTTGTAACATATTTAAGTTGCAGGGAATTGCCTTCGTTTATATAACGTGCAAATCAATAGTGTGGCTATCATATATCTGATTTGTTTTGCAATCTTTTAGATACACGTGAAATCAGTCGATGGCCTTCCATTGCTACTTCAATAAACAGTCATTCACATATATCTTTGGTTACTTTTCCAATCATTTATTTATCCTTGAAGATAAATTGCTAGATGAAGAGAATATATGTTTACAAAAATTTCCTCCAAGCATGGTTGCACAAATTTAACTTACACTGAAGATGAATATTAGTTTCTATTACCTCACTTCCTAGCCAGTGATGGGTGTTATCTTTCTTTTTGTCTGAACTGACAGACAATATTCTTCAATAACTTTGGAGTAAAATATTTTTGTTTATATTTATATATTTTTTTCATGTTAGGCCTCAGGTTCAAAATACTGAGTTAATTATATTTTTCAGGTATGGCATTCTATCTTCCTTGGTCCATGTGAATTTCTTCATTCTCTTTTTTCAAATTAAAATTTAAATTGTTTAGCCTCCTTTTCCCCATTCTTCCACCCATTTTCCTTTCTAATTAGACAATTCTAACATGTTTATTTTGTATTCTTTGTTGGTTTCTGATGCATGTTCTTTCAGTATACATTGTTTCTTTTCCACTTAGCTTTATGCTTCCATGACTTATGAATACTTATGTCTGTTTTTATCATTTATTCTTTGACCTGCTGTGCTGCAGAGTGAAATTCCATCACCTTTTATCTACAAAGTTTTCTAGTGTTGAGACCAAGTTCACATGTAAAAGCTGGCACTTCAAATAAAGTTGCAATGGCAACTCAATACAGGTCCTGCTCTGAAGTCTTGTAAGAATTCCCTGGGGACAGATGCCCAGGAGCAGATGGTCTGAATTCTAAGCTGGGGACAGTGGGAGCATCCACATTCCCATCAGTGATCCATGAGGACTCCCAGATCCACACATCCCCTTCAGTGTGATCTCTGCCATTCTCATGGATGTAAGAACATGATAGAGTGCCCTGCTTCCTCTTAAGGTAAATCAAGACAAAGATAGAACTCTGAAATGAGTTCATCAACATAAAATCCTTAGCAGGATGTGCAGCCCAGAGTAAGTGCTCAAAACTTAGCTATTATTACTAATATTTTGCCTTTCATTGCTACAAACAAAAGATAAACAGAAAAGGGTGCAGCGGAAAGAACAAAAAACAAGGTCCCTGCCCCTTCTTAGTCTAAGTAGAAATGATTTTACTTATGTCAGCATTTCCTGTTGATCAAGTTTTAACATTCTGAATATTTCATATTACCCGTATCCCATTTCAAATAGCTCATTAAGGTCTTTTCTGACATTATTACCAGACTCAAATAAACTTTACATCTGCATTTGAAACACTGACTCTAGTGCCACAGTCTCTTATTTAGACTAATCTTCCCTGCAATTCTTGACATTGAGAAAGGCCAAATTAATAGATTTGGAAAAATGCCCAACTAGAAACAGATACAGAAATATATAAATGGTTCTATCACAATATTTAAAATGCTTAGTCATCTTTTCCTGTGGAATTTAAAATGGTAGCTGTGATATTACTTTGCTCAAGACTACAAATATTTCACCTAAATATTTAAGTTAATATTGAAAGTATTATGTCGAATAGGAGTGTGATACCATATATTTAAATTTAATATTATGAGAAACATTCAGAAAAAAATGTTAACATGTTTATTTTCTTAAAAAAACGCTTCTTCCCTTCTTTCCATATTATTGCAAATCTCCAATTTTTAGTTTTGAGTTTTTTGTTTATGCATTGAAAAAGCAGACAGGAATGGATTCAGTGGAGTGGGTCAATGAAGTGTGATTTTAGTCATTTTGAGAGATGGGGGTTTGAGGAAGCAATGTGTTTAAGTTAAAATGCTGCTATCAGAAACCATATAAGCGTATTTTAAAGTTTTTTGCATTCTTTCATATTAAATCCACCTATTGTTCTTTTGTGGTACATTTTCACAGTGTATCAAGGTAGAGGGTACCACATTTGGTCTCCCTTATCATGGAAAGAGGACAGGGAAAGACTGGCTGCTCCAGAGTTTATTTAATGTACAAATGCCTGCCCTCTTTGTGGCAGATTCTGTGATTTTTCTGACCACAAGAAGGAAATTTCAGATATGATTGGAGAGATATTGGTCAAAGAATTAAACAGAAAGTTTTTTTTCTACAAAATGTAAATTGTATAATCTTAAGGTTTTCTTTTGTTTTTCTTAGTTTCTTTTTTCTACCAGTTCTGCATATTTGAAAATTTTGCATCCTGTTTCCATTCTATTGGTTTCCTACGAAATATTCACTAACATACTTAAACTTACAATTTCCTAATAATTGAGAGCATTTAATTTAGATTTTATTTCTCTCCACTCTTTGGGCTTCTTCCCATCTGCTTATGTTTAAATCATCTGGAATTCAATTGTGTAGTCTCATTTTAAATATGATTTTTGCAATCCACATTTATTTGATGAAAATATATTGCTAATTTCTTTGCCTTAGTGATTTTTTGAGAGGAGCTCTGAATGAGGTAAATTTCCTGGGTTTTTTTCTATGTCTGAAATTTTTTTTGCTCTCACTCTTGAATGATCTTTGATGGGTTTGAGAATTCTTGGTTCAGCACTTTGAAGATGTCGCTCCTTTATCTTTCTACATCCAACATTGTTATTTAGTCTGTGGTCAGTGAGTGTTTTTCCTTTGGAAATGACGTGCTTTATTTTTCTCTGACAGTAGAATTTTCTGAGGTTTCTCTTTATATTTTTGTCTTGGAAATTTATTCCATATCTATCTACTCAACTGTGTTCATGTTTTGCTGTTTTTTCCTCAAGTATTACTTTATGTACATTCTCTCTCTTCCTCTCCCCATGTTCCTATTAAAAATCAAGATGCTCTGGGTCTTATATCCCATGTGTCTGTTTTTCTCTTATGCTTGCCATATTTTTATCTTTTGTGCCAGCTATTTTGGGACATTTCTCCAACCCAAAATTGAATCTTAGAGTTCTTATTCCACCAAAACTTTGCTTTCTATTTGAAACTGGCTCTGTATTATCTTTCTGAAAATGCTTTTTATCATTCTCAACATTTGGTGGTGGGGAGACCCCATTCTGTGTGCCGAATCAGCTATCTTAAATCCAGTGTCATTGCTTGTTTTTTTCTTTCACTTTATCAATAGATAAGTGGAGTTGAATACACAAAACAGAAAGAAAATAGAAGAAACTGGTTTGACTGTCAAAATACAATATATTGGGGGCTTCCCTTGTGGCACAGCGGTTAAGAATCCACCCAATACAGGGGACGCGGATTAGAGCCCTGGTCTGGGAAGATCCCACATGACGCAGAGCAACTAAGCCTGTGTGCCACAACTACTGAGCCTGCTCTCTAGAGCCCACGAGCCACAACTACTGAAGCCCGTGTGCCTAGAGCCCGTGCTCTGTGACAAGAGAAGCCACCGCAGTGAGAAGCCTGTGCACTGCAATGAAGAGGAGCCCCCACTCGCCGCAACTAGAGAAAGCCCGCGTGCAGCAACGAAGACCCAACGCAGCCACAAACAAACAAAAAACACCAATATGTTGCAAACTTTGATGCAGCAACATTTGACAAATGACTCTGTCACCTACAATATGCCAGGCACTGTTCTAGGCATCTAGGATACAACAAAACAGGGGGAAAAAGTCTTTGCCTTCCTGAAGGCATTCTAGTGTCTTTTCTAGTATTTTACTAATACAGTTACTGTGACAGTAAACTATTTTAATAATATGGAGACTTTTTCATAACATTAATATAAAAATTACTCATTTTTATGTATTTATTGATTAGCAATGTTTACTGCATATCTACATATAATCTACTGTGCCATGTTTTTGGGAGGCTACAGAGATCATCAAAGAAAAATGAGGTCTCATCAAAAACTCAAAACAAATGTATCTTAAACCTGTAGGAAAAAATTAAAAATTATGGAACACACTCCCAATTAATTATATGCATATTGATTTATGAAATTTATTTATTAAAAATTTATATCTTAGGGCTTCCCTGGTGGCACAGTGGTTGGGAGTCCGCCTGCCGATGCGGGGGACGCGGGTTCGTGCCCCGGTCCGGGGGGATCCCACATGCCGCGGAGCGGCTGGGCCCGAGAGCCAGGGCCGCTGGGCCTGCGCGTCCGGAGCCTGTGCTTCGCAATGGGAGAGGCCACAGCAGTGAGAGGCCCGCGTACCGCAAAAGAAAAAAAAAAAAAAAATTATATCTTAAATTTTGGTTATATCACACTACTGTGTGCTTAATAAAATAGGCACAAACTAAAAATTTTATAAGCATAATAAAGGTAAAATAAATGAAATGTGTTTTTAAAAGTTATTAATGGTATAAAATGTACTCAAACCTTAAAAGTTTTTCTTCATGTTCCGGACCCTTGGATTTCAATAATCTTGCTGTCAAAGTACTTTCAAATTACCATTGGATATTTTGAGAAATGTTTACTGTGACACCCACCCCTGGCTCTCAGATCTCTGTTCCCATGTACCCTTTTAATTGTGCCATCACCAGGAGCCTGTCTTTCCTGGCCCACAGTCACAGGCTGACCTCTACCATATGGGGTTCGTTGCTAGCATGCTCCAGGCCCACCGAGCTATAAACCATGTCCTCTAAACACTTAGTGTCAGCATTCTGATATTGCAAATTATGAGCCATCTAATATGATAAACTAATCTGTACTGATGGGAAAGGGTTACGAGAGCAACTACTGAATAATACTATCATTGAGCTTCTAGAAACAATGCCCTGGTCCTTGATACAGTGAGTCTAAAAGTGACAGTTGCAGGCAAATTTTGAATTGTGTCATTTTTCCCAGTGAATAGAACAGATATTTTTGGAACAGAACAAAATGACATTGTGTTTTTTTTCAATATTGTTCTTGAACATCCCTTTTTCAGAATATTTTTGATGCTACTCAGCATTTATTTAGTACCTAATAAGACAAGTATTAATTACTTTTGCCTAGTTTACAATTACATTTTCATAATAATTTATTAAATGTATTAAAGTCATTTTTTTTCTGGTGAGAAATTGAAATCAAAGTTAAAGTGTTTAAGGTTACACCATAATATATTAGTCTGGGTTCATTTAGAACCATTTGGAGATCTATCTATCTATCTATCTATCCATCTGTCTATCTATGTATCTATCTATGGATCTGTTATTTGTGAGAAGGATTTGACCTCACATAGCTGGGAAAGTGGTGAAGCTGTCTCTGCAAAGCTGCAGCCTTGGTATCTGAAGATGAACCTTGACATCCCAGGGTAGGTAGTTGAGATGGGAAGCTGGATGTAAATTGGTGGAAAACAGGAAAAAGCTAGAGCCTACAGGAATTCTCTGAGGCCCACAAGGATAGACTGAAACCATTTTAATATTCATTACCTCTGACCTCGATGGTACAGATGTCCTGCAGAAGCTGAAGCCCTTTATCACTGAATTATGCAACACACACCTGGCCCAGGTGCCAAAGAAGCTGAAGGGCAAGTTTGAGTGCTTGCAGGCCCAGCCGTTGCCAAGGAGGTGAGTCAACAGTGACAAACTGTGTGAACAACAAAATCATCGCTGCTTCCCCTCTTCTCTCTAAATCTCTCACAAGAATCCTTTTTATGGTCCACCCTAATTGGAAACATACAGAAAAGGAAATTCTGGGAAGTGAATTTCAGCTTAGCCAGAGTTGCACGTTACAAAGTCACCACACCTAGCATTCTGCATTGAACCACATTTTGCTAGTTCTACTGTAATTTTCCAAATCTGTTCAGAAATACTGAAAGCTGCATTTCTAAAATCAGGTTACATTACATATTTGAGTCTACTAAGTATCACTTTAATAACCTGGAAGGTAAGCGAGCAGGTGAGAGCAACCATCAGAATGGTTAATTTGATTTAGTAATCAAATCAGTTGCATGTTTTACTGAGCTGATCATCAGAATGGGTGATTTAATCATCAATACAGGAAAGCTTCAAAGAAATTTTGAAAGTTTAGCTCTATTTTTTTTTTTTTTTTTTTTTTTTGCGGTACGCGAGCCTCTCACTGTTGGTGGCCTCCCCCGTTGCGGTGCACAGGCTCCGGACGCGCAGGCTCAGCGGCCATGGCTCACGGGCCCAGCCGCTCCGCAGCATGTGGGATCTTCCCGGACCGGGGCACAAACCCGCGTCCCCTGCATCGGCAGGCGGACTCTCAACCACTGCGCCACCAGGGAAGCCCTAGCTCTAATTTTAATAGCATTATCCTCATATAAATAATCAGTAAGAAACACTCAAGGCATAGCATATCAAGAATTTTATCTCACAATATTCTCAGAGGTAAATTGTCATTTCTGATTGCAGTGCTTTATTTGGTCATTGTTTATTGTGTCTTTTAAAATTTTTATTAGTAATCATCACCTGAATAATCAATAAAAGTAGCATTTTTCCAGAGTAAAATCAAGAAAAGAAATAGATTATTTACTCTCAATAGAAATGAGTCTGCAATCCTCTCAGCCACTTAAGAAACATAGCTACCTAGTTTTGGGGAAATTTCTTTATCTTGGACATTAACCCTAGATTTAAAGAAAGAATAGAGAAAGAACTTTGGATTTTTATCTTTAATTTCAGAAGAAAATGAAAACAATATAAAAAGCATTAGAAAAATAGTATATTTGAATTTAAATCTAGAAATTGGAATCTATAAAAATTGCAGTACTAGTCTTTCAAATCTAAGTGAAGGAAAAGAGAACAAAGGATGCAGGGTTTAAATATATACTACTTTTCAACTACTTTTCTGTTTTAAAATATTTGAAACACACTAACCAACACAAAGAAGAAGGTAAAGTTCATCAATAAGCTCTTCAATTCATATAGTTGATTGACATGTAGATAGGTAGAGAGATACATCAACAGATGTTAGATATAGATAGATAGATAGATAGATAGATAGATAGATAGATAAGTAGATGATAGATTTGAAGTGGAAATAAATCTGCCACCCTGTAATTACAACCCTTAAAAGTTACAAATGTTAGTAGTTTGCTGTGTCTTCAGATATATTTTTTCTACCCTTGTCTTTATGTTGCATGCACAAATGAGTACACACATACACAATTTCTTTTTAACTAAAATGAGATTACACTTTACAGAAGTTTTCCACTTAATATGTTACGGACATATCTTAGTACAAAGACGTATTACATTTTTTCCAGATACTTCTGTAGTATTGCATTACATAGACACACCATAATTTATGTAATCAGTTTATTATTTGGAGATATTTAGGTTGTTTCTTTGTTGTTGTTTCTTTGTTTTGCTATGTAATAATTCTGCAGTGAAATCCTTGTATATTTGTAAGATAATTGCTTACTTACTGCAGAATAGATCCCTATAAGTGGAATTGCTTGATCATATTTTTTGTTCATTGTTAATCTGAACAGCGTTCACACCTATTGTTTAAAGAAAATGTCCTGTCCCTTCATTTTCAACAGACTGGAAAAGTATCCATCTTTGAAAATTTATGCTAACTCTTTATTATAAAAGGTACAATTTTTCATTTTAATTAGCATTTAAAATTAGTGAGGTTGAGCATCATATTGTATGTTTAGTGATCAATTTTTTCTTCTTTTATGAATTAGCTCTTTATGTAATTTGCCTATTAAAAAAAAAACTTAGGCTGTTCACCTTTTCCTTAGTGATCTGTAAGTACTTTACATACACTTGGTATATTCTTCTTCTGTATTTGTTGTGATTTTTTTGACTTTTGATAGTATCGATAGAACACATACATAAATATGAAATTTAGGAAATATTTTAAAAACATACACCCATCACTTTATAGAAAGTCTACTATCACTGAGTTCAAGAAACAGAGCAGTCACCCCTGTTGTTCCTTATGTGTCACACCCCTCTTTCAACTATAAAAGGCACACTATCTCGGCTTCCATATCAATTACTTTCACATTAATTGCCCCCTTATTTTCTTTATAGTTTTACTACCTATTTGTGCTTCCCCATGCAATGTGGTTTGGTTTTCCCATTCCCCCCCATCACACACACACAGAGACTTTGCTCCTATAGTTACTACTGTTTTTCTTTCTTTTCACCATCAATATCTCCCTGTTCTCTGGATACTCCAAACATCCACTGATTCTTTTATTTTAAAACAAAACAAACCTCCTTTGATTCCCCATTGTCTCCCAGGTCTTTTACACTCCTGTTTTTTTTTAAAATCAAAACTTTCTTTCTGTAGTTTCTCATTTTACATTCACTTTATTTATTTATTTATTTTTGGTGGTAAGATATACATGACGTAAAATAGACCATCTTAACCATCTTTAAGTGTACAGTTTAGTGGCATTAAGTACTTTCACACTGCTGTACAACCATCATCACTAACCATCTCCAGAACTTTTTTTCATCCTAAATGAAAAAGCTGTATCCTTTAAACAATTACCCCCACCCTTCTTTCCTGTTAGCACCTGGCTGCTCCGTTCTACTTTCTGTATCTTTGAATTTGACAATTCTAGGTAATTCATGCAAGTGGAATCATATAATGTTTGTCCTTTTATCTCTGGCTTATTTCACTTAGCATAATGTTTTCAAGTTTCATCCATGTTGAAGCGTGTCATAGAATTTCATTCCTGTTTAATGCTTACTGATATTCCAGTGTATGTATGTACATATTCTTTATGCATTCATCCATCGATGAACACTTGGGTTCTTTCCATGTTTTGACTATTGTGAATAAGCTTCTCTGAACAAGGATGTACAAATATCTGTTTGAGTCCCTGCTTTCAAATCTTTTGGATCTATAACTAAAAGTGTAATTGCGGGGTCACATGGTAACTGTATGTTTAATTTTCTTAGGAACTGTCATACTGTTTTCCACAGCAACTATACTATTTTACAACAAAGTTCTGTGGAACATATTTTCTGTCTGATATATCTTGTATATAGTTTGGGAATTTTAAAATTGGGTGTCATGAAATCTGTTACTATGTCTATTTATGGTTTCTGGGTTACCTATTATTTTACATATTGTCAGTATTTTTATTTTTATCAACCATTATTACACTTTAAATGCAATGACAGAAGATACATTTTGTAGAATATTTCTGAAAAATATTTACCTTCACATATGCCATTATTTATGTGAAGAAATATATTTTCTAAAACCATCAGATACTTCATAAGGCAGCATTCTAGAATATTATCCAAGGCTACATCATGCTATTAAAGGCAATACTCTAGAATGTAAGCCATGTGTGGCCAGATTTCATCTTATTATCCTGTGTCCTGGGTTCCTAGAATAGAATGTTGCACAAAAAAGTTGCTCATTAAATATTTATTGAACTTGAATTAGTTAATCCTGTATTGTATGCTTCACTCCCTGTGGTTTAGCTGTGGGTGCCTGAAAATCAAACTAGAGCATTTTGGATGAAGTTAGTCACAATATTTCCATTAGCTTCTTTCCCTCTGGGATACGAAAGAAAAGATTAATGCTTCCCAAAATGTGGCATGTGTCAAATTATCTCCTATGGTAGATATTTGAAGAAGATCCCTGTGGTATTTCACCCTGTTCTCATAAAAGTACTTAGAAAAAAATGTCAGCATGCAATTGTTATTCTTCAGGGAAGATATTTTGGATGGTCATCATAATAGTTAAAGTCTAGTTATATCTAGAAAGATATTGTAAAAATATTTTAATAATAAACACCCTGATAACTGGATCATCTTAGGTTTTATAGACCATAAAATGTGTAATTTACAGCCTCACTAGCATGACTTTGATGTGAGCGATGAGACTTTGTCTTATAAATTAAACAATCACCACTGAAATAGTAAACATTTAAGTGTCTTTAGACTTCATTAAACATAGAATGAGGGAATGACTGATTAAGAATACTGTAAGTAGTGATCCTGGAAATAAATAAAGGTAATCTTGATAGACTTTCAGGTACATATGGAGAGTGGACTGTTGACATGTTTTACTCATTGAAGTGAAATTGAAGTTTGATGATAATCTATTAGAAGCTTTAAAAACCATTGTTCAATTTCTTAATTTTTGTTCTAGGCTTTATGGACATGGATGCACATAGGTACATGATTTTAAGAAAAAATATTGGTCTTCTTGTTCTAACATTATAGTGCACTGGATATAAAAATAATACCCCACTATACTTGATCCATAAATTTTGGTAAGATGTAGCAAAAAAAATACACCCACATGTACAAACAAATCTGTTCAAAACATTCACAGCAGCTTTGTTGCTGATACGAAATAATTGGAAGCATACAAATTTCTATCAATAGGAGAAAATATATATAACATGTAATAATCATACCATGGCATACTATACAACAATGAAAATGAATAAAATAGTGTTACATGTATCCTCCAAATGGATGAATCACACAAAAATATTGAAGAAAATCAAGTAACACATTGTAGAAGTATACATACAGCTCAAAACTTTAAAAACCATCCACACAATTATATATCTACCTGTGCATTTATTTACGTGTGCAGCTACATATTAGTATACATTTGTGTATATATACGTATATATGAGGAAGAGTCAGTAAATACTGGAAGAAAAAATACCAAGTTCAGGTTAGTTATTTTTCTTTTTTATTTATTTATTTTTGGCTGCATTGGGTCTTCATTGCTGCGCGGACTTTCTCTAGTTGCAGCGAGCAGGGGCTACTCTTCATTGTGGCGTGTGGGCTTCTCATTGCGGTGGCTTCTCTTGTTGTGGAGCATGGGCTTTAGACGCGCAGGCTTCAGTAGTTGTGACTCGTGGGCTCTAGAGCACAGGCTCACTAGTTATGGCGCACGGGCTTAGTTGCTCCGCAGCATGTGGGATCTTCCCGGACCAGGGCTGGAACCTGTGTCCTCTGCATTGGCAGGCGGATTCTTAACCACTGCGCCACCAGGGAAGTCCCAGTTCACATTTTAAATTGATAAGATTAGTCATAACCTCAGGGTGAGGATGGAAGAAAATGTTACCAAGGAAGAATAAAGCAGGGGTTTAAAGTATATTATGTTTGTAATATTATATTTTTTATATTTTTCATCTATTGTATTTTTATATTCCTGTGTCTCAAATATTCTATAATAATTTAAAAAATGAAATGAATACAATTTCTTACAGCTCCAAAGTTGTCTTTCCTCCCTTATCTATGATCATCAATATAAGAAATAAACATTTTATGGTTCATTCTCATCTTATATAATTGATTACAGGGAAAAAAGGCTAGTTAGCATGTAATATCTTACCTCAAGCAGACTGTGGTCAATCTTCCCAATAGCTACAGTTCAGAATCCCAGCTCCTGAGTGTAACTTGGAAGATTCTTCAGTTTTTGTCCCTTATTTGACTCTGCAGCCACTTTCTCCACATATCACAATGTTGCATCAAATTATCATTTTTCCCAGATCACAAATTACAGCATATACTTTGTAATTTTACACGAGATGTTCCCTTGGTTTGAGATGCCTTCTTTACCCTTGGCTAAAATAAATTTACATCTTTTAAAAGGCACAGCTTTGGGGGGTCGATTTTACTCCTGAAACCCCGAGAATGGTTAGTTTTTCCTCTGAGCGCAACTGTCTCTGTTCCAGAGGTCACATGCTGCCCGGGCTACATCCATACTCATGTCTGTCTTTCTAAGTAAAATACAAACACCTAAAGAGCAGGAGGGGTGATTCACAATCTCTAATGTGAAGAATTCGAATACATAATGATCCTAGGATCTAACAGTAGATTCTCACTAATGGTGATTGTGCTGTGGTGTTCTGAGAATGGACCCTAATATTTCTAAAAATTTGGGGACCAGAAGAGTGCTTACTCTGAAGGTGTAAGCAGCTTTCTGCTTCATTGTATGGCAAATATATATACTTCTGCCGAAAAATTTCACTGTCCTGCAAAATAATGGAGAACATGTTTTGGTCCAAAACAAAAGGTATCTCCTTCTGGACTGGTAGGTAAAGACCTGCAGCATAGTGGTGGTAGGGAGGACAGACCACGAGTGAGCGCTATAAATGCTAATCTTAGTCATATCTGAGAGCAGGTTTCAGGTTGCTTTTCTGGGTGGTAATTTTTTACTTTAAGTCAATCACTAAATTTAAAAAATAATACAGCCCTATTTTATTTGCACTGGGGGCAATAAGTATGATTACATTTGAAACATATCAGTAAGCAGAAACGGAGTTGCCTGCAAGAGTAGATAACGAAACCGGAGGTAACTTTAATATTTCTAGAATTATTGCTAGAATATCTTGCAGAACTGAAAACCTACCACCAATACAGATTTGTGGAAAATGTAGTGTTCCTCTGGGGTTTCCAAAAATTATATGGGAAAAAGAAACTCGTAAAAGAATGAACTTTCCAAAAGGAAAAGGAAATCGGGAAGGTAATGGCAAAGGGGACCTTATTTATTTTTATTTTTTGCGGTATGCGGGCCTCTCACTGTTGTGGCCTCTCTCGTTGCGGAGCACAGGCTCCGGACGCGCAGGCTCAACAGCCATGGCTCACGGGCCCAGCCGCTCCGCGGCATGTGGGGTCTTCCCGGACCGAGGCACGAACCCGTGTCCCCTGCATTGGCAAGCGGACTCTCAACCACTGCGCCACCAGGGAAGCCTGGGGACCTTAATTTATATGCACAGCTTTTGAGGTCTGAGAAAAACTTGAGCCTACAGTTGAATAAATAATTGAATGGAGAAAAGAAAAAGAAACACTTTTTAAAACTTTAATGGTACCAAGAAATCTTTGAATTAGACTTTTAAAAGAGCCTTATAAGAAGGACATGAACTCATTTACTTTGCTACTGTCTCCATGAACATTTTAGTCCTTCCAGTAGTTACAGCCTAGGAAAAGTACTACCTGTTTTATTAATCTTTTGTTCCCCTACAGCACTAGATTCATATACCAGTTATTTTTAATGTAAGATATAAATTTTTTTTTAAATGTCAGAACAAATAGAGACAAATGTAACTAGCAAATATATGAAAAATCATATGTTATTTCTTACATGAGCTCGTAAAATAGGTGTTCTGGTTAACTCTAATTTTACTTCTGAGGAAAATGAGGCTTAGATCCAGTTACATGCCCCAAAGCATCATGGCCTTTTAGAGGGTAGTTGGGACTTGGTTGCATGTTTTCAAACCCCAATCCCATCCTCTTTCCTTTGGTCCACCCTCTGTCCACTTTCTAGGTACAAAGAGTAGGACTTTATATGCGGGATATTTCCATGCAGCCTCCCAATTCATGCTCATTCTTGGCCCTGACTTTTCTCTCCTCCTTATTGTATTGTAGTTTTCATTTTACCAATGTACAAATTTTGTCCGACTTGACATTTCTGGAAATTCTTCAGCCACTGAGGAAATAATAGTTTTCATGTTTTAAAAGGATCATTTCCCACTCCAAGGCAGATTGACCTGTATCCTAGCCTCACACTGAAGACCAAACAGCAGGTGCAAAACTCCCTAGCTCACAACCTCACTCTCTTACTGTTTTCTACCTCCTAACCTGAACTCTGACCTTGTTTTTGATTTATGTTTTGAACATGATCTGCTCATATTAACTCTTAACTCTTTGAAATGGAATCGTATACAATATATGTTTACTCGGAGCAATGACATGAGACAATACCTCATGAACATCTAAGGCAAATTTCAAATGCATGTACACAACTGGCAGAAATATAATCTAACAAAAATAGATCCACATCAAACTCATTTAAATGACTGCCTGTTGGTGAGAGAAGAATGTGAGTGAGGATTATGGGTTAAAGGAAGTAACCAAGTAAGTATAAAAGGAAAGGGATCTTGAACCAACGGTTATAGCGTTCCACAAGACAGGGAGTTTCGTTAATTCAATTTTCTGTTTGCCTTCAGGGTTCAAAAAGCTATAAATCAATCAATGATACACCAAATGTATTAAAGCCATTGCCGTAAAAATATGATGCGAAATCAGTGGCTTAAAACAATGTACGTTTCTTATCTTACAATTTCTGTGTCTCAGGAGTCCAGGTGTGGCTTTGCTGGATTCTCCGTTCAGGGTGTCACCAGGCTACAATCAAGTGTCTGCAAAGCTGTGGGGTTTTTTTGTTGTTGTTGTTTTGTTTTGTTTTGTTTTACTTTCCTATTTTTATCATTGATTTAAGGATAAAATTACATATAGACAAATGCCTAGATCTTAAATGTATAAGTCAATGAGTTTTCTTGTAGCACAGGGATATAAAAATTTCCATCTTTCAGAAAGTTCCTTCAAGACTCTTTCCAGTCAATACCCATACTTACACTCATATTTTTTTAAAGATCAACTTTAGGTTTACGACAAAACTGAGAGAAAATTACAGAGATCTCCCACATACCCAGTGTCCATACACGTGCCTTGCCTCTGCCATTATCTGCACCACTCACCAGATTTGCTGGTTTGTTTTCTTGTCCTTTTCTTGCAGCCCTGAGACTTAGGACTCAGACTTGGCTCAGGCTTTACAGTTTACCAGCTCTTCCCATAGAAGAGTTCTTTCCCAGAAGAATCCTGAGGCCCAAAAGCCGTGTTCGTATCTGGAGGCTTGATGGGGAAGAATCTGCTCATTTGCATTGTAGACAGAAGTAAGTTTCGTGCAGCAGAAATGGTGAGGCCCCTTTTCCCTTGCTATCTGTTGTCAGGGACTTCTCTCGGCTCCTAGGACTACCGTCAGGTCCTAACCATTTGCCCTGCTCCACAAACCTCTCACAGCATCACAACTTACTTCTTCAAGGCCTGAAAGGGGACACTGTCTCTTCAGCCTGCCAAGACAGAATCTTATATTAAGAGAAGTGGGCGTGCCATTCCTTAACCTTTGCCACCTAATGGAACCTAACTAAGGCAGTATCATCCTATCACGTTTACATATTCTATTGGCTAGAAGCAAGTTCTGCCTATGGTCAAGCACAGTGGATTGCAAGAGGCATCATTTATCCAGGGTCACCCTAAAGGCGTGTAGTCCGTGCAGTGCGAAATTTGAAATGAATGAGGCACTTGTAACTTACTCTAACTTAGAGACAGATGTCCACATTACATTCTGTGAAAAAGCAGAGTGTAGAACCATATGTAAAATATGCTATCAACTATGTTTAATAATTATGTGTGTATGTGTTTCATTTCCTAGATTATTTCTAAAAGAATGAACAAGAAAGTGGTAATAGGGATCCTTTCTGCAGAGTCACTGAGCTGTGAGGGCAAGGAAGGTAATGAAACTTAGTAATTGTCCCCTTGTATATTTTCAGTTTTGTACCAAATACACAGTAGCTTTTCAAAGTACATAGAGTAGCTTTTCAAAAAGTAAAAGAGATTTGCTATAGGAAACTGTTATTTTAAAAGGGGAAGAATGAGATTTTGCATAATAGATAATCTAAAATAAAACAGAAACATCTCAGGATCAAAAATTGTTTTCCTATCTAATGCTTTACATGGCAAGAGAGTGAAGATATGTTTGTGATCACTGTCTCTTGAAAATCAAAGCTTTAAGTATAAGTTGCTATTCATCACATGTAAGCATGTTTTAGGGGACTAATATGAATATAAATTAATTGATCATAGTTAACTTCTATGGATAAATAGTTACAACATTCTCTAAGCAGAAATTTGACAATGTATTTTACCATCAATACTTTGGTATCACATACTCTATAGAGTCAATTATTATGAAGTACTCTGGTTTACAAGTGTACAACTGATCATATTCCAATGGATTCGTTCTAGTGCGTTAACTAACGTGGAGACGAGACTTTTATTTCTCAGGCATCATGGGATCCGTACTCTAAGGAACGCAGTCACACTTCAAGAATCACTGCGCTATGTTATTACTCTCTTTACATCCCAGAGATGGAAGAGACCAAGTTTTTCATTTGTACACTTTCATTATCCATCGGAGTGATTGGATCTTAACTGGTCCTCAATAAATATTTGTAGAACCTTTGAAAGAAAGGGGTGATGGAAAGTAGTGAGATGGGTTTTCATAAAAATCTGTACGTACAAGACAATGATTAATATTTGTCTGATAAAATATCATCATCTTCATTTCTAAATGTCTCAATGATTCCAAAAGTGACTCATAAGAATGCAAAATTATATCCATCATCTGAAATGTAGCCTATACTTTTCCAATTATCTAGGAACAGGGATACCAAGGTTAGAAAGTTGTAAGGAATAAAACTGCTATGAAAAATTTCAGCCTGAAATAGTGATAAAATATGACTCTCCTTGACACAGGACCAGCATAATTATAACTAAGAGCAAACAAGGGGAAATGGTACTACCTTAGATGTATTCTGTATTTTCCAGATATTCTCAAGAACACATATTTCTTCGTTAGGCCACTTTTTTAGATATCAGATACATAAAATGCCCTCTGTAGATACTGAAACTTTGTCACTAGCAGCAACACACTGGCTCACAGAAATCTGTGTATGTATGTGTATTCATGTATATGTGTATGATAGGTGTGCAAATACTTTCCTAAGTGTTACTCAGAGTTTAAGTACTTAACTTATATTAAGTGGTTTATTCCTTATAACAACCTGGCAAGGTAGATTCCATTATTACCCTCAGTTGAAAAAACTGAGACACGGAAAGGTTAAGGAACTTCCCTTTCTCTTAGGACTACTGAGTGCCAGAGTCAAGTTCAAACCTGGGAAGTCTGGCATCAGAGTCCAAGCTCTCTGGCCATACAGCCTCTCCACGTGTGTTAAAAACCCTCTGGCTGGGAGAATCACATCGCAGGGAGTTAGACTCTCTAAGTAGCTTTAGCTTAGCCCCCAAAGTGAGGTGGGAAAGGAGAAGCCCAATCATGGAACACATGTCTATGTTGACTTCTTGAATAATACATTTTTTGATAACAAAGTGTGCCATTGAAATACCCTTTTTTGGCAATATAATTACCATTTGAAAACATACAAACTGGTATGCTTTGTCCCATAAACATACCCTGGAACCATTGCCTAGCTGATCTTACAAGATCCTTCATTTTGACTATTGCTTCCAGTCCTTGAAAAAAAAAATCTGCCATGAACTTACGTAATGTTTGCATTTCAAAGCACTTCTCTAGATTTTCTCTCAGAGAATTTGGGGAATAGGAAGTATAAGTGTCTGCTACATTTATATTTTATGCTCTGTATGAATCTAAGCTTAAACTTACAACTAGACAGGAAACATAGTTTTTATACTAAGAAATAAATGCAGACTCATAAAAATTAGAATGTATGTTTAAGAAGTAAAATATTTACACAGGGAGATCAGCTCGGTGCTGTGTGGCCACCTAGAGGGGTGGGATGGGGAGGGTGGGAGGGAGAGGCAAGAGGGAGGAGATATGGGGATGTATGTATATGTATAGCTGAGTCACTTTGTTATACAGCAAAAGCTAACACACCATTGTAAAGCAATTATATGCCAATAAAGATGTTAAAAAATAAAGAATATTTAAATTACTCCATTACAAGCAGACTATTAGCTCTACTCATGTCTACTTCCTCATATCTCCCCAGCATGGAAAAAAACCTCATTTTATCATATAAATATCTCATTTTATCATAAAAACGTAAAAGAGAGTTTTGAACAAAAGTCTCACTTACTGGCAAGTCTTAAGCCATCTTTCATTTATACTTCTGTACTAGCTTATCTCTACCCAATGTATATACATTGACATTGATGTATACCCACTTTTACTTTTAAAAATTCTGATTCTTGATGACACTCATTTTGGTCTATACATAATTCATTACAATTACTGTCAATAACTCTCTAGTGCCAAGCTCAATTCTACCAGGAGCATAGAAGAGGGTTATGGATGGTTGCATGCTTTTAGGCACCTAAAACTGTCATGAGAGAGAGTCTGCATTAGTTCTAGTGTATACCCACAGACTCCAGAAGAAACAGTACCTTTATAGAGCACAAATGCTGTGCTCTCATCTACAGAAGACGTGAGTAGTATTTAAGACCAGAATTGCAGGGTAAAATTCAGAAGCTTCCTTTGGCACTCGCAATAACAAGGATTGGAACCTGATACCTTTTGTAGAAAATACTTTTTGAGAGAAGACTCTGGTTGCCATCTTTCTGTCATATCAAAGTTGCTTGTGAATCTTGAAGTTTGGTTGGGAATGTACAATTCCTGTTGGGAGTTAGGACTTGCTTGATGACAGCAGGACCATAAGGCATTTGGAAGGAGACAGAATAATGATGTCATTAGTGCTTGCAACCTCTCTTGGGTGTGTGAGAGAATGACAGTTTAGAGAGTGACTAGGGGTTCCTTAGGCCAGGAGGAGGAACGAGCATTTCCATTGTTATGAGTTTGTTTGTAGGATAAGGGGAAGCAAAGGCTTAGAGCTATGCTCAGACTTACTACCTTTGTGGATAGCCCCTCCATGATTCAATAAGAGTTAATTTCCTTAACTTTCTTCTTCAAGGATCAGGGCTGCCTCATTTTTAAAAAATGGAAATGCGCATTTGGAGTCAGCATATATTTCATGTTGCTGAGACTGTTCCAAGATTTGCTCAGATCTTGCTTTTCACCTTTAGCATTTTGGGGCCCAGTGTGCTTGCTTCCCCTGCATTCTTTTCTCCTGGGTGAGCAAATGAGCCACAGGCCTGCTATGTGTCCATCAGGGATACAGAGGTCGTCAAAAGCCCTCCAGACAGAAACCTAGTTGACTTTCCCTGAAAGGGAAGAAACAGGTTCCCTAATATAACTCTCACTTTTTCTTTAAAATAAGGCATAACCATAAAGTAGTTAATAAACTCTCATGGAATGCTTAGCGAAATCAGCAGGTACACGGGGGTCAAGATAAGAAAAAGGATGTTTTTCAAATCAACTTGCCAGAGAAACACGTTCTAATGAGTGTTGCCCTTTTCAAAGTAATCATCTGAGGAGGTCCTCCTCCGTTTTAACAGAGCTGCCACAGCTCAGAACTGTTGAATCTCTTGAAATTGCCTTCAGAGTTAGTTTATGAGCCACATAAAAAAACCATTACTTTATGGCTATACCTCATAAAGTTGCATATAGAGAATAGGAAAAACAAAGTGAAACGAATGGGGTGTGGCTAGGCCCATCTATAAAATCAGCTGAAGAGTTAGGCTTTGTATCCTTCCCAGAACGCTGACACCTGATGTTACTTTGGATGTGCAGTAGAGAGAAAAAGTTGTCTCCTTAGAAATGTATCTGATGCCTGTGCACCTAATTGTACAGTTTTTCATAAAACCTGGCAACACAGAGAATTTTTTAAGATTGTAGATGAGCTAGTATTATATATATTCACCTGTGTTTCAGGACTGGATGGATGCCCTTGTAGAACCATTAGTGGAAGTGCAAAACGTTCTACAAGAAAGTTGATTTATTCCCATGTAAGCAACTCTAATGGCTTAATTACTTCACCCACACGGATCACTACCTGAGTTTGTGCCATTATCTGTTCTCATTTTCTTTACTTCTGTTCCCTCTTACCCGACCCCTGTGTCTCTAATCCGTTACCTAAGCTGGAGACACAATAACCTTTTTCTAAATCATACTTCTGAATATGACACCTCCTGTTAAAACCTTGTAAGGATCGTGCTTTACCTTCTAGATAAAGCTCACTACTTAGTACGATATTCAAATCTTTCACAATCCGTCCACTTCTTTAGATTGATTAATCTAGTCTCGTCGTATCTCCTTTTCTCCTAATTGTTCTCTAGGCTGATGGACTTGCTTCCAGGAAAGCACCATTCTGTCTAGTTTCTAGAACTCCATTCATGCTACTCAATACATGCTACCTGAAATATCTATTCAAGCTTTTAATGTACAGAACAGCCGTCATTCCCTAGTGGCCCTCTCTTATTTTAGGCCAACGACATAGAATTGTATCTTTCTAGCAATATATTTTTTTATCATAGATACCTGTGTGCCTCATTTAAAATGCCGGTTTCTTGAGCATGACCTAAAGGCTATGACACATCAGGTCTGTTGTGCCCAAGAATTTATATTATTTAAAAATCATACCAGAGGACTCTAATGTAAGTTTTAATACTACATTTTGAGAAAAATTTTGGGAATGCTACCCATTGTTCTCAATCAGTGTAGGAAAGTGTTTTGGTCCTCATCTAAAACCCTTACTCTGAATAGATAATTAAGCACAGCATTAACCAAGAAGTAGGACCTTGGGAAAGAATTGTTGAAGAATTAATTCTCATGAACTATCCACAAGCCCTGTTCTCCTACTGTAGTAGCTAGGGCACAGAGATGGTTGCAAATAATCATATTCCACATTGCACAAGCATGCTGCTTCACCCATCAAAGGAGGAGATATGTTCTTCCCTTTGCATCCTGGCTGGTCCTGTGACTGTTTTGAACAATGCAATGCAAAAGAAGTACCATTCAAAGACTTCTGAGTGTAAGCAAGCATTTTGAAAGTCTAGCAGCTTCAGCGTTTTCTCTTTTAAGATACTTTCTTTGAAACCCAGATTCCATGCAGTGAGGAACCCAAGACACAGGGAGTGGCTATGCAAGTGTGTTCTGGTCAACAGCTCCAAAGGAGCTTCCAGCTGACAGCCAGTAGGGAGAGCCATCTTGGATCACTGCAGCTCCAGCAACCCTCAGAAAACTGAAGCTCTCGTGAGCATCAGGAGAGGCAGAACACCATTTAGCAGAGTCCAGCACTGGAGAATCATGAGAATTAATTAACCAGTTGTTGGTTTAAAGTAGTAGGCAGTGATAGGTAACTGAAACCCATATCCATTCTTCCCTTTTGTATACTATCACCACCTCACATCCATTCTTCTGATTTTGAAATGCAATATGATTAGTAACTGTACTTCTTAAATGGAGCTAAGATGTAGCTTTTTACAAACCAATTTACTTTTTGCCTGTTTGTATTGAAACACAGATAAATATTACACAGATGCCTCCGGTGTTCGTGTTACATGTTCCTGGTCCACCTCTGACATCAGCTGCAGCACAGGTGGCAGTTCTAGACCCCCTATGCTGGCTGTCAGCATCCCAGCCTACCCTCAGATGACACATCTTCCTTCGTTCTGTCCCTACACCTTCTCTACTTGGAGGGAGCTTGCCTGGCCAGAGCACTAGTATATTAGCTTCCCTAGGTTGATCCTTCAACCAATGGTAAGAGTGGATAAATGTTTCAGTCTCCCATCTTTCAGATCAAAAATTCTGGAATGGTCTGTGGGATTTTTGGATATCTTGGTTGAAAGGAGATCTTTGCCTAAGGGAGCATCCTAATGTACTCTTTCATTGACTTTTCCTGCCTGCTCTACCCACTCTCTCACTCCTGCTTCCTGAGCTCATCTCGCAAATCCTTGTCTCAGTCCTTGCCTTCCAAGGAAATCTCCTAGGTCTTAATCTCAGACTCTGCTTATAGGGGAAGCCAAATTAATATAGTTACTTATAAGCTAATGTTATAAGTAAATGACTGAATGTTAGTGTTTACCCCAAATTCATGTTGATGCTGTAACCCCCAGTGTGGCTGTATTTGGAGATGGGGTCTCTAAGGAAGTTAATTAAGGTTAAAAGAAGTCATAAAGGTGGGGCCCTTATCCAACAGAATGAATGTCCTTATAAGAACAAACACCAGAGATCTCTCCTTCTCTCTCTCTCCTGACACACCATGGAATGTGAGGCCATTTGAGGCTGGAGCATTCCACTTTTGACTGCCTGAGTCCCTACAGATGTTTTTGTTTTTTTTTTCTTGATGGTTGTGACCAGAGTTTCATTTGTCCTGAAGCCACTGCTAGACAGAAAGTTGTTTCATACCCTCTCTCTGTCCTCTTGGGAGGAAAGCACACAACCCTCATGAGGCTTTCTAAGAGAGTGTGCTGCGAGCAATACTCACAATATAACTTTAAGACGCAAGATGATTCATTTTGCTAAATTTTCATTTCACATCCAGCTTATGGTATCTTAAAGGCTCTTCCCTGCTCACTTTGTTCTTCCATCAGTTTTTCACTCACTGCTTGTTTTCTCTCCCACAAAGGTGAGAGTTTTTACCTTAGCTCTTGATTCTCCTGGAAGGTGTTTTTGTACTCACTGTCATAGTTATTAAGGAAACTCTGAGATCACTTTGCATGGTGAGATTTAACTCAGATGGAATATCAGGAAGCTTTGACCTTGATTTCACCCCATCTCCACTATTTCATCGTTTCTAAAGTCAACATTCTTGAATCAACCCCTGGGTACTTCTCCACTGCGCAATGTCACCAGATCTGAATTTCACCGTAGATACTTTCCCTCAATTTGTCTAGCATCCTTCTCTACGTCAAGGGTTAAAGTTTGGGTATCCTGTAATTTCAGAGCCTGTAGATTAGATACAAGTCTTTAGATAAGTAATTTCATGGACACATTTAGGATAAGAAGTTAATAGATATGATGTGGCACATATATACAATGGAATATTACTCAGCCATAAAAAGGAATGGAACTGAGTTATTTGTAATGAGGTGGTTGGGCCTAGAGTCTGTCATACAGAGTGAAGTAAGTCAGAAAGAGAAAAACAAATTCCGTATGCTAACACACATATATGGAATCTAAAAAAAGGTACTGATGAAACTAGTGGCAGGGCAGGAATAAAGACACACACGTAGAAAACAGACTTGAGGACATAGCAGGGGAAGGGGAAGCTGGGATGAAGTGAGAGAGCGGCATGGACATATATACACTACCAAATGTAAAATAGATAGCTAGTGGGAAGCAGCCGCATAGCACGGGGAGATCAGCTCGGTGCTTTGTGACCACCTAGAGGAGTGGGATAGGGAGGGTGGGAGGGAGACGCAAGAGGGAGGAGATATGGGGATATATGTATACATATAACTGATTCACTTTGTTGTACAACAGAAACTAACACAACATTGTAAAGCAATTATACTCCAATAAAGATATTTAAAAAAAGAAAAGAAAAAGAAGTTAATATTTTTTTTTAATGTTGGAAGCTAACTTTTGCATCTTAAAATGTAAACAGAATAACAATGCAATATACTGGAAGGTAGATAAATAATACTACACAATATTTATTGCCAGATGCTGTGTTAAGGATTTTATTTATATTAAATGCAATCTTCAAAATAATCTTTGAAGATAGGTATTTTATTATTTCTGTCTTACAGTGAAGAAACCAAGGCTCAGACAGGTAGAGTAACTTCTTCTGTAATATCAGAGACAGTAAATGTTAAAACTGGGATTTGAGTCTCTGATCACTTAATAAATCATGTTGCCTTTCTACTTACAACAAAATAATTATGAAAAATAGTGTCTAGGTTAATTTTTCAGGCAAGCCCATGGAAAAATATTTTAGTCAAGAAATCATTTGGTGACCTTCGTTCACGGGGAGTTACTGATTCTGCTAAGAGAATAGAAGCTCTGCCAGGTGGCCAGCAGTGGACCTGTGTCATCCAGTTGTAAAACGAGTACATTCCTCAGCAGAGGGAACCAGTCTCTGAGAGTTGTCTAGGATTCCTTATCTGTAAAATATTCCTATCTTTCTATAACTTCAAAGCAGAATAAAAAGTGTATGACAACTATGAAACAGTATCCATTTGCTGTGCTTTTATTTTCATTGTATAACTCTTGAAAATGAAGCTTCTAAATAGCATATGATTACACATGACAGGCAAGTCTTAACTCTCACATTCTCTACTTTGTAAATGATTTATCTGACCAGAGACGCTCTGTTTTTCTCCTCTGCTAGATGTTGAGTCTTTCCTCCCTTCCTTTTTCTATATCACTGACTTTGGTCCTTACATATTTACTGACTCATCCTTAGCACTTTGTAGGACTTTGTCTTATTGTGTTTTCTTTTTCCTCTGAAAGTTTCCAAGTAAAATAAGGAAGGTATCAGAGGAGGAAGGGCTAGAAAGTAGCTAACCTTCCTGGATCATAGAGTATATTTGGTGGCCTTAGGGAGTAAAGATGCTCTTACACAATTAACAGAAAAAAAAATGGGTTTCCTCTTTTTGCAAAGACACTTTCCTCAGAATACATCTCCAGTCTGGACACACAAAAAAACAATACAGGTATTCATCCAGCCAGCCAGAGAAACTACATAAACTTGTCAACAAATGGAATGACGGATATCACCAAATTTTCCCACGTCCTGGAGAAGAACACAAGAGCACTAAATCCTGGTCATAAAAGCTTCTCAGAGGAGCCAGGTTAGGGTCGCAATAAAAGTTGTTTTCTTTTTTTTTTAATAAATAAAATTTGGGGCTTAATTTATTCATATTCCAATGAATAGAATTATGAGCTTGGAAGTACTGTTTTATATTATCTGGTCAAATCTTTTTTGTTGTTTTTTTTAATACATGATTAAATGGATACTATGCCCAAAGTCATACAGCAAGTTAGAAGAGCAGAGCCAGTTTTGCAGAGCTAGATTCCTTGACAGTTTTAAACTTTCCCTTTGCATTTGATGTTTCTCTTGCCCATTGTTGCCAGCAGCAAAATCTCTTAGAAAGCCTTATGAGGTTCGTGTGCTTTCCTCAGGTACAAGAGGACAGAGAGAGGCTATGAAACAACTTTCTGTCTAGTAGTGGCCCAAGGACAAATGAAACTCTGGTTAAAACCATCCAGACAAATCTACAGAGACTCGGGAAGACAAAAATGGACGGGTTTCTTAAGCTTAAATTAAGATGTGCTACAGTGTTGTGGAACATTGAGCTTTTATTCCCCCTTTTGACTTCATCTGATTGTTAAAATGTTGTTTTCATAGTGAACATACACTACTTATGTAACCAAAAAGGGAGAATATTTCCATTTTTATACCACAATAAAAATGACTGCTACTGGAGGTTTATAGATTGGAAAGTCATGGGACTTTCCCATGATTTCTTCCCTAAGAGACTTACAGAGGTTACACCTAAGGCTTCATCTCCGCTCAAGCCTACCTTTGTTCCATTGGGTTCCCTTCCCTTCTCCGGGGACTTGGTTCCAGGGAAGACGAGCTAGGGCAGCTTCTAAACTAATCGCAGAGAATATTCTCCTGCCTCTAAATCCATACTCACAATATTGTTTCTAATTAGAGACTCATGTTCCCTACTTCACAGATATCCCTAGTAAGTGCTACTTCCTTTTCTGCAGAATCCAAGACAGTCTAGACTTCCGAATTTCATAGCACATACCTTACTGCATTCTCATGGTTCATTTGCATGTGTCCTCCACCAGACTGTGAAGTTTGGGAGGTTAAACTGACTTTTATTATCTCTGTATTCTCAGCATCTAGTGTAGTGAGAAACCCAAACTATTACTGACATTTGTTCAATTTGAAAGAAGGGAGGAAGGGAAGAAGTTGGGATAAAGAGACAAAGGAAAGACCAATAGTTGTTATATATTGTGGTTATAGATTATTTTATAGCTTCATTAAACCCAACCTAAAAACATTGTAACATTACAAAGTACACGGATATTATAATAATGTGTTTGTGAGAAACTCGTCTCTGTATTACAAAACACATCTGTATATGACAGCCTCTGAAACCAGACTAGCCTATATTTTGGGGCATGCTAGCACCATGCTCATTTAAATTGCTAGGACATTTTGATTTTAACTATTCTAACACTTTTGAAATGGATTAAATTTAAATGTAGAGTTTTAAAAATAATTAACATGGAGTACATATTTTTGTTTATACATTTTAAAACCTCTTGAATATGTCTTTGCTCTTTAATGGAGCATTGAAAATAATTTTCATTAAAACTCAATTTTCTGCCTTCATGATAAAAGGTGGCGTATCAAAGCAGGACAGTCCCTTTAAAAGGCATTATATTTACCCCATATCACTAATAAATTATTTGATTTCCATCAATTCCATCATATAGTTGGTTAAAAGTTACATTAATATGTTTGGTGTCTGATAGCATCTATTGATATGAACATTAAAGCGAAAAAGAGAGTGAGAAAGAGAAAGATAATTTTTTTTTTCAGGAAAAAAAATAAAATTACAAGATTTCCTCTGGTTGCTGGTCCTTGAGTTTTACTACTTTTGTGGTTGTGTTATACTATTTAGCTTTAATTCCTCCCGTTGTAACTTAGACCTTTTCTTCTTGTTCACTCCTTGATGACGATGGAAAACATCTGACTGCTAACAACCCTTACCCCAAACTCTTTCCTCAAAACAATACAAATCTCACTTTTACTTTCATTCTCCACCTGATCTGATTGTTTTCCCAAATTACGTGAAAGCATAGTAGAAAAAATGGACTAGAAATGATAGTCTTTTGATCAGTCTACATGTGCATGAATTTCTTTTCATTAAGTACTCTAATATTGTAAACTGTGTTGAGATGACAGAGATTCCTCTGAATAGAATTACATATTTTATTATTTTTTTATTTAAAATAATATAATATAGTATATAATATATAAATATATTATGAGAGAAGAAATAAATTCGTATCTTCCATACTCTACTATATTTGTGTTTTATTTTATTTATAAAAACAGTAGCTATAGTTTTAATTTGAGAACAAGTGGAAGGGAACCCCTGTGAGGTTTTAGTGCCTATTTGCATATAGCTGAGCATTATCTCATCAGTGAGAGGAAGGAGGAAATGTGAATTAAGAAATCTTTAGTAAAGTGCCAGTGATTTAAGTCCACTAGACCATTAACCCAGCTCTTACTAAGTCTGCCCAGAAACATTTACATTGAAATTTTGTGAAGTTAACAGATTCCTTTATGTTTAGCAATTACTTTAAGAAGCAGCTTTCGAAAAATGACCAATACTCATATTTCTTAAAATAAATCAATTAATGCAACTATGGAATATGACTGCTTTCATTTTAATACGAAAAAGTGTTGTCCTGTCTAATCAGATGTGAAGTATTCTCTAGGGTTATTTTTCAAATGCTTCACCATCATTAACATGGGCGTCATTGTCCTACAGCCAGACCCTTTCACCAGCTTAACTACCCGCGTTTACTAGAGGGCTCCAGCCAGATGCAGCAAGCAGCAAAGATGTCACAGGCCATGCGGGACTGTAATATAGTGCACCTGACAACTGGCAGAGCCCTTGGAAATAAGGCTTCATGGTGAAATGAGTGCAATTAAGTGTGTCATTTAATCTTTGCTGTCCCAGAGTATGAGGATGTTTAATGTGACTCATCAGCCCCATTCCAAGTTCCAGACATTTAGAAACTGGATGAGCGGAAATAGCAAAAGCCACAGTAAATCAGTCACATAAAAGAATTTATAAATATAAAACATGATAAGCAATTTGGGTCTGCCGGTTTCTTTTCAGTAATACAGCTTAGCATTATAACATATAGTGCCGCTAGAATCATTTCCAATTCAACACATTTAACTTTGCCATGTTATAAGTTCATAAAAATACTATCTCCCTTTGCTAGAACAAACGAACCATTTGTAAGCCATACTTTCTCAGGGAGGCCAGAGATGTCTTTCAATTCCACTGCCAAACTCAAAACAAGATTGCTAAATTCAGGTTAAGAAAGAGTTCTGCACTGACCTAGGTTGCAACTCCTATCCAACAGTCATTTTAAAACAATCAATAGTACAGTGACCCAAAAGTCCAAGATTACAGAAATTGCCCATTTGGACAAGTCAAGACAAAAAGAACTAGAACATCATTTTGTGCTTCTCTGATCAATTGTTGTCCTCGGGAAGAAAAAAAAAAAAAGAGGAAAATATAAACTTCCTCAACTCACAGTCAATAAAACAATAGTTTTAACTTTTGCAAAAAAAAAAAAAAAAAAAAAAAAAGTTATAACCCAACTTGGTAAACGAAAAGGAAGATTTCAGACAGGAGGCCACATGAATGACCTTGAAGAGGTCTAAAGACAAGATTTAAGATCATCTGGGCTAAAGACAGCAAGTGGAAACAAAATAAACAGCATGAGTTCAAGACTTTCCATTACAGACCACAGAAAGTATTCTCTTGCTCTAAAATTCTTCTGCACACTGGAAAATTACTGCGTTACTGGAAAACAGTAAAGGAAGGACTGGCTGTCTATCATGATTCTCGCTTTTAACAAAATTTAAAACGCCCAAATGTGCCATGCAAATGGAATAAGAGGAATGAGCTAAATCTCCACTAAGATTGGAGCAGACATTTTAAATTTGACTGATCTTACCTGAGAGTTTACCTGTGTACAAAATTATATAATGTAGAACTGCATTGGAACTAAAGGAAAGAAGTAAATGCTATCCATTAGCTAGAGTCCAAAGAAGTCTGATAAATTTAATTACAGTCTGATTGCTATCTATTGCCTGATGACATTTCTAAGGCATTTTACAGCATTGTCCCACAAGGAAAATTAGCAATAAAAACAAGCTAAGAAAATGCATTTTCACGCATACCTGATGTATGATATGGGCACACTCAACAGAGCACACTCAACGAGGTCTATCAGAGGCGAACGTGTATGGTGCCTGCTGGATCAGATGGCTCAGTTGATGAGAATTTCAGACAGTTTACAGCCAGACTTTAGGTCCAAAGTCACTCACTGAGAAAGAAAGAAAACAAAAAAACAAAACAAAACTATCCCGAGAAAGCTCAACTAAGGAGAAAAAAAAGGTATTATATGCTAGTCCCTGGTTTATGTAATTCAGAGAGAGCTATTTTGGTGAAAACTTGAGTTTTCATGCTTTTATTTCTGAAAATAAGCCTGAAGAGTGAGATACACCATGAAGACCTGTGATAATTTAAAGATTTAGGTTTAGTATAACGATCAATCCTCTTTTTCATTTCCCAAAAGTAAATTGGTTACTTAACAAAAAGAGCACTGCACAAATTTCAGATCCATATTATTGAGTGACAGAGGTGACTTTTTTCTTTCTTGTTACACATTAATTAACGGTTAACAGTCGGCATACGGTCCACGGTGCTCCTTTCACACCACTGTGAGCTGTGCCACAGAACGCTACAGCACCCTTCTAAGAATTTTTTTCTTTCTCCTTCCTCCCCATATGGCATTCAAGTCTAAAATAAATTTTCCTGCACACACTTTGTGTCTCTATTTAATATTCCATAGTTGGGAATCAAGGGTGGCTAAAAGATGAAAGCAAGCGCATGTAAACTTTGAGTTCCCAGTTGGGTCTATAGATGAGGAATCTCATCTACGGGTATGTATTTCCACAGAAGTCAACTGAAAACCAAACTCACCCATTTGCTTTAATAGCTAACTCCCTATGACAGCAAGGAATTAAGATTAAATTATTTAAGCCTAATCAAACTACTTAGTTCAATGCACTCATCTCTTCAGGAGTTTGACCTCAGAAATGCAAGGAGCTGAACAGAGACAGATCAAAGTTTGACGCAGGAAATTTGGCTGTGACTTCCAACATGTAATTAGGTTGCAAACTCCAAGGCTCCATAGTGGAGATTTATAAAGTGAATTAAATAGTAGAGAGTCATTACTGCCGACTGGCAACCTCATATTCGTTCTCAGACATGATACTAGGTCAAAGCATGTTATTTGATTCAAGACATTTGCCTAAGTTATACGGTAAAATGTGTTTTGTCCATAAACACGAGGATGCAAAGTTTACTAGTAATCTATTGTTATTCTCAATTTTAACAGAGAGGAAAGATTTGCCTGAAAATTCCCCACTGCTGAGGACCTCATGTTAATGAATTTGGGCAATGGGTTTTTGAGACTGTTGTTCTCTCTAGTTTTCTACATCTACTGAGAAGTCTTATAGACAGGCTTTGCCCCGTTTTTTGGAAAAAAATAGTAAACCTCCTTTTTGATAAACAAAATAACGATAGGCCACTTTTTAAAAAAATATACTTTTTAAGAGAATTTTTAAGTTCACAGTAAAATTGAACAAAGAGTACGGAGTTCCCATACACTCCCTGTCCCCGCACATGCATAGCTTCCCCATTTGCAACATCTCCCATCAGAGTGGTACATTTGTTACAATTGATAAACCTACATTGATCTCTCGTTATCACACAAAGTCCGTAGTTTACATTGGGGTTCACCTTTAGCGTTGCAGGTTCTATTGGTTTGGACAAATGTATAATGACGTGTATTCACCATTATAGTTTCATAAAGAGTAATATTATTGCCCTAAAAGCCTCTGAGGTCTGCCTATTCATCTCTCTCTCCTCCCTAACCCCTGGCAACCACTGATCTTTTTTACTGTCTCCATAGTGTTACCTTTCACAGAATGTCATAGAGTTGGAATCATACAGTATGTAGGCTTTTAATTTTTATTTTATTTATTATTATTATTTTTTTTTTTTTTTTTTGCGGTACACGGGGCCTCTCACTGTTGTGGCCTCTCCCGTTGCGGAGCACAGGCTCTGGACGCACAGGCTCAGCGGCCGTGGCTCACGGGCCTAGCCGCTCTGCGGCATGTGGGATCTTCCCGGACCGGGGCACGAACCCGTGTCCCCTGCATCGGCAGGCAGACTCTCTACCACTGCGCCACCAGGGAAGCCCAGTACGTAGGCTTTTTAGATTGGCATCTCTTACTTAGTAATATGCATTTAATATTCCTCCATTTCTTTTCATGGCTTGACGTGATGAATAATATTTCCTTGCCTAAATGTAGTAGTTTATTAATCCAATCACCTACTGAAGGGCATTGGTGTTGCTTTCAAGTTTTGGCAATAAATAAAGTTGCTATAAACATCTGTGTGCAGGTTTTTGTATGGAAATGTTTCTATTCCTTTGGGCAAATACCAAGATGCATGATTGCTGGACTGTATAACCAGAGTAAATTTAGTTTTGTGAGAAACCAGCAAACTGTCTCCCAAAGTGTCCACACCATTTTGCATTCCCACCAGCAATGAGTGAGAGTTCCTCTTGTTCCACATCCTTGCCAGCATTTGGTGTTCTCAGGGTTCTGGATTTTGAACATTCTAATAGGTATGTAGTGGTATCTCACTGTTTTTTAATTTGCATTTCCCTGATGACATATAATGTGGAGCCTCTCTGTAAGCCACTTTTTTTTTTTTTTACCATCTTTATTGGAGTATAATTGCTTTACAATGGTGTGTTAGTTTCTGCTTTATAACAAAGTGAATCAGCTATACATATACATATATCCCCATATCTCCTCCCTCTTGCGTCTCCCTCCCTCCCACCCTCCCTATCCCACCCCTCCAGGCGGTCACAAAGCACCGAGCTGATCTCCCTGTGCTATGCGGCTGCTTCCCACTAGCTATCTATTTTACATTTGGTAGCGTATGTATGTCCATGCCACTCTCTCACTTCGTCCCAGCTTGTAAGCCACTCTTAATACTGAACTGAAATATTCTTTATTTTACCTTACAGTACTCGTTTCTCTCAGTCATGGCTCTGTTGGGTAATAAACATTTTTATGATTCTCCAGATATTATGTATTTTATATTAAAATATTCTAGGTGGAAGACAAGAATAATTTATCTACAGTTCATTTATACTTACATAAGAATTTGTACCTAGTTTTTCTTCCCTATCAAATTACATTAGGATTATTTATTTAAAATAATTGTACTATTTCCCCTGGTAGATTATGCACTCTGAGAGAACAGGAAATCATATCATATTGACTTTTGTATCCACATTATGTAAAACACTGTATAAAACACAATTGGTGGACTTCCCTGGTGGCACAGTCGTTGGCAGTCCACTTGCCAATGCAGGGGACGTGGTTTCGAGCCCTGCTCTGGGAGGATCCCACATGCTGCGGAGCAACTAAGCCCGTGCGCCATAACTACTGAGCCTGCACTTTGGACCCCACGCTCTGCAACGGGAGAGGCCACCGCAATGAGAGGCCTGCGCACCGCGGCAAGGAGTGGCCCCCGTTCGCCACAGCTGGAGAGGGCCCGCGTGCAGCAACAAAGACCCAATGCAGCCAAAAATAAATAAAGTTTTAAAAATACACACACAATTAGTGCTCAGTAAACATTTTTGAATGAATAAACATTACATATATGGGTGTACATGTTACTGATAATATAGAAAGTTTTATAAATATAAACATCATTATTATAAGTGGAAAATACATTTTAAACTAAAATTATCTTACCTGTTTTCTATTATTTATTTTGATTTATGACTGCAGATTAAAACTTACAAGAAAGAAAGCATAAAATAAGAGGCAAAATAAATTACCTAGGAATTTTCATAGTATGTGTCAAGAAGGAGAAAATATAGCTTTTAAGATTCTAAATGATCTTAAATGTAAACTTATAGAATTATAGCTAAACTCAAATTGAAATAATTTTAAAAAGATAGAATATTGTTGCCAGTTAGCATGGTGTTTAGAAAGAAAGACACATTTGTTCATTCATTGATGTATTCATTCATTTGTTGTGTAAGAATATGTGGAGAATAAAAGATAATATGAAATACAGTCATCATTTTTATCATGGCTAAAAACTTAATAGTTGAGCTAAAAACCAAAGATACTAAAAGGAATTACTAAGGAATTTTAAAAAAAGAAAGATAACTTTCAGCTAGGTAGAGCAAGGGAGACTTCATAGAAAGTAGCAGAAGTATTTTGTATTCCTTTATTGGTCTCATTGCTTTTGGTGAAAACAGTGATAGTGTTTAAAAGTAGTTTCGGTGGATGGACCTAGAGTCTGTCATACAGAGTGAAGTAAATCAGAAAGAGAAAAACAAATACCATATGCTAACACATATTTATGGAATCTAAAAAAAAAGGGTCTTGGAGAACCTAGGGGCAAGATGGGAATAAAGACGCAGACCTACTAGAGAATGGACTTGAGGATACAGGGAGGGGGAAGGGTAAACTGGGACAAAGTGAGAGAGTGGCATGGACATACACACACTACCAAACGTAAGATAGGTAGCTAGTGGGAAGCGGCTGCATAGCACAGGGAAATCAGCTTGGTGCTTTGTGACCACATAGAGGGGTGGAATAGGGAGGGTGGGAGGGAGGGAGATGCAAGAGGGAAGAGATATGGGAACATATGTATATGTATAACTGATTCACTTTGTTATAAAGCAGAAACTAACACACCATTGTAAAGCAATTATACTCCAATAAAGATGTTAAAAACATAGTTTTGGTTTGTTTTGCTATATTACATACATTTTTTGAAATGTCATTCTAAAAATAGAATTAAAATGCCAAGAGTTTAAAATAATTTTAATTAGAAAACAGGTTAGGCAAGTAACAATTCAGCTTATTTTAGGAAACAATTTGAACAGGTTAATAAGCACTTATAGGGAGCGAATAGGAGCTTATTTTAAATCAGTGGACCCACATCAAGGAGAATGATTGACTTCTTTTTAGAGAGCTAAAGGAGCTGTATGTCCAATTCTTCCTGATTTATTGAAATGCAGCAACAGAAATTGAGTATACAAAACAGCTCATTTGAGCATATAGAGATTGTATATTTGGTAAGTGAATTTGGATTTTATCAGCAAGTAGTTTCAGGAATCAGACTATCCATGTGACAATAGTTATATAATGCCATGATTATATTCAAGATGTTTAACAAATAACCTCACAACACTGAATGGGAAGTTTAAATAATGCAATCCCTTTGTCCATAATCTGAAATGCTCTAAATCCATCATTGACCACATTTTTAGCCATAATCCTAAAGTGTATTTGTTTCTACCAGATTTATTTTAGGTAATGGAAAAAACTTTACTCAAAACTAAAATATTTGTAATTGGAAATTGAGAGCATCCATGAAGAGACAAGAGGGGTAGAAAAAGTGTGATGGAATGGGGTGAGGAACATATATAAAAGACAGGCCACGAAATTTTGTGAAAACAGCAAGAGGCGGGCTATGAATTTGCTTTTGAGATTCATAGCAGCCGACCCAAAAGGGATACGTGAATTATTTACATGATCCACAGTGTTCATAAAACAACTAATCAATTATTCAAAAGGATCATTGGCAATCTTAACAATGAGACCAGAGAGATGTTTCTTCCCTATGTTCATCCTCTATTTGATGGGATACAGTCTGCTGAAACATTTCTCTAATAGACACAGGAATGTGTATTATAAAGTTGCTATGCGTATTTCAATGGATATTAATTATATAATGCTAAATGTTCAGGCAGAAAAAAAGATGATATGAACCCAGTATGAAAATTCCCAATGAATTAATTTAATCCGAGAATAAAATCAGATTATCTACAAAAATGGATTTTTAACTGTGCATCTTTCTGGTATATTCCATAATTGTTAGTTCTTATACTTGCATTTTTCAGAATGATTAAGCATTAGAGTGTTGGAGATTACACTCACTGAGAAATTCTAGAAAAATTCCAAATGATTTGAAACCAACTGAGTGGGAAGCGGATGCAAAGATACATTATGTACATTGAGAAGACTAATCTGGATTCCAGACCTTGATTAAAAGCAGGTAGATAAACAAAATAGGCATGTGCGTAGTCAATATTTTCCCCCCAAAATGTAGGGTTCTCTCCAACACAGAGAGAAATGAATGAATGAGGCTCCAAAATTCTACACCAGTAAGCATGAACAGAATATTTTTTATTTGAAAAGCAAATTAAAGTATTACAAAGGTTCTTATAACCCTGATAAAATCTGAATAAATATATCAAATTTTGGATGCTACAATTTGGTGGTGAAGTCTTGAAGATAACAGAGTTTTCAGACCATCTCCCTAATTAGTGAGTTAACTTGTCAGATAATTTCAACTGTAAAGCATTTATCAAAGGGATGATTTGGTTTTGTTCAATAGTTTATTAAAGGATTTTAATTTATGTCAATAAGGCCATGTTTTCTGCATACAAAGTGCTTATTACATATAAATTCAACATTCAGTTAATGAATATATGTCATAGAATTATAATAGTTAATAGTTACAATTTGCTATAATTTTATAGTGTGCCAGACAGGTACTATTGTAAGCACTTTGCAAGTATTAAATAATTTAATCCTCACAACCACTTTGTGAAGTAGGTGCTATTTTTAATCTCAATTTAAAGATGAGGAAACTAAGTTACAGACTGGCTAAGCCATTTGGCCAAGGTCACAGGATTGCTAAGTGGCTGAGCCAGGATTTAAACCCAGGCAGTATAAATCCACAGCAAGTGTTCAAAACCAGTTCAAACCACAGTGGCAAGTGCTAAAGATATCCTATGAGCACAAGACACATGGCCGTACATTCACATAGCTATCAGGGAAGGAATTGTATTTAACAAATACCTGCAATAAATTGTGTTTGCTGTGGGGACTCACAGTAGGAAAACTAACTTAATCTTTAAAAAGAAGATGAAGATGAAGAAGGCCTGAAAATAATAGATTGGAGCTTGCCAGGCAAAGGGGGGAGGGGGAAATCCTTTCAGGAAGAGAAAACTGCACCTACAACATCTTATGATTCTATGTTTTGTTTTGTTTGAATGTATCGTGAGGATTTAAAGAGAATGTACACAAAACAAACATGATTACCAAAGGGGAAAGGGAAGGAAGGGAGGGATAAATTAGGAGCATGGGATTAACAGATATAAACTATTATACATAAAATAGATAAGCAACAAAGATTTACTGTATAGCACAGGGAAATATTTTCAGTATCTTGTAATAACCTATGATGGAAAATAATCTGAAAAAAAAATATATATATATATAATTGAACCACTTTTTGTACACCTGAAACACAATATTGTAAATCAACTATATGTCAATAAAAAAAATTTTAACAGAATGCACACAAAATGTTTAGAACAAGGGAAGGTAGAAAATAAGTACTAAGTAAATATTTGTTCATCTAGTCATTAAGAACAGTTTGTTTTAGAACCATTTTCTTGACACATGAGTTATTTCCAAGTCTAATTACAAAAGTTAGTACATTTATCATTTTAAATTTCCTTCAACTATAGGAGGGATAGCAACTAAATTAATTAGCCTTATATTTTAATTCTTACTTTGTAATTTTTCTCTTTCCTTTCCTATAACATTATTTTCTTAAACAAACTGTGAACAGAAAAATCAAATTCTCTTGAAAGGTGTCACACAGAAAAATATTAAGCCTGCAACCTGATCCTGAATTTTGTATTATTTTGAATATGGGGAAAGAGGAACACATAACCTAGCCATATTCTATTGCTATACTTTGTGTATGTGATTCTATGTATTTAATTCAATAATATAGAGTTACCTTGTCAGGCCTGTATATATAGGTTAATGATCTCTACATTGACTGAATTAGTAGATTTGTCGCCTTATCTTTCATTTCCTACTTCTTCCAGATATAAAGCTTAAGTCTGAAGAGTTTTTAAATTATATAACTGTTGCTGGAAAATGTTGTAGATTATACAGCAGTGTAAAATTATCTTGTAGCAAGTTCCGTTACTTCTGATGTTAACATCATTAACATCACCGTGCTTAAATGATGAAGCATACACTGCTGAATATCAGGCATATTTACTTCATCAGAAAATAAGTAAGATAAGTTTTTTATTCAAAACATAAAATATTCTATTACCTAACAGAGTTGCAAGACCCAGACCACAAAGATATGCATCAATATCCTCAACCCAAGTTGAACACAAAGAAGGAGAATTAATCTCAAAAGCAAATGACCTTGTCCACTTGGGAGAACATTTTATGCAACACAGTGCAAGCTGCACAGTTATAATACCAGAGGTGTCATTTCTCTAATGTGAATTTTGAAGTAAAGGGCATTTTAAAACCACATCCTCAGCCCCTTTTTTTGCCATACACTGGATAGCTGAGCAGTACAGAATCGATGATTTGCACTAATACCACAAATCATTGTCATGGGAAGAAAAATAAAAACGCAGAGACCTCAAGCCTTTGC
Organism: Leucopleurus acutus; assembly: GCF_964270905.1. Taxonomy (NCBI): domain Eukaryota; kingdom Metazoa; phylum Chordata; class Mammalia; order Artiodactyla; family Delphinidae; genus Leucopleurus; species Leucopleurus acutus. Next base: position 64,773,294 of record NC_139157.1, read on the forward strand.
AGTTGTAAATAATTGCATTGATAAAGGAGAAAAAGAATAGCAAAAAGTAATGATTTTAAAGGTAAATTGGTTTTTATCTTCATAAAAAGGTGTCTATATTTTCGGATTCCTAGTTAATATATGTGGTCCAAAAGATGACTCAATCTTGTCGCGTGAACAGAACATTTAGGAATGCCTACCAGTAAATGTTTGGCATTTTCTTAGAAATTCATTGCTTAAAAATAAAAAAAAGAAATTCATCTTATTTCTATGTGTGTCCCACCTGCAAATTCAGTAGATACCATTTTACTTACAATTTGAATCAAGTACATTGCACAATATTATTCCAAATACAAATTTAGCCTTTCTAAATAGATGGAATTCTAGATTTCATTTGCTGTATTTTAACTTTTTTTATCAATTTATTTTTGAATGCAAAATAATATTTATACTCTCAGTTCCTTTTTTAACTTATAAAACACTAAAATATAGTGTCTACATAATTATGGCCAGATTTGCCTCACAAAAGGCATTGATATCTTATGAAACATGCTTTATTTCTCAATGTGTGAAGGATGGAAGTCGTTTCTGTCCTTCCTTCCCAATCCTCTGCTGAACTTGACATTATGCATTTATGGATTACTCTGGATGATTTGTTAATGGACGATCCTAAGCAAAACTAAAATCAAATTGGGAAAGAAATGGGAAGAAACAGGCATCATTATTCCCCACCTAATTCTGCAGATTAAATATGGCCCATTGTAGCCCTAATCATCACCCTACCCCCTTAATTTTAACGACCTCTGTTTCTGTTTATTACAATAAAAATGGGCAAAACTACAGCTTAATGTTTGGCTACCTATGAAGGAATTCTTTCCCACCGTTATTATTAGACACTATTATCATAACAATTTTTTTTTTTTTTTTTTTTTTTTTTTTTGCGGTACGCGGGCCTCTCACTGTTGTGGCCTCTCCCGTTGTGGAGCACAGGCTCAGGACACGCAGGCTCAGCGGCCAGGGCTCACGGGCCCAGACGCTCCGCGGCATGTGGGATCTTCCCGGACCGGGGCAGGAACCTGTGTCCCCTGCATCGGCAGGCGGACTCTCAACCACTGTGCCACCAGAGAAGCCCCACAACAAATATTTTTTAAAGGATAAAACTGTAAGACCATGTGTAATGAAAGACAAAACACAAGCTATCATCTATCCAAGCTCAAGTCAACAATTTACAATGTCAATGTGTCAATTCCTCTAATGAAGCAAGTGGTCATCTAAAGTGTCACACAGATGGAAACCTGCTGATTGATTGACAGGTGCTGTGATAGATGAAAATCATAATATTGGCTATTATGAAGTAACATTTTTGAATGGCAATATATCAATATGCTATAAGAACCATAAATTATTCCAACGCTTATTCTAAAAAATCTCTCATCTTGTCATAGGGAAAAATTCATAAGAAGAAATTAAAATAATTTATGTAAAAGGCTTTTTTAACACTGCATTTTATAATGACAGAAATGTATTTTGAAAACTTAAATATGAAAAAAATGGGCACAGTAAGTCATAGTTATATGGTTGATTGAGCAGTCAAGAAAATGGTAAGTATGGAGAATATAAAAAAATGAGGCAACAGTTTATTAAATAATTTTAATAAAATAGTTAAAAACCACAATTTTTTAGCCACTATAATTGCAACTATGAAAAAGACATATGTGTGGAAAGATAGATATACATATATAGATATATAGAAATATTAGACTAGGGCACAGATAAATATAAATCATTGGGTTGATAGGAGTAATTTTATTTATTGTTAAATATTTATTTAATATTGGCTTAATAGATAACTGAGAACTATAAAAAAATACCAGTTATACTCAAAGTTTTCAAACACTGAAGGAAATTTCATGATCAAGTTTTCTGAATATTCTTTGTTATTTAGCAGGTAATTAACATGAAATATTTATCTTTTAGTATAAATTTATTTTGTTCTAATTATATATGTATATGTAAATATATATTTGTAGATTAATATAAACTGTCATCCTTTCTTCACTAGAATATAAGTCCCTAGGGTGAGAATTCTTGTTTGTTTTGTTCACTGTTCTATCAAAAGCATCCAGAATGGTGTCTGGCACATAGTAACTTTCATTAAATATCTGTTTGAGGAATAAAATAATTATTTTAAGTAATTTTGAAAAGCTCTGTCAGAATTCATACATTCATATGTCCATATGTTAATATGCTATTATCAGAGTAAACATCTGTTCCCTCCTTTCTTGTAATGAATAGGCTGGATTTTATTGTACTGTGTGAAAAACGATAAAAACATGTGGATGTAAATTGGATTCTTTGCTAACACAGGTATTAAATACTGTAGTGATAAAGTTTTTATGGTAAGTCCAAATTAACAGAACATTACCCATTTTATTTCCAAATATTTAAGTATGTACATGACTGCATGACGGGTAGTAACTCTTAGGAAAGAAATCACTAAAAAAAATTAAAAAGACTGGAACCAGACAGGATGCTTGGTACTCTGCTGCATTCCAAAAGAAGACAAAGTATATTCCTAACCAGAATAACAAATGAACATTTAATCTTGTCTCCCTGCTAATTTTGAAATAAGATGCTTACACTAACATTAGGCGAATATATTACCAAAAAATCCCCCCCCCCCAGAAAAATAAACAAACAATAAGTAGGAATCAAGCTAGGCCTGTGAGTAATAGTATACTACCTAAACTTCTACTAGAAATCCCATTACCTACATGTCTTGGGTCATTTGTTCATAGGTAGGAATTTAATCTGGTAGATGTCAGATTGCAGATACACTGCAATCAAGGTAATCAGAACTGTGAGAGAACAAGTTTCTGTTGTTTTTAAGTCATCGAGTGTGTGTTACTTTGCGAAGGCAGCCCTAGGAACCTAATGCAGCCCTAGGAAACTATTAAATTGGATAATGACATGTAAACAACATTGAGATTAAAGTCTTGAGTTTCAGTCTTGGCTCTACCATACTTGGTGGTGAATGACCTTCGTGGGATTACTAAACCAAAAAGTCTTAATCTGTCATTGAAACTGTTATTTACATCATAGTAGTATTTGCCTCTCCCCTCCTTCCTTCATTGAGCTACCGTGTACACTATTACAAGAGCTAAAGAACAAATCCAACCTTTCCTTGAGTTCCCATTCTATGTATACAATCACACCAGGTACTACAATGATTTGCACTTGATACAAACAGAATGTGAACTGATCTCAGGGAATTTAAATGCTCTGAAAAGGGTGAGGTTCAAATGCTTAATGCTAACTAAATTTTGCCACTCACGCTAGTTCAAAGAAAACCAACGGTATCTCCTGAATGCAGATACCTATAAAAGCAAACATGCTGCATAGAGGTAAGAATGGCAGGTGAAAGCCGAATATGAACACAGGCAAACATAAGGGGCATTTCCTTAGTAACATACATATGCCTTCCGTGAAAATGAAGAGAGATTAACTGAATGGGTAAGACTAGCCTCCCATTAGGGACCACCATCACTTCCCCGAGACTGTCAGTTTCCCACTTAGTCACCGACAGTAAGTTCTTTAAAGTCAGTAAGTTAAATGCTTGTCCTTTTGCACCCCTTGCCCAAGAGTTTCCCAACAAATTTGACAACATGGGAGTCTTTTTGACAACCCTTTACTTTTTGGTCCAAGTGTATTGACAACCTGTATTAATTTTTTGGATAGCACAGAAGAAAAAGTAAAGTATTTTGACAGCTTTAACCAACTGTCCGAAGATGGAAATTAAGATAATTATATTGACCCTTCTCTTGGAGGTTCTGGTGGGAAATGAGATCTTTAGAAAATTCATATTAACTTATCTAAACCCCAACAAAAAACTCTAAATTTTTATCGACCTGAAAATTTCACTTGGTTTTTCCAAATTTTCTAGAATTATAACAGTGATGTATCCAGAGAAATGTAATCTTTTGAATAGCAGTTTCTACCTTTATTCCTTTTCTACAATTTTCCTTCAAATTCTGTTTCTGTGAGTTCATTTCAATTAGTGGGATTAATAGCATGCTAACAACTGTAAATAAATGAAAGCAGGGAGTGTATGTGAGGTTGTACACGCTTTTGTGTGTGTATGCAATACTTTCACATGGTATTCTAGGAACTTTTCTGACCCTAATGAAAACTAATTGTGGTTTTCACAGAACTGCAAAAAATGTGATAAATCTTACATGCAGTAGCTACTTTCTGTAATGAGAGCATATATATTTGTGGGAACACTGAGCATTATTAAACTCTCTCTCCATTTAGATGAAACAATTCATCTAATCTGTGTTTTCTGTAGAGGTGTTTGCTTTTTATGGCAGTGCCAAAATACCCCCAAATTATTCAAAATTTGAGGAATAGTCTAAAGGTTTTTGCAAAAGTGGTTAAATTAAGACTTCACACCCAAGTTTTGGATTAAAATAAAGCAGTCTACCTTCCTTTTTCTAGCCTCCTGCCTGAAGCATTAGTTTAGTCAACAGCCTCTAGTTTTCTAATAATGTGAAACTTCTTCAAGAGACAAGGAAAGGATAACAAATAATTTGACAATAGTGGAAACAAATATTATTTGTTCCCTACTAGGTTTGTCCCTCAAAAATCTATACTCATACAGGATTTTCTAGGAATTGACACCCAACTTTACACACATGCATAAAAGTTGCCTGATTATTCCATCATCTCTGATGAAATTTTCTCTTGAAACTGAGGCACATTAGATTCAGACATTTAGATTATGATCGTAACTTATAGGTTTCAATGCTCAACCACTAAATTTCCTCGACAAAGTGTTGTTAATATGAAATTCATCTTATGTCCATACTTTGAATCCAATCAATCATTTCTCACAGAAATTCTTTGTATTTTAAAATGTTTGCAAGTAACAACATCACATACACACACACACACACACACACACACACACACACACATGTCTTTGATGCAATCTACTTCCACCAAGAGATTTACTAGAGACCTAAAACATCAGTGAAGTGACAAAATGTCTCAATAATAGAGTTTTATTTTACAAATTTATGTTAAGAAAAGGAACACTCTAGAAGCCATCACAGAATAAGAAAGAAAATTTTGATTATTAGCTACCAGTGATTATCTTCTTGGGAACTAAGATGCTGAGTAGAAACAAAGAAGGTGCGAAAGAAAAACAAGAAAGAAACTAGAGAGGGAGAAAGAAAAAATGTGGGAAAAAAGAGAAACGATCCTGACTTACATCATTTTTATATTTTGGCACTAAAAAGCAAACCTCATGATGCCATCAAATATCCATTCATCAATGTTTTAGTCATTGTTACATGTCCACTCCTGTCCAGTTCTCTCTGTTGAGCCTGGACTGATCTGATGCTGATCTATGCTTGCTTCCATGAGTTAATTTGAATCAGGGCTTCAGGAAAGATACTGGATAACACCGTTTTCTTTGGAGTACAGAAGAAAACTAAGTGCTTCCTCTAGAAATATATATAGGACTTTGCTAGGGTTCCTTTATGCTGTTGATCACATGGCTAATAAATGATCATTTCCTTTTCGGGATCTGGCAAAGCCTAACCTGATTGATAGCACTGTTAAATGCTACTATGCCTTCTCGTAAGCATAGGGTTTTCTAGATGCCATTGTAGATCTAGACACCTTGTGAGTATTTTGTATACTTTCACTTGGTTTCTGTGTGTGGCCTTCATGTTTTGCTCTTTGTCTCAAGACATGAGGACTGGCGATGCTATTTTTTTTCTATTAAATGTAGTGCTTACACACAGAGGGCTGTGAGTAAAAGTCTTCTGCTCTCTGCAGGATGCAGTTCCCCTCTGCAATTTCTTTTTTTTTAATCACTGTCCTTGAGAAATAACATTAGCTGTCACCCCTCACGTGAAAGAGGTGAGGGAAAGAAAGCCTCCCTCATTCTCCAGTAGTGTCTGTTTCCTTTCAGGTTTTCCCAGATCATGTTTATGTATTTTCTCTTCTTCTCTGATCTTTTGTGGAGGTCTTGCCCTCCTCACCATTTTCATGTTTATCCATTTTGTTTCCCAGTTTCTCCTTTCCATTCGGATCTTTATTTCATCAGCCTGTTTCATTCACCTCATCTCACATCTCCAAATGGGAGTTTCCAATTGCAGACACCCCTTTTTATCCCTGCTCCCTTCAGGCTTCCATTTGATGATAACTTTTGGACAATTTCAAAGTGTTTTTAAACCAACAAGTCTGTTTCTGTGCTACACACACTCTGTACTCAGGATCCCCATCTCTCATGATTACATTCTATAATTTATGAGGGCATAATGGGTGAAGCTTTTGCAGAGGCTCCAGAATTAGACACGGCTTTTTCTTCCAAGAAAGTGAATGATAACCGCCTCTCAGAGAACTAAAATTTGGAATTAAGGAGAGAATTTGTTTCACATGCATAAAAGCCATAAAGGAAAAGAGAACAAATATTATACCTCACTCTAAAGAAACATGTAATTTTAACAGCCTGTAGAAGCAAGAGTCTCAAATTCACACGAAAGCATGGTGTCGGTTGCCAAGCAACCTAACTGGCCACAGTTTTTCTTTATGTATATATATATATATTTATATTATATATATTTATATGTTTACATACATATATGTGTATATATATGTAAACATATAAATACATATATATTTGAGAAATAGAAGACAATATAGAAATATACTTTCTATATACTTTCTATATACTTTCTATATTGTCAAAATAGAAATATACTTGAGAAATAGAAGACAAAAAATTTATTGAGTAAAGAGGAGTAAACTAATACAGAGGGAAATAAGGGAATTATGAAAAACATAAGGCTTACAAATTACTTATAGCTCTTTAGCTTTCTTTTGCATTTTTTTTTTTCTGGTTGAATTTTTTTTTTTTAACATCTTTATTGGAGTGTAATTGCTTTACAGTGGTGTGTTAGTTTCTGCTTTACAACAAAGTGAATCAGTTATATATATACATATGTTCCCATATCTCTTCCCTCTTGTGTTTCCCTCCCTCCCACCCTCCCTATCCCACCCCTCTAGGTGGTCACAAACCACCTAGTTGATCTCCCTGTGCCATGCGGCTGCTTCCTACTAGCTGTTCACCCTACGTTTGGTAGTGTATATATGTCCATACCACTCTCTCACTTTGTCCCAGCTTACGCTTCCTCCTCCCCATATCCTCAAGTCCATGCTCTAGTAGGTCTGTGTCTTTATTCCCGTCCTACCTCTAGGCTCTTCATGACATTTTTTTTTCTTAGATTCCATATATATGTATTAGCATACAGTATTTGTTTTTCTCCTTCCGACTTACTTCACTCTGTATGACTCCAGGTCCATCCACCTCACTACAAATAACTCAATTTCATTTCTTTTTATGGCTGAGTAATATTCCATTGTATATATGTGCCACTTCTTCTTTATCCATTCATCTGTCAATGGACACTTAGGTTGCTTCCATGTCCTGGCTATTGTAAATAGAGCTGCAGTGAACATTGTGGTACATGACTCTTTTTGAATTATGGTTTTCTCAGGGTATATGCCCAGTAGTGGGATTGCTGGGTCATATGGTAGTTCTATTTTTAGTTTTTTAAGGAACCTCCATACTGTTCTCCATAGTGGCTGCATCAATTTACATTCCCACCAACAGTGCAAGAGGGTTCCCTTTTCTCTATACCCTGTCCAGTATTTGTTGTTTCTAGATTTTTTGATGATGGCCATTCTGACCGGTGTGAGATGATATCTCATTGTAGCTTTGATTTGCATTTCTCTAATGATTAATGATGTTTTTGTTTAACTTCTCTATTAAATCATTTTTATCCAAGTTCACAGAGATAACCTGTACACTAGTATAAACTCTCCCAACCATTTTTTGAAAATATTCTTTATGAGATGTTTTCAGCAAATGAAATTGAAAAGTTCTGAAGTAAAATCCATGTTCTAATAAGGTAAAATGGTTTTTATTTAAATATCATTTATGTATTGTGAGTACATCTCACCGGAATGCAGTAGATCAAGTTTTAGACTCATGCACCTAGATAACATACACCTAGATGACTCAGAACAAATGCATGTTCTTGTTAATTGTGGATTATTTGGGGTAACAACTGTTTATATATGAAATATTTTCTGTATTTAAAAGTTATTTTGAGTATATTTTTTACTATATAGTTAATTGTTCTCTTCTCTGAACTATTCCAGGTCTCACAATAAATAAAATGTCGTATACTCTTTATTGTTCTAAGATCCATATATTTTCCACATTTAAAGATCTTTGAAATTGGGATATATTTTTATTACTATCATACAGGCCAATATATTTAACATTTATATATTTTGTATATATTCATTAACAATGTGATTTTAAAAGACTCTTAAATGTAAAATAATCTTCATTAAATATGAAAGAAAAAAATTTAAGTGATATGAAAACATTGTATAAAGTTTAATTGGAAGCATATTTTTAAATTTCTTAAGGGTAGATAAAATAATTGTGTCTTATTTACAACTGTGTCTAAGGTTAAAGAAAAAGTGGCAGTTTCTAACTTTTATTGACCAAAATCTTGCACCTAACATTTAATAGTTTGGGGATATTCAATTTCTTAGAATTTATTTTAAACTAATGTGAACCTTAAAAAAAAATTACCTCTATAATAAATATCTATTTTTTAAAATGCCATTCATTACTATGTAAGTTGTGATTTTCATTTTTAATAAAATTAAAAAAAATACTTCCCACTCAAGAAATAGATATTTATCATAGCAGATAATAGACTGGAGACTTTCTCTGATCTTGAAGGACATACAAGTCTGTATACCAAGGAGCTCACTGTGTGGTGTGGGATTTTAAAATTAGTATTGTCTTATAGCACAAAGAATTATCACATGAGCTAATTTGACTTTTTTCTGGTAGGTAGATTATGCTTTGACATCATTTTGAAATCCTTTATTTGACCAACAATTTTATCTTCTAGTTTGGATTTTAACAAGTACATTTTTAAGTCAATGTCACAGCTGTCTTTTCAATGGGAAAAATAGAAAATAAAAATCCTCCTACCTAAAAAGTTAATTTTCTTTATTTCTTTTACTATTTAAAGCTTGATTTCTCTTGAATTTTCAAACTGATAATAGTACTTAAAATAATTTTGGATATAATTAGACACTTCTGAAATGAAATCCACCCAGCTCATATTTCCATATCTTTTGTAATAACGAATTTTTAAGAATAATACATTAAGGTACCAATATGAGCTTTATTCATAGTAGAAAAGAGTTGGTCATAGCCCACCATGGACAGATGGCCAATGAATGCCTTTACTTTAGGACTCCATGGCTAGTATCATTCAAAGGGCCGGCTGCTTCCTATTTTTGTATATGACTATTAGCTACCATGGGACAGTGACAATTAGAAGCAGCAGGACCTCCAGGTGTTCCTCTGTAATTAACCAATTGTGAAGTGTTTATATTAGCGATGCATGGAGGTATCTTTTTATCCAATAGTAAATACACTTAGGACATATTATTTCTAAATAAGTAAGCATAATGGCCCCTGAAAATAAAAGGAGTATTTGTCCTTTTATTGTCAATTTTAGGCAGTCTTCAAAAGAAGCATCAGGGAAATTTTCTGTGAATCACTATGAAATCTGTAAAGCTGTGGAAACAGACCCAGAAAAAAGCAATAGGCCCTGAAGGGTGATAGCCAAAACCTCAGCCAGGGAATAGCTGACACGTGGATTCACATGGGAAAGTACCACAGTGTATTTTTCACTCTCGTTCAGTTTTAAGTACTTCTGACAATTAAGGAACATAAAAATGAAAAACTGAAAGTGTTTTCTTTTCCCGTTTCTTAGAAACCAAGCATGTAGAGTGGGATTGTTGGTCTCCATGTGACTTTCTGAAGTTAACTGTTTGTAGAAAATTTACTGCTTACCCCTGTGGCTGGGGAGAGTGACCAACTGTAAAAATGGACACCAAAAAGAAATTTGGCTTATGACAAATCTAATATATATATTTGAAAATTTTTAATGTAGAGCTTAAGCTCAGACCCTGGATAGAAGGAAGTGATAATGTGTTCTTTTTTGTGTTGTATGTCCTACCCCTTCAACTTGCAGAAAATACTGAAAAATAACCCAAGCTAAAGCATTTATATGGAAAATATGTAGATATATTCCCTACTTCATTACTTTAATAAACCATCTGAGCTTTTATTTTCTTTCCAGTGTCACTTGTATATGTGACTGGGGTTGGCCATCATTATAAATATGATTTCAATGTCATAATTTAGTTAATTTTCCACTATTCCATCCACATTTTCATTTCTTAAACTCTAAGTTATTCAAGGAAGCTTATACTTTAAATAAAAATGAAAAAATTTAAATATTTGTTGTTGTGTTTAGTAAAATTTAATCCCTTTTTAATAGAACTGACTGAAGAGGATTAAAGACATGAGAAATGAAATGAATATTAAACACTTAGGATAAAAATAAATAGCTTCGTCACTTGAGAGCACAGAGTCAATATATTAAAAACGGCAAAAAAAGAGAGGCATTTCAAAAATTCTTTTCAATTCAACTTCTGCTATAAACTGTTTAAAATGTGATTTGAGGGGACAAAATGTTGCAGATAAAGAAAAGTTTAGGTCAGTGATGCTCTGAGTATTTGTGAGAAAATAATGTCAACTTTTTCAAGTAATTTAACTCAACTAGCAGAGAAAGTTACTGGTCAAATTTTATCTGTGGCTGAATTTACTGGTTGACTGACTTTATTACCCAAATTCGGCAACTGTAGCTGTAGTTTCCTCATATTGATAGTTATTTCTTTGGTAAAATAAGAATATCACAAGCTATAATGACTACTAGTATGACTGTTACTTTTGGCACTATCACTGACATGTCTAGAGTTTTTACCTTGTGACAGGACTTGTAAAGAATTTTATATAGATTAGCTTTTAAAAACCCTTCTACTAAACACATTTAATAGTTACTACTATTATCCTACCTTTTAATTATGAAAATCCAAAGCTGAGGGTGGTTTGGAATCAAGATTATGAAGGCCTTCCCAATGGCAGAGCCCCTGCCCAACTAATACAGCATAGTAATAATATTCTATCATGTTACAAGCTGAATTATTCAGATAATATTGAGAATAGAGTAATAGTTGCGTCTTCTTTTAGAAGTGACACAAAGAGTGCATGCCATGAGCTTTGCTGTCAGAAAGACCCATATTTAACCCCTAGATCTGTCATCTACTATCTGTGTGATTCTATCATGAAATTAATCTTTCTGACCCTCATATCATGGTGCAAAAATTACCCACTACCAACTTTGGCACATGGGAGGAGCAGTATAAACAGTTATTGAATAAATTTTTAAAGTCTCTTATATTCCCTTAGGGAGTCAATAAGAAACATCAATCAACTCTGTACCCAACATCTCTATAACCATGACAGTTTTTAGAGGTATTAAATAAGAATGACTATAATAAGGTTAAAAACTAACATTTAGTGTTTAGATATATGATTTATCACTACTCTTTAATATAGCTGCTATTATTAACTAAGAATTGGAGAAGAACAGTGTTTTTTCCAACGTTGGGGTCAGAGACAAGTAGTCTGTGCATCCACTGGGGTCACAAGCACCCACAAACATAATAGAAGAGCAAGATATTCAAGGTTGGGAGAAACAAGATCACTGCCATTTTTTTCACACTCTTTTCCTTTAAATCAAGATTGCTAAGAGTCCGCAATAAGCGGTTTCTTTATTCCCAACTTCTTATTTGTGACTCAATGCAAAACCTCTTTCCATTCCACATCTTCACTAAAATTGCTTTTGTCAAGGGGAATCTCATTGATTCTGAAACCACTGGATCCTTTTCACTTTTTATATTTCTTGTACTCTCTTGACGTTTGACTCTCTTCATCACTCCTCATTCTGAATCCTCTCTTCTCCTTCCTGAATGCCATATTCTGCTGTTCTTTCTCTAGTGTTCCTGTCCATTGCCTCTTTATAGACTCCTCCTATTGGTTTGTCCTTATAAGGATAGGGTTCTTTTCTCGAACATTTTCTTTTTTTTTTATAACCATTTTTACTGAATTATAGTTAATTTACAATGTTGTGTTAGTTTCAGGTGTACAGCAAAGTGATTCAGTTATACATATATACATATATTTGTGTTCTTTTTCATATTCTTTTCCATTATAGGTTATTACAAGATATTGAATATAGTTCCCTGTACAATACAGTAAGTCCTGTTGTTTACCTATTTTATATGTAATAGTATATATATGTAATCCCTAACTCCTAATTTATCTCTCCCTCCCCACTATCCCCTTTGGTAACGGTAAGTTTGTTTCCTACTTCTGTGAGTCTTTTTATGTTTTGTAAATAAATTCATTTCTATCATTTTTTTAGATTCCACATATAAGTGATATCATATGATATTTGTCTTTCTCTGTTTGACTTACTTCACTTAAATGATAACCTCTAGGTCCATCCATGTTGCTGCAAATGGCATTATTTCATTCTTTTTTATGACTGAGTAACATTCCACCCATTCCACTATATATATATATATGTATGTACATATATGTATATATATGTATGTGTATATATATATATGTATATATATATATATGGCACATCTTCTTTATTCGTTTACCTGTCAATGGACATTTAGGTTGCTTCCATGTCTTGGCTATTGTAAATAGCGCTGCTATGAACATTGGGGTGCATATTTGCTTTCCAGTTACAGTTTCCTCCAGATATATGCCCAGGAGTGAGATTGCAGGATCATATGGTAGTTCTATTTTTAGTTTTTATTTTTAAGGAACCTCCATACTATTCTCCATAGTGGCTGCACCAATTTACATTCCCACCAATGGTGAACTTCTCCTTGTATCGCTACAAGTTCTCCCTAGATGATATTATCCATTTCAGTTGCCCTACCATTTATATTCCAAAATCATTTTCTTTGTCCCAGATCAGTCTTCTCCCCTCCGGAGACATTGTATTGACCACTACTAATTCTTTATTCTTTATTACTCTACACATTTCTAACTCAGTAAGTTTCAATCAGAAAGCATGGTTTTCTCTTTCTACTTTTTTTTAATGCCAAGATTCTTTCTTGATGTCCTAATCTTAGTGAACACCTGGTTGTCAATCCTGCTGATCAAACAGGAAAATCAAGAAGCATCCTTGAATCTTTCCTTCAGAATCTACAACCAAATCAAAAAGGTACCATCTAGTCTACATCCTTAGTAACTCTTAAATCCAAGCATTTTTTTCTGATTTCTTTGTTCAAGCCCCATCTTTTTGTCTTGTAAGTCTCTTCAGGAAACTCTCCTTCCTGGCCCCAGCTTTGACTTCTCAATCCATTCTCTACTTTGTAGCCATGGTGATCTTTTAAAACACAAGTCTGACATAATCACAATTTTGCATAAACTAAGTGGCTTACATACCCTTTAAAATGAATTGCTAACCTATTGGAATGCTTTGTTTTAATTTTAACTTAAAATCTCATTCTTGTCTACCTCCTTAAATGACATTTTTGCCACTCCTTAACACATTTTCTGCTCCTCTGTCCTGTCACCCAGGATGACTTGTCGTTACATGAATTATTTGTGCTCACTTGGCATAGGTCCTCTCTGGGGATCTAGGCTGCTCTTTTAGCCAACAGTGTCTGCTCCTTACCTAACCTCCTTCATGGGCTGAGCTTACTTCAACTTCAGAGTTTATCAGGGTCATTCTGTTCCTTCTTCCCTGAGGGTTTTTCTGACTGTTCTCTCCAGAACCAGGACAAAAGGTGCTCTGCTGTGCCCCAAGCCTCTTCCCTCACAGCACTCATCATTTGATATTGAAATCATCTCTTCCTGCTTCTGCCTCTGACCTGCAAGCTCAAGGGTAGGACATCCATGCTGTGGTTCTTTGTATCGTCAGCATTGAGCAGAGTGTTTGGCATAGAGCTGGGCTCAACAAATGTCTGTGTAATGAATGAAAGAATGAATGTGCTTAAGAAATTACCCAGTGACATCTGAACAGGTACAAGCCACTACAGAAAGTGCACTGATTAAGGGATTGGCCTCACTAAATCACGAAGTTAGAATCGTTTTTTGGAAGAAGTATATACTATCTCACAGAGTAGAAGGGAAAAGAGCAGATAGCAGGAAAGAATAATGGCTGGAATAAAGGCAGAGAGAGGAAAGAGAGGCACTGGCTCAGCTGTAGTGGCCAAGATGCTCACAATTATAAAGACATCAGAAGATGTGGAAAGATATTTATTCTTAATTAATTCCTATAAAAACTAATCCTGTTCATTATTCTCATCAATAAACACCCTTGGCTTTGTAAAAGAGATTCTCAATAAATACTAAGCCTTGAATCTCTTGAAGATCTCTGGCCACACATTCCTGCTGTTTACACTGTTAGCGTGTAATATTTCCTTAAGATGGCATGTTGAATAGCATACTCTAACCCAATGGGATGAATCATGTGGATATTTAAAACAAACAGAGCATGCTATTATATAAAATTCTTATGCTACTTTTGCTCATACCCAGCTTACAGACTTTAAAATCCAAGGAGAAGAAGCACAAAACCTATTCAAACCTATTCTAGGACACTTCATTAAAAGAAGATAAGTCAACCAATCCCTATAAATGAATGCATCTTCTGTTACCATAAAAGGGTTCTCCTTTTTCTATCATCACTCTGTAATCCTAGAAATACTTCCCAACTTGATGTGAGAAGTATTCAACTAAAAGTTGTAAAAACAGCCTCTCCTCAATGTCTCCCTTCTATTTGATTATTTTAGGAAAAAGAAAGTCCATGTAATGCCCCTTTCTCTTAATTTCTTTGGCTGACCTCCAAAGAGTAGCTGTCAGCTGGTGTTAGCTAAATAAGTATGAGCCATGGCCCATGGCCCGTTTATTGTCAGTCACTTGGATGGGAACATGCCTCCTGTATTAGCATTGCTGAACGTCAGGAGTTGGGACCATCAATATAATTTTCTACATTCTGACACCCAAAGACTGAGTAAGGACATCAGGAACTGTTATAAAAACAGACACGCAAAAAAACCCCATGGATATACTCTCTACGTTTAAGAAGCATTGTATTCAGATACAATTAAATCTCCCTTTATCAAGGAAGTCTTTTATGATTAACCTCATCTGCCATCTCTTACTTGGCAACCTCAACTTGTATTTACTTATGTTTAATATTTTAATTGTTATTGTTTAATATTGTTTAATATGTTGCTCTGTTAATGTAGTCTTCATTCATGTGTGTGTTTGTGTGTCTGTATGTGTGTGTTCTGTCTCCTCATTTAGACTGTCAGCTGATTAAAGATGAGATTTCTGCCTTATCTTTTTGTGTCCTTTCTCAGCTCTTTCTAGAGTACCACATCTACGTTAATTTTGAGTATATGCTAAATAAAAATAGAGAAATAGTCTTGCTTGTGATTCTCAGATACGCTCAGTTCTATAAATTATCATAATATTGTTTTCTTCCAATTGCTTAAACAAAAAGAGCCTGAGGAAGACATCACACAAAATTTCTCAACCTATAGATCATCCTTCTGAAATAATCTGAATATATCATCTTTATCTGTAGCCATATAAACATGGATGTAAGAATAAATATAATTTTATCAAAGAAGAGTAGTATCTACATTTTTATACAATTATTTTTTTCATTTGATATTATAAATTTTATTATTAACAATTGAATTTTTGATTATAAAATTGTGATTAGATATTTATTATACAGGAACTTATACTTTTCTGGATTTCCCCCATCAAATAAATGCACATAGTACTGTGTCACAAAGGAATCAATTCACATGAACAAATATAGCTTCAAAGTTGCAAGAAATTGTGAATTTTATTCAAAAATCTATCAATGCCTGGGAGAAAAGAGTAACAATTTCATCTAGGCCATCTTGCATTACATCTGCCTAGACCTCTAAAAAAAAAAGATAATAAACCAAAAACAGTATTGATTCAATCTTTTAAATATATAGAGACACAGGAGCATCTAAAACATAATGTTTTTTAAATGCAAACTTAGTTCTTTAATATGGGATGATCATACAACCTGGAATGCCTCTGGCAATCCTGGTTAAGACTTTTTAACATTTGTTCTAGACTTTTCATTTTTCACTTATTTTTTGTTGTAGTTGTTCTTACTGCTGTTGTTATTAACTGTTGTCCTAAAGTAGGTCAGGATGAGTTTAGCAGATCTCCAGTTAATGTTAAATCTCACCCAGTAATGTGGGAGACATATACATAGCAAAGAGATGTCTCATTTTAATACGTCTTTTTTTACCCTAGTCTGATACAATGTGGTCATGCCAGGTGCTTGCTGATAAAATTAAGTGCATCCAAGAGTGGCTAGGGACACTTCACTACTTCTGGTCTCTGGTGAAAGTAAGAGAAACATGTGATGCTGCTGCTGACCCCACTGGCCATGTGATGCACCAGCCAGTTGTGCCTTGGCTGATGCCACTGCCAATGAGAGCACAAAGCTGCCAGGAGCCAGGTCAGAGGGCAAAGCAGAAAATGATAGATTCAAGTATATCTGATATGTATGGGGAGAAAATAGAGGCGGAGAAGTTCTAACTCTTATACAGAGCAGTTTCTTGTCACATATTGTATATCTATTAAAATCTACATTCATTTATTTATTTTATTTTTGATTATAATTGTATTTTAAAATTTCACAGTAAGTCATCTTGGATTTTGAAACTCCATTTTCAGAGAAACATGGTGATGCACAAAATGCTCCTTTCATCAAATGTGGAAAGTGTTTGGTCACTAATTCTTTACATATTTTTCTGTCACCCTTATCTCCTTAAAGAATTCCAATTACATGTACATTAGGCTACTTGAAATTGTAACATATCACTTATATGTGGAATCTAAAGAAGCTAAACCCATAGAAAGAGAAGCTAGAATGGTGGTTACCAGTGTCTGGAAGTAGGGGAAATTGAAGATGTTGGTCAAAGAGTACAAACTTCTAGTTATAAGATGAGTGAGTTCTGGGGATCTAACATACAGATAGTACTGTCAATAGTGCTGTATTATAATCTTGAAAGTTGCTGAAAGAGTAGATTAGATTTTAAATGTTCTCACCACAAAAAAAAAAGAAATGCTAATTATGTGACATGATAGATGTGTTAGCTAAAGCTATGACATTAATCATTTTGCAATTAAAAATATATCACATCAACACATTGTACAGCTTAAACTTACACAGTGTTTATATCAATTATATCTCAATAAAGCTGGAAAAAATATAGACTCACAAATAGTAAATATATCTTGAAAGGAATGTTTTAGTTTTCAAATTTTATAATTGCGCTTTGGAAATCCTAACTTTTAGAAAAAATTTTGTGATATGGCCCTATGTTTACTTGAATGAATTTATACTCAACATTGGAATAGAATGAAATTGACAAGGTCTACAATTTTACAGTAACTGGATTTGGTGAATAATTCAAACAAATCACAAAATAAGGACAATTCATTTGATGAGCTCTGTAATGCAAAAATATTTGTCAAAAAAGGTATTTTGAATGAAGTAAAAAAGACAGACCATGAAAATATTTGGGCTAAAGTAGTCACACGTTTCAGTATAGAAAAAAAAGAGCATTAAGATGCCCTCTATTTAGTAGTATTTTCTTGAGTTTATGAAGTGCCTCAAATTCTATAAAGTATTTCTTATTTTAAAATATGATCCACAGGGAAAAGTCAATTGGAGGTATCGAGAACTTTAAATTATGAAAATGAAAGGCAATTTTGAAAAAGACAGAAAATTTTATATAGAAGAGACTCCATTGGGGAAAAAAATTCTTTTTTATTGAAATATATCAATGACATGCTATGAGAGACAGATATGATTAAGAAAACTGGATAGAGTATGTAAAATATTTACTTAAAATCTTTTTGTTTATTTTAATTATTAATATTCAGATAGTCAACATACTTTTAAAAAATTGTTTTATTGTACAATACATGAACATATATTTTCAGAAAGAATTTTTGTTTTGAAAATAGTTTCTGATTTAGAACTATTTTATAGGATGATATTTAGTAAATATTTCAAAGTTTTATGATTTTAATTATTTTCAACATAGTCTGCCGTTCATATAATTGCATTGTTTGAACAGTAAATTACATAACATTCTCACTCTCAGACCTACATGTGAAGCCTCAGGTGGTTCTGCTCCCCGCAATGTGTACTTGCTGTTGCCTTTCTGGTTCAACCTGAGCTACTACTGCTCTCAGGAAAGAAATGGCCCAGGGGTGGCAAAGCCAGAGAACTGTAGCCTTCTGTCCTGAACTCTGAAATGAGAGTAGGGCCTGTTGAGTACTGCAGACTTTTATAAGGACTTTAGACATTCCTCCCTCCCTCCCCAAATTATCAAGTTTTTCTGGAAAACATTTGATGTCTCATGATCAGGGAATGAAGAAAAGGGGGTTAAATCCTGAAGACACACACTAGTTAAATGCTTGTTAGACTTTGTGACTTTGAGCTATGACTATCAAATATCTTCTCATTTAATATTTGAAAGAAGACTTGAAGTACCCAGGAAAATGGTGACATGGGGAGATCTGTGAGAACACATCCATTTTTTCAATTGGCAAACATTGAAATATGTCTTCATTATTTTTTAAAAAAAGAACATATTTCTAACACAAATCTGGCAAACAGACACACACGCACATTATGTGTCTTCTTTTGCATTGAATATAAGTGATAAAATTTTAAATAATATATAAGCAAAGTAAAGTAAATAATTCCTAAAAGTAATCCACCATCTCAACCAAGCAGGATTTATTCCAGGAAAATTCAAATATGGCTCATTTGTCTAAACTATGAATATATATATGTCATTAAGAGATTAAAAATGCATATCTGACCATCATTTAAGAAAACCCAAATTTAATACTCATTCCTGACTTTGTTTAAAATTTAAAACTTAAAAAAAAGGAATAGAATATTTAAATAATGCATAATACCTATCTTTAATGAAAAATCTATGTTATACTTAACTGTGAATCACTAGACTCATTTCTTTTAGAGTCTAGAAACAAGCTACATGGTTATTACTCTTCAATACTTTTTAAGTGAAATCTGCTAAGTAAAATAGCACATAAACTAGAAAGAAGAGGAGATTTAGTTATTGTATAGAAGGAAATAAATTTTTCTTTAATTGCACTGTGAGATTAATATAAATAGAAAATATAAAGGATTAAATTGAATGATCCCCATAATTACTAAGTAATTTCTAAGAATTAATGATATAAATAATAAATATACATAAGGAAGAAATAAAATAGCTTATTCATTTGAAATCATGTTAAACCTTATTAGAAACCACACAGAGATAAACAGGAATTAAAATGACAATCAGTTGCTACATGTTCCTAGAAGTAGCAAGAAAATAAAAGAGCTCAATGTTCCATTGCCAGCAAAGTCCTAGTGAGGCTACTTACTACTAGTGGTAAGTTGATACATTTGTCACCAATACACTTACACAAATATGTAGAAGGGATAATTTTAAATACAAAGTGCGATTACTTTCCTCCTTCCTTCTTTGAATTCTTTACCTTTCTTCCACCATCTGGGTATCAGCCTTCCTTTTTGGTGCACTATGCCTCATGCTGGAAGACAGAAGTCAACTGAAATGCTGAGAGAAGGTTTTAAACTTACTCTTCCCCACCCCAAAAGTCTTATAATAAGTGTCATTTTCTTTCCCAACACTTATTGGAAGATCATGAGCCAAAGCCAGAAGGAACAAAACATAAAGGATTTAAAATTAAGTATAAAGCAGCAGAAAAAGGCAAGGTAGGACATAAGCAGAGTCTCCTCTTCACTGGGAAATACACTACATGTTCAGTCAGATGGTGAGAGGGTGGTGCTGTGCCCAGGGTTTAGACACTCTCTGAGCCTCTGAGTTATTGGTCCACCCTATCTTCAGCGGTCTTGGCCTTAGAGGGTGATATGGCAATATAAAAGATGAGAGGGTGTGGAGAGAAGGGAACCCTCCTA
Organism: Leucopleurus acutus; assembly: GCF_964270905.1. Lineage (NCBI taxonomy): Eukaryota > Metazoa > Chordata > Mammalia > Artiodactyla > Delphinidae > Leucopleurus > Leucopleurus acutus. The sequence goes on from NC_139157.1 coordinate 64,793,357, forward strand.
CACTGTTGCTGGGAATGTAAATTGGTGCAGCCACTATGGAGAATAGTATGGAGGTTCCTTAAAAAACTAAAAATAGAACTACCATATGATCCCGCAATCCCACTCCTGGGCATATATCCAGAGAAAAACAGGGTCCAAAAGGATACATGCACCCCAATGTTCATTGCAGCACTATTTACAATAGCCAAGATATGGAAGCAACCTAAATGTCCATCAACAGAGGAATAGATAAAGAAGGTGTGGCACATATATGCAATGGAATATTACTCAGCCATTAAAAAGAATGAAATAATGTCATTTACAGCAACTTGGATGGACCTAGAGGTTGTCATACTGAGTGAAGTAAGTCAGACAGAGAAAGAGAAATATTGTATGATGTTGCTTCCATGCGGAATCTAAGAAGAAATGATACAAATGAACTTATTTACAAAACAGACTCACAGACTTAGAGAACGAACTTACAGTTACCGGGGGGAAGGGTAGGGGGAAGGGATAGTTAGGGAGTTTGGAACTGACATGTACACACAGCTGTATTTAAAATGGATAACCAACAGGACCTACTGTATAGCACAGGGAATTCTGCTCAATATTATGTAGCTACCTAAGTGGGAAAAGAATTTGAAAAATATGTATAACTGAATCACTTTGCTATACACCTGAAACTATCACAACATTGTTAATCAACTCTACTCCAATACAAAATAAAAAGTTAAAAAAAAAAAGATTTCCTAACAGTAACCCTCTAATAATTTTTGGGATATTTGAGAGCAGTTCTATCTTGTACTTTATTACTCAAAATGTGGCCTGCAAAGGGCTCCCAGCCTCTAAAAGTAGACTTGCAATCTGCATGACGGTGGGTCCTGTCCAAGGCAAGGTAGCTAGGGTGGTAGAGAGATTGGGTGGGAATGGCAGAGGTTGGAAGGGGTCTCTGCAGACGGGACTGAGGGCAGTCCAGAGAGGTCTGATCTAAATGTGGTTCCTGGAATTTCTAAACCCCCAGAGAGTCAGGGGGATGGTGGATAAGCTTAAATCCGTACTCAGAGAGGAACTAGGGTTCAAGGGACTGGAGAGAATGCAGACAAGGTGTCGAGATTCATGGATCATGTGACCAGAGGGAGACTAGAGAGCCCAGACATAGCAAGAGCTCCCTCAAAACAATCTACACCTCAGCAGAGACCAATGGGAAGAAGAGCCATTGGTTCAAACACCCACTTGCTGATATCAGGGAGACTTGAGTGTCTCCCAAAGAATTACCCCCAAGGAAGAAGATAAGCATCGGGCCTAAATCTAACTCAGTATTTATTTTTAAAAACAGACATTATTTCTAAAGTAGAAATGAATGATGACCTTGAATTGTATGATTTTTTTTTATTTTTTCGGTACGCGGGCCTCTCACTGTTGTGGCCTCTCCCGTTGCGGAGCACAGGCTCCGGACGTGCAGGCTCAGCAGCCATGGCTCACGGGCCCAGCCGCTCCACGGCATGTGGGATCTTCCGGGACCGGGACACGAACCCGTGTCCCCTGCATCGTCAGGCGGACTCTCAACCACTGCGCCACCAGGGAAGCCCTGAATTGTATTATTTAAAAAAAAATGTCTATCAGTATAAAAAGAGGTCAGTGAGTTGCATTGATTTCAGTTATAGAAAAAGTAAGTTAAACCTTTGCTCTGTTTAGTTCAAAATTTATAAGCCTGAGATTTATGAGCCTAATAGCTTTTAAAGTCATACTCACTAAGCAGCAGTTTTGTGAGGCACTGTGATGGTATATAAAACGTCTTAAAACTTAGGAATTTTGCTCCTTGTAATCTTAAAAATATAGTTTTGGGGACTTACGTACAAGAATGTTCATTACGCTATTAACTATAATGGAGGGAAATGATGCACAACTTAAATGTCTATGATAGAGGAAAAAGTAATATTTTAATGCAGTTACTAGAAATTATGTTTTGTGAAAATATTTAATGGAATAAAACTGCTAACAATACAATATTCACTATGTAAACAGAATACCAAAAAGGTGGTTGGAGGAAACTGTTATTTTTTATACTTTTAGTATGTTTGAAATATTTAAAATATTCAATATTAAAAAAAATAAACTTACTATGTGATCACATAAAACTCCTGGAAGAAAACATAGGCAGTACCCTCTTTGACATCAGTCTTAGCAATATTTTTTTGGCTATGTGCCCTCAGGTAAGAGAAACAAAAGCAATAAATAAATAAATAAATGAGACTACATCAAACTAAAAAGCTTTTGCACAGCAAAGGAAATTATCAATAAAACGAAAAGGAAGCCTACTGAATGAGACCATCTACAAAAGCTATATCTGATAAGGGGTTATTGTCCAAAATATACAAATAACTCATACAACTCAACATCAAAAACCAAGCAATCAGATCAAAAAATGGGCAGAGGACCTGAATAGACATTTTTCCAAAGAAGACATACAGATGGCCAACAGACGACTGAAAAGATGCTCAACATCGCTAATCATCAAGAAAGTGCAAATCAAACCCACTATGAGATATAATCTTATACCTGTCAGAATGGCTATTATAAAACACAACAAATAACAAGTATCGGCAGGGTTGTAGATAAAAAGGAACTCCTGTGCACAGTTGGCAGGAATGTAAATTGGTGCAGCCACTATGAGAAACAGAATGGAGATTGCTCAAAAATTAAAAATAGAACTACCATACAACACAGCAATTCCAATTCTGGGTATTTATCTGAAGAAAATCAAAACACCAATTCAAAAAGATATATACACCCCTGTGTTCATTGCAGTGTTATTTACCATTGTCAAGATATGGAAGCAACCTAACTGCCCATCAATAGATGAATGGATAAAGCGGATTGTTTTACACACACACACACACACACACACACACACACACAAATATAATGGGATATTATTCAGCCATAAAAGAGAATTAAATCCACATGACAACATGGATGGACCTAGCTGGTATTATGTTAAGTGAAATAAGTCAGAGAAAGACAAATACTACATGATTTCACTTATATGAGGAATCTAAAAAACAAAACAAATGAACAAAGATAACAACACAGAAGCAAAGTCATAGATACAGAGAACAAAAGTTGGCTGCCAGAGGGGAGGAGAGTGAGGGGGGATAAGTGAAATTCATGAGGGAGATTAAGAGCTACAAACTTCCAGTTACAAAATAAATGAGTCACAGTGGTGAAATATACAGCTTGGGGAATAGAGTCAATTATAAAGTAATATCTTTGCATGGAGGCATGGTAACTAGACTTATTGTGGATATCATTTGGTAATGTACAGAAATAATGAATCACTATGTTGCGTACCAGGAACTAACATAGTGTTGTAGTCAATTATACTTCAAAAAATAAATAAATCAAAGAAGTCATAGAAAAAATAGATCAGATTTGTGGTTACCAGAGGTGGAGGATGGGGTGAGAAGAATTGGATGAAGGTCAAAAGGTACAAACTTTCAGTTATAAGATAAATAAATGCTAGGAATAGTGTAGAACATTAGTAATATAAGTAACATTGTATGTTATATATGAAAGTTAAGAGAGTAAATCCTAAAAGTTCTCATCACAATGAAACTGATTTTTTTTTCTATTTCTTTTATTTCATATCTCTATGAGATGATGGATGTTCACTAAACTCACTGTGGTCATCATTTCATGATGTATGTAAGTCAAGTCATTATGTACATCTTAAACAGTGTTATATGTCAATTATAGCTCAATGAAACTGGAAGGGAAAAACAGATGTACTATATAATCACATTTTTCAAATTAAAACATGTAATATTATCAAAGAGATGTATTTTCTTTTGTGAAAACAAAATCTGGTATAACCTGTGGTTTTGGGGACTATGGACTCTACATCTGAAACATATTTCCATGGTTGCTTGTTTTAAGGAAATTATTTGACATAGGTTTACCAAATCTCAGCTCAATTCCCAGATTTTTCTGGTGACTTTACACAAGTGAAGCCCATATTTACCTTCTCTTTCTCTAAGTTCCCAAGGTATACCTTGTCTGTGTCACTCAGTCTGGCATTGAACCGTATACAGGTAGCCCGGTTACCTCACTTGGTCGAATATGGGCAGCTTGTCACCGCTGCTCAGTTGTAGGCTGCTGAGGTTCAGACTAGAGCAAAGCTTGGAGCAAGAGATCTTCGATTTTGACCTGTATGTCTTTTCTTAAGCTCCAAACTCTGTCTAGCATTGTGGGTCAGAGAGTAAATACTTAATGCTAAGGATGTGTATTTTTAATTTAGTGTATTTGTGTGTATGTGTGTGGTTGTTTTCTCTCTGCCTCTATTTCAACAAAGTATTTTGCCAGATATCCTATAACTTCTTGCACTGACTTACACTTAAATGTCATAGAGAATTAATTATATTTTCCAGTAAACCAACACAGTACTCTCCCCTGGCAGAAGGAAAGTTCTCCTTTCTGAGGTGGAGGCGCAAACAGATTAATCATCTTCTTCAACCCCTTGTTCTAGAACATTGCCTGTGAGGCCCTCCAGCTGAATCATTCTATACCTCAGTTAAAAGGGGGTATTTTTAAGTTTCCTTGTGTGAGCTCAAAGGTACCCTGGACTCTCCGTACAATCAGTTTTTCTACAAATACTGTCCACTGATTAAGGATTCCATCATGGAAACTAGTGGTCTCCTTCCAGGACGTGGAAGTAGGTACTGTTTAGATACAGAGGAGATTTTCCTTACAGACTTTCCAATGGCATGGTCTTTTAGAAATAGAAGGTTATTTTGGAGGAATAAAATCATTCTATCTATCTTGCTAACTAGGTAGCTAGCTAGTTACCTTTTATGCCCCACCCTGGACCATTTGAGAGTAAGTTGAAGATAGTTCCCCTTTTCCTTTAAATGCTTCAATGTGTATTTTTTAAAATAAGAGCATTCTCTTACATCTCTTACATAACAATGCAAATATAAAAATTAGAAAATTAGCACTGATGCAAAATTATCACCGATCTATTATATATATTCTAGTCTATATATCTATCCTATATATCTATATAGATATATCCATATATCATTATTTATACCTATATTCTAATTCTGGGAAACCTGTACAATGGACCCCCAATTTCCTGCCACATTCAATAATGGAAATGTTGATCCTAAACTTCAGATAATAAATTGAGTTACTCAATGAACACCAACCATATATTCTTAATGAATCAAAAAGGTGGACTCAGGCATCCTTTCTACCTACATTCCAACAGTCACAACTAACAAATGTATACACACACACACACACACACACACACATATATGTATATATATATCCAATTGTCCTGATAATGTCCTTTAGAGTATTTATTTTATTTTATTTTTTGGTCCAGGATCCAGTCCAGGGTTACTCATTGCGTTTAGTGTCATATCACTTTCATCACCTTTAATGTGGAATTGTTCCTGTGTCTTTCTTTGTCTTTCAAGATTTCACCATTTTTGTAAGGAAAAATTCAGTCATTTTTAAAAAAGGATATACTCCAGAATTACAATTTCTTTTTAATGAAATGTTACCCACATGAATTTTGTGAAGGAGCCTCAGTTATGATCACTGCAAAAGATAAGAGATCATGGACGTGAGTTTAAAAGTTTCTAGATTCGTTGTGATCTGTCCTCTAGAGTGTGGGACAATTTTAATTTCCGTGTGGATACATGATATTTGCAGTCAATACACTGACAGCTTCCAGGGTGATGGTGTTAGAGACAGAAGGAGGAAGAAGAGATATTGGGAAAAAGAGCAAGAGGAAAGGAAAGAAGAAAACAAGCAGGGGACAGAGGTAGAGAAGGAAAGAAGAAATAGTGTCATTTTCTTAACAAAACCTCAGAAAGGCTTATCAGATTTACTTATCTAAGAGCTATCCTAGGGTGTTTTCACTGTTGAAGATACATTCAACAAACATGCTGAAAGTTCTTCCTTTTCCCACCAAATAAGTGTCGCAAAATTACAATCTTCCAGGTCTTCCCAAAATACCGCAGGGAAGAATATTTCTCTTGGATATTCACTTTACGTCAGGAACTCCTTGTTATATTCTTTTGTGGCAAATGCAAGTGCCCTGGAGATGTACAAACCTGCTGTAAAAAAAAAGAAGAAAAAAAGTGAGGGTATCTTGATTACTTTTCACGAGTTTTAGGAAATACTAATGGAACTATACCTGTGCTTTGAAAAATGTAAAGTTCCCATGCAGCAATGCCAGGTAAAATTCGTTTAGGAAACACTGGAATTTACGAAGACCTCAGCGGTTTTTTGGAAAATATTGTTGTTGGTATATTATTAAAATGTGTATATTAAAAAACAGTTGTTGGCATTTTACAAGTCACCTGGAATCATGGTAAAACATCTTAATAAGTCAAATTGGTTAAATTCATTTCAGTGACACAGTTCTGTGTTCTCCACAGGAAGATAATTAAAGCATTCTCTTGACTGGTGGGACAGCAGAGAGAACAAAATATCTTTAATAATTTAAAGATAAGTGATGAAATAATTTTAATTTTGCCCTACCTCTGTCGCTTTCTCGCATTACGCTATGAGTCTTTTAGTCAGGGTCAGGACCGGGCCAGTGATTCAGTTCTTTGTGTCAAGGAGTAAACATGTTCCAATAATCACTGAGAAAAATTAATTTTATACAGAGAATGGTTCTGAAAGAAATATCTTTTTACCTTGTTCTTCTTACATTTCTTAACTTTTTTAGGAGTTACTTAGTGAATAGTCATTTTGTTACAAGATGCTATTTCTCAGCAGAATATCTCTTGAGAATTGCACTTAAGATGCAGTAATTATTTTTGTCATTTTCCTATGAATCAGTAAAATACAAATTTAGTGTTACCAACATGGTGCTGCGGGCAATTAAAAAGACAAAAGTTATTGATAGCTAAATTTTGAAAACTTTTTTTTTTAATTCTGCACTGTTTACAAGATTTCCCTGTGCTCACAGTATCCCTGATATGCAACTGTAAAAATATTGGCTCAAACCTCCTTAAGAATTGCTTTGTGGATCCCACTGGTGGATATAATGACCTCTTTCACCTTGTCAAAAGGGCAAATTTGTCAAGCTCACAGTGGTCAGTACTCTGAAGATCATCCTTGAAGCCCAGAAACATGGACCAAGCAGGGATTCCGGACTACAGGTGCTGAGATGCACGGGCTGGACAGAGTCAAATAGTATCAGGACTCATGAACTGATCAAGGACAAAGGGACACTGGGTTTCTGAAGCTGAAGCCCACTTAGATTTCTCCTGTATCACTTGATATGAGCAGAGACTTAATTCTTTGAAGTCCCTGATTTAAGGAACCGAAAAGCAAAGGAATCCTTATGCTTGATCTGATCCTTGTTATTAAAAGAAGTAGAGGAGATAAAATACCTTCTATCGATTATAGAAGATTATAGAAGATTATATAAGAAGATTATATATATATATAATATAATATAATATATATATAATATATAATATAATATAATATATTAATATATAATATATATATTATATTATATATATATATATATAATATAATATAATATATATATAATATAATATATAATATTATATAAGAAGATTATATATATTATATATATCGATTATAGAAGATATAGAAGATTATATAAGAAGATACCTTCTTATCGATTGATGTGTTGGGGGGTCAGTATTTTAGTCTGTTCATCTGTTTTGCCCTCTGCCCTGATTTCAAAGTTCTCCTTCACTTCTGACTAGACTATCAGTTAATTCGCTGATATATCCTTTAATTGATTACAGTTAACTCTTTCCAATTTGAAAGAGACTTTGTTTTATTTCAATTGACTTATCATCATCCTTCATTTTACCCTCCAATTTAATTAAGAATGCCACATAAAAAAAATCTCAGAAAACGTACTGAAATAAATTAATCTAGTTTTATATCCTTTCCAAAGTAAGTAAGAAATCTGTATCATCTTCCTCTCCAAGCACAGTTTATCCTCTAATGTCTCTCAAAAACAGTTTCCTTTAAGAGATGAAATTCTTTTTCTTTTTTCCTGCCCTACTCAGATTCACTTCGTGCCACCAAGGTTCTAGAGGGTATTGATTGAAATGCTATTGCACATTATAGAATTCCAGTGACCTTCTGAAAATTTCTGCAAATTTTCAAGGCAAGAAAGGGTTGCGGCTTATGGTCCTCTCTATCTTTGAGCTGCTTTTCCCGCTTAATCCTTTTAGTTCTTGAATCTTATTGCTGTCCAGTGCAAGTTAATTCCATTTTTCAGGCTATCGATAGAAATGGAATAGTCAATCCTCCTCCAATAAATACTTCGCTCTCACATGACATTTGTGTGAGGTAGCTACATTTACTGAAGGTTTGAAGAGTTGGGGATATTTATACTACAAATATGCTAACAGTATCACAGTATTGAACACTGTGTTTAAATCTACTATATTCATAATGTTGTACTTCTCTGAAACGAATTCCCTCACCCTTCTCAGAGACAGGCTCTGACCTGTCTCCACACTACTATTCATTTTCTTAATATAGAAACATTCATGGATCTTTTTTATTTATCTCTAGGCTACCCATCTCCATGGGAGCCTCAACTCCTATCCCAAATGGCTTACTATCATTCATGAACAATGGCTTATTTTCCTTTAAAAATTTTTTTTAGGCTTATTTTCTTAAACAAGTGTACTTCGTCTTTAAAACACATGTTAGGAAATGAATGTTAACTATGAAGAGATTTTAAAGAACATTTTAACTTCCTTACATATGGTCAAAGACCCCGATTACCAATATTAACGTGGTTGTAGCTATGTTTACCTTTCACTACAGACGTCATATTTAGGTTAGCTAAAATAGAGGTTGAAACTAAACAAAAAAGGAGTAGTTTGTATTTCTCCTTATATCTTTCCTTTGACTTTCAGCCCGAAGGTCAGCTACAGCCTTCATTTCCAGCAATGTCTCTGAGCTCACAGTCAGGTGTAGTGACAGTATAACTACCAGCATCAGTATCAATATCCTCCCTGGGAGCACAGCAAAACTGTCCTCTTAACTTTGGGAGGACTTGGAACCTTTCAGGTATTTTTAAGTTCAAATAAATGTTGTGAGAAAAGCTGAGGATTCTGGAAGCAAACCTGTCTTCTTGAGACAAAGGCAATCAGCAGAGATGATCTGCCTTTAAATGGTACCTGATTCCCCCTTCACCCCCTCCCACCCATGTTTTGATTGTGCTGCTGTTTCCCAGAATATTGTGTGTTTTCCAAGAACACCTGACAGTTGCTACTACAACTGATAGTATTTACATTTTAAACAGTGTGTTATGATGTGATAACTACTGATAAACCACCAATGGAGTGGAGAGTACTTTTATGCAACCACTCTTATACATTTTGTCCATAATGCTTGAGCGCGTAACTAAGTCCTATCTCTGCATCTAGATACTAGTTATGGTTCCCTGACACCCAGCTATTAAGTATTGGGACTAATAGCTCAAATGTAACTCTGTATGTCAACCACCTGGAATAAATTTTATTATGATGATAGCTTCCATTTCTCCAGTTAATCTTCAACTTTTAGTTAAAACTTCCTGAAACTAATGATTTTGTTTAGAAGATTCAGTTCCATTGGGTAGGTTAGTAGAGTGATACTGGGAAAATTACTTAGTCTCTGGAAGTCTCAGTTTCGTCATCTATAAAATTGGTATAATAAAGCAGGTTTCTAAGGACAACTGTGTATGTTAAATCAAAGCATATATGTAAAGCAAAGGTCACTAACACAAAAGTCCCCAGGTTTGTCACATAAATAAGCAAATCTGCATGAGTATTAGAAGATAAAAATTTGCAGGGCTGTTAGACACATGCAACAGAAAAAGGTATTCAAACACAAAATTTGTCTTGCCCACACGAAATATTAAGGAAGAAAATCTGGCCAAAAATGACCTGTTATTTATAAAAATATGTAGCTTCAAAAATGTTTTCTCTTTCACTTGCATTTTCCTTCTACCTCCTGCCTTGATATATAGGTGACCCCAGGTCTATGAGTGGTAATTAAAGTGAAAAATAAAGATGGCTAAAACATTTTCTGTGTTCTTAAAGATCACTAATCTGCCTGGGGAGACACATAGCAAATGCAATATAACCAGGCAAGAGCCATAATGGAAATTGAAGAGTAGCAGAATATGTCACCCCAAATTATGACTGTAGGACTTAAGGACATGCCGTTCCCAAATATGCCATTTTGGTATGTTGATTGTTTTGAGCTGTAGACACTTGGAAAACAGCAGACACAGGGAGAATTTTTCTCTGAGCTCTTATCTGTCTAAGGACAGATCTTCCAAAGGGAGCTAGCTGATTTGTCATAAATTTTCTCCCTGGGGATTTCATCAACCAGGGAAGACTGATGCACTTATCCCAGGAGAGGGTACTGGAGTACAACACCACACCAGGCCTACATCTCATGACCCATTCATCTTTCCTAAAAATCACCAACTCTCCCCTAAAAGGCCCATATTCCCCTTCCCCTTTCCCTATTAAGATGATATTTATCCCTAAATTCTAAAGCCACTTCTTCAAGTTTCTCTCAGGTGTTCATGAGGTATACATGTTAATAAACTTGTTTGTTTTTCTCTTGTTTATCAATCTTTTATTACAGGAGTCTCAGCTAAGAACTCAGAAGGGTAGAGGAAAAATTATATTTCCTCCCCTACAAAATATAAGCCAATCTCCTATATACAATGCAATCATCAAAGAAGAATTTACTTGGAGTCATTAGGGAGGGTTTCATAGATGAGCTGGCATTTCAGTGGGGTCCTGCAGTAACATAAGGTAGCTGATGAAAAATAAAAGGAAGCCAACGGCATTCAAAATGACAGGAACCATTAATACAAAATTATAAGGAAACGAATATATGTGGCAATGATTCACCAACCTTAGAATCTTTTATTCAACTAATTAGACAATCATAGAATGCATTCTGCAGGGCCACAAGCAAATGAGGTAAATGCTTACCTGGAATCTTTAATTATTCAGCAATACTTTAAATTCCTAATGCCTTTACCAAAGATTTATTCCCCACACCTAAAGTAATTTGAATGGATGTTTCATTACATTATGTATTAATAAATTAAATTTAAAAACTTAAACTCAGCATATTTTAATAGGTTTCAACAATATAATAATTTGGGGAGAATCATTTGAGGATAGCCTGTAATTACCATTGACATTCCTTATCTTCTCACTCATGCCAGAGGGCACCAGTATTCAATGTTAGTTGTTTTACTCTTTTGTTAGTTGTTTTAAACTCCCTAAAGGTTTACTGCTTTGTGTCAGGACCCCATTACCCCTGATCTGGACTGTTATAATAGTCCACTACCTTCAGCCTTTCCTCTCCCTTAATCTACTCTGAATTAATTCTTCCAGAACACAATTTTGATCCTATTACTTCTCTATTCACCAACTTTTAGTGATAGCCCATTGCCTACCAAATAATACAGATAATTACAAAATAAATGCTGATTATTCATTGTGGTTCGAACTGTCCTTATGAGTTTGTGTTGGCAGATGAACCGGAATAAGTGTGAATAAGACATAAGGGAAACAGAATAAGAAGAGTGCTGACTCAGAGTCATTAGCACTCCTGGATTTAAATCATAGTTCAACGGTCACTTTTGTATGAATTTTTTTTTTCTTTCTTCTTTTTTAAATTTATTTTTTATACAGCAGGTTCTTACTAGTTACCTATTTTATATGTATTAGTGTATGTATGTCAATCCCAATCTCCCAATTCATCCCATCCCACCCCCACTTTCCCTCACCTTGTTGTCCATATGTTTGTTCTCTACATCTGTGTCTCTATTTCTGCCTTGCAAACCTGTTCATCTGTACCATTTTTCTAGATTCCACATATATGCGTTAATATACGATATTTATTTTTCTCTTTCTGACTTACTCTGTATGACAGTCTCTAGGTCCATCTACGTCTCTACCAATGACCTAGTTTCGTTCCTTTTTATGGCTGAGCAATATTCTATTGAATATATGTACCACATCTTCTTTATCCATTCATCTGTCGATGGGCATTTAGGTTGCTTCCATGACCTGGCTATTGTAAATAGTGATGCAATGAACATTGGGGTGTTGTATGACTTTAGGAGCTACCTAACATTTTCCAGTCTTGGTTTCTACAACTAACTTATCAGGTTAATTTTAAAAGCTGCCATAAAGGGTTGCTATATTATCTCTATAATGTAATAGATGCTGCAATATTTGTAGAAATGAACTGAACTGGATCTGGCTAAGCTGGCAAGTTCTGGCAGCACAAAAATAAGACTATCAGACAAATCTTCTGGAAAAGACAAGGAGACCCAGAGGTATACAAGGAGAAGGCATCTAGGCGGTAAGCAGGGCATCAGGAGAGATTGACAGCAGGTAATAGGAAGAAAATAAGAAAGTCAAGGGATTGTTATCAAGTGGATATCCTTGTAAGAAAGAGGTCTAGGGAGTCCATTAGCAGGAAGAAATGAACCAGAGAAGAAATTAATTGAGATCAGAAGTTTCATATAGCAGATAGATAGTACCCAGTCTCAGCAAATGGAGTTGCTAGGGCAGAACTCAAGTACCATGAGGATAAGACAGAACATGAAAACCAGCAATAAAATTCAGCTGATCCCTAGGCCCTACTATATGAATATGGGCATCTTTTGATTTTCCCTACTTAGAAGCTAGATCGGCTTCAGAGCCTAAAGATGGTAGAAACTACAGGCTAATGACATCTGGAATGAATAATATCACCTTGGGAGTGATGTTTGGACTACAGCAGAGATAAGGATCCAATCTAGACTCCTATGTAGTTTTCTTATTAAATTTGAATTGGCCACTCTAAGGTTTGTTAGTGTTATGAGGTTTATAAATATTCTTTTCATCTGTAAAAGAAATTTCCACAGTAAAAATATATTCTGAGTAGAGTCAAAAAGTCATGTGTATTCTCAGATAGGACCCTGAAAAGAAATGGTCTATGATAGGGAAGAAGATAAATGTATATCTAAGCTTCTAAAGTTGAGGTCAGTGGTGGAAATAAAGATGAAACCCCCAATTAAGATTTAAATCAAATTTGTTTAACAAAAATCTTATTGTGCTCCTGTCATTTTTATTAACTCCATTTTACATGTATGGAAGCTGAGTAAAGAAAGTTTAAATAATTTACTTCAGTTCATACGGATAGAAAGTGATACAGTCAGGATTTAAACTCAGTAAGTTTGGCTTTAAGTCTCTGTATTTTTGATCACTATGCTGTATTGGCTAATTATAAGCTAATTAATAATTAAATAGTGTCCATCAGAAGAAAACCAAATACCACTGAAAGCTAAATAAAAATAACTCCAAATGCATATAATTTCATTTTGCTGTATAATAAACCATTTCAAAACTTAGAGACCGGGCTTCCCTGGTGGCGCAGTGGTTGAGAGTCCGCCTGCCGCTGCAGGGGACGCGGGTTCGTGCCCCGGTCTGGGAGGATCCCACATGCCGCGGAGCGGCTGGGCCCGTTGAGCCATGGCCGCTGAGCCTGCGCGTCCGGAGCCTGTGCTCCGCAACGGGAGAGGCCACAACAGTGAGAGGCCCACATACTGAAAAAAAAAAAAAAAAAAAAAAAATTAGAGACCTCGATCAACAATTGTGGATTTAGTTCATGATTCTGTGGATCAGCCGAGTGGTTCCTCTGGTCTGGTCTGGATTAGCTCTGCTGATCTCTGTAGGGTACACTCAGCTGAATGGTCTAGAACAGCCTACTTACCTGTCTGGAAGCGGACACGTTCTTGGCCAGAATGCCTGCATTCTCTTCCACATGGCCTCATCCTCCAAAAGGTTAGCTGAGGCTCTACTCACATGGTAGTTTCAAGATTCCAGCCTGAATCTAGGATTGCAGCATGAGAGGGCAAGCCCCCAGATGAAAGCTCTTTCAAGACTCTATGTCAGTGGTTTGCAAGCTAGGGACAATTCTCCCTATCCCAGGAGATATTTAACAATGTCTGGAGAGACATTTTTGATTGACATAGTCAGAGGGTTGCTGCTGGCATGTAGTGGGTAGAGGCCAGAGATATTGCAAAATATCCTACCCTACGATGCACAGGACAATCCCCTTCAACAAAGAAGTATCCAGTCCAAAATGTCAATCGTGCTGAGGTTGAGAAACCCTGATCGATTTGGAGCACATTTGTTAATGTCCCGTTAGCCAAAGAAACTCACATGGCCTAGGTCATTGCAAGGGGTAAAAAATTATACTCCATCTCTTGATGAATAGAGAAGAATTTGTGCTCATTTTTGCAACCTGCCATTGCAATAGTAGTTATTTAAGAAAAAGAAGAAAAAATGGCGATGACAATAACAAAGCAGCAGCAGCAGTAGCAGACAAGCTCAAGGCACAAGTTAGAAGGGAATAAGACAGTCAAAGAGTATTCAGCACGACAGCAAACCTGGTAGGTTTTCCTTAATATTTTGCTTTCATTTTATCATGCTTTATGCACTCATATATGAATGTGTCTGAACTTTTCATAGCCTTTAAGAGATGTCTGTGTTTCAAATGGGGTTTTATATTATATTTAAAACACTAAAATAATCAACACCAATAAAACATTAGCTTATATATATACATACATATTTTGAAATATTGTAAATTGTTTTTTATAATTTCTATATTTAATGATCTAGCTATAGTTATATGAGGTAAAATACCTATAATGATGACTTAATTTTTTGTTAATCTGAATGCTTCTATTTGGACTTTTAGTGTCAATTATGTGAAATATTGTCATAATTGTTCATCATTATTATTATAACTGATATAGAGTTTACCTATAAGCAGCTAATAATTACATAAAATATTACATAGATGAACTCTATAAAATTGTGGATAATTTAACCATTTTATGCTTATGTAAATTGAATTAATATATGTCTCAGGTCGAGCTAACTCAAATTAAGATAACCTGTATAAGTTTTAAAAGATTTGGAACATCTAAATGTATTGCCTAAAAATTCTTCCTGCATGATTTGGAGACCCCAAAAGAACAACTTTGTTAAATCTTTATCATGCTAAACATATGTGACCATGTCCTGTGCAAATGAAGATTTCAAAAAAGACGTTAGACAGATATCACCAGAAAATTAAAAATTAAAAAGCAGCTATAGGAAACTTTCTATCTTTTCAGCCCGTAAATTTAACACCACAGAATAATGAGTCTATGTATGCCTGCCATCCTCCAAATATAATACATATGCACAAATGCCATTTTAATAAGGGATGCATTTACTTATAGAAGTGTAAATGTTTTTCTAGAAGAGAAACAAGTTCTTTCTTATAACATCTTTGCTTCAAAATCTTCATGAGAAGTAGTGCAGTGCAGTAGGTATAGGATAGCCCCTGGGGTCACACACCTGACATTTAATTTTTGTCCTGACTTTTTTTTTTTTTTTTTTTTTTGCGGTACGCGGGCCTCTCCCCGCTGTGGCCTCTCCCGTTGCGGAGCACAGGCTCTGGACGCGCAGGCTCAGCGGCCATGGCTCACGGGTCCAGCCGCTCCGCGGCCTGTGGGATCCTCCTGGTCTGGGGCACGAACCCGTGTCCCCTGCATCGGCAGGCAGACTCTCAACCACGGTGCCACCGGGGAAGCCCTGTCCTGACTTTCTTAACACGAGTCTAGACCTTTGTTATTGTTAAGTAAGTTCTCAGAGGCCTAGCTTACTAGTATGTAAAATGGGATAATAATCCTATCTGACATGTCTGTTATAAAGGATAAAGGAGATAGATATACAGAACCTTTCACTATATTAACTTATATGCTTTATGAATATAATTAGTTTATTAGTTTCTATGACCTTTGCAAACATTTGTGTACCAGAAATCAATATAGATCTAATTCTAATTCTAATTCTAATTCTGATTAAGTTTTCTACACTGTGATTTATTTTAGCTCCTTTCTAGTCCTGAGATTTCTAAGTTCTTACTGGAAGGAGAAAATGAGAAAAGTACTCTGGGCTCCTCCAATGTTAATTTACCTAATTATTCCCATTCCTTTCATTTTTCTCATCACTAAATTTCTTCCACTTTAAAGTCTTCTTTCTCACAATATAACTTTTGCTTAAAATATTTTTTTAATTAGACAAGAATTTAATATTTTTAACTTACATATTTAAAAATAAAATGGTTAAGTTAGACAATAGAAAATAGATTTAGGAAAATGTATTCAGAAGGTTAAGTAGTCTGAATCCTGACTGAAATACCATGTTGTGTTTTGAACACTTATGTCTGAAAAATAATGTAACTTCTTTGGCTAGCGCTTGGGAAAGACTCCCTCTGTTTTTCCAATGTCAAAGTAATTTTCAATTTATCTCAGATGTGAGAGATAGTCAATACGGTCTTAAATAAAATGCCGTGTTCATTCATTCTATCCCTAAGGAAAATATGATGCATAACCAATATTCCTTTTATTGATTACTTATAGTGTGTTAAATAGTCACATTATAAAGCTTGAAAGACAGAACCATAGATATTTGCAGATTACAAATAACTCCAAAATAAAATATTTCTGCACAAATCTTTGGTGACTGGCTATGGTAAGAAGGCAATAGGAATTGATGGGCTCATTTATCTCCACCTCTTCAGAGACCATTTCCTATTTTTCACCGACTATATTAATAGATTCTGCATGTTTGACTATGAATAGTCGCTGCTCTAAGACACCTTTCAACAGCCCAGAACAGTTTAATAGTATCAAGGTTACAGCTGTACTTGTTCATAAATAATTCATTTAAAATGCATTTTTTAATTAAAAAATAGGTCATATGATTCATTTTGAAGTCCTGTGAGTCGTGGGAAGATCATCTGGGGATGATTCATTAATACCTTCTCTAGAATCTGCAGTCTGCTATCCCACGTTCATTCATAAAGGAACTGAGTAATACTGCCTATGATCCCCAGGCTTTCATTTCGAAATTCACAGGGGCACCTTTGACTAGCACTTCCATGGATGTAAAAACAATGTGGGTTCACCATATTCCAAGACATAGGTACCAGCCATGTGGTGCTTGGAAAGCTTTGCCCATTTGTCAGGCTAAATTATAGTCCTGACTTGGCAGCAAAGAAGATAGGGCATCATATCTTTACTTGTATATAATATTACGGGTAACTGTAAACTGACAAAATAAAATAGAAAATAGTTTAGGATATCTGTGGTTACACACTTCTATTCCCTCACCTGAGGTCTTCGGGGGACATGATTTTAAAACAGAGTAGTTATTGCAAAGCCTGTTTTGAAAGATCACTGAAAAAATGGTCAATAACTTGCTGGTGAATAAGATTCTCCTAAGGTTTGGCATTTGAGGACACAGAGAGAGTATTTAGGAATCACTCTGGCGCCACACAGTCCACTGCAGGACACGTAGCAATCTGGTGACATCAATGGTTAATGCCCCTTTTAAAGCACAAGTCATCAGAGCAATTAGTTCACCTGCCAGAGATGCAGAGGTCACAGGTTTGGTCCCTCTCAAGCTCGTAGATATACATATACATTTATTTTGCAAGGTAACATGGCTTGGGTAGCATGCTTGTGCCATTTCACATGTATTTTCAAACTCTCCCTCTTTACTGGTTTTTCCAGCTCAACATGTGAACACCTCTAAGACTTGCTCATCTTGAAAATTTTAATTATAAAAATATAACTTTCTATTGATTTTGTATCTCTTTATAGACGCTGACTATATGTTTTTTCTTTTTTCAAGACAAGATCATGTTCACTTCTTTTCTTATTCTTCAGCTTAAAGCAGTCAAACATCCATACTACATTGCTCCAAAGGCATTGCACATGAAGGTCAATGATAGGTTTCAAAATTCACTGAACAAGTGGTGGTCTTTCTTTTGTCCCACCGCCCTAGCATTTGACACTATGACTCATCTGACATCACTATTTCCTTCTACCACTAATAGCTTTTTTAAAGTCTGTCTTATGAAATATTCTGTATTCCTTATATATCTGTATTCCCAACACTCTGACTCATTTTTCTATTCACTGTGTATCCTGGCAGATACCCATTTTGAAATTTCTTTCTCCTTTCTTCAAGAAACAACTTAAAATTTGTTAGATCCCAAATATACACCTCTAAACCAGAGACTCTACTAAGGTTTCATTCCATTTACCCAGTTGCTTATGGCAGATCTCCACTTAGCTGTTCCAGATACATCTTAAACTCAATATTTTAAATAGCATCATCATTCCCTCAATGTATTCTTTCTCCTCTCTCAGTAAATTACATTATCACTTGTGCTCACCCAAACTACAGAGAAAGTGGAGTTGTATTTAACCATTGTCGGAATACAGGCTGCTTTCAGCCTTCTCTAAATACAGGTGTGTCACCTTCTCCTTCCATCAATCCTGCCAGGTGGCCAGGGATACAACCCTCTTCTTGAGGCTTATGGATGTCTTGTAATGTTAAGATTGTGGAAAAATTCCACAAGGGATAAACGAGACAGGGACAAGAAACAACTTCATTTAATGAAGAGATATAGATGGGCCTCACTCCTGCTGGGTGAACATTAATCTGAGTGCTAACTCCCGACCAGGGGAAGATTTCATCGGTACCTATGACATGAGCAGCTAATATAGGTCTGGGCACAGAGTGAGCAGTCACAAGTAATGTTTCAATTTCCAAACAACTCTGACAACTGAAACAAGGCCCTTCAAAGAGACCATTTACCAAAATGCTGTCTAATGACCCATCACCTCTAGCCCTCTCTCTAGGGACTACTAAACACACTCATCTCCATTTCCTTCTCTCCTCATTAAGGTATGAAACCAAAACTAGACAAAATCTGAGCTTCCTTCCACTCTCCTTCACATTTCTTCTCTGGTAAATGAATACGGACCTGACTATCTACTAGAATTGAAGAAATGGGAATAACAGGAGGGAGAAAATCAGATAATATTTCAAAAGTAATTTCCTGTCACAACAGCAACAAGAATCATCCTAACCCATCATCTCTCCAGATATGCAATTGCTATTTCCCCCTTTTCCCTGCTGAGTGGTGACAATCTACCAACTTCCAGATCCTTGTCATCACTAAACAATATGAGCACCTGGATGGCAGTGTTCACCTTACCCCCAACTCTTAACAACACCCCAGGCAATTTCTTTGTCCACATAAGTAACTAAACCCTAGGAAATGTTCCAGTCCAAGACACAACTGCAACCAAGAAAAAAAATCTAGCACAAGGAGCAGTAAGGGATATCTCCAAGGGGGAGAAGGCAGAGAATTCATGAGTGTTCTGCTATTGAAATCGGGAACTCTACAACCAACCCAGGAAAGTTTATCTCTGCCAACAAGTTAGTTGCCCTAGGTGCCACTTCCATCCATTCAGACTGTAAAGCAGAATAGGTGAGTCCTTTGTTGATATAATATTAATATGATAGCATTTAGCAAGACCCAAATAGATAGTATGGTCTTTTGCTATTACTGACATACTGGAAATGTATTACTCAAAATCCATAGAACACTTGACTTTTTTCTCCACTTAGATTTATATCTCCAGCATATTTCTTCCACATGGCCATGGGCATTACATTCTGGTACCAGCTCTCTTTCCAGCTCCTCGTAAGTCACCACCACCATCCCAGTTTTTGAACTCTATGACCTCCTCAAATCTCAATTGATACAATGTCCCATCATAGTCTCCCTTTTATTTATCAGAATTGGTTGGTGTGTTTTTCAAATCTCTGCCAATTTGCCTATCCTTGTCTATAAACTTCTCTCCGAGATGAATTGGCAATCACGGGATATAACAACCAGTTATATGAAAATACTTCTGTGGTGATTTCCACAGTCAACCCAATCCCCAAGAAAACTTTACAACTCACTACATTCTTCACTTTCACTACAACTACGGTTTCTATCTTTGCTGCTTCTCTCTCAAAATGACACCCAGCAGAGAGACAGCACCTGAGAAAACTACTAGCTACACAGAGAGAACTTTAAGCCACATTCCAGATTGCCAAGGGCCAGCCCATAGAGTGTATTGATCAATATCTCAGGTGAGGGAAAACAAATGGGAAACATTTTCTGATTCTGCTCTGCATTCATGTAAATCATCCAGGCATAATGAAGGGTAGAGGACCTCAACTTTTCTCAATTGTAGAGGATACTAACCCTATGACCTTATGACTTCAACTTCCCTTCATCATACACTGTTCTCTGCCATGTCTGAGCCACTAACATCATGTAAATCCAATTCAAGATTAGAAAATACAAAGTATCGTAAGTTAAGTTGTTGAGTGAAGCAATGCCAGGTAGAGATCTCTGGTGCCTGCTGATTACAACAGACCTTTAAGAATCCATCTTTCTTCATATTCCAATGAAGGAATAGGTAGGGACGTTCCAGCTTTAAGAGAATCAAAGGGAAAAAATTAACTTTGAGAGGTGAAAGACCCCCAAAAGAGAATTTAGTGTCTAGTCTAAGATGGTCACTTAAAGCCCTTACGGTATAGTCCCATCTGTAGCTAAAAACCACTTAAAGGGCCACTTAGAAAATGACACCAGGATTCACATCTCTGTCTCCATTGTGAACGTCTTTCTGTCTGCTCTGAATTCTTCAGTCTTTGTGACTGTGCTTCCTTACCTGAAGAATTTTTCCTTCTCTTCACATTCTTTTGTGCTTTATGACTTGTTTGGAAAGTCTGCCCAGGTTGTGGTTCTGTTGCTCTGCTCATATTGCTTCTTCAGTTAGAGCAAATCTGGCTGGTGAGTGGGATGCTCTGTCTTCTCTCACTGTTCCCGACAGGACTCCACATGTATCTAAACAGGAAAAGTCTCCGCCATAGAGGAATACAGTTAAAGTTGCTCAAATTACTATGCTCCCTGAATAGATTTGGAAATTGAGTCCCTCAGGTGTTAAGTGGTTGGCTCATCATCACAATAAAAGATAGAAATAGAAAAGGTACAGCTAGTGTCATTCATGGATCACACTGATCTAAAGCTTAGAGGATATCCTTATAAATTACGAATAGTACTCAAATCTATTCACTACTGTACTGGATAATAAAGATCTCAATAAGGGACTTGAGGATGAAATAAGAAGATAGAAATAAATATCAACAAATATTAAACCTTGAATTTTAATTGAAACAGATAACTAGCACAGATGGGAGTCCAGGGAAGAGCATATCACTCCAAGAACTCTGAGAGTTTGACCAATGAAATCAATAATACAGTAAAAGCTAAAATATTTCCAAAACAAAAAATGACCTACTGTATTTAATAAAGAAGCCTAAAGTATGGAAATAGCATCGATAGAATAAACAGGTTCAGAAAAGCAAAACTTGGTGATATGTCTCACTACTTCCTTGAGTAGAGAAACCCTGAATCTGGGACATCTTCTGATCATCTCATTCCCCTGGGAGATACACTCTGTTTCTGAGCAGGGGTTGCTCATTAGACTTCTCCTTGAGTTGAATGAAATAGCTGTCAGGATTTTCCTCCAACCTGTCCTCTGAGTCTAACTTCATGAACTTACTCTCTGGTATCTAATTCAGTGTTCTTGATATCAACACACTAGTAGAGTGGGTGACTTCATTAGAAGGAAGACATAGTCTATTCTTCTAAATTCCTTCTGCCAAGGTGCACGTTGTTCACTATACGTGAAGAAACTGACTTTTGAATGGCATATCAATCTTGGGCATTTAATAAATATGTGAATGCAACTAACTCTGTGGTGCTGAAAATATTGCCTTTCTTGATATGCCAAGTTGAAAACCAAAGATTTCAAGGCAAATTCTCCTGAAAGCCTCACTACCTGGGGTAATGTAATTTGGGTCTCCTTTCTTAGCAAACATGCCAGTCTCGGTACACACATTTTCAACAGCAATGTAGCAGACTTAGATTCAATTGAATTCATCTGAAAAACTCTACCAAATTAGTCAGTAATGAAAAATTAATTAGTGAGTTCTGAAGTAATTAAAGATAGCATCGAAAGAAAAATAAATAACAGTCATAGGAAAGACCACGTCTGGAGACTTCCAGGCAATCCTAAGGTTACTGGTGTAACATTTAAAAATGAATTAGAGCTACTGTGATAGCTATTTGTAAATATTTGAGGAGTCATTAATTGCTAAAGGGTTTTGATTTGTTTTACGTGAATCTAAATGGGCAGAACCTAGAGTCATGGATGGTAAAGGGGGAATAGATTTTATTTGTCTCAATGAAATGAGCTGCCTTGTAGGATGGTAGGTTTCCAAGATGTAAGTCAAGTTAAAAGGCCCTTTTCAGAGATATTTAAAGGAATTCCTATATTGAATGAAAGTTGGGCTAAATGACCTTTAAGTGACATTTCAACTTGGAAGATTCTATCCTTAATGTCCTTAGTGGAAGATCAGTTAAGGGGCCTACATATTCTGACTCCTGGTCCAACCTTCTCTTCATTATTTTCTCTTGTCACCAACAGTTGTAATTTTTTTTTAGGACACGAAGAAGATATTCATTTATCTGCTTGCTTGTTATATATGTGTTTGCATTAATTGTGTTCTGATTTGAGTTGCATAAAAAAGGCACACCTTCAAAGAACATCAAATTGTTATTACCCATCCAAAAACACTCATCTGCATGACAGAGAAGGAAAAATGCCTCCTGAGTGTATCTTCTTTTCTTAGTCCTTTGGTATAATGTTCCATGGCTGGTGTGTTTGAAAATGAACTCATACAAACTATTAGACAGGCAATACTAACTGTTCATTCAAGGATTTTAAATTAAGCTTCCACAAGCAGCTCCACTTCTGATATAGCAGTTAGAGGATAGGCGATAATTTGTAAATCACACACTCAAGAGAAAGTAGCTTATGTGATCTGTTTTTGTCTGTATGGAACAAAACACCAAATACAAAAATGTTTATTGCAAAGTACCCTTCCTCATGAGGTTGAAGAAAATGGGACATAAACTTAGCATTCTAATTTCTGTAGATTCCGGCTGTGTATGAAACCATCTTTTTATCATCATCACTTCGTGATACACAAGTCTTGAGTTCCTGAATGACAGACTAATAGAGAGGGAGCGCTAATCACCGAGGCATAGGCAATTAAAGAGCAGAAGCCAGGGACGCAAACCAATTAACTGAATGTAAGACGTGCTGGTTCAATATATCCCACAAAATCCAGAGAGTTGAAAGCAGGAATCAAATAACAAAAATGGTGTAGGCGATTTGTGTGTTTGTTAACAAATTATATCAGAAAAAACTTATGTTTCTTTTTAACAAGCAGAGGGGACACTAAATTTTTAGATTCTAAATGAAGAAAACATTTGTTAGCCTCTGAAGTTTTTATGTATATCTTGCCTTATAATTTAGTATCTTTTCACTATTTTGTGCATGTTTAATTTCAATTTCATTTGGTTAATTTACATGATTGTGCTGTTGACGCTATCATTTTAAAATTCAAGGAATAACATACGTATGTATTTAAAATACTATAATAAGATAGTTTCTTTCATTCCTTTGATTTGGGGTTGGAAATACTCAGTTCTCTACAAAAGTATTTTGGTTAATATTTTTTTCACATCCATCGTATCCTTAAAATTGGGGAAAAAACGCATGACTTGAACACCCAAAAATCTATATATTAAGTAGTGATTTAATTTTGCTGTTGTTGTTCGGAAGAACACACACATGCACACACATTTGCTAAAAGCACATAGTAGGATCTCCTAAATGAGCAGTAATGAGCAGAGCTTCAGAGCTATTGTGATATTTATAAAATAAGATACATAATCGTTTTCCTTACACTATTTTGAATAATCCAAACCTTGTTTCTTATTTTGTTTCCTCCTTCTTTTCAAATTCCACTTCTGGCTTTTGGGAAGGAAGCAGCCTACTCTCAGAGTATTCACAGTCTCGCGCATGCTCTTGATTACAAGGGTAAACTTCTAGCCTGGCAGCCACTGCCTCAACCTCCACTCCCGTACCACTGCAGGCCTGGCTGGACAGTCACTGAACACTGTTTTGCACTTTACTGCTCCTATCCCTGATGCCAGCCCTCCCCTGCCACCCATTCCCAGGCTTGGGGACCACCAATTGCACACACAGTCTTGTTGGTATTTGGGTGGGTAGCAGTGTGGAAAGAAGATCGAAATGACCAATGTGATCATGAATTGCACACTTTATTCTGTAGGGTTCAAGACTCTATTAAAGGCTTTAAAGCAGATGAGTTCATGATAAAAGTGGTATCTGGGAAAGATAAATTTTCAGTGGAGTGCAGGAGGGATTGGGCATGAAGGGAGAGTGCGTAGGCGGATATATCAGGACACAAATAACTAGTACTATAAGGAAAGGATATAGCAGGATTACGACCTCTGCCCTGAAGTAGCTTGTAACCTTTTTTGGAAAAGAGAACTAAGGCCTATGAAATCATTTCTTCAGTTCTCTGGAATTAGCTGAACCCTGTTATAAAATAACGGCTATTTCATCATGTACCAAAAATGAGAACAACACACAAATATGTTAACATTCTGAAGTGTGTGGATGAGAATATCCCTGTCATTGTAGGTCAGGAAATGTAAAATATCAAGGAATGTGATCTTACTGAATATTTAGATTCTTGTCATAGATACCAAATGACATGCCTGAAAAAAAAAAGAACAAAAGAGAGTAAGCCTTAGAAGAATATTAAAACTCCTTTATGGAATATTAGCCCTTTTACAAACCCAGACATTTGCCTGGTGATTTTCCTCTGCATGTATTTGTTTAAGAGAAAGAAGTGGGAAAAAGAAATGGGAAGCAGTTAGAGTTTAGGGTTACAAAAACAAGGCAAGGGATAGATACACAGACGTGCTCCTGTTGCATAGAGTTTCTGCTGGCAGTGTTGTTGTCAGAATGTAAAGGGATAACAGGGAAAATCAGCATAAGAACAGCAGTCTTGTCCACAATGCCTTCATAGAAGAATAGCTTTGGTTCGTGAATAAGTGCTCTTTGTGTTTCTGGCTCAGCTATGCCTTTTTTGTTACCTGATTCAGCCCACATTTTACCTGCTGGCTGCCACCTTTCATATACACGCTAGCACTATTCCTTGGCAATGTTAGAAGATGTTGCTACCTAAGGCATCATTACGGTGTCAGTTTAGCTGGTTAGAACAAAGTGCTCTATAATCTAAAGGCACTGGGGGAGTGGTTTAATCAGGCCATTTGCCTTTATACAGAAAACCTCTCCCCCGCAGGGCCTGAGGCTGTCCTAGCTCCTGCCTCTTAGGGATAGTGGAGCTGTGAGGGCACTCCATCACCATCTGGAAACTATTCAGAGAACCTGCTATGATAAGAGGGTCATTTTAGGAATTTCTTCCTGTGGGAAGGCCACATTGTTTTTCCACTAGTCAAGTTGTTTGGAGCTTTGTTTGTCTTTGCTGAAAAGACTTAGGAGTAGCCTGTGTCAACCTACAATTTGAACAGCAACTTGATAATCCATCATAACACACCTGCTTCCCAGGTAGAGGACATCGAGAACCTCCTTAGCAGGTAAGTAATCACACCTGGTCCTGGACTTGGATGAGCTCCAGCATCTGTGGACAAGGTCAAAAGGTAATGTTCTTAAGTGGTACTCTACAGGCAGCCAGGAAGGCTTTTACGAGTATTGCTAAGATCAGTTTCTCAGAGCCAGAAAGAATTACAAAGTTTGCTACTAACATCCTTTATAGACATTTAGTTTGGTTTAAAACTAGATGTTATATTGACATGCTCCCTCCCCGACTTGTACACTGTCACATGCAGGGACGAAAACTCTGGATTGCTTCTTTATGTCTAGTCTGAAATAATTTCAATTTGCACCAATGTTGTTTGCTGACATTGAGGCATGTGGAAAAAATACTCTTGTATGAGAATGCAGTGAGAAATTTTAATTGATTATGAGGCATATTTATATGCCATACTTTGAAACATAATATTTTACATTTTAATTATGCACATAATCTAAAATTATAAAATTAGGAGCTCATCGAATTTACCTATTTTATTGAAGAAGAACAAGTATTCAGGTATATTTGAACTCACTATCGTAGCAATAGAACACAGGAAAATAATGGTCTGCAATTTTTAGACCTGATTTTATTGAATAAGCACCATTTAATCTTAGAACAAAGCTAATAAGACTCATGGATAGAAAATTTTAAAATATGGAGGTAAACTGGACTATGAATTATTATTCACTTCTGTAATCAGAGAACATAACATATAGAATGTCTAGCACTTTGTAATACCTTATTATGGATGATCATACAGTCTGCAACTACTGAAATAGATAACAAATATCCTTTTTAAAAAAAAATTATTTATTTATTTTTGGCTGTGTTGGGTCTTCATTGCTGCACGCGGGCTTTCTCTAGTTGAGGTGAGCGGGGGCTACTCTTCGTCACGGTGCACGGGCTTCTCATTGCGGTGGCTTTTCTTGCTGTGGAGCGCAGGTTCTAGTGTCAGTAGTTGTGGCACGCGGGCTCAGTAGTTGTGGCTCGAGGACTCTAGAGCGCAGGCTCAGTAGTTGTGGCATACGGGCTTAGTTGCTCTACGCATGTGGGATCTTCCCAGACCAGGGCTCGAACCCATGTCCCCTGCATTAGCAGGTGGATTCTTAACTACTGTGCCACTAGGGAAGTCCCAAATATCTTTTAATTGTGCAGTTGGGTTTACAAATCCACAGGGACCAGAAACTGAGATAAAACCCTAGCAGAGTTGGGAAAAGGATTGTTAGGGTCAGTAAACTAGGATTAGAGTTGTTATCACAGGAGCAGACAGAAGTGATGAGGCCTTGGAAAGCAGAGTGAGTTAAACATAAGTTCCACAAAAAAGCTAAGAGCAAATGATGGTTACTTCTTCAGAAGCTGGTGGAGCAGAAAAAAATAAGTTAAGATGACCTGCAGCAGAAGGAAATTTGTCTCTCTTGGGTTGGTCCTGATTTGCCCTGAGATTTGTCCTGATTCAGAATTTTATTGGTGAAATACCTTTGTGGTTAGATCAAGAGTGTTTCTCTTTGGAGAAGTTCTGCATTTGTTTCTGTCCCGTGTCCAAATTCATGTATTCATCAACTCTAGACTGCTATTATTACGTATTTTTTCAGGTTTGAGTTTATGAAATTAGAAAATACATGAGTAAACACTTTACCTTGAACAAATCAATGGAAACAACCACCATTACATAACGGAATTTTCGTTTAATAGAACTTTCAGGTAAATACTATAAAATAAGACTGTGAAATAAGATCAGTCAGCTTTGTAGAAAATCCAATGAATCTTTTAATAGTTAAAAATATAGTCTTTGAAATGAAACACTCAATAGATAAACTAAACTGCATATTAGACACAAATAAAGATTAAGTAAACACTGAAGAAAATATTCATAGAGTTATGTTTTAGAATTGATGAAAGATGAATCCAGAATGACTGAGTCCCAATCAGGGTAGAAACACTCAGTTACTTTACAGTGATACTAGAGGACACTAAAAAAAAGAAAAAAAGAAAAAAAAAAGTAAATGCAACAAGCAAGAAAAAAATATGGATTAGCTACAAGATCTAGATGGATAGCAAAATTTTTAGCAGAACCAACGGAAGTCAAAGACATAGAATAATATATTTAAATGGCATTTGAGCAAAGACTTAAAACAGATGTGCAAGATGGCCATGTGAATTTCAGAGGGAAGGTGTGGGAGAACATTCTGGGCCAAGGCAATGGGGCTACAAAGTCCCTTAGACAAGGACATGGCTTGTTTGTTCAAAGAAAAAGGTCAGAATGGCTAGAGTATACTGAGAAAAGAGGATAGAGGAAGCAGAAGAAAACAAAAGAAACACAGTGAGGCTATGTGGTGCCCTATGGGCTATAAGTGGCTGAAGTGTGAACCATGGCAGTGTTTTGAGCAGAGAAGTGACAGGATCTAATTCGCATTTTAAAATGATTACAGTGAGAGTCTTGAAGACAGTCTGTTAGGGAGCATGGGTACAATTACGGAGACCAGCTAAGAGGCTGTCACAGTAATTCAGGCTTGGACTTTGCTATTGCAACAGTAGAAGTCGTAAAATGTGTTCCGATTCTGGGACTACTTTGATGGTGGAGTCAAAGGGATTTATTGATTGATTAGATATACAGTGTAGCCAAAAGAGAGGAATCAGGGATGATTCCATGATTTGGGGCTTGAGAAACTTGAAGTATGAAATTGACTTCAACTGTGATGCAAAGGCTGCAACTGAATCCCATTTTGGGGAGGAAATACTACTTAGGTTTTAAACATGTTATGTTTGGTAGAAAGTTCACATGCAGAATGAGTTTGCTAGGACTGAGATCCTTCACCACCTTTTTCCATTATCACTTAACCCTGCCCTCACCTTTGTAACTAGTCCTTTCGTTAAATTCTTTTCAATTATCTTGTCTGAGATTTCTGTTTTCTGTTACAACTATGAATGATACAATTATTAAATGAATAATTGATTAAGGTAATATGAACTATTTCACCTGCTTGGGTCCTTAATTCCAGAATCTTTTAAAGTGTATATTTTGTCATAAATGGATTTTCAGAACTAAAAAAGAATCCCTAGAATTAATTAGTAGTATGCTACATGTATTTATCTTAATCAAATTCCAAATAGTGAAAATAATATATGTCACTTTAATGATATTTTCATAAATAGTAAATAAGGAAACATTAAACAGATGACCTGGAGTTTCACATGTTTTGTTCACAAGTCATTGTCTACTACTATAGGAATAATTATGGACAAGCAACATGTGTATTTGTGTGTATTGGGGATTTTTTGTTTTGCCTTGCTTTGTTTTGTTTCTTTCCCAGGCAGAAAGTCAAAAATGACGTGTCCTGGCAGAATCTAGGAACGCTGTTGATCACATTCCTATAAAGAAAGAAAAAGCTAATATACACAAGACAATGCCCAACATTATAATTGACTGGCAAAGAGAGATTTTCATAACATGAAGCATTGGATATTTGGGGAAAATTGATGCAAAAATGTGGAATTTGTCAATTAGCTCCACCGAAATGTGAAACAAACGATCTTAAAGCTAATGGATGTCTAGTCTCCCCCAAGGGATAAACTTGAGCCTTTATCTTTTCTGTTTCATTTCACCTGTGAATTAATACACATCTTCCAAGCCCTCATCTCCCTGTTCCTTGTTTGTGAGACAAAGTACAGGGCGGAAGAAGCATTCTCCTGCAATACCACTGTTATCCAAAACACATGCAGCTCATGTTTTAACACCTCTTCAGACAATGCCCCTTGTAGGTGTCATGTTCCATAAAATATTTGCTCTCCAAAACTCAGAATGAATTAAAGAGAGAAAGAAATAAAAGCCATACTTTTTAGAACTACATTTATATTGATATTTAAACACCCAAGTGAAAGAGATTTACATAAAAGAATATGACCTACATGATATAATGTACATGAGTGAAAATTGCTTTTCAGTTCTTCATAAAATTTTAGCTTGACTGACAGGTACAATGTAAAAACAATATGCATGCTCTGCTTTCATTTAGATTTTCATTCTCCCGTGTCACATGGGATTGTTTTTTTTTTTCCCAGTATTTTACCACAGCAGTAGTCACTTCAAAGCACATTAGTGCTGTGCCCTTATGTGATATAAACAAATATGTGCTAGAACACTGAATTCTCACTTTAACCCTTGGCCTAACAGGGGTTAATATAACATTTTCCTCGTTTATATGAAAAATGTAAACTAGAGGTTTTGCACACCACGTCACATCACAGAAAGTCAGCTCTCTACACAAAGTCACCAAATTTTATCAAGTATGTTTCATACTCTAAGAATTGAGAACTAGTGTCTTTACTTAATAATATGCACTTAATCCTAATATATGAGCTCATAAATATTTACTAAGTACTTAACGCATGCTAGACAAAGTACTAAATAGACGGAAAACAAATAAAAAAGGATAGGTTTTTTATGGTATAATGGGAAAGAAAAATGCATAAATCATAAATTAAAAATTTCCATATAATGTGTTGTGTTAAAATACGTGTAGGGAGGGTTGGGTAGCCACAGAGGAGGGCTGCTTAACTAAATCTGAAACTTCAAAGTAAGTTTAATGAAAGAGATGATTTTATATTATTTGCCAAATATCACACAACATATATCTAAGGTATTCTGGAACCCAGAAAATTAAAACTTTCTAAGCTAGAATAAAGTTTCCCAGCTTTTAAAATGTTAACAATTTATTAGGCATAATTCTTTAAGATAATTTACTCTTTCTTGAATACAATAACTTTAGGATTAATGTCTAGAACTATTTTCAATGATGTATAAAATAAACTGTTTTTAATGATGAAATAGATTTTTATGGATAAATAGATATGGTATTTTATGGACTATTGTGATATCAAAATGGGTACTTCTGGCAGGGATTCCTGTAAGGGACTACTAGAATAATTAAAGTGAGATCAAGGATAAGCTCTAAACTAGAACGGTAAATACATATGTGGAGCTTGCTTGAAATCATTATGTGAGTTTCTAGGTAAAGGTGGCAGAACTTACTATATATGGCAGGATGTGGAGGTGTGAGGAAGCGCTCTGGAGTGGCTCCCAAGCCTCTGACTTGGTGGAGTAGACGTGTGGTGGTGAGGAATGCTGATGGAAGGGCAGTTTTAGGCATACTGAAGTGAAAGACGGTGTGAAATAATTCAAATATCCTTATGATCTAAATCTCAGACAAATCGTCGTTCAGGAAGCATTTGAAAGTTATCTACATGCAGATGATAGTTAAAACTGTGAAGATACATGAGACCATCTGAAGAAGATACACAGAAGCAAATGCTATAAGCCAAAGTAGGAACCCAAAGTAAGAATATTTAAGGGGCAAGTGGCTGGGAGAGTATCAGTGTTCACAGTGGGAGGGAGGAGAGAAAAATAGAACAATCAGTATCGCAGAGACACATGGAAAACCTGGAGAGAATACATGGAAGTCAAATGAATAGACAGTTTTCAGAAGAAAATCGGCAGTATCCATTGCAGCAGAGCTATGCAGCAATGTTAGGGACCAAAAAGCAGCTATACATTTCCATTACCAGGAACGGAAGACTAGAGAATTCAGGCCAACATGATGGAGGGAAACAAACAAACAGAAAAAACTGGACTAAATGAAACAAAATGAAGTCATCAGAAATTTAACAATCTAGTGAAGAAGATACGGACAGTAAATAGAATAGTTGATTTTATCCACTAATTTTACCTACTTTTAGTGAACCGTGAACAGTTACAAGTAACAAGATTTCTTGTAGGAAGAATGAATATCTTCTGATGAAGCCAGACAGAATTAGAGAATTCGAGAAAACTCACACTAATAATCTGCCATGAAAATTGTGACATATTGACACATTTCCATGTTCTTTGGTATTTCTCCATGCTTTGCTCTTCTGAAGGGTGGGTAGACAGCACTCACACATTACAACTTATATGAGAACTCTATTCAAATATAAAATTCTGGAAGAGGAAGTTCCTCTTTGTTGTTTTTTCTGTATCAGAAGAATTATCTTTCCAAGGGGACTATTTTAAAAAGTGACTATAAGGACAGAGTAGAACATGCATAGAAAGTTTAGCTCTGAGTGTAATATAGTGAATGCAGCTCTGGACAAACATAAAGATTTTTTTCCTTTGATTCTGAATGTGAAATTTGAAAAAAATATTATTCTGTTACCTTAAGTAATATTTTTCCAGAGGCTTTAATTGATTTTCCAATTTAGCTTGTTTTACAACATACGGAATTATTAGTGTAGAAGCAGTGAATTTTAACATCCTTAAAAAGTAGCATTTTTAAGAACAAATAGGTAACGATGCCATAATTCCCCACCAGAAGCTTGTACTAATGTATATAAAACATGAATTTATATGAGACACATTTTGTGAATGAAGAAATAAATGAATTTTACGAAAAAAACTTACTTTTGGGGGCTTCCCTGGTGGCGCAGTGGTTGAGAGTCCGCCTGCCGATGCAGGGGACACAGGTTCGTGCCCCGGTCCGGGAAGATCCCACATGCCGCGGAGCGGCTGGGCCCGTGAGCCACGGCCGCTGAGCCTGCGCGTCCGGAGCCTGTGCTCCGCAACGGGAGAGGCCACAGCAGTGAGAGGCCCGCGTACTGAAAAGAACAAAACAAAACAAAACTTACTTTTTGGACTGTATGAAGAGAAATGAGGGTGGGCAGTTATTTGTACAATATCAAGTATAAATGATAGGAAGTAAAAGACAGAGAGGAAAAAAGGATGTCTATAAAATCTCATTTAGGGAATTTCACTGGCGGTCCAGTGGTTAAGACTCTGGGCTTCCACTGCAGGGGGCACACGTTCTATCCTTGGTCAAGGAACTAAGATCCTGCATGCCTCCCCACACGGCCAAAACAAACAAACAAAACTTCACTTATTAAGCAGAAACTTTTTAACTGACATAATTGACTTACATTCTTTTATATATAATAAAGGTGGTGTACAGTGAAATGAATAGATAACGACTTCTCAACATGTGCCTTTTATTTACTCCAGCTCATCCCCACCTAAGGCTCTAATTACCATCTAATTGCCACAAACCCACTTTCAAACTCACATGCTACATCCTGCACCTCTCCTATAGTTATTTAACGCTAGCATTTGCCTATCTCAAAGGTACTTCCAACTTCACCTAATATCAAACACATGATCTTTCTGCATAAACTGGCTCTTGTCTAGGGGCTCCTATTTCCATGAACGGCACAACCATTTACCTAGTTTAGGAAGCCAGAAACCTGGGGTCATCTTTGACATCCTTCTTCCCTTTTCTATTATTTTAAGGTGTTATAACTATGTGCGTCTTTTACTTCAAAAGCTATTAATGATTTTGCATTTTGTTTTGGATATATGTAAATAAACATTAGGAAAATTCTATGTCAATAGTTCCAATGTTCACTGTCAAGCCTACTTCCTCCTTAATCCCTCTCTCTGTCTCCATCTCTCCCTTCCTCCTTCCCTCCTTCTTTTCCTCCATTTTCCTTCCTTCCTCTCTTCTTTCTTCTTTTTTTAACCTTTGCGGTGGCTGTAACTTTTTAGTAGTTACATTTTTTGGTGGATTTTTAATGGATTCACCCATTAACTTACACATTCATTCAACAGGTATTTGTTAGGCACCTACTTTGTAGATTGCACTATGCTGGGGGATTCATATCTCAATACAAATTACAATAATCCTAAATCATAATTTTCAGCAACTCTTTGAGGCTCTATTTTAAAATGATGGTTGAACTGACTTTAAGAAAAGACGAATGTGCACACTCATTCTGTCCTATTTTTAGATGTTCCATGGAGATGCCTAAGAATTGTGTTTGGACTGACTTCCAGACTATGTTATGCATTCTTTCATTCAACAACAATTATTCATTCAATAATTGTTATAATAATAAGCATTATGTGACCAAACCTGTGTTGGAACTAGAATACAATGATGAATACAACACAACTCATACTAGAGTGTGAGTAAATAAAAAATTAAAAATATAAAGAAACTAGGACTTCAACTATCCTGTGATAGAATGTACAATGCAAATAGTTGTAAATTCCCTGGAAAGAGAGTGTCTGGAAACACTTCCTGGTTAGGAATTTTTTTTTTTTTTTTTTTTTTTGCTCATGACTTGTGTGGTTAATCAGGAGATTTTTCTCTCTCTGAAGTAATATCAGAGTATTCTCCTTTTCACAACTGAGCTTCCTGTGCTTAACCTAGTCACTTAGGTAGGTATACAGTATTCTTAGAAGCCTCTCTTGCATTACGTGGTTAGTCAGTGAAAAGAAAAGTCCTCACCTGGTTACAGCAAGTGATATGATGGGTCAGGAAATAGATATCAAATTTAACCTGCTGTGAACTTTTTCTATGACCATTACTATTACTAGCAATAGTAATAATATCATTATTATCATCCAGAATTGGAATTTTCCAAGTTAGAATTAAGTCCCTTCCTCCTAAACCACTATAGAAGAATCCTTTGAAATCAGGCAAGTATCAATAGTTGTCAAGTTATCAAAGTGGTCAGAAATATGGTAGTCATGTTGAGATGGGGAAAAGATACCAAGGAAGCAAACTAAAAAGGAAAAGCAGGAACCAATGTAAATAGGTCTGGATATCAAGCCAGTTGATGTTGGGCCCACGTGAGAATGGATACAGGTTGTCCAAGCCAAAGTTAGAATAACCAAAACTAGTGTTGAGAGGGGCAGGGAAATCACTCAAGAACAGAGCCATAGATTCAAAGGAAGATCACAAATTGTTCCTCAAAATAGAGGAAGTGGGGCTTCCCTGCTGGCACAGCGGTTGAGAATCTGCCTGCTAACGCAGGGGACACGGGTTCAAGCCCTGGTCTGGGAAGATCCCACCTGCCGTGGAGCAACTAGGTCCAAGAGCCACAACTACTGAGCCTGCGTGTCTGGAGCCTGTGCTTCTCAACAAGAGAGGCCACGACAGTGAGAGGCCCGCGCACCGCGATGAAGAGTAGCCCCTGCTTGCCACAACTAGAGAAAGTCCTCGCACAGAAACGAAGACGCGACACAGCCAAAAATAAAAATAAATAAATTAAAAGAAGGCTCAACATTTAAAAAAAAAAAAATAGAGGAAGTGCCTCAGTGATTTGTCTCCTAACTTTAAAATGGAAGTCCACCATTGTGGAAAAGCCATTTGCCCATTAGGTCTCAACAAATCTTGTCCTGAAACCAAATAGAAAAATTTTGCTAGCCACATTACTTCATAGAAGGATTAAATCTTCCATGCTCTAACTTCTATTATGGTGTGTTTTTCTAGTATATCACTCTACACATGGCTGCAAGTATGCAAGAATGCAAAAACAATACCTACAATAACTTATGAATAACTCTGCTAAAGTAATTATAATAATGATTAAATGATTTTTAATTAATTTGTGTAAAAACATATAACTCATTTCATCCTTGTATGTGCCACAAAACCCTCGTGGGAAATGTATATGCTAACATGTAAACTTTCATTCAATGACCTGTCCACAAATTATAACTTTACTTAATTCCATCTTCAATATCACTTCAAACTATGCATCTCTTTTATGCAGAGAAACACCTCACTGAGCAATGCCCTAAAGCAATAAAAATAAATAATTTTTCCATAATACAAGAAAAGATTGGAAAATGATGATGAGGAAAAGAGAGTTAAGGCCTCAGTCTGTCAAAGAAAAACACCGTGTTCTTCAGTAACTCCAAGTCTGAAGAGAAGAAATGAGTAAGTACAAAGGCATCAAAGGAACCACATGTCTTACCTTGCTGTCATCTTGTACCTTCATAAGATGCGACCCCCTCAGCTGCAAGCAGCTCCCATGAAAGCAGACAAAAAGGGCAAAAAGATCAGCACCACAGCCCTCCTCCTTGACAGGTGAATAAAAGCGGCACTTCTAATGCTGTTACTAATTTATTAAGTATTCCAAAGTTAGAATTTAATCGGAATATTTTTGTCACATTATCCATCACCAACTCAGAAGAGATGGGATTTTCTTAAAACAGTTGCACAGTGCAGTGCCTTAGGCAGGCTTTTAGACATTTCAGTTTGTCACAATGGACTAGTTCCATTTTTATGATTTAGTTAATTATGTAACAAGCTGTGAAAAATGCGAGTGACCCCATGCCTAGTTCAAGGAACGTGTCAAGGTCTAGTGGCTAAGTTACTGAAAACTGTTCTCATTTGCAAATACTATTTTTTTAATTCCCACTTTTCTCTTTTCCTTTTATAAATTTCAGATTTCATATGTTAAGCAAAAGTCAAGTTAGAAACTAGCAGTTCATTTATATAAAGACAAGAAGAAAATTAAAAAGTCACATGCGCAGTTTAAATGATCAAGTTAAATAAGACACAATTAGGTGAAAAGATAATTAAGTGTTGAAAACGCGATGATCCATTTGACAATGGGAGAATAGAAGATGCAGAGAATTCCAAATACAACCTCCCCATCTAGAAATCACATTTCATATTCCTTACAAGAGAATATATGCATCTGATTAGTACTATGCTAGTTTAAAACAACCGGCCATTTACTTAAAGCAAACTAATATTATATAAGATATACACTTTATAATCACATAGACTCAGGGACAGTATCTTCGATAAAAATCATGCATCATAGAAATAGCAATAGAAAATAAAAATAGCAGTGTCTTGTCTCTACTCTGCTTTG
The DNA here is from genome assembly GCF_964270905.1 of Leucopleurus acutus. Taxonomy (NCBI): domain Eukaryota; kingdom Metazoa; phylum Chordata; class Mammalia; order Artiodactyla; family Delphinidae; genus Leucopleurus; species Leucopleurus acutus. The sequence continues at coordinate 64,829,575 of NC_139157.1, forward strand.
ATTTTGCATGAGAGCATTATTGTTACAATCTCAGGCTGCCCCATTAATTCCTTCTTTCAAAGCATTTAAAATTTTCACTCATCTTGGCAGAAAAGTAGCAAAGAAAAGAACTCTAGGAATAACTCAAAATATAATTAATAACACATCTTCACATTCATATCAAAACATATTCATCTCTATGACATTTTGAAACTAAGATGTTCTTTTGAGTCAGAAGATCTAGGTTCAAGTAATTGATAGAAGCATCTTGGGTAATCTCCCTGAGCTGTGGTTTCTGCAGCTGTCAGTTTGGACTAATATTTACCTTACATGATTATTGTGAAAAGAAAATGTTAAGTTGTGTAAGATCAATAATTTAGGACTGTATTAATAAGACTATGTGTTACACTGGCGTAGATTAGAAGTTAAGGCTAAAAAGCAAATTCTCTGACACATTGAAGGAGATCACTGAGCAACAGAGCCTCACGAGTATATTGCAACCCATTCCAGGTAGGTATCAAGAACTACAAAGTAGCCATTGAATGACTCATGGTACCATTCAGAAAAAAAAAGAAAGAATGGCACCCATCCTTCAGAAACCTCAAACTGTTACATATCTTAAATAAAAACAAATTAGGAGAGACATTATTGAACCGGCAGTTAAATGGATCAGGGGAAGTATCACATCTTTTGCTTCTCTACTTTTATAATTTTAGACATTCTCTGCTCCCAGCACTTAATCACCATGCTCTAAAGACTTTTAAGTGGAATATATATGCATTGAAATTCAATGCTGAAATATAGACAGTGACCTTGTCACAAAAAAACAAAAGTGTAGCCCTTCTGTGCCAGTCAACGTATCATCAGTTTATGGCGAGTATTATACTCACAGATTGTAGTGTTCTCTAAATGACTTTCTAAAACACTGAACAGGAGACATACGTACTAATACTCTTCAACCACATGATTTATATGAAAAGGAGAGTGGATGAGGGCATTCATTTAGTTTCTTTCTTTAAAACAGTGTTTTTTTTCAACTTAAAAAATGTGATACACAAACATTTTTTATCTAAAAGCATAACAATTACTATAGGAGAGAAGATTTTCATTGTTTCACTTTCGTATGATTAGACTAAAAAATATTTTAAGCTATGCTGCAAAATGAACGTGATCTTTAAAAAAGTGGATGTGGACGTCCCTGGTGGCTCAATGGTTAAGAATCTGCCTGCCAATGCAGGGGACATGGGTTCGAGCCCTGGTCTGGGAAGATTTCACATGCCATGGAGCAACTAAGCCCGTGCACCACAACTACTGAGCCTGTGTGTCACAACTACTGAAGCCCGTGCACCTAGAGCCTGTGCTCCGCAACAAAGAGAAGCCACCTCAATGAGAAGTCCGCTTACCGCATTGAAGAGTAGCCCCCTCTGGCTGCAACTAGAGAAAGCCTGGACACAGCAACGAAGACCCAAGGCAGCCAAAAATAAATAAATAAATATATTTAAAAAAAGAAAAAGCGGATGTGTGTAACATCATTATTTTTAGAGTTTACCTGACATTCTCCTAAAATGAATTTAGCTGTGTGTGTATAATAAATTAATTCAGAATCCACATGCAGAATCTGTTTTCCTGAGTGCCTGCAAAGTCTGCAGTTCTACTGTTGAGACCATGTTGAAACTTAATTCATTAACTCCTTTTAATATTGCAGCATTAGTCTTATAATCTATTTACAACTGACTTTGTTTCCAAATGAATTCAAATGGCCAAATGTGATCCATTATTTATTATCAATCAATCAACTTACTGTATATCCAGAACCTTCCAGATGTGCTTGTTTATGCCTCATTTATACCTACTGACCAGGAATCGTGTTTATGTACAAACCGGAGCATTAGTATATAATTATTAATGATACCTCTGCTTACTGTTGCTTTAGCTCTGGCACCTTCTGAAGGTTCAAGTCACCTTTAATGGTAAGTTAACGGAATTTAGAAAAAGAACTTTCTCTGTGGATGATTTTGCATTTCAAATTTACTTATTTTTTTCAGTAAGACTATTAAGCTATTAGATAAATAATTTCCTTCGGTAACTGTTTCTGGGAACCCTATCGGTTCCCGTGTGTTATGCAATTGATCTAAAACTATCCTTTAGATGAGGAATCAGGATCAATGACCTCCAAGACCTACTCAGTTCAAAACATTAGACACTCAGCCTGGCAACAACCACAAATTATCAGTGGCACAGAAACTCCTCCCCAAACCCTAAAGACTTGGGCCTCTACTTCATCTCTCTCCTCTTCTCCAACTCTTGTTATTCCAAATGCTAGCAAAGGTTTGGAATCACCACATCCCCAGAGATAGTTTATCATTTGGTATCCCAGGTGATAGAGTAAAACATCAGGTAAGATAAATGGCTCTGAGAGAAAAAGAGAAGATGTCAAGTAGTTGGTCTACTTCTCCCTAAACGGTAGGGCATCAGAGGAAGAAAGAAGTGGTAAGTGCATGCCACCATCAGTACCATGGTATTCCTCCCTTCTTGTATTTTACTTTGCTTCCCTGATGTCTGCACATAATGTCTCAAATTCTCCGCCTCATAAAACTTTTCACAAAGGGAAAGTAAACACAAACAAAAGTAATTAGAACTTTCAGAACTTGAAAACTGATTGCATGTGAAATCAACTATGCAGATTGTAAAAAAAGCGTTATATGTTTAACAACGGCAATCATCAGAGAAATGCAGATCAAAACCACAATGAGATATCATCTCACACCTGTCAGAATAGCCATCACCACAGAGACCACAAATAAAAAATGTTATCTGTTATTGAGAAAACAGTAACCTCGTACACTGGTGGGAATGTAAATTGGTACAGCCTCTGTGGAAAACACTATAGAGGTTCCTCAAAAAACTAAACATAGAGCTACTGTATGCCCCAGCAATTCCACCCCTAGGTATATATTTGAAGAAATCAAAAACATTACTTTGAAAAGATACATGAACCCGATGTTCATAGCAGCATTATTTACAGTTGTCAGGATATGAAAGTAACCTGAGTATCCATCAAGAGATGACTGGATAAAGGAGATGTGGCATACACGCATGCACACACACACACACACACACACACACGCACACACACAAAACGGAATATTATTCGGCCATAAAAAAGAATGGAATTTTGCCATTTGCAACAACATGAATGGACTTGGAGGGTATTTATTATGCTTAGTGAAATAAGTCAGAGTGAGAGAGATAAATGCTGGATGTTATCACTTATATGTGGAATGTGAAAAATAAAACAAACTAGTGAATAGATCAAAAAAGAAAAAGACTCACAGATATAGAGAACAAACTAGTGGTTACCACTTGGGGGAGGAAAGAGAGGAGGTGCAAGACAGAGGGAGGGGATCAAGAGGTATAAACTATTATGTAAAAAATAAATAAGCTACAAGGATATATTGTACAGCACAGGGAATATAGCCGATGTTTTACAATAACCACAAGTGGAGTATAATCTTTAAAGACTGTGAATCACTATGTTGTACACCTGAAACTTTTATAATATTGTAAATCAACTGTACCTCAATTTAAAAAAAAATTATTCTAGCATAAAACACGAATTCTATTTTTTCTGTGACAATGGGGAAAAAATCAGAAAATTATCAACAAGATGGGAGCATAAGGAAGCTGTGAGCATCATCTCCAGCAGTTACCCTCTTTCTATATCACTGTGTACCCTGAAATATTTTTCATGCCCCCGTTTTCAGTCCTTTCCCTTTTCCTCTCACATTGAGCCCCTTCTCCATACACGTTTACCGAGTGATCTGCGTACACAAACTCATCTCCATCTCTCTCTCTCCCTCCTGCTCTCTTTCTCTCCTCGTAGCACCTCTCTTCCTAACCACTTGTGGGTGATTCGTTGGCAGTGTCCAACTCTTCTTAACTTACCTCTATGAATGAATGATCCCATCCTGCCCTCACCATAAATACTAATCTCTCTCTTTCTCATACTTTCAGAAACTGTACTTCTTTTGTGCTACAGTGTCAAAAAAGCTAAGTTTTTTCCTCTAAAACATTAGAGAAGTATTTACACTGAGCAGTTCTTTAAAGAATGTATCGATATAATCCCAATCGTTTGTGTATATCATGACCAGCATAATTACCAATATACAGGAATACATTCTCCTCAATGAAATTTGATTTTCTCTCTTCAAAGTTCTAAATATTTCTATGAATATTTACACTGTTCCCAAAGTGTTGTTTTTTTTTTTTTTAACTTGGAGGAATAGGAAGATAGAGTCTGCATAACTGTTTTCTAGTTCACAATGTACCAAGGAAGTGAGAAACCTTGATGGAAAGTATCAAGCAATTGATGGTGAAAATAGTACCTATGGGCCAAACCCTGGGAGACTAGAAGTTAAAAAATAGCAAAGGTGAACTCATAAAATAGAAACTTAACACCATAGCTTCTGCAGCTCACTACTACCTTTCTGCTTCCATGTCCCTTTCCTACATTCTGCCAGACACCTTCCAGATGGAGCTACCACTCCACTTGTGGATAAGGGCTGGATCAGTCCTCCAATTTCCCCCATTATGTGAATTAAAGTTGAGGACTCCGTAGGCATTCCCAAACTGTTGCTGGGATGTCAACCAAGGAAAAATACTTTCCCAGAATCCTCAGTTGAACTTTTTGATTCATAATCTTGCAGAAACATCATGATACATACTAGATGATCCATGTAGTGTCATTTATACAGAATTATTCTTTAGTTATAGATGCATGTAAGTATATTTGAGCTACCCTGAGATCCAAACTCCATAATTTGCCTCTGGGTTCCAAACAACCAACGTCCAAATGACTTTAGAGAATCCAACTTATTGACAAATTTGGGGCTGTTTATACCTGCATTCATTAGAGGATTATCAAGAAGACTAATGAAATCATATATTTGGAAGAACTTTGAGAGCCTACTTAAGAAAGTATTACGTAAGTGTGAAGTATTTTGAAGAGGCAATGAAGAAAAATTTATTGGCTGAGGAAATAATTGGCAACAGAGAGAAGACAACATTTCTTGCAGCTGGACAAAAAACATGGTGAGGCAATGCTGAGCCAAGAGAATGGAAAAAGGGTTTAGTTTTATTGGCAGGAGATGACAAGTGCCAGTAACTTGGAAAGAAGTGGAAAGCAGATTTGACTGTTTGGAGAATATTCTTTGGGAGTACCTGATGAGATTTCCAGATTGTCAACTGGACATTCACCCTAAGTTTCCCAAGTGCCAACTCCTTGCCCTTGAATTTCGATAAACATGTGTTATTCACAGGTGGGCAGGTTATGCCCATATGTGTATATGTATAATTATTTATAATAGCTAAGAGAAGAATCATTATTAAAATATCCAAAAAACATGCAGAGTTCACAAAGAGAATATTGCTCAGACAGGCCAATAAAAATTATTCTAAATAATGCTGAAATCTTTGATTAAGTAAGTTAAGTTGAATTTTCTTACTAATTGAAATTATATTGATTGTTTTTTCTTAGAGAGTTTTAAAAAGTTTTCATTTGCTGAATGCTGTTTTCATAAATTGCTAACTGAAGTTTTGTCTGTACTTGTGATACCTTATTTTTAATTAATACTAATATATCAACCACCACAGTACTCATGGTATCAATGGAGGATATGGTCCATAGTCAGTAGGTATAGGTGAGATGAATTTTCCCAGGGGATATATCACATTAAACAAAGATGGGTTTTTTTGGTTAAAATGGAATGATGAGCAGATACATTTTTTCTTAGTTTAATCTGTCGTTATATTAAATACTATACTCACAGAATTTTTTTAAACTCCACTTTATATCATCACATCACACATCTTCTCAGTTCCAGTATTTAAGGCAGGCGGGGGCGTGGAACTCCTCCTACTTGAACCACTACCCTCTGGCCCCCATAAAGCTTGTAGCAGTCTGCTATGCACACTGGCACAGTGGTCATCCTAAAAGGGCCTTAGGATGGGAATTGCCTTTGTTTCTCTCCTGAGCTGGATGAACTCCCTTGATTCCACATCTTCCTCTTTGTTTTCATTGTTGCCCTCATGTTGATGAAATAAAACTTTGGTAATCTCCTAGAAAAGGAAGTATGAAATACTAAAATTTTAAGAATTTTCATGCATGAAAATGTTCTGCGATCACTCCTGTTTCATATTTTGGCATGATATAGAATTTAAAATTGGATATAAATTGATAATTTGATTACCAAATCTTTACCTGCTTACTTTTTCTCCTCTGGAAGATTTTGGCATCTTCTCTGTATTCCTGGAATTTTGAAGTTTAATAAGGTAGTGTATTTTAGTAGGTCTTTTAAAGTTTCATTATGTTGGTTATAATGTGGCATTCCTTTTCAATGTGAAAATGCATGCTCTACCAATATAGATAATATTTATATATTATTTCTTTAATAATTTCTCCCCCTTGTTTTTCTCTATTGTCTATTTCCTGAAGTCCTATTAAAGTTTGTTCCATTTGGAACATTAAGTGTTCAATAAATTTGGTTACTTTAAAAATTACTATTCTAGGGACTTCCCTGGTGGTGCAGGGGTTAAGCATCCACCTGCCAATTCAGGGGACAGGGGTTCAATACATGGTCTGGGAAGATCCCACATGCCACAGAACAAATAAGCCTGCGTGCCACAACTACTGAGCCTGAGCTCTAGAGACCACAAGCCACAACTACTGAGCCCGTGTGCCACAACTACTGAACCTGTGCTCTAGAGCCCACAAGCCACAACTACTGAGCCCGTGCGCCACAACTACTGAGCCTGCGCTCTAGAGCCCACAAGCCACAACTACTGAGCCCGTGTGCCACAACTACTGAAGCCCACGTGCCTAGAGGCTGTGCTCCACAACAAGGGAAGCCACCGCAATGAGAAGCCCGTGCACCGCAACGAAGAGTAGCCCCCTCTGGCCACAACTAGAGAAAGCCCATGCGCAGCAACAAAGACCCAATGCAGCCAAAAATAAATTAATTAATTAAAAAAATAAAAATTACTATTCTATTACATCCATGAAATAAGAACATGATGCCATAAAAAGCGACATTCATAGACCAACAAAGAATTCATATATATATATACACGCATATCTAAGAACCTACATATCAAATAGATCTATACACATCTAACTTAGATATACATATACATATCTAAGAATGCTGGTCTATGAATATTTAAAAAAGTCTTGGTGGGAAAAAAAATTATATATATAAATATACATAAAAAGAGATGAGTTCCTTTATTTCTCCTACTTTCAATTTGGTTCCACTCTCCTACTTTCAGCCATGCCTGGTACTGCTCCTTACTCCAACCCTCTGAAGAATAAAACCTCAGTCTTTTTCTTGGATGGTAAAAGTAACTTTCAGGTTGCATGAGATGAGCAAGGATATCCAGGGCTAATTGCTAATTAGGAAGATAATTTTTTAAAATTTAATAGATGTCTTTGCACACAATTAAATTAATCATATTCCCTCATTTACAAAACACTCTAATCTTTGGTCCATGCATGGACCTCTTATTTATCTATCATCTTCTATTTTTTATATTTATTTTTACTGAGGTATAGTTGATGTACAATTTTATGTAAGTTTCAACATAGTGATTCACAATTTTCAAAGGTTATATTCTATTTATAGTTATTACAAAATATTAACTATATCCCCTGTGTTGTAATATATATATTACAACAATTATAGCTTATTTATTTTATACACAGTAGTTTGTACCTCTTAATCCCCATCGCTATCTTGCCCGTCATTTATTTGTTTTTAATAAGCACACTTAAACATAAAGACTAAACATTTGACAATAACTTACATCTAACTATATTGTCTCCTTCAACCCATTTCCTGGTATCCCCTCATCTGAGGCAACTGCTTCTCTGATTCCTGAGTTTATGATTCTCTTATCTATGGGTATTACAGATATATGCATTTATGATACATGTGTTTAAAAATATATGACTATATATGTTTATAAATAAAAACATTTACATTTCACATTTAAATATATATGTGTGCAAATATAACTATATGTAGGTTTATATGTTTATTTTAGTCTTTTAAAGTTTAATATTCTTATGTGTGTATATATATGAGGGTGTATGCATGTGTATGTATGTGTGACTATATGTTTGGCAAACTTCTCCTGTAAAAGGCTGGATACAATTTTGAGGGCCATATGGTTTCTGTCTCAACTACTCACTCTGCTATTGTAGTATAAAAGCAGCTATAGATGATGTATAAACTAACGAGCTTGGCTATATTCCAATAAATCTGTATTATGGGCATCGAAATGTGTTTTTCAGCAATTTACACGTATAGAAAACACATTAGCTCAAGAAACAACCACCAAAAACAGGTAGATTTGGTCCTCAGGCCATAGTTTAATAACCCATGATACACATATAATCATACGTATACTATTTTATTTTAATATTATAAGGAATGCCAAGCTCTACATATCTTCTTGTACTTTCATTTATATATTGCTGAAATATATCCATATTTATCTGTTGTTGTAGTTACTTTGTTTGCTGCCTTTTTCATTTATGAGGTTGTATCTTTCATCCACTCTTCTGTTTTGGGGCAGTTGGTTTCCGGGTACCTGGCACCTCAAATTCCTGGCCCTCTTCTGGGTTCTGTAGTATGAATTAGCTGCTGCCTGTTTACCCCTCCCCTTCACCGCCCCACCCCTTAGAGTCTGACATGCAATCTCTTGTCATCTGCTGATTTCCTGTACCCACCATCTTCCAATGTTCCCTCCATATCACTTATCTGCTGTTAACCTCCTCTTCATTCTCTTTCTTCTTAATCTTTTAGAAAATTTTAGTTCTTTAACGCTGTTTTTGAGGGAAGAATATACAGGAGTAAACACAGATTTTTTTTTTTTTCCACCACATGTACTGTAATTTACTTGGGTCTAGTCTTCCTAGATGATTTCAAGGGATGTATTTTAGGGAAGAGAAAAGATAATCCAGAGAATTCACTTCTGGAGTGAGGAGATCAACAAATTCTCTCCTCAAAGAGCAACTATAAAACTGGCCCAAACTGTCAAAAGACAATCATTTCAGCACCATTAAAATCAATTAAAGGCCTACAGTAAACCAAGGAGAGTTTACAAATGAAACTGACTCAACTTGGCCAAGGGGAGCAGGAATGCTTGGAATTCTTCCCTGAGGCTATTCCCAGTCCTCTGCCCACCCCTGCCCCCAGTACTGTTGCTGTGGAGATTCAGCCAAAGCAGGACAGGTCTTAAAAACCCTCAGGTTCAACTCCACTGCAAGAGGATTTGGATTCTTGTCATTTAAAATGGAAAGCAAATAAGAAAATCAAGCAGCTCAGCTAGCCAGAGGTTACAGCACTACGTGGGGCAAACAACAGATCTGCAAACGAGTGAGTGATTTAACAGCAAGTTCCAGAAGGTGTGACAACCAGCAGGCTTGATACATTTTTTCTCTATCTCAGGTTGATCCTAGCCTAAAATACTGCAGAGGTCAGAGTAAGCCAAAGCTACACACACATCCTTGGCTGAAGGTGCGTGCACATTTATTCACAGGGGCTTAGCAGCAAATAAAAGCGAGACACACTCTAAGGATGCCCTGACCTTTGAATTCACTTCTCAACCTGTCGTTTTGGTTTTGTTTTGTTTCATTTGCTCATTTATTTATTTACCTGGGTTAAATTTGTAAAGTATTTTCTCCTCTATAATGTATGGTCACCAATGTTTCTGCTCTGGAAGTTTCCCCCCTTCTTGATTTTAGTTTTAAGCGCAGCTTCCTAGAGGGCACCTCTACATCTGCATAGCTTAGTGCTCAGCCAGTGATAGGTCTTAGACTTTGTTAAAAAATCTTGAGCCAATAAGTCTTCTATGCTTCTAGTCTCACGTAAAAGAGAAGATAGGGGAACACATATATTGCTGATGGGGCTTCCCTGGTGGCGCAGTGGTTGAGAGTCCGCCTGCCGATGCAGAGGACGCGGGTTCGTGCCCTGGTCCGGGAAGATCCCACATGCCGCGGAGCAGCTGGGCCCGTGAGCCATGACCGCTGAGCCTGCGCGGCCGGAGCCTGTGCTCCGCAACGGGAAAGGCCACAACAGTGAGAGGCCCGCATACAGCAAAAAAACAAACAAATAAACAAAAACATATATTGTTGATGGAAATACAAAATTATATAGCTATTTTGAAAAACAATTGACACTTTCTTTAAAAGCTAAACATAAACTTAGTATTCAACTTAGCAATTCCAGTCTTAGGAAGCTACCCAAGAGAAGTTAAGATATATGAACACATGAAGATGATTTTGTAAATGTCCATAACAATATTATTCATAGCAGCCCCAAACTGGAAACAATCCAATGGATTGTTTTTGATTCTCTTTATGAACTCCCTTGCATCCATCTCAAGTAGTGTAAACCTAGTCTTCCAATAAAGGACCCTTCTTTCCATAGGGTTGTGCATGATGTGAGGCTCTGTTTAAAGTTGCCATGATTTGTTTTAACATATTCCAGAAACTTCCCTGAACATGTGCAGGAGCTTCATTCGTTTCTATAGACCATGCAGCCACTCACCCTTTGACACATAACATTAGCTTTCTCTTGATCCCTTGACATAATCCTACTAGCGTCAGTGAGAAAACTTTCCCAACTTCTGGAAGTACCTTTCAGAATCTCTTTGCCTCATTGACTCTCTTTCCCATTTCAGATGTCAACCAAATGCATTCTTCTTTTCATTCCCTGTGCTTCTTAGAACGTTTTTCCTCCTGCTATCTGTTTTTCACTCGGTAGCCGTATTCCTTTATCTGCAAGACTTTTGGAGACTCTGTTTTTGTGTAAAATAAATGAATTTTAAGAAATAAACGAAGAAAAAAAACCCTCCAAAATGTACCATTGACCATTTCAGCTCTCAAATGTAGGTTAAACAAATATGTGACAGGAGAAATGTGAAATTCAATGAATTCTATATTCAATACACGAAGTGAAATTCTTCTAGTATAAAGTAACTGGAGTGAGGTACATACTTCAGGGAAAAAAGTGACTTTTTAAATATGTCATAAGGAATTGAGATGTTTTTGCCCCTTTAATTTGATATGAATTTTGTAATTAACTACAAGGCACACACTTGTATACTTGCAGAATAAGTCATTCTGGTAACTAGAAGACAGACACACAAGCTTGGAATATAAGCTCTCTGAACAAACACATAGCCTTACTGAACAGTATTTGAATTCTTGTACTAGAAGAAACTTGATATATTATCATTTATAATTTTCTTTCTGATGCAAATCTTTTTGCTGATTATATGTGTAAGATATCCATTTCAAATGTGTGAGGAGATATGTATTTAGTATATGAAAGCTCATATTTGAATAAATATTAGTCATGGAACCATAGTGCAAAATGGATTGCATTCCAATTCTGCGATAGGCTCAGCCTAGGGAGTTATTCACCTAGAAGGTAACTTCCATTGCAGAGATGTGATATGCTGCTTGGATTTAATTTTCAGATTATGGCGGTATTTCGTAACACACTTTCATGGACCTTGCTAATAATGACTCCACCAACATGCATTGATTACTTTGACAATTATAAGACAAGTGAAAATATTTACTAATTTCAAATGGTATAACCTCATAAAGGGATGAAAAATAAATCTGGCATGAAGGATGAGAAGGGGATGCTGATGGTGGAGAAGGGAGAGAGAAAATCGCTAAGAAGATAGGAAGTGTTATTATAATTAAGTACATTAAATTCATTGTTTCTAGTATGCTACAGCCCCAATCATACCTCTAGCTTAATCCCTTCCAGAATGAAATATGAATATATTTCACTCTATTAAAGAAAGTTTTCTCTTCTAGAAATTATTTCTGTTTTTAAAATGGAAGTTTAAAGGCCAGGCACATTATAGAACCCCCTTGACTGTTAACCTTGCTGGGCAAACACTACTCCTTCAGAAAAGGATACCTGTCATCCCATACCATTAAAAAATGAACAAAGGAACAAATAATACCCACAATCTGCTGATTCTAAACATGAAACAGTTTTAAAGTTAACCAGGCTTACTTGGTTGTATGGTATTGCAAGAAATACGAAAATGCCAAATATCACTATGCTTAGAAGATATATCTTTTAACTAGGCAGGGAAAATCACCATGGTTATACATTAGCCATGATTTTAAAAAGAAAGCATGAAATACAGAAAATGCAGTAATGACAATCAGTGTTTTGCTTCTCGATCTTCCTCAAAGAAATATTATCAGAGAAAGTTACTTGGGAAATATATGATATTGCACGGTATATTTGTATTTAAGGAAAAAAAATTCAATGAGGCTGCTTCCCACTAGCTATCTATTTTATATTTGGTAGTGTATATAAGTCGATGCCACTCTCTCACTTTGTCCCAGCTTACCATTGCCCCTCCCTGTGTCCTCAAATCCATTCTCTACATCTGCGACTTTATTCCTGCCCTGCCCCTACGTTCTTCAGAACCATTCCTTATTATTATTATTTTTAGATTCCATATATATGTGTTAGCATACAGTATTTTTCTCTTTCTGACTTACTTCACTCTGTATGACAGACTTTAGGTCCATCCGCCTTACTACCAATAACTCAATTTTGTTTCTTTTTATGGCTGAGTAATATTCCATTGCATATATGTGCCACATCTTTTTTTTTTAACATCTTTATTGGAGTATAATTGCTTTACAATGCTGTGTTAGTTTCTGCTTTATAACAAAGTAAATCAGTTATACATATACATATGTTCCCATATCTCTTCCCTCTTGCATCTCCCTCCCTCCCACCCTCCCTTTCCCACCCCTCTAGGTGGTCACAAAGCACCGAGCTGATCTCCCTGTGCTATGCGGCTGCTTCCCACTAGCTATCTATTTTACGTTTGGTAGTGTATATATGTCCATGCCACTCTCTCACTTTGTCACAGCTTACCCTTCCCCCTCCCCATATCCTCAAGTCCATTCTCTAGTAGGTCTGTGTCTTTATTCCCGTCTTACCCCTAGGTTCTTCATGGTCATTTTTTTTCTTAGATTCCATATATATGTGTTAATATACGGTATTTGTTTTTCTCTTTCTGACTTTCTTCACTCTATATGACAGACTCTAGGTCCATCCACCTCATTACAAACAACTCAATTTCGTTTCCTTTTATGGCTGTGTAATATTCTATTGTATATATGTGCCACATCTTCTTTATCCATTCACCTGTTGATGGACATTTCGGTTGCTTCCATGTCCTGGCCATTGTAAATAGAGCTGCAATGGACATTTTAGCACATGACTCTTTTTGAATTATGGTTTTCTCAGGGTATATGTCCAGTAGTGGGATTGCTGGGTCATATGGTAGTTCTATTTTTAGTTTTTTAAGGAAGCTCCATACTGTTTTCCATAGTGGCTGTATCAATTTACATTCCCACCAACAGTGCAAGAGGGTTCCCTTTTCTCCACACCCTCTCCAGCATTTATTGTTCCTAGATTTTTTGATGATGGCCATTCTGACCAGTGTGAGATGATATCTCATTGTAGTTTTGATTTGCATTTCTCTAATGATTAATGATGTTGAGCATTCTTTCATGTGTTTGTTGGTGATCTGTATATCTTCTTTGGAGAAATGTCTATTTAGGTCTTCTGCCCAGTTTTGGATTGGGTTGTTTGTTTTTTTGATATTGAGCTCCATGAACTGCTTGTAAATTTTTGAGATTAATCCTTTGACAGTTGCTTCATTTGCAAATATTTTCTCCCATTCTGAGGGTTGTCTTTTGGTCTTGTTTATGGTTTCCTTTGCTGTGCAAAGGTTTTAAGTTTCATTAAGTCACATTTGTTTTTATTTCCATTTCTCTAGGAGGTGGGTCAAAAAGGATCTTGCTGTGATTTATCTCATAGAGTGTTCTGCCTATGTTTTCCTCTAAGAGTTTGATAGCGTCTGGCCTTACATTTAGGTCTTTAATCCATTTTGAGTTTATTTCTGTGTATGGTGTTAGGGAGTGTTCTAGTTTCATTCTTTTACATGTAGCTGTCCAGTTTTCCCAGCACTACTTATTGAAGAGGCTGTCTTTTCTCCATTGTATATTCTTGCCTCCTTTATCAAAGATAAGTTGACCATATGTGCGTGGGTTTATCTCTGGGCTTTCTTTCCTGTTCCATTGATCTATCTTCCTCTTTTTGTGCCAGTACCATACTGTCTTGATTAATGTTGCTTTGTAGTATAGTCTGAAGTCAGGGAGCCTGATTGCTGCAGCTCCAGTTTTTGTTTGCAAGATTGCTTTGGCTATTCAGGGTCTTTGGTGTTTCCACACAAATTGTGAGATTTTTTTGTTCTAGTTCTGTGAAAAATGCCAGTGGTAGTTTGGTAGGGATTGCATTAAATCTGTAGATTGCTTTGAGTAGTATAGTCATTTTCACAATGTTGATTATTCCAATTGAAGAACATGGTATATCTCTCCATTTATTTGTATCATCTTTGATTTCTTTCATCAGTGTCTTATAATTTTCTGCATACAGGTCTTTTGTGTCCTTAAGTAGGTTTATTCCTAGATATTTTATTCTTTTTGTTGCAATGGTAAATGGGTGTGTTTTCTTGATTTCACTTTCAGATTTTTCATCATTAGTGTATAGGAATGCCAGAGATTTCTGTGCATTAATTTTGTATCCTGCTCCTTTACCAAATTCATTGATTAGCTCTAGTAGTTTTGTGGTAGCATCTTTAGGATTCTCTATGTATAGTATAATGTCATCTGCAAACAGTGACAGCTTTACTTCTTCTTTTCCAATTTGGATTCCTTTTATTTCTTCTTCTTCTCTGATTGCTGTGGCTAAAACTTCCAAAACTATGTTGAATAAGAGTGGTGAGAGTGGCCAACCTTGTCTTGTTCCTGATCTTAGTGGCAATGGTTTCAGTTTTTCACCATTGAGGACGATGTTGGCTGTGGGTTTGTCATATATGGCCTTTATTATGTTCAGGAAAGTTCCCTCTATGCCTACTTTCTGGAGGGTTTTTATCATAAATGGGTGTTGAATTTTGTTGAAAGCTTTTTCTGCATCTATTGAGATGATCATATGGTTTTTCTCCTTCAGTTTGTTAATATGGTTTATCACATTGATTGATTTGCGCATATTGAAGAATCTTTATATTCCTGGAATAAACCCCACTTGATCATGGTGTATGATCCTTTTAATGTGCTGTTGGATTCTGTTTGCTAGTATTTTGTTGAGGATTTTTGCATCTATGTTTATCAGTGATATTGGCCTATAGTTTTCTTTCTTTGTGACATCTTTGTCTGGTTTTGGCATCAGGCTGATGGTGGCCTCGTAGAATGAGTTTGGGAGTGTTCCTCCCTCTGCTATATTTTGGAAGAGTTGAGAAGGATAGGTGTTAGCTCTTCTCTAAATGTTTGATAGAATTCACCTATGAAGCCATCTGGTCCTGGGCTTTTGTTTGTTGGAAGATTTTTTAATCACAGTTTCAATTTCAGGGCTTCTGATTGGTCTGTTCATATTTTCTATTTCTTCCTGATTCAGTCTTGGCAAGTTGTGCATTTCTAAGAACTTGTCCATTTCTTTCAGGTTGTCCATTTAATTGGCATAGAGTTGCTTATAGTAATCTCTCATCATCCTTTGTATTTCTGCAGTGTCAGTTGTTACTCCTCCTTTTTCATTTCTAATTCTATTGATTTGAGTCTTCTCCCTTTTTTTCTTGATGAGTCTGGCTAATGGTTTATCAATTTTGTTTATTTTCTCAAAGAACCATCTTTTAGTTTTATTGATCTTTGCTATCATTTCCTTCATTTCTTCTTCATTTATTTCTGGTCTGATCTTTATGATTTCTTTCCTTCTGCTAACTTTGGGGTTTTTTTGTTCTTTCTCTAATTGCTTTAGGTGCAACGTTAGGTTGTTTATTTGAGATGTTTCCTGTTTCTTAAGGTAGGATTGTATTGCTATAAATGCACATTTATTTTAACAAACTATATATTAACTAGTGCATTCTTTCTTTCAAAATAATGCATATTAGTTACGACAAGCATTTCCAATATAGAGATAGCAGGGCACAATTTTTTTTTTTTTTTTGCGGTATGCGGGCCTCTCACTGTTGTGGTCTCTCCCATTGTCGAGCACAGGCTCTGGACGTGCAGGCTCAGCGGCCATGGCTTATGGGCCCAGCCGCTCCGCAGCATATGGGATCTTCCCGGACCGGGGCACGAACCCATGTCCCCTGCATCGGCAGGCGGACTCTCAACCACTGCGCCACCAGGGAAGCCCAGGGCACTATTTTTTACATGTGTTTTCTATTACAGGTGCAATGATGGTGTGATTTGATATCACTAAGGAACTTATGGCTTTTAGGAGACTTTTAAAGCTACATGAAGATATTCAATATCAAGCAGTCTTCCATTAATGAAGCAATTACTGGAGCAGGCTTTCACTAGGGTGTAGTCTCAACCACAAGGCATTTAGAACAACCTCTAGCCAATATACAAGGCCAGGGGATGAAAACCAGAAAATGACATCTGAATGATACTTACTTGAGTGACCCTTAGTCAAATTAAGATCTCAATTAACTGTAATGATAGGAAACTGTCTGGATGCTTGGACTATGGTGGCATCAATGTCCTACATGTGCTTTTATTTGAATAGCGCTGTAAGAACCTAGTTTGTAGCAAGTGTTTAGTCCTGTCATTTCCTATATGCGAAAGGAGTTATATAGGACCGGAGACTGATGATTACTAATTAAAAATTGGAAGAATTATCTAATACAAAATTTAAATAAAGGAAAGCTCTCGGAATCACCATTACTAATTATTTGAGAGGAACATTAAAAACAATGAATGAGATTGGTTTAGTGCTACCTGTTTGTCATGTGCTCTCCCGTATATTATTTGGTCCATATATTCGCTGAGATTCCTTTGCCTTTGAGAGTTAAATGAATTGGAATCAAGTCCCATTCAATGCAGCCTGGAGTCCTCCCCAAGATCCCTACAAATCTCCAGGTAGAAGGGAAGAGCTTACATTTTCATCTTCACTTCTTTGTTTAAGTTCCAGTTCCCCATCCTTAACGTTTTCCAAAACTGGCAATTTGCATATAGGTTTTGGGCAAAGCAAAGAACCATAAATCAGACTGAGTTCCCTGCTGTGAAGACTCCTGCTACCCACCACTGGTATTCTCCCGGCCACTTCTCTTCTACCTATGTTACTTATCTCCCAGTGTCCTTCAAGGCACTCCTGTCGCCTTTCTTTGATACCCCTATTGATACACATTTGATACCCACATTGACTCTGAGGCTAATTTTGCATACTCAGTACCTCATTACCTTGTTCTGCTGCCTGCTCTATCCTCACAGAAAGGCTGGCAGAGGCATTGAAAGTAACTACCTGCCCACTGAAAATATATCTCCTTTTTGAGGTAGAAGCAGCTGCTATATAGCTGACAAGGTAGGTGTTAACTATTCACTGTTAAAAATTACCACTACCATTCCTATTTCACAGATGAGAATAGTGAGCTTCAGTGCCATTTTCTGGCTTTCTGTGTTCACACAGAAAGTAAAGATCAAAACTAGGGCTTGAATCCAAGTCTTCTAAGCCTATATTAATTCATCTGTCTGACATTCCATAGAGTTTCTCTATTTTTGGTAATGTGTTACCATCATCCAATGTCATCAGATATGGGATTCTTCATAAATTAAATATATGCATTTTCTTTTTTTCTTCTTTTCATAAAGGGTTATTTACACAGCCCGGTGCTTCCCCATCAAATCTTTATTGCTGCCTGGATTCTGTCTTCCACCCTGGTTTATGTGTGAGTCCGTGAAGTGCAGAGACATGGGGAGAAGCATTATGCATGGGACCTGCACCCTCCGTCATTTTTCTTCTCCCCCAGGAGAGTGCTGTGGTCCTGCTGACACAAATCCACAGCAGGACTGGGAGGATGGGAACATGAAATCAGGTGAAGGAATCCAAAGTTGTCTGACAGCTGTGCAAGCTTGGACACTCTCTCACTGAGTGCAAACAGTGCACGGTGCTTCCATACTTGCCGCATCCCTTTGGTTCTGGTCAGGATAACAGAAAACATGATAGATTCTTCAAAGTAAAGAGAATTTAATTCAGGCAACATTTGGATAAATTGGATATGCAAATGAAGAAAGAACTGAAAATCCAATTGAGCAATTTAAAGCACTTAGTTAACCCAGACTAGCAAGAGTAGGAAGCTGGAAAAAGCCAATGGCTAAATGAAAGGTGGGAGGCAGTGGGGTACCCAGAATCTGGAAGCCAGGCCATGTGACCAGGCAGCTCAATGGGATCTGGGCCACCAGGGAGGTGCAGCTTTTCCTGTAGGTTGTGAGGGAGAACAAAAAAGAGAATTTACCTCTGCCTTCCAGTTCTGCTCCAGTGCTCCCATTATAGAACTAGTCAAAACCCAGCTGTCAAAGGACCTTGAAAAAATATTTTCCTACAATACCAAGCAAAGCAGAAGGTTAAAGAATGGAGCAACACGCAAGTGAAAGGCACACTAGTCCCCAGACATCCACAGCTATTAAATGCCTTCACATTTACCAGCAATAAATCCAGTTAATGAATAGCTTTAATGAATGGGGACTTTACAACTCTGACATCTCCAAAGAGATTTCTAGGGTACAAGCTTTCTTCTTTAGTATTGATAATAGTGATAATAATAATTTTACTTTATTATTATAAGTAATGGATAATTACTTATTACTTTTAAGTAAAGTCATCAAGTCAAACTACAAAGCTATTCATGACCAGTATCTTGATTTTTCTCTTTAATATTTACTCTCTCTTATTTGTTAGCTATAATCTGGTCTTTAGTAGCGTGGTTTTAAGAGTCTTTTCTTCAAGATATGGGGTAATTCAGTTGGAGTGGTTAACCGATGTTTCCCTCTCTTATAAGAAATTTTCTCACCTTAAAGCATGTCAGCTGGAGGGTTCTTTTTTTCTGTAGGTCGTGAGGCAGAGCAAGAAAGAGAAATTACCTCTGCCCTCCAATTCTCCTCCAATGCTCCCATTATAGAACTAGTCAAAACCCAGATGAAGGGGGAGTTAAGGGAGAAGGGGGTTTTCATAGATGGAGGAGAGGCTGGGAAAGGGCGGGGAGATGCCAGGGGAGCCATAAACACTTTCTCTGAAATGTTTCCTAAGTCAGATCCTGCCTTCCAGAACCAGATTAAAAAGAAAAACTAGGCTATCTTCTGCAGGTCTCAGTGAGACTGAGGGTCATGGAGGCCCTCTGTTCAGAAACTGAAGGCTACTTGCTGGACTGGAGAACTTAGCCCAGGAGATCTACTGATGAAGATGCCACTGATGTGGGAGATGAATGACTATCTCCTGATAGATTCAACTGCCTGGGCTTGCAACTCAGGGGGTCTTACAAACCGACTTCCTTCTCTCTTCCCCTGGGCTTGTTCTGACTTAAGAGGCATTGGGCTTGTGCTTAACAAATAAAAGGTGTCTATGGAATATTTGGTTTGTGTAGAGTCATACACATATCTTAAAGTGTTCACCAACTGAGACAGTTTTCAGGAGAGAGGCCACAGGAAAAATAAGGATTTATTAGGTTCCATTGAATGATTTTAAATATGTAATATTTTCCCTATGAAGGAAGTTTTTATTAACCAAAATGACTTAAAAGGCAGTCAGTCATATTTTATTTTTAATTTTGTTATAAAATATCAAGTTTGAAATTGTTATATAAACATGTCAAGAAATCCAGAAATTTGAGAGCTATGTTTGGGATCATTTGTGTCTTAAGTGATGCAGGTATTAGGTGGAAAACATTTAGGTCAATATTAGTAATATCTAACATAACTAATGATTCTCAGCTTTCTTGCACCTCTATGATGTTTAAGATAGCAAATTTCCTACCCTTTATTTTTTCTACTGTTTCCCTTAGGTTTCTATTTATCTCAGTCTTCCCAATGTACAAATTCATCAGTCTAGGTTAACTGACCATGGTTTTATTTAGGCAACAGGATAAATTACGATTGTTGTTATTATGGCTTGCTATGTATTTATATGGTGCTTTCCTGTGAAGACTTTAAGGTACTTTATTAAATCTGCAGCTAATTTTTATAACACTCAGTGGAGATAAGTTGAATGTATTAAAAATCTTAATAGGCCACCAATCAATATATTAATTCCATTCTAATCCTGTTACCAGCAACTATCCCAATGAGCTTTCCAAATTCTAAAAATTTAACTAATGAATATGCATTTTAATTAGAGAAGCAAAGGCAATAGAAAGTGTAAAATAATTTGACATTAATGCAAGTATTAGGGCTATGCCACATTTTCTAAACACCAACCTAGATTCTTTGAACAAAATAGATTATTTGGGATAGTTTACTCAGGATTTTGCTAATTACAGACATTAACTCACACTAACTATGATATGATACCAAATTCCAGAGTATGTTAAAGTAACGTATTTCCTCTTCCTATGTTTTTAACTTATTATTTTTCTTAAATAAGAAATATAAGAAAATCTCATAAAACAAATGTTTAGTTTTCTAAATTATCTGAAGGGGAACATTCTTGTAAACACCACTCATGTTGGGAAATAAAACCTCATCAACCACTCCAGAAGTCCCCTATGTGGACCCCAGTCATAGCCTCTTCTAAGATTTACCTCTCCTGACTTTTATACTAACAGCCCCCTTACTTTATCATTTAATTGTGCTTCCATAGATGCTGAGGTTTAGTTTTGCCTGTTATTTTTGAAAATATTTTTGTTTTAACCTATCAAATCCCCCTCTATCACTTTTCTTTCCTGAAATCCATTTGTTTAAAGACCCTTATCTGCCCTATAGTTTTCTACAGGCTGAAATTTGTTGATTTCATTCCTCTGTAGTTTAACATGATCCTCTGCTTTTCTTCCAAATTTGTAGTTGAATCTAGAGGCTTAATCTAACTCAGGTTAGCCTTTCTTTTCTTCCTTTTTGAAAACTACATTATAACCAGTGTTGTATTCTTCATGAGGTGTTTAATGACCAATTTTCTCTTTTGATAAAAGTAGAAGCCCTTAATACCCAATCCCTGGATCCTTTCGTTCATTAGGATTTGTGAAATGTTGAAATTGCAATTCCGTCAACCCTTCTTCGTGTGTTTGTTGAAATATTCTCACGAAGAGACACTTTTCTTCATCTACTCTTTGGTTACCCAATTCTGTAGTTCATATAGAAAAAGCAGGATAAGCGCTTGATTCCTTCCTTTTATTTATATCTGGTTTATGTTTTGAAGCGGTGTTGGCTGTAATTCTCATACACTTTGGAACACAAGTTCTATAACTCATCTTTAAATGCTACAGCTGTGCCTTTCAAAAGAGAGAAATGCTTATTTCAGTTTTGGCCATATATCCGAGTTATTTAAAATTTGCATTCGATATATTACACCCTGAGCTATATAATGATGCAATGTTATGTAAACTCTACTTTCTCAAAATTCTACCTTCACCAGATGTATAGTCAAATTGCCACCCACTTTCATCCATCTTACTTATTGATGCTCTATTATGCTCTGTACTTTCCTTCATGCTACCAGTACTAGAATTTTATTTTCTACTTCCAGTCACTAGGTTGGAATTATATTAGGCACTTAAAAAATAATCTATTGTATCTAAAAGAAAGCACTTTTTTTCCTGAAATTTTCACATTTTAATTTTATATCTCAAAATGGAGAAAATTCAATATTGAATAATTATATGGGTCAGACTAAACACTTGATCTAGTTGATTGAATCTTGCCAGTTCCGTTTTGTGTGCTTTTTTTTTGTTTGTCTAATAATTTGTTTGTCTAACAATCTCAGGGTCATAGGGAGATAAATAAGAAACCAGACATGATCTGAGGGTCCTCAGGGATTGTGTGTGACTTCTTGGGGAAGATGATCCAATGGGAATGTGATGATTAAGTTCTAACTAAATCTGGACTCTGAAATAAGCATGTCCATTTGGAGTGCAAAAACCTCCAGGCTGAAAGATACATGGTGCCATGTCCCTCAAAGTGAAGGAAAAAATTTGTAACATTTTCTTGGGTAAGTTTCCCTGGGTTCAGTGTTCTGGCTAACACTATGTTAAATGGACATTGCCGTTAGTGTCAGACTCATTAATATTCAAAATAATTAGTAGAACATTTAATACAATTTATTTATCTGAACATGAAAAAGGAGGAAAGAGAAGAGCAGAGATCAGATCATGTGGAGATACATATTAATGACAGTGCTCTTTATTAAAACAATGATTTTTAAGCAGGGGGGATGATGATCACATTTCCATTTGAGGATCGCTGCAGATATAGAGAAGGGCTTAGAAGGATCAAAAATGGGTGTGGAGGGCTTCCCTGGTGGCGCAGTGGTTGAGAGTCCGCCTGCCGATGCAGGGGACACGGGTTCGTGCCCCGGTCCGGGAAGATCTCACATGCCCCGGAGCGGCTGGGCCCGTGAGCCATGGCCGCTGAGCCTGCGTGTCTGGAGCCTGTGCTCCGCAACGGGAGAGGCCACAACAGTGAGAGGCCCGCGTACCGCAAAAAAACAAAACAAAACAAAACAAAACAAAATGGGTGTGGAGCACTTTTTAAGGAGATAATGAAACAATCCAAGTGTTAAAGTATGATAGATTGCAGGAACAGTATTTTAAAAAATGAATGAAATGACTATATTAGAGAAATATTTAGTATTCCCTTCTGCATTGGCAAAATTAAAAGTTAAATTTGCAAAATAGACACACAGACATGGAAAACAAACTTATGGTTACCAAAGGGGAAAGGGGTGGGGGAGAGATAAATTAGGAGTTTGGGATTAACATATACACACTATTACATATAAAATAGATAACCAACAAGGACCTACTGTATAGCACAGGGAACTCTACTTAATATTTTGTAATAATCTATAAGGGAAAAGAATATGCATAATATATATATATATAACATTTATAACTACATATATATATTTTTTTCTCTGCTTATATTAAAAATAATCACTTTCCTGTGGGATCATTCATTGGATTTATTTCTTTTCATTCTCCTTTTTTTGTGTTGCTGTTTTTTGTTAAACAGTTGTTGATACTATCTGAGTCATTCATATCTGAAAAATGGACTGGGCTAGCTGGAAATGGGAGTTCATGAAGAATTTTAAGTTTATTCCTAAAATTTTCTTCCCTGTAAAAGAAGCTTAAAAGTGATTCAGCGGTCTGTTAAGGGGCTATTGTGCGTGTAATTCATTTTTAGAAAGTAAAGTCAGGGAGAGTGGAAGGAGACAGGCAGACTTGGACTCAGCCCTCCCCTGGCATCACAGAGGAGAAGCAGCCCAGAACAGGAGTTAAGCGCATCGGTTCTAAAAAGTCTGTCTGGTTCAAATTTTGGCTCCGCCACTGGTAAATTCCATGACTTGGTATAATTTACTTGATCTGTTTTGTACCTTTTTCCTGCTAAATATAAATAATAGAATCTTTAACATAGAGTTGTTGTAAGTTACATAGAAAACATTTAAACCAATACCTCACACTCAATACTTGTTAGTTTAAAAGTAAAAACGTAATAAAGATCTTTATATTAGTATAAAAATATTTGTATGTTTTTCTCTTGTGAAGAACTATTTTTGCGTGTTTTTCTTTGGTTTTGTTTTTGTCTGTCTAGAACTACAGCAATCCCTTTATTGTTTCTCTTGAAGGCACACCCACACTAAACTTCCCCAGGCAGATATGCTATTATTTTCAGAGTTATTCTCCAGATTTAGATTTAATGGTTCTGTTGCCTGTCTCTTTATATTGGTTGTGAAGCGTGGGGATGAGGAGAGAAGGATGAGGGGCTGACTGGCCCAGATGTTTCAATAATGATAACAATTATTAATAGTCAACACTGTTTCCAACGATCATGATGGCCCACGTCCACTCTCTCTGAACTTTGAGTTCAGAATTTGACTTCTCCTAATCTGAACTTTGAGTATTTCCTGAGCTTAAGGTAGAAGAATGTCTTTCACTTTTGCTGCATTCCTTTCCTGGATTATATTCTTAGGCCACAGTGTACTTTAATCCATCAGTGCAAATCCATCTCCTTTCTTTATTTAACATTTTAGACACAATATACAGTTAAGTAATACCATTGCTTCCTCATTTGGATTCATTCGTCTCTGAAAATCTTTACTGTCATTTTGAATTTGAAGCTACTGTCAACTTTTTCATTCTGGAATTTCCAGATTGGCTTCTGCATCAGCTGAATTCCTTAGTTCATCTTTATTATAGACATGCTTATGTACATCTAATCTTTGCTCCTAGCTTCCTGAATGTTTGTAGTTTATATTTTTGTATTTTAAAACACATATTAGCTTTTGAATTTTGCAAAATTAATTTATACCCTTAAATAGAGTAATGGCTAAATATGTTTTAACATCTATATATGTTGCTATACATTTTAATATCATTTAATATATTAATGCAATTCTTTGTTAATAAAAGTTTTGAATGAAATATACTTTCACCAGAGACAATCTAACTAAATGCACATTTTCATTTGCTCCTACTAAATTTTAAAAGCATTTTTTTCTGTATAACACCTCACAGACATTAAGGATTTTGATTTGTTTCTTTCTTTTAAAAGTAAAATCAGTCTACTTTGAGAACAATGCATTCATTCATGGACCATATTAACCAATCAATAATTTATAGCCCTTGTTTACACGTAAGATATTAAACATAGGCAATTTAAATCTTTAACTATGAAAAAAAGAATGAATGCCTTGTGATTTAAACAGACCTGAGAAATTTAATTAATGGAATATTTTCACTTTTAAGGTCAAAAAGTTATGGCTTAAGTAGAGGAATAGATTTACCTGCGAACAGAAGAGACCATTTGCTCACATGATCTAAAACACATACTTTTTCAGCCTTCTGCCTCACTTTGTGGATTGCAAGTGAAAGTTTCAATGTGGATGAGCTTGGAATGAGGAGAAATCAAAGCTCTGTATTATGATAGTGTTTCTGATGGCTGAAAATGATAGCGGAGCTCCAATTTTTGAAATTGTTTCATTTAAAAACTAAGCATTGAATTTCCGCAGGGTGTTATAGAATTCTCAGCCTTCTTTGATTCAATTTAAAGGACACATTTATGGCGCTTAAATTGTTCCTGGCAATTCTATGCTCTGTAACATTTTAATCAAATGTACTTTATACCAAACTCTCCCACATAAAGTGTAGATAAATATAAAAGTATATAATCATATTTTAATGAACTGCTTTTAGTTTTGGGTTGGTCCAACTGTGTGCCCTCTTAACCAAAGGATAACTAAAACTATCATAAAAGTGAAATTTAAATTCTCAGCTGGTTGTGTCTCAAGTAAAATGACTACTTAGATCTAAAACAAAATAATAAAATAAATTAAGAGAGCATGGAGCTCAGATCCTGAGGCTGGACTTTTTCCTTTTCTAATCAGATATAATGTGAGTTTAAAAAGGCATGATTTAGTTCATCAACTGCATTTGTTTGTCCTTTTTGTTTCCTTTATGGGTATAAATGTAATAAAATCAAGCAGCCATGTCTCAATAAGTACAATTTAATGTTACACGGATTATTCTTGACCTGAGACTTGACTTGTTTTGTTGATTAGGAAACTTAGCTCTTATTTTTTTGATCACACTTTTTAGCATTTATAGAATAATTACAAAATACCTATGGGTGCCATTACATTGGGTGATGAATGTGTTTCTACTTCATTCTACTTGTTAGGAGGTTTGGCTGAAAAAACATTCCTGGAAGTGTTTCATGATCTCCAAATTTAACACTGAGTGGTATTCATAAAGGTTATCCTGGGGATATTTGGTTGTTCCTGTGTTGATTTCTGTTTCCTCTAGGATCTTGGAGGAAATTACCTCTTCCACTTGAGGGCCTTCAAAGGTCTTCACATTCAGCCCCAAAGTGCAGTGATTGGCAGGACCTCCAATTACCAGAGTTTCACTAGTCAGGTGAAGAGTTACCTTTTATTATTACACTTTATGAGCTGAGCGAATTAAGTTAAACCTGTACATCATTTTTTTTTCTTTCTGGAAATTAAAAAGATTTACACTCACTGTTTTGAAAAAGTACATTTTTGCTTGCAGCTGTCAAAACAAGCTGTCATTTCAATTATCTAGAGTGTCTATTAGTCAATTTTTAATAAAGTTTCAACTACTTTTTCCTGGTCTTTAATGAATGGCATCCCTCACACACCTTTTAAATATATGTTCTGTGGCCTCAATAGAATTCTGAAATTAGGTAGAAAATATTAAATAATTTAATCATAAAAAGCTTTATATTTTCCATGTTGCCTAAAGCACACTCCTTTTCAGTAGTCTTATTTCCTTTAAACTTCCCCCTTCTTAGAAAGCAATAATGGCAGCCACAATAAAAGGTTGTATTGTATCCATGAATTTGAGACAGTTATTCCTCGTTCAATGGAACAAAAAAGAACAGATAGATCATTTCATGGTTAGATCTCTGTGTGTCTATCTATCTATGTTAATTGCTTTTCAATTTATTTTCAACAGTATGACTTTTTTCCAAACTGACTGTAAACTCTTAAAAAATAATAAATATGGGGCTTCCCTGGTGGCGCGGTGGTTGGGAGTCCGCCTGCCGATGCAGGGGACGCGGGTTCGTGCCCCGATCCGGGAGGATCCCACGTGCCGCGGAGCGGCTGGGCCCGTGAGCCATGGCCGTTGGGCCTGTGCGTCTGGAGCCTGTGCTCCGCAGCGGGAGAGGCCACAACAGTGAGAAGCCCGCGTACCGAAAAAAAAAAAAAATAATAATAATAATAAATATGTATCATTCTTCCCTCTATTCCTCTCAATGTTTCATAAATTATTATGTATATAACTTGTTTTAATTAAATTATTCATTAAAAGTGATTCAATAAATCCTCAAGTTCAGGTCCCCAGAGTCATCAAGTACATACAATTTCCACTACAGAGAGCAGGAAACTGAGTTCCAGTGCCCTTGACTACTTGATGGTAGGGAGATAACTAACTTCTCCTGATGGCCAGAGCACTCATGCAAGGTCTTGCCCATTTCTGCATCTTGGCTCTCATTGCTACACTGTATTTATCCTAGAATGCTCACCTCTTCCTCCCTGTCTTCCTGTGAAAACCATCCTTTACGAGCCCAGTTCCTTTGTCCGTGACTGCCGTGTAGATATCTCTAAGTCAGTAGCGGACACACTGAACTTGCCCTAATGGCGAAAAACTACTGCTTTGTTCTCCCTTAGCGTTTCTGAACTCTTACCACATTTCACACTCTCCTTTTCCCTATCGTTCTTTTTGATACATCCTATCGTTGCCACTAGATAGTGAGCAAGCCTCTGGATGTTACAGCCCAAATTTTGATCATTTGGTATTCATCAGAGTAATTAGCATAGTTAAAGAGTATATTGTATTATGTAAGAATGTGGCTTCTCTAATCACATTGGCCTGGCTTGAATCCATTGGCAGAATATACTGTTTGTGAGATATCGCCCAGGTTATTTAATTTAGCACCTATATATCTTCATTTTCTAAACTGTCAGTTAGATGATAAGAGTACTCACCTTTAGATTTGTCATGAAGATTAATTACATGACGCATGTAAAACATTTAAAAGAGTGGCCACCACAGATAAATGTTCAATAAATATTATTTATTATCTTTACAGTATTTATGTGTTTCAGGAGTTTCGTATATCCCTTCAAGTATAATGTAAATGCACATGTTTATGAGCATTTGTTCCTAAGGAAATGGTTCCTAAGTATTTATCAGATTTTCAGAGTTACACATGGATTTAAAAATGGTTAAGAACTGATGTTATAAGTAGTGGTAATAGTCAAAACTAGGCAGAAAAATAACATTCTCAAACATTTGTCCATCGGGAACAGAGTATAGCTTCCAGTGCAGATGGGAAGGTCATGGCTGCTTGGTTGAAGGTGAGAAAAAGAGACAAAGGATATTCTGGGCCTCATCCATCTATTCACTATCTGCCAGGAGCTAAATTATCAGATCCAGTTCTGATCATTCACTGAGATTGATACATGGTGCTTCTCCCGCCTAATACCCACGGTACGTGCCCTACATCCATTCGACTACCATTCCAAATGACCGCCTTATTTGGGGGCGAAGCATTGCTTCTTTTCCATTAAGCACTCTGTCGGGGCTTGTAATCAAGGTAACCCTCTCTTTTTTTAAATTAAGGGGCAGATGTTTGATTTTCATAGCTTTTTATAAATTCTCTTTTTCAAATGGACTCTGATAATTTTGACCAGTATGTAGAAAGATCTGAAGATGTTGGGATTTTCTATAGCATCACTGACATCCCAAAGGTAGCCAGGAGTAGGTTAGATGATTACAAATGAAGATTATAAGGATAAGTGAGCTGGGGTTCAGGGATGGGCTCCATGTACACAGGAGACTGGAATATGAACAGCGGATGAAAACAGGCCCCGTTATTAGAGGAAAGTTAACATTGCAAATATGAAGAGAATGTTATGGCTCAGTGGCCGCAGAGATACCTAGAGTTTTTCCCTTGATGTTCTAAAGACCAGCCTTACAGTAATAAGGATAACTCCAGACAACAATTTTCTTCACCACCACCACCATCAACCTCCTGATTACGGGCTACTTGGTTAGAATTAGTCCAGAACTAGAGTGATGCCAAAACTAGAGATTCAATATATCAGTAACTCCAGGTAACCTAGCTGGAGATACAAAGAACGAGGAAAGAGGAAATCCATTACAAATGACTGGCAAGGTACCTGCCTCTTACGCACCACTTTATAAATCTTGTAACATCAAGCTCTAAACCGGCTTGTAAGTAGCACTGCAGTATCTCACACTTGCCTTGTATGTAGTGGGTGCTCTAGTGTGAACTGAGCGAGTGAGTGAATGAGTAAATGAATGCATCCTTTTCCCTTGCATTTTCTTTGGTAACAGCAGTGTAGGATAGATATCTTGAGATGCCGAACTGTCATTTATTATTTTTGAGTGTAATTTTGAGTTTGAGTGGCATTTTGCCAGATAAAGGAGAACACTTGCAATTGATTAACCATCTGTGCATTCACTGCGGGATTTACTCTGTGTAAACACACAGCCTTCAACAACTAAAAGTGGGTAAGACCATGCCCTCCTCTTCCATTTCCGCCACTGGTTACTGGTCCTGGAAATTGCTAACCTGACATTGAAATACGAGCAATGGACCCTCTAAAATCACCTCAAAGGGAGATGGAGTATCAAAACATCATTTTATTCATGAGCTAAGCTTCCAATTACTTCCATGGTGCTGACTTCTTAAATGACTTACAAGAGTTGAAATCTTTGGATTCGTTAGCAAACTTGTGGCAATCTACAACTTTCTTGAAATTTTTTAAAAGAACTTAAAGAATTATATGACTTCTTGAGTCCTTTTGTTCCATTTTAACCAATAATTTTTCCCTGACTTTAAATTACGAGTTATGCTAATTGTATTCTTTGTCGATCTGTCTTAGACATGATTGTACGGCAGTGAGAAGGGGCTTAGCCCATTCATTTTATTCTTTTTCTAAAAATTTATTTTGGAAAAATCCATAAATCATATGTCAGCATAACAGCTACAAAGCAAAATATTTAAAAATGAAACTTTTAACGTCTTGATTACATCAAAGACCCAAGACAAAAGATGCCACATTCTAATCTGAGGTGTGAGATACTATGCAGGATGCAAAAAATAAGAAATCAGAATACCAATAAAGTATGTAGTTGTGTAATTTTCTTTGCCTATGATGTCTTTATCTGGTTTTGATAAAAGGTAATACTGGCCTCATAGAATGGGTTGGTTTTTTTGTTTGTTTGTTTGTTTTTTGCAGTACGCGGTCCTCTCACTGTTGTGGCCTCTCCCGTTGCGGAGCACAGGCTCCGGACGCGCAGGCTCAGCGGCCATGGCTCACCGGCCCAGCCGCTCCGCGACATATGGGATCTTCCTGGACCGGGGCATGAACCCGCGTCGCCTGCATCGGCAGGCGGACTCTCAACCACTGCGCCACCAGGGAAGCCCGGGTTTTTGGGGTTTTTTTAATTTTAATTTTTCTCGAAGAGTTTGTGAAGGATTGTTGTGAAATCCTTAAATATTTGTAGATTTCACCAGTCAAGTTTTCTTTATAAGAAGTTTTGTAAATGACTAATTTAATCTTTTGACTTGTTAGAGATTTATTCAGAATTCCTATTTCCGTATTCTCTCCTTTTACTTTTTTTTTTTTTTTTTTAGGCGTGTCACCTATAGACAGCAGCTAGCTGGATTTTTCAAATCTACTCAGATTTTCTGCAATTTAAATTTTAATAGGCTATTTAATCCATTAATATTTTATTAATAATAATATTCAGGGCTTCCCTGGTGGCGCAGTGGTTGAGAGTCCGCCTGCCGATGCAGGGGACGCAGGTTCGTTCCCCGGTCCGGGAAGATCCCACATGCTGCGTAGCAGCTAAGCCCGTGAGCCATGGCCGCTGAGCCTGTGCGTCCAGAGCCTGTGCTTCGCAACGGGAGAGGCCACAACAGTGAGAGGCCCACGTACCGCAAAAAAATAAATAAATAAAATAATATTCAGAATTTTGCCATTATATTCTTGTAATATTTAGTATATTTTTTCTTTCTTTTTTTCTACCTTTTCTTGATTACTATAGGATAGGATAGATAAATATTTCTTTATTCCTTTATCTTTTCTTTCAAACATTATAGATTACATATATTTCCTTCACCAAAATTACCCCCAGTATACTACTGAGAGGCAGTCATTTTACTCTCCAGAGAGTTTGTGGACATTCTTCCCAAAATTTTCTGTGAATATATAAACATATATTATCTTGTATAAATTGTTGTGCAACCAGTTGTTTTCTTTAAAAATAAATCTAGACATCTCTCCAAGTTAGTACATGGAGTTTTATCTTATTCTTTTATTAGACTGCTGCATATTATCTCACTGTTTGGAAGTTATATAATTTGTTTTTACTAGCTATTTAATTATTAAGAGTGACATGTACTTAAAAATAAACAGTATCAAAGATGTAAAAGGCTTCAGCAAAAAGGTACACTCATGATTTAGAAAGCCTTTTATAATGTGATTCCCATTTATCTGTCCAGGCTAGGTTACTGACAATCAACATTATAGCTCAATGTTCCAACCAAATTACCTATTTCCTGCATCTAGGATGTGTCACATTCTCTCTTAACTCATGACCTTTGCCAATTGTCCTCATTCTACTCCACCTTTAGCTAGCCTATTTTATCTAACTTAATCTTACTCCTCCTTTGAATCTCAATGTAGATGTTATTTTCTCTAGGAAGTTTTTCTGATTTTCTAGACACTTTCAGAGTCACCATTAGATGCCCCTTCTAAGTGCACCCGTAACAACTTAAATTTCATTGTTACCCTTATAAAACATACTATGAATAATGATTTTTCTCTCAAGCTTAAACTATAAGCTGCATGAGATAGAATAAGTCGGTCCAAGTAACTATGGTCATCAAAAGGCTTAGCACTTTTATAGGTACCCAACAAATATTGGTTGAATAAATGAAAGAGGCAATAAATATTTCTTTCCATATTAAATACACTTTGGATTTCAACATTATGTGCTCCAATCAGCATAGTAATGTGAAGAATCATAAACTATAAAATTAATAATTCTATTGAGGTTAATTGCAATTATTTGAATTTTGGATTTTTTGAAGTAGCCTCTTTTGAACATGTTATTTATTTCCCCCCTTCTTAACATACCCATCATAAGAGTTGAATTTGTTTATATCACAGGTCTCTGTGACTCAGTTATGATGTTACAAGTCTAATAATATAATTAAATTTGGTTAGTTTGTATATCACACTTATGTTATTTTGTTATCAAAGGAAGAAAAATTTTTGTTTTAGGGAAAATTTTCTGCTTGACAAATTTCTTCCCAGAAGCTTCTTTTGGGAAGAAGAAACTCATTAGATGGTTTGCTAAATATTTTCACTCCATTTAGGAATTTAAATTGGGACGAATTATTTGAAGCTATTGTAAGACAGTTGATTTTTAGTTGACTAATTGCTACTAACACTCTCAAGTCAGTTCCTTTGTTCCCTTTGAGGATATAAGAAGTTTGTTTTCTTTCCCTCTCAGTTAAAGACATTATCCTATTCCCACATCTACTCAGACACTGGAGGTATCATTCTGAATTCCCCCAATTTCCTTAATCCAAACATTCTCCTCAACCCCAAGTACCCCCTATCCTAAACCTAAGATATGTCCTAAATCAGTTATTTTTCTTCCAAGCTACAGATGCATGTCAGTTTCCTGTCATGTCTTGTTTGGACTCATGCAAAATTCAGGTAACTGATTTCTTTATTTCTGTTCTCACCCTGACCCAAATCATGTTTTTATCTCTAAATTTCAAAACAACAAATATTGTGATCCACCTTCCCTTCCCACAACACATTTTTTAAACCTGTGAATAATTCCACATAATCCCTTGTCAGAAGCTGGCAGACTACATATCCAATGGAAATATAACATGATACATGAATTCAAGACACACATGTAATTTTAAACTTTCTAGTAATTACATTAAAAACAGTGTATTTATGTGTAAAATAGATAGCTAATGGGAACCTGTGGTATAGCACAGGGAGCTCAGCTCGGTGCTCTGTGATGACCTAGATTGGCGGGATCGGGGGGGATGGGAAGAAGGTCCAATAAGGAGGGGATATATATATATATATACATATAGCTGATTCACTTCGTTGTACAGCAGAAACTAACACAACACTGTAAAGCAATTATACTCCAATTAAAAAAACCCAGTAAAACAATAGGTGTAATTAATTTTAATAATATATTTTATCTAACTCAATACATCCAAAATATTATTTTAATATAAACAATATTGAAAACTTATTAATGATTTATTTTACATTCTTTTTTCACACTAGATCTCTGAAATCTGGTGTATTTTACACTTAACAGCACATCTCATTTCCAATTATTCACATTGCTGCCTAAGTAAATACTAGCGATAAAAACAACTAGTGATTCTGTTACAACTTTGGGTTAGGACAGCTGAGATCCAGGCTGAGTTCAACAAGGACAAATTTTCCAAGGCCGATGAGTCCTAGCAACGCGTGGCAGCCCTGTAACCTCAAACTTTTAAAAGTAGCAATGGATGAACAAAACATTTTTGTGGGACTCTTGAAATGGTCTGTATGTATAAGAGGAAAAAGTGGACCACTTTTCCTGAACCGAGTTGAGATCTGGGAAAGATAGTCAGTTGTGATCATTGCTTGATTTGGGTCCTCTCTTGTGTATTTGCCAGGACTTAAAAGCAACAATGTAAGCCTGTAGCTTTTTCTCCCTTTTGGGTAACGATTTGGGTAGCCATTTTAACTTTCTCCATTTTAACTTGGGATTAGAACTTGAGGTCTTTCTAGTAAAGGATGGCTCCCCAAACTACACTGTACAGATATATTTCTACATTGAAGAATCATGGCACAGGTTACTGGCAAAATCAGGAAATAATTTTTCAAGGTGAGAAAAATTTCCTTGACTAGCAGAGAACAGGAGTAGAGCTCAGATTTTCTTGTATCAAGGAGACATCAAGAAGCAGAGCGCACAGAACACTTAGTGCCCATCAGTGTGGTATTTCAACAGTGTCACTTTTGCTTCTTTTGGAAACATGGCTAAAGAAACCTTGGTGTATCTTTCACTTCAGAGCATAAGCAATTTCTGTGTTTTAATATTCTTCCTAATATATATGTACCCTTCACTTAAATTCTTTACGTTTATCCAGTAGATGCCACTTCTCTGCACCGAGAGCAGTAATCTACACATCTTGTCTCCCTCTCTCTTATGCCAACCATCCTTGCACAAGGGAAACGGCAATGAACTGCTCCAGGGTTCACATTGTTGTCCACCTCCACTGGAGAGAGATTCACTTGGATATTTCCTAGTTCTACATTCACAAATCCCAGGAGGTGTTTTTGATCAGACCAGAGAGGTGAGGTCTGTAAAAGCATTGCAGCTTTTGGAGCGATGAGGCAACATTTTCTAACTTGAAGAAAGATGCTTTCTCATAAGAAAGGGATGGAAGTTAAATAGTGAAAAGACTCCATTTCCACAACAAGCAGAAAATTGCGATTTACTTCTGTCCCTATAGGCAGCTTAGATTGAGGCTGCCTCAATTGGCCCGGGGAAGCCTGTTCAGAGCGTGACTCTCATGTTTCACAGGCACTTTAACATGCCATAGACTGTTCTCCTTCAATATGCCCTTTTCTAGTAAGTGGCTCAACAGATACGTCTTGTTCATGTCAGACTTTGAGTCTCATTCTAAAGGTCTCCCTCTTTCATTCTCCTTATCGAATGGGTCGTCAATCTCCTAACTTCTAACTTGAGGTTTCTTGACACCATCAGTCTCTTTCCCACTACCACCATTCTTGTCTAAGGTATCATCTCTCTCTTAGGCTCTGCAATGCCTTCATGACCAGTCATCCAGCTCCCAGCCTTGATTTCCTATGACTCAGACTCTATACTACACCTTTAGGGATATTTTTAAAATGCACATCTGATCATTTTACTCCCCATTCGTTCAATGGCTTTCTATTGCTTATAAGGATTAAGATTTTAAGAATTAAGGATTTAAGGACTAACAGCTTTATTCCTAACAAGTTCTCAAGGCGTGTGACTGGATACCTGCTCACCTATTTAGTCCCTTTCTCACTATTCTCCTTTTAAAAATATAGGCTTCAGTTAAACAGAATATCTTTCAGCTTATAAG
This sequence comes from Leucopleurus acutus, assembly GCF_964270905.1. Taxonomy (NCBI): domain Eukaryota; kingdom Metazoa; phylum Chordata; class Mammalia; order Artiodactyla; family Delphinidae; genus Leucopleurus; species Leucopleurus acutus. The sequence continues at coordinate 64,864,373 of NC_139157.1, forward strand.
TTTATACTCTTTTAAGTCAGTTTTTCTACATAATATTATTTATGCCTGGATCACTCCCCAGAATTTCACTCCTATTTAGCATTCTGTCTCAGTGTAGCCAGTCTTTCATCCAGGTACCCTTTGCCCAGCCACCAAGATGAGGCTGGTTCACATGTTAAGTATTTCTAGCACATACTGCATTTCTTCTTAGTTGTGCAGAACACGTGTAATGATTTGCTCCATATCTATAAATTCCATGAGGGCATGGACCACGTCGTTCCATCTCTGTACACTCAAAGCTTGCCACAAATGCCTGACCCATAGAAGATGTTAATGAGCATTTGTGGCATAAATGCATGAATGGATGAATGAATGAACACACTGCTGTTATTTGCTGTTTGCGATTCTGTCATACATCACACCTCCTTTAACAGCACGTCCCTGAAGTCTTTGTATCCCAGTGCCTAGTGTGGTGCAGTGTAGTGTGGTGACATGTTTATTGCAAGCCCTAAGCATGTGTTGATTGAAACATTAATGGAAGTGGACAATACCTTCCATACCAGACAATTTTAATCCATCCTATTTAATTCATTTTTCCTTTTTTTGAGGAGTTCTCCTTGTAAACATATCTCCTTGTAGATATTGAATTACTGGGTCACCAATCTTTCATTTATTAACATAAGATCAGATGACCAACTGATTGGTCTAACTGCCTCCCTCAAGTCCCTGAACACAATCTTTGAGTGAGCGTGTGAAGTAACCAATAAGCATGGGCTGCTGAGTTCTGCTATAACTCTACAGTGTACACCTCATGACAGGTTTTTCTAAACTAACAAGGAACCCAGGCCCCATTTTTCCTTTTTCTAATTTCTGTCACTTTGTTAATTGTTGCAAATAGCTGCCTAGCAAAGCTCTGCAAAGCTCAGCACTGTTTCCAGACTTAAATCTGACAGGCCAAAAGGCAAAGACATACCGTGAGGATATTGCGTTGACGAGTAACTCAAGCCCCTGCCCCTATATGGAATCATTGTAAAAACTCTACATTTAGGACCTAGATTACTTCTCTCTCCTTACAAAGGTCTACCATGTAGTTTTTCTCTTAAAATGTCTCCCATGCCTTTATTGAGAAGCTATATGTAATAGGCCAAAATGTGTTGGTCATTGGAATATAGTCAAAAAACAAGACATGTTTCATGTTGGATACATTATTGACCTTTCTGGTAGCAGGATCACCATGAATCGACACACACTGTACACACACACCCCCACCCCCGGTTTCATTGTCATTGTCATGATCCACCCAGGTGGGCTCAAAAAACATTCTGAGTCATTCTGTGTACCACCAAACAACGGACCAGACTCAGTGTTGGCGAAGAGGAGTGGTTAGGGTAAGGAAGGAGACTAGATCAACTGATGCTTCTAAAATACACTCTAGGATAGAAGAGGTACCCTGACGGGTTAACTTTTTATCTACCCCACAAAGTGCTCATGTTAACTTGACCATAGAAATGAAAAGTAATAAATCATAGAAAATAAGCCATTCAAAGTATTATTTGTAATAAAAGTACGTAAAATAAAGAATGAAAGGAAGGAACTATGGGTCATATAAATGATACTAAAGTGCACTAGCATTGTACTGTGTGAGGGACTGGAGTCATAAATCCTACAGAATCATACACACACACATTACAGAGTTGTTCTGTGTTCTTTGTTTACTATACTCTGTTCCTGTTTGCCCAACTGGTTTCTTTTCAGTCCTTGGTTGAACGTGGTTGAACTTGGCTTTCACAGCCTTGGTGGCCCTCTCTAATGCCTCATCACTGTTCAGCTTCCCAGATGTCCCAGAAGGACATACCTCATTCATTTGATCAGGTGCTTAAGGCCTTCTCTAAAAAAAAAAAAAGTTGTTTGTTTTTGCTCAATCATATCAACTGTTCCAGACAATCTCATAGTCAAAGTCTGCACAACTCTTTAGCATTATATATTAGCTTAGGGCTACCATGACAAAGTACCAGGAATCAGGGTCGTATGACCTCATCTTAGTTAATTGCATCTATAAAAGTTTTATTTCCAAATAAGGTCACATTCTGAGATTCTGGGTGGACATGAATTTTGAAGTGGGCACTATTCAACTCACTAACATGATATAAAGTTCCTATTACAATCGAATCCTAGCCTGTCTACTTCTAGAATATCCTTTCAGTAAATGTTGGTTGCCTTCAGTTAGTCTTCAAGAAAGGCAAAAAATGATTCAATGAAAGAAACCAACTAGTTCAGTGCTCATTTGCTGTTACATAGTGCTTTTCTAGGAAATATGCGTGCATTTGAAGTAAAACTCATCTTTATCTAGAAACAGCCAATGCAATTTTGGGGAGTTTGTTTTCCTAAGAATTTATATTCCAAATAATTGCAATCTGTGGTCCTGCTAATGTCACCTCTGGTGTCTCCTTTGAGGGCACCGTGCCTTACATCACATAGAGGACTTGTTAGCACAATTTTTATCTCCTAAATCAAAAAGCACATTAAGTTTCTGCTAAAGTTTGATATACAGTGAGAATAATACTTTATTTGAGAATATTCTGTTCAGTATGCAGTGGTTAACTGTTATTTTGAAAATTATATGTAAACTGAATGTGTGTAAGTTGGTTGGACAAAAATGCTAAATAGTGGCTTTCTATACGCCTAAAAAGTTCACGCAGAATCTGTATGAAATCCTCCCTGGTAGCCATATTTGCAAGTCAACCTGAGCCTCTTCTTGGGGTATTTCTTTCCATTATCCACATCTCTCTTGGAATTTCTCCAGTGCAGAATGTTCATCCAAAGCAACAATTCTTCTCTATGGACTGAATCCTGGTGCCTAAGCAGGATGTGGACTTTGTCTTCTGGGATGAGCCACTAGCTGGTCCAACGCACTTAACTCCATCAGATCTTAAAACCATTCGAGCATGTTGCAAATTAGGACCAAATCTACCTTACTCACTGTTGTGTTCTCTATGCTTGCACAGTTGCCTAGCATGTAGTAGGGACTTCATAAATATTAGTTGAATAAATGAATTAACGTTCAAGCTTAATAATTAAGTAAGAGAGAGTTGGTGTTTTACCGTCTTCCTCCCTATTTGGAGGGCAAAGTTGTGCAGTGGAAATCTCACTCCTGCCTCAGTGAATTGATTGCATTCCTTCTCTTTGAATAGCGTAATTTTCCCATCTGGATAGAACTTTTCTTATCTGTAGTACTGCCCAGTGCATTTCCTTTCATCTTAGAACATTTTGTAGTTCTCTTTTGCAATTGGAAAATAGTTAATTAAAATTGAAATCTTTACTTCTCTATGTGATATAAGATCTATTTAAGATTAGTGCTTGCCTTTCTCTTGATGTTTTGACACTGCATGTGGAAAAGACTCATACCACTTATAGAAATATATCCTGAGACAAGATGTAGGGAGGGTGATGATCCAGATAGTGGCTTCTTAAGGGATGATTGGCTGCTGCTGACTATCTCAGCGTATGGAAAAAAAGAAAATAAGCAAAGAGGCTGAGACCCCATGGGTAAATGTGCACATCCCTCCATAATGGCCTTACTGCTTATTTTCGTATGTGAGTTTTTATAATTATGAGAGGAGGTCTATGAAGTAGGAGGGATGATAAGTGATATTTCAGTGAGAGAGAGCCTTTGGAAATATATTCCTTGGAAAAAGTTTATTTCTATGCTTGAGACTTGGAAAAACTTTCTCCTTGTTTCTATTGTGCATCAAGGATCAAAAGATCTATAAAGCTCTTGCAAATGAGATTATTCTATCTTTATTATGGTAGCCTGGTGACTCCAGGGAAGCAATATGACTGCGCGAGGATGGGAGTTATTTGGGTCTCAGACTGGGAACATCATGCACTGTTGCTGAAGGTAGCTATGAGGCAAATTACATTTTTGAAAGTTGATCAAGTAGAGTGGAATTTTATTATGCATATATTCAACTTATGCAAAATCAAGTATATATACTCAGGAGATATACAGAGAAAGAAATAGCAATTCATATTCATACAATATGGCCAATTCCATATACTGTGCATCTGTCCTGAGTGAGCATGACAAGGCACGTGGTACTTAACCACATCCCATCAGTTTCCATTCTCTAGGGCCTCTTAGACTGGGACCATCTTGCTGAACTGAGTACTGTTGTAAAGTGTATAAAATTCATACCTTTATTTCAGAATGTCCCCAGAATGGAAGCCAGCTACTTCATTTATTATTCAACTGACCAGATTGTTTCAGGGCCAAGGGAAAAACTCTCCTTATTGGACTTCTGGGAGATAATACTTTAGTTTTTAATATGGTAGATTTTCTTAGCTATATGTGAATCTACTTAATTTGACCTTACACACTGACTTCAAAATTTACAACCACATAAAATCATGCTACCTGAAATTTCTTAGGTAATCAGGCTCGTACAGGGCCCACTACTTGTACAAGTCCAGAAGGTACCTGTCACATTTTATTCAACCAAATAGAGTGCCCTGGAGGGTGCAAATGGCCATACTAGAAACATCATAAACCTGCTTGTCTCAGTTTGAACAATGGTACCTGAAATATAACTTTAGAATTTATTCATTACATATGTGTTAACCATCTATTATGTATCAGGCAGTATTCTGGCCACTGAAGACATTAAACATTTTTTGAGAAGAAACTAACAGTCATCTAATTGAGTTCCTAACTTATAATTGAGTTCCCTGCATGAATTGTTTGGTGGTAGGGAACTCACTTCCACAAGTCATGCTGCTCTTCCATGGCATTGAAGCAAAACATTTGTTTGAATTCTAATTCTAGTTCTGCCCTTGAGGGCATAAATAATTTCTAATACATTTTAATTATTATAGCTCTTAAGTATTTGAAGAAATTTTCCCCATTATTTCTCCCTTCTTCTGTCTTGTCTTTTTCAGGCTAAATATCTTCTTTCAGGAATATTTTATATATTAGGGTTCTAGTCTATTCCCATCTTGATCAATGTCTCCCTTATACTTTCTTATCACCCCCTACTCTTAAATCCTGGGCCCAGAGTTAAAGCTATTACATCTGAGATAAACTGAGCCAGCTGAGTGAGACTCTCACACCACATGTTTAGGAAGCTTTGGACAAAATCTTCCATGGACTCATAAAATTATATACTCTCGCTTGCTTACAGACAATTTGGAAGTGGTCCCAGGAAACTTCTGGGATATATTTATCACTTTTAGATTAGCTCCCTTTGATCTTATCCTTTTTTCGGAAATGCATGCTTATTATATAATATACAGTCTCTGTGTGTTAAATAATACGAAGATTTGAAAGCAAGTCTAATCAGAGATATTGGTTGCCATAGTGATCTGGAGTAGTATATAATTATATATATATATATATTTTTTTCTTTTCTAGAGCAATAGTACAAGATGTACAGGTACATAGGTACCAGAATTATGGGAGCAAAAATCTATATTAGAGATTTGAGCAGATGATTGGGGAAATATATGTTGCTGTATAAAAGATTTGTACAACAGATTTTTGTAAAATGTGATTTAAGATAAATTTTCTTAATACATTGAATTTAATTTGGAAGAATTGTAAAATATTTTGTTATTACTTTTTTTTTTTTTTTGCAGTATGCAGGCCTCTCACTGCTGTGGCCTCTCCCATTGCGGGGCACAGGCTCCGGACGCGCAGGCTCAGAAGCCATGGCTCACGGGCCCAGCCGCTCCGCGGCATGTGGGATTTTCCCAGACCAGGGCACAAACCCATGTCCCCTGCATTAGCAGGTGGACTCTCCACCACTGCGCCACCAGGGAAGCCCTGTTATTACTTTTAAAGTCAGATTTCCATAAGTATATCATACTTGCAATTAATAAAATATAACTAAAAGTTAAAAATATCTTGAATCACAGATTTTTCTGTTAGAAACTGTAAAAATATTGACTATTTCCTTTGAATTTGATAGAATGTTTTATACTTATCCCTTATTGTTCAGAAATGAAATTAAAATTTTTAAAATACAGCAAGGAAAATCTATTCTGCCATGACTACATTACTAAGAAAAATTTGTTGAGATTTGTAGATGGGAAAATGTTGCTCCCTTAATTGCTTACATAGTATTATTTATTTTTATGTAATTACATTTTATAGACAATGCCACATGCTTTGTCCACACAGTGCCAAAACATCTGGATGCAAAGTGGAAAGTACAGTAACAAACCCAGATGGTTTGTAAGTACAGGCCAAACATCCAGATGGCATCAAGAAGGCAAAGCATGTGGATGACAAATACCAAATCTTTCATTCAGATGTCATGGCATCATCTAGACACAGTGTACCAATGAACACTTTTTAGTGAAGACAAAGAATGTGAAACAAGCTAGAGGTCAAAAAGAAACAGGACAAATTTATGAAAACGCATACAGTTCACATTAAATCAATTCTAACTTTTAACAAAAATAATTTATAATGGGTTGATTTAAAAGAGAATCTAAGCAAAAAGAAAAAGTCAGCCTATGAGAGTCACTTTTTAATTGCAATAATCTTTACTGAGTTTTGATTTGGGAGAATTTTCAATACAGCTCACGTGTGCAATAAATGGGCTCAATTAAAAATTGCATTTGATTCTGATTAAAAGTTGCTTGATCTTTAGTATTACAATATACTGCAATCCAGAACTGCATCTAGTATGTCACATTCAATAAACAGACTTCTTTGCTATCTCTGAATAATTAACTTTATCTTTGTCACAGGGAACAAAAGTAATGAAAGCAGCATAGACATTATTCATTTATTCTTATCATGAGAATCTTATTATTTTGGTCTGTCTCTCCCAAGGTAACCTCCAATTTGGTGTCTTGTAGACTTTATATGAAGTTATTTCTGGCAGAAGATGACATAGTTTAAGCATGATCTCTCCTTTCTTAAGCCCTGAAAGAAATATGTATGAGAAAGATAGTCAACATGAATCTGAAGAAATATTGAATAATCATTCACTGCATGTGTATTAAGATAGGTAAAATGTAGAACAAACCTCCCAGCTCTCAAAAAGTTTTTATAATATGGAAGTTTGTTCATCCCGAAAAATCTTATTTCCATCAATGTGGCCCCCTTGCAAGGTTACTGCTGCTGCTGAAAGTACTGAATATTCTTAGAACTCTGCTGATATTAGCTTTAGAGCTTTATAAATTCTATGAGAAAATAATGAGGATATTTTCCTGTGTTGTACAATACATTGTTGTTGCTTATCTATTTTATACATAGTAGTTAGTATCTCTTAGTCTCTTACCTCTATCTTGCCTTCTCCCCTTCTCTCTCCCCACTGGTTTGTTCTCTATATTGGTGAGTCTATTTCTGTTTTTTTTATATTCACTTGTTTGGGTTTTTAAAAAATTTTATTTATTTATTTATTTTTAAATTGCAGTATAATTGATTTACAATGTTGTTTTAGTTTCAGGTGTACAGCAAAGTGATTCAGTTACACATACATATTTTTTTTCAGATTCTTTTCCCTTATAGGTTATTACAAAATATTGAGTATAGTTCCCTGTGCTATACAGTAGATCCGTGTTGGTTATCTATTTTATATATGGTAGTGTGTATATGTTAATCCCAAACTCCTAATTTATCCCTCCCCCCTCCTTTCCCTTTTGGTAACCATAAATTTGTTTTCTATGTCTGTGGGTCTATTTCTATTTTGTATATAATTTCATTTGTATTATATTTTTTAGATTCCCCATATAAGTGATATCATGTTATCACCCCTATTTTAGATGTAGAAGGTAGAAAATTTATCTCCACAATAAAAAAATGCAATACAGTACATATATAATACAATAATTGACTACATATAATGTGATCCAATAATTCAATAAAAATAGCTATATCTTATTTTCATTCAGAATGTAACAAACAATAGATATATACTGTGTGTTAAATGTGTACCAAATATTTTGCTATTTCCTAGGGACTTCAAGGGGGAAAACACAGTCCCTGCTGTCAGGAGATGAGACCTTTGGGAAAGACAGTTAAGCAAGCAAAGTGTTCCAAAGCAGGGTTGGCAATTGCAATAAGATGGACATAAGGGTGCTTTGGACAGAAGCATAGAAGAAAGAAAGTTCCACAGTAACTTGAGAGAAAAAGGCAAAAATGCCTTTATTTAGCTACAGTAGAGTATGGGGAAAGTGTATTTAAGATGGATAACGGTCATGCGGAAAGGCATTGAAAGAGGACCAGTAGTTGCCCTGTCTTGCTTCAAGTTGACCTCATTCAGTTTAATGAACACATAATATCATCACGTTGTAAGTCACAGTCAATATAGAAGAGTCATACAATGTGAACCCTGGCACAGAGCTTCCTTTTTTATTTTGAATAAAAATAAAGTCATGAAGGTAAAAAAATCAAAATCACATCAAAATCACTCAGGGACTTTAGTAGAGGCAACACACAGAAGATGGTACTGGATCAGCCAAGCATGAATAGGTTCTGAGTTGGGTGCAGGCATAGGAAGAGTGCTTTAGGCAAGAGAAAGAGCATTCATGAAAGCTTAGGAGAGTTGGAGGGAGAAGAGAGAGATGCTTTCCTTTTACTTATTGAAGTGTTGTCTACTGGGGAATAAGGAGAGACAAAGCAAAAAAGCTTATTGCTAAAATGGTGAAGGGGGTAATTGGGAGGGTCTAAGGCTGAACAGAATGAACAGTACTGAAGGAATAGGGAGCCAACCAGTGATAAATCCACTTAGAAATATAGGTCATCCATTCATGCACAGTCTTAGTGAAAAAATAGATTGAGATAAGGAGAAAGGAAGGGAATTGAGATAAGGGAAGCAAGCTAATAAGTTAAGGATTACTCTATCTAGATGTAATTGAGTAATGAAGCCAACATGCGGAATACCCTGGATCAAGCTGACACTGCAGAAGGTAGAGATGAGAGCCTCGTCTTCTGGAGATGTAAGAGGCAGCTAAGTTGGCAGGCCGCATGGGCCCCTGACGGGTTGCAGACCATGGATGTGTGTTCTGGAAAATAATCTGGTCTAAGGAAAGTTCAGCTGGCCCTGGGTCTCTTGGGGCGAGTGTTCTATTGGCATGGGTGGGTTAAGCCTAGAAGAGAAATGGGTTAGCTTTACAAGAGGCTTTGCACTTGAGCAGTACTGCATTGTTAGAGCTCAGGTGCAAGGAAAGAGTTAGGGAAAGGTCATTCTTTCCACTTTTGACTCAAGATATTTTTCTAGTTTGATACAGGAGGATCAAGAACTCAGAGCCTTGAGAAGCTGCAGGGTATGCTCAGTGTCATTCTCAAAATGGGTATGAACAGTGGGGCTTCTTCAGATGGTATTAAGTGTAAGCTGGAACAGAAGAGGAAGATCGTGGTGAATATCATCTGGGGATGGGACTGAACTAGATTCAATAAGTGTAAGATGTATACCTTTGAGGACATCCAGAAATACTTTTGGAGGAGGAGTCATTTTGCAGGAAGGTTCCCATTTTTGTGCTGGTGAGGTGAGTGTTCTGCAGTAGAATCCAGAAATTGCTGATAATATGACTAAACAGGAAAGGAGTAGAAGCAGGCCACTCAGATTATACACCTAACAAACTACTAAAAAAAACTGAGGAAATGTATATTGCAAGGAAAATACAAGGGTGCGGAGCCTGACTTTGCCTGCAGCAATCACAGAAACCATCAAGGAGAAGGTAAGAGATGTTACAGGAGCTTTGAAGGATATGAAGAATTTCATATTCATTATTTGATGTGGAAGCATATAACAGAGAACAAAACAACAAGGCATTGAGGGGTTCTATAATTTTGCATTTAGAAAATTTTATCTGTAATATGTTTACTATTATAATATAATAGAATGTGTTAGTGTGGAGAGAGGTTTCATTCCTTCATTCATTTATTCATTTGAGGCATGTTTATCGAGCAGCTTACTATGTGCAAGGATTATGATAACTGTTTTCTAAACGACACAAAGGTAGGTAAATTCACGACTAGTCATAAAGTCCCAAGTGGACTGAATATTTACTCATCAGGACTATGATCCAGAAATATTAAATCTGACAGCAGAATATAGGATGGATATAATGAAGAAAAACCAATGTTGGGAATAGTCATTTAGAAAGCCGCTGTCACAGTCAAAGGAAAGTGAAAATGGAGAGTACTGGGTGGAGGAAATATACTTGAGGGATGAATTAGAGATATGTTTTGTAAGTCTTAGCAACTTTTTTGATGTTCTGAGGGAGAGAAGGGTATTGATTCTAAGGTTTTAAGCCATAGAGAGTGGGAACAAAAGAGTGCTTCAAGCATATCATGAAAGCCATAGAAAGTATTGCTTTAGATGTAAGAGAGGATGGTGGGTATAATTTTGGATGTGTTGAGTTTAAGTTCCAATTTTCGTAAGAAAAGTTAAATTAGAAATCATCAAATTACAGCCAATAATTAATGATTGATATGGGCACATATAATAGAGATCTAAATAATTAAACCATGATAAAGGATGAGTTCTCCAAGGCAAGAATTGCATTCTTACCTTGAAAAAGAGCAAAGCAGAAAATACACCAGACCTAAGCTATTGTTTCCATGTATTAAAACTAATAAATGCTCAATTATACATGAATTAAAGTAATTATATTTAGTTTATGCCTCTGAAGTAAAATCACTCCTTATACTTACCTTGGTTGAGCCCATCAACTTAGCAACTTTTTATTCACCTTGATAATTTCATCTTGCTTAAAGAAAATGTGTTGTGATTCCATCACCATTAATTAAGCCATTCATTAATTAATCTCTCTATATCTAAATGATTAAATTTTTCTAAAAATCTATTCAAATTGAAAATATTATAGAATGGCACCCTGATGTGTTATAAAATCATATGGTAAAACTTTAAAAACTAAAACCTGGAAAAGAGAAGATAAAAAAAATCTCATTTCAATAACTCTAAAATAAATTACAGAAATTTAAAAACATTATGTAATTCTGCAAAGTCAAAATCATTGATCTCAGCTGGCTGTCTAGTTAATGTAACACCTAAGTAAGTGACTCAGTATTCTGCCATATAAATCAAACTGACAATCTGAAATTTAGTAGTTCTCTGGGCACATAACGAAGTACAATGAGATGAATCATTGGAACCCTCTCTCTGGTTTGTGTAAATCCATTAAAGTAATACTAAAACATATTTAGAAAAGGTTGAAGAAAACCCTAGAATTTTTAAAGATGATTGGGATTGAATAAGTCAAAGTTCAAAGCTGCATAGAGTCATAACTCATTTAGGACTTTATCCTCCTTAAAATATATTTGGGAAAGAGTACTAGATGCTTTTCCTAATATAGAAAATTTCCTTGCTCTAAAATATTAGGGGAAAAGTTTTAGCATTATTTATTTTTATGTATTATTAATTTATCTATTAAAACTTCTAGTTGAGAAAACTTTAATTTCTTTTTAATTCAAAGAAGACTATGAAACATAAAAAGGGCAAAAGTTATCACAGTAGTTTTTCTTATTTAAATATCCATAATGATAAGCAGAATATTAAAGACTTGGAAAGTATAATGAGGCCAAATGTCAAGTTCTATTTTATGTTAGAATAATGTGACTTTTATAATGGAGTTCACCATGAGCTTCTCCGCTTTCAAAACTCTGGATTAATCCCTTCTGGGTTCAGATAAAAACTTAGGTGGCTTGTCTTGGGATGTGTGTGTATGTGTGGACAGGTGTGTCTGTGTGTGTACCTAGTCATTAAATTATTAGCAGAAAATTTGTTTATACTTTTGTAGAACAGCCAATAATTGATTCATTCTTTAAATAAGTGTAACCAATCCGCCTAGTACAGTGATTCCTTTGTTTATTGGAAATGATATTGAAGCATGCATGGTATCAGAAGCAAACATATTAAAACATTCATGATTGCTTAAACTTGATACAGAGGATAAAGAGAACATATTGATTAATATCATTTTATAGAATCTATGTTCCAGAATTCTTTTTTTTTAACATCTTTATTGGAGTATAATTGCTTCACAATGGTGTGTTAGTTTCTGCTTTATAGCAAAGTGAATCAGCTATACATATACATATATCCCCATATCTCTTCCCTCTTACGTCTCCCTCCAATTCTCCCTATCCCACCCCTCTAGGTGGTCACAAAGCACCGAGCTGATCTCCCTGTGCTATGCGGCTGCTTCCCACTAGCTATCCATTTTACATTTGGTAGTGCATATATGTCAATGCCACTCTCTCACTTCATCCCAGTTTACACTTCCCCCTCCCTGTGTCCTCAAGTCCATTCTCTATGTCTGCATCTTTATTCCTTTCCTGCCCCTAGGTTCTTCAGAAGCTTTTATTTTATTTTTTTTAGATTCCATATATATGTGTTAGCATACCGTATTTGTTTTTCTCTTTCTGACTTACTTCACTCTGTATGACAGTCTCTAGGTCCATCCACCTCACTACAAATAACTCAATTTCGTTTCTTTTTATGGCTGAGTAATATTCCATTGTATATATGTGCCACATCTTCTTTATCCATTCATCTGTTGATGGACACTTAGGTTGCTTCCATGTCCTGGCTATTGTAAATAGAGCTGCAGTGAACATTGTGGTACATGACTCTTTTTGAATTATGGTTTTTTCAGGGTATATGCCCAGTAGTGGGATTGCTGGGTCATATGGCACTTCTATTTTTAGCTTTTAAGGAAGCTCCATACTGTTCTCCATAGTGGTTGTATCAATTTACATTCCCACCAACAGTACAGGAGGGTTCCCTTTCCTCCACACCCTCCCCAGCATTTATTGTTCCTAGATTTTTTGATGATGGCCATTCTGACTGGTGTGAGGTGATCACTCATTGTAGTTTTGATCTGCATTTCTCTAATGATTAGTGATGTTGAGCATCCTTTCATGTGTTTGTTGGCAATCTGTATATGTTCTTTGGAGAAATGTCTATCTAGCTCTTCTGCCCATTTTTGGATTGGGTTGTTTGTTTTTTTGATATTGAGCTGCATGAGCTTTTTGTAAATTTTGGAGATTGATCCTTTGTCAGTTGCTTCGTTAGCAAATATTTTCTCCCATTTTGAGGGTTGTCTTTTCGTCTTGTTTATGGTTTCCCTTGCTGTGCAAAAGCTTTTAAGTTTCATTTGGTCCCGTTTGTTTATTTTTGTTTTTATTTCCATTACTCTAAGAGGTGGGTCAAAAAGGATCTTGCTGTGATTTATGTCATAAAGTGTTCTGCCTATGATTTCCTATGATTTTTAGAGTGTCTGGCCTTACAGTTAGGTCTTTAATCCATCTTGTGTTTCTTTTGGGGTATGGTGTTAGTTAGGGAGTATTCTAACTTCATTCCTTTACATGTAGCTATCCAGTTTTCCCAGCACACTTATTGAAGAGGCTGTCTTTTCTCCACTGTATATTCTTGCCTCCTTTATCAAAAATAAGGTGACCATAGGTGCATGGGGTTATCTATGGGCTTTCTATCCTGTTCCATTGATCTATATTTCTGTTTTCATTCCAGCACCATACTGTCTTGATTACTGTAGCTTTATAGTATAGTCTGAAATCCAGGAGCCTGATTCTTCCAGTTCCTTTTTTCTTTCTCAAGATTGTTTTGGCTATTCAGGGACTTTCGTTTTCCCAGACAAATTGTGAAATTTTTTGTTCTAGTTCTGTGCAAAATGCCATTGGTAGTTTGATAGGGATTGCATTGAATCTGTAGATTGCTTTGGGTAGTATAGTCATTTTCACAATGTTGATTCTTCCAATCCAAGAACATGGTATATCTCTCTATCTGTTTGTATCATGTTTAACTTCTCTCATCTGTGTCTTATAGTTTTCTGCATACAGGTCTTTTGTCTCCTTAGGTAGGTTTATTCTTAGGTATTTTATTCTTTTTGTTGCAGTGGTAAATGGGAGTGTTTCCTTAATTTCTCTTTCAGATTTTTCATCATTATTGTATAGGAATGCAATGGATTTCTGCGCATTAATTTTGTATCCTGCTACTTTACCAAACTCACTGATTAGCTCTAGTAGTTTTCTGGTAGCATCTTTAGGATTCTCTATGTATAGTATCATGTCATCTGCAAATAGTGACAGTTTTATTTATTTTTTTCTGATTTGGATCCCTTTTATTTCTTTTTCTTCTCTGATTGCTGTGGCTAAAACTTCCAACACTATTTTTTTTTTGGTACGCGGGCCTCTCACTGTTGTGGCCTCCCATTGTGAAGCACAGGCTTTGGACACGCAGGCTCAGCAGCCATGGCTCACAGGCCTAGCTGCTCCGCGGCATGTGTGATCCTCCCGGACCGGGGCACGAACCCATGTCCCCTGCATTGGCAGGCGGACTCTCAACCACTGCGCCACCAGGGAAGCCCTCCAAAACTATTTTGAATAATAGTGCTGAGAGCGGACAACCTTGTCTTGTTCCTTATCTTAGAGGAAATGCTTTCAGTTTTTCACCATTGAGAATGATGTTGGCTGTGGGTTTGTCATATATGGCCTTTATTATGTTGAGGTAAGTTCCCTCTGTGCCTACTTTCTGGATGGCTTTTATCATAAATGGGTGTTGAATTTTGTCAAAAGATTTTTTTGCTTCTATTGAGATGATCTTATGGTTTTTATCCTTCAGTTTGTTGATATGGATTATCACATAGATTGATTTGCGTATGTTGAAGAATCCTTGCATTCCTGGAATAAACCCCACTGGATCATGGTGTATGATCCTTTTAATGTTCTGTTGGATTCTGTTTGCTAGTGTTTTGTTGAGGATTTTTGCATCTATGTTCATCAGTGATATTGGCCTGTAGTTTTCTTTCTTTGTGACATCTTTGTCTGGTTTTGGTATCAGGGTGATGGTGACCTCAGAATGAGTTTGGGAGTGTTTCTCCCTCTGCTATATTTTGAAAGAGTTTGAAAAGGATAGGTGTTAGCTCTTCAGAATTCTTGAATAGCATACACTGACTAGATAGAGAAATGCTTTTAATGTTGTCAGAAGAAAAACCCATACCACTTTACAGTGATGCCATCCTCAGCAAATGGTGCTATTTGGAGTAGCCATCACTATCAGGACAAGGTCTAAAATTTTAGACTATAATGAGACCTACTAATGAAATAATGTAGAATAACTAGGCACAGCAGATAATTGTTACTTCAAAAAGGACTCAGAAAATGAAAATGAAAACTGAACGAGTCTTACATGCTAAGGCGTATGTTACTCAAGATTTTCCCTCCTTAATATGTGTGTGTATTTTGGCAAGAAAAAAGAAAAAGATTGCCAATTCCAATAATAGGAGCTATTCTTTCAACAAGTAGAGCTACAGAACTGGGAAATCAACAAAATTGCATTACCACATCCCAGTCTGGCACCATATGGAGACTGATGGTCCAACTGTTGCTTACCCAGACACAGAGTTTTTTTCTTACCCAGAGTTTTTTTCTGCCCCTTACCATATTTCACCACTTGTTAACATCCTGGGTGGTAGGTCAGAGGGCAAGGAAGAAGTGTTGGAAGGAATTAGTCAGTTAATCATTTGTTGACAATTTTGATTAAAAAAATTTGGTGAAACTCCAAAACTTCATCAGAGTGTAATTGCACATGCCAGATGAATGGAATTTAACTGTTGGCAGTGTAAGTGGAGACCTGAAAATATCAGTTATGACTAGACAGATGTGCTCTGGGGTGGGGATGGGAGGGAACACTTGCTGTGAACTATAATGCCATTAACTAGAGATTTATTTCAGAACAACGGACTCATTTATTTAATAAAATTACATTATGTAATTATGAAAAAATAACAAGATCCATTTTTCATTTTATATTCCTGAATTAGGACCTGGCACTTTTTAGGTATTAAGCTAATATCTATCAAATTAATCAATGCAGATACATCATTTTATTCATATCTTTGAAAAGTGATTCATAGACTAGTACAGAAAACAGTAACTAATAATTCAGCAAAGAACATGCCTCCTCATAGGGTCTTGCAGAAATTTTCCTGGGGAGAATCTAGGACATGTTATTTGTTGGTGGTAAGCAAGGTATCTCTGAATACAGCAAATGTAGAATCCCAAATCAATAAATTTTAAGAGTAAATAGATACACATGTAAAAAGAGTTACCCTGAACACAAGAGTCAGTGAGGTGATTTGGAGAGGAGGGAGTCAAATAGGAAGATCCAGTGAATGGACAGCAAAGTTTTGACAATGAGCCTTGATCCATTTTGGGGACAGAAGAGGAAGTGGACTCCACCAATACTCCTCAGAGGAAAAGATATGGAAAAGGAGTTTAAAATTTGGGGATTCTTTCCCCAAAAAATGTTACCTCATTGGAACCAGAGGTTATGCAAAAGCATAGGATAGAAGTTCAACAGGAGAGTTTCATGACTTGTCCCAAACGGAAGGACACACATAGTCCAGGGAAGAACCAACCATTGCAAGAGGATTCTAGGAAGCTGGTCAGTAGGACCTTGGCCACCCTGAGGTCATGTATATGCCCAGCCAGAGATAGGGATCCCACAAAGAGATACACAAAGAGAGGCGTCCATGGCAGCCACAGTGTAGTAGCAGAAATGGTGCAGTGGTAGCATCAGGGCAGTTGGAAGGTGGCAGACTGTGAAGGGGAAGAAGTAATGCCTGCCAGGGAATTGGGAGCACTGGGACTCTAGCTAAAGGCATTTGGACACATTTGGTATCCATATTGGTAAACAGTAATATTGGATAAAGTATGGGTATCCCTTTCCCCACTACCACCCCACCCCAAATTCTTAAGCTGGTATTCTTCTGGGAAACAAAAGAACTATGTAGAGTGGTGGTTTCCATCTTGGGGAGTGGGATTTTGACACGACTCTGATAGATATTTGGTCAAGTTTGTTACCATCATTGTGTTACCTAAATCTTACTAAAGATCTATAGCCAGAGCCATGGCCAAGGAAATCCTTTGATTAATGTGTACTTCTGGCTTGCAATTGCAAAAAATTGAGTCTGTCCATTCTAAGTTGTTGGAAACAAAGGTATATTTCTCATTGTGTGTCCAATCTAGTAATCTATGGAGTTTAGCATTTTGGAAATAATTCTTCTGTTTGTCTTTATGTAAAACTTAGATATTGAAAATAATTTGACAGGAAAAAACATGGAATTCCAGAAATTATTTCTACCAAGACAATCCTACTAAGGTATTTATTAATTCACATCCTCAAATGATAGCTATCGTCAAGGAGGAAAAATTAAAATGTTTTATGCTATTAATTATATAAAAGACAAAAAGCTGGAAAGGCATCTGAAAAATTAATTAGTTTTACCTTCTAGGTTTGCCACATTAAAACCATCCCCAACATTTCACGACCTCCAGAAAAAGTGGTTCCAAAGCTTCTGCAGGTTTACCTGTACAATGTGCAAAACTCCTTTTACTTCCTCCTTTTGTAAAACACTAAATATTTTACTTCACAGATTGTTCTTTCATTTCATAAAGTTTATATCTATACATTTATTTTTATAATTCTAATGCACTAGCACTTATCTTAGTAATTTGATAAGAATCCTACAAATTGTCTGTTATTACTCCCATTTTATATTTGAAAAAAATGAAAAGTTGAGTGATTTGCCCATGATCCCATAGATGGTAAGGAGCAGAGCCAGGATTCCTTCCAGTCCAGGTCAGCTTATTTTAAATCATATGGTCTCTACTATAATAAACTTGCTCTCTTCTCTATAGACATAGACTACAATTTATAGCCTGACTTCATTGATCCTGAGATTGGGGGGTATTTTAAATGGGAAGGTAGAGGCAGGAACTTAGCCTGCCAAAAATGGAGATATTGTGACCCATTTATTTAAGGAATAAATGCAAAAACCAAAACACAAAACCAAAAGACAAACTTCCTCAAATCCCCTTCAACAGAGACAATTTTGAAACATCCTTGATTTCTCTTTATTTATTGAATATTTGCTTTCTGCCTCTATTTTCTGTATACAGATAACCACAGTGGCCAAGCTCTTTCCAGCCCACCATGCTTCTTGTGCTAGTTGAATTGTCTGCTAGACCTAATATCCTGTCCAATAGACCTAATTTTTTGGCCTCTAGACATTTTCTTGACTCTCTTCTCAGTTCCTGGTTTTCCTTGATACTTTATGATTGTGGAATCCTAAAACAGATAGGTTTCAAATAAAATCTGAGCAGAGCAGATTCTAAATGCATGGTTTATTTACAGAGTATCATCAGGTTCAGTGCATTTGGTGGTCAGGTTGGCCCCCAAGACCCATACTGTTTATATCCTGCAAGCCATTTCATTAAACAATAAATATTTATTAATTATAAAACTTCAACTCAAAGATACTGTTACTAATATTAAAGGAGGTATGAAATAAATTCTGAATACAAACAAGTGTACCAGCATACTTACAGATAACACTAGGCTGAATGCCAGGGAAAAGCTACAAATTACCCATCAGAAGACAACAGAAGCACAGACTAAATGGTAAGAAGCCGGTTGTGGGAGGTTAATTTGTTGGGAAGAAATGAGAGATTGTACATACAGCAATCATTCAGCTCTCAACCTTGTGGAGCAATTTAATTGTGTGGTGGCTTCTGCTGACTTCATTCTGCAAACTATCTTAGTAGGAGTCAGAGGCAGAGCTTCAAACCCAATCAGAGACCTAGCAGCTGTTGTAATAGCTGAAGCAAGTCCAAGATAAGATATTCTTACTGAGACACAAGATGAAATACTCAACAAGAACAAACCCTTTCCTCTCTAACATCTGTACCTCCACAGGATGAGAATAAGTGGCACATTGCACTTTTCTTCATTAGAATTAGATGTTCCTAATAAGATGTGTTTTCAACTTAATAGTAAACTTCCAATCTATTTTGCTACAATATACAAGCTTATAATTGAAAGCAGCTTCTGATATTCTTACATTACCCCAAAAATATTTATCAGAACAAGTTAATTATAATAATGTGAATTGAAAATGAAAGATAATCTAGTCAACCCAGTTGTGTGAGTGATGAGTTCATCAAAAAGTCCCAGAAATCCCCTATACACACCAATTATGATAATATTGCCTAAGTACAAAATATATATTACTACTATACCTCTGTTGTTTTTAAATGTTTGCCTTATAATTATAGTAATGACCTAGAGGTGAGATATTGCCTGAGGGTTAATAGCTGTCAGGGGAAAATACATCTGGCATTATCCCCAAATAAATTCTCTGTGTTTCCATAATTATTTCAAAAACTTCACTAATATACATAGACTTTAACTAAAAACTTCAATAATCTTTGAGTCAATACCTGTTTCTCTCTTTTTTTTTTTTTTTTGCTGTACACGGGCCTCTCACTGTTGTGGCCTCTCCCGTCATGGAGCACAGGCTCTGGACGCGCAGGCTCAGCGGCCATGGCTCACGGGCCCAGCCACTCCATGGCATGTGGGATGCTCCCGGACTGGGGCACGAACCCGTGTCCCCTAGCATCGGCAGGCAGACTCTCAACCACTGCGCCACCAGGGAAGCCCTGCTTCTCTCTTAAATGTTACCCAATTTGTTACCTATCCGAAAAAGTTGTCAAAGACAAATTATGAAAATTTGTGAATAAAATATTTTGCAGATGTGAGAAATACCAAAGGCATATTGTAAATGTTCTTCCAAAGCAATGAATAAGATTATCATCAAGGTGGAATGGTAAAGCAGACAAATATAGACTTGAGAAGAAAATTAGTAAACAGGAAAATAGTTCTGAGGAAATCACTGAGAATAAAGCATCATACATAGAAACTTGTAGAAAATATGAAAGTAAGTCATGACAAATATAGGAAAGAAGAAGGAGAAGAGGTAATATAAGTCTAAGAGAATATACAGAAGGAAAGAACAGAGAAAAGGTGATATTAATAAGAAAATTGCTGAGGATTCTCTAGTGGTGGGCACTGAAAAGTAAGATAAAAAAATTAAAGGAGAAAACTTTGAGCCCCAAGAGGGTTATAGGAACAAATCCACACTAAACACCTGTTGTGAAGAGGGAACACATTAAAGACAAAGAAAGAAGATCTCAGGAGCTACTAAAGGAATAAGTCCCATTGGCTGCACAGGCATGAGAATTAGAACAAGGGTGTACTTTTCAACAACAATAATAAATACCAAAAGACAATGGAAAATGCCTTTAATATAGTGAAGGATTAAAGACCAACATAAAACCCTAAGCTGAGATAAACCATTAGTCAAGAATAAAGGTAATAGGGAAGGTGGGAGGGAGGGAGACGCAAGAGGGAAGAGATATGGGAACATATGTATATGTATAACTGATTCACTTTGTTATAAAGCAGAAACTAACACACCATTATAAAGCAATTATACTCCAATAAAGATGTAAAAAAATAAAATAAAATAAAAATAAAATAGAATAATAAAAAAAATTTTTAAAAAAGAAGAAAGGTAAAATAGATTCATCTTCATACATAAGAAATGAGTATTTTTCTATTCACATACCCTCCCTGAAAGAACCACTAAGGAAGGATGAAGCAATGAACAAGAGCGAAACTGAAGCTAGAGAAATGATGGAGAATAGAAGAAACACGATTTAACAAAGAAACAGATAAACATATTTTTAAGTAAAGTAAGTTACCAAATATAAAAAGAAAAATGACAATCTGCAGTTTTTAAAAAAATGACTGTGGTAAGAACACTTACCATGAGATTTACCCTCTAAACAAATGTTTAACTTCATAAAACATATATTGTTAATTATAGGCTCAGTGTTGTATGGCAGATCTCAAAAATTTATGCATCTTGTACAGCTGAAACTTTATACTCATTGAATAGCAAGCCCCTATTACCCCCACCCTCCAGGCCCTGGCAATCACCATTCTACCCTCTCTTTTATATATTTGACTATTCCAGATACCTCATATAAGTAGAATCAGGCAGTATTTGTCCTATGGTAACTGGGTCATTTCACTTAGCATGAAGTCCTCCAGGTTTATCCATGTTGTTGCATATGACAGGATTTTCTTCCCTTTCAGAGCTGAATGATGTTCTGCTGACTGTGTAGACCATTTATCCATTCATCAGCAATGAACCTTTGGGTTGTTTCCATTTCTCAGCTATTGTGAATAGTGTTGCTATGAACACAGGATGCAAATAGCTCTTTGAGACCCTATTTTCAATTCTTTTGGATGTATACCAGAAGCACGATTGCTGGATCACAAGTGAGTTTTATTTTTAATTTTTTGAGGACCCTCCATGCTGTTCTCCATAGCAGTTGCACCATTTTACATTCCCACCAACAGAGCATAAGTTGACCAATCTCCCACATCCTCACCAACACCTACCTTTTGTGTATATATATATATTTTTATAATAGTCGTCCTAACAAGTGTGATTGACACAGGTGTGATGTGATTTTGATTTTCATTTCCCATTGGTCATTTATATGTCTTTGGAGAAATGTTTATTCAAGTGCTTTGCCCATTTTTTAATTGTTTAATTTTCTTGTTTGTTATTGAGTTGTAAGAGTTCCTTATATATTTGGGATATTAATCCCTTATCAGATATATGATTTGCAAATATTTTCTACTGTTCCTTAGGTTGCTTTTTCACTCTGTTGATTGTTTTCTTTGCTGTCCAGAAGCTCTCCAGTCTGATGTAGAAATTTCAAAATAAGGTAGAAGAAAAATACTAACAGAAATGGAGGATGAGTCATGGATTTGAAAGTTAATGTAATTCTAAGGTTCTGATGTAGCCCACCAATGATAGAGATATAACCACTAAAAGCATAAAAATGAAAGGTAAAATGTTCAAACCAGTGAAGGGGGAAATGAGTAATAAAAATATAATTAATCATTTCAATAGATGTATTAAAATAAGAAATGAAGGTGCTAGGGAAAATATAGTAATTAGTAAATACAAAATAAAGTGAGAGAAAGAAGTAAAATGTATGATAATCAAAAACAAAGATGGTAAATGATAAGAAGAGATGCTTGTGAAACATGCCTATGAAGTCATATATGTTATCAAAGACAGATGATGGGCTTGTTCCAAGCTACCTGAAATGAGCAACTTTTACCCATGCTCAGAATATTTAGGGACATCAATCCTGGCTTAGCATTAGGAATAATTTTGTAACAGTTGGGATTTTCTAAAATGAATTGTCCCTATTGAGGGAAATTCTTCAAACCCCTGCTAAACAAATGCTCTATGGTGGTTGCTGGTTTTATATGTTGATCTTTAAGGATTCTTTTTAATGCTAAGCTCCTCTCATGTCAAGGTTTTTCAGGTGTATAAATCCCCAAATTTCTGAGCTTGGAATACTTTTCTCAGTTCGAAGCAACACCAAGAAAGTATTTTGAGGGTTCATTTTACTCACCGTGGTATCTCCAGGCCTTAGTACAGTGTCTGACACTTCTCACAACCTCAGTAAATAGTTCTTGAATAGAAATGAAAACTCTGGCAGATTTAATATAGTCTTAGGAAAATAACAAAAAGGTAAAAAGGATAGAAAGTATAGATAGTGATAGCAGATATAGGAACAAAATTATTAAACTTTATCAAATCTCATACAGTGGGAATATAAAGTGCATACAGAAAGTCACAAATATTTTTCAAAACATATGAGAAAAAGAGTAATTTTTTCTGATGCATTTGGGTATAACCAACTCTGATAGAACATAATTCTAAAACAAAGTATTGTGTCTAGACGAGTATTAACTTTTTTCAAAGAAGGAATTATTAAATTTGATATCTTCTATCCCAAGAGGGTTTGTTAAGAAGTACATATTTTAGGGCTTCCCTGGTGACGCAGTGGTTGAGAGTCCACTTGCCGATGCAGGGGACACGGGTTCGTGCCCCGGTCCGGGAAGATCCCACATGCCGCAGAGCGGCTGGGCCCGTGAGCCATGGCCGCTGACCTGCGCGTCCGGAGCCTGTGCTCCGCAACGGGAGAGGCCACAACAGTGAGAGGCCCGCGCACAGCAAAAAAAAAAAAAGAAGTACATATTTTATAAGCAAACTAGGCCCGTATTAACAATCTTATTGAGTTTTTTATCCAGAGAGTGGACTGGGGATTTCGGTATTTTTTTACTTCGGACATCTGGAAGGAACCAAGTAACTTTCACTGAAAGGAGATATACCATAACTACATTTATTGGTGTAAATTTTCTTCCTGGTGGGATTTGAGTTTGTGATAAGGTATTTTCTCCACATATCTTGCAAAATCATTTTCTAAACTCTATAAATTATTTTAAAGTTTTACTAAAATAAAGCAGTGCAATATTTACCAGAGATGACTTTATTTCACCTAGTCCACAGCAACAGAGAAGACGAATATTGAGTTTTCATCAGATTTGAATTCATTGCCTTTTCTTTAATTCCTAGGGGACCTGCCCTCACAACCGTACACCCCTCCATCCTTACTGGATATAGAAAACAGGATGGCTCCATATCTTGGTACCTGTGAAAGTACAATGGTTGTTATTTACCTAATTCATAAGAAACTTGAAAGAGATACAGACTTCACCTCAATTTCAAGCTGCTAAAATTTTACTGGGACCATGAAGGCCTGATCTGATCCTTCAGATCTGAGATGTAACATCTCTAACAGGCTTTAAACTTTTTATTTATATACTGTGCTTACCCCAGAAACTATTTAAGACAATTTCTCAGGTTTCTTTGTACGACAATGTTTCACAAACACGCCTGATCAATAGGGTCACTGGGAGAGCTTGCAAAAATTCAGATTTGCAGATGTATCCCAGGAGATTATGATGTGGCAATTGGGGGAGACCTAGGAGTCTGTGTTTTTAAGTCTCCCCAAGTAACTATTAAAATCAGACGAGGTTTAGAAACACTGATTCACTACCTGTCCCTCCTTCAGCACTTGCTCTGCACACCATATGGTACCCTGCACCCCTAAAGGAGGTAACACACACTGAAGGATGAGTTCATACAGGGAAGACGAGCCCCAGAGCACTGTGACCCTTGCCCAGAAGTTCAGAAGAGATCAATGGCAGGATTTGTTTGGCTTCGTTTAGCCAACATTTATCCAATAATGATCTTGAAAACATCTGCTTTTTTTGAGGAAAGTATGGATGTAATAAAATAAGTGCTTTACTGCAGATGAAGAGTCATGTGGAGACATGAGAAAGGAAACTTGGAACTTTTAAGGAATAATTCTTACAGCCACAGTCAAACTCGAGATTCAGGTAGGGCAGTTCAAGAGCCCCATGGTCTCGGGCCTTTTGACACAGGCTTTCCTTGAGAATGCAGGCCACTTTGGCCTTGTTTTTATATGACTATTGGATGAAAATCTTTGCTTGTTCAATAATGCAAATCGGTGCCTAATATCGTGCTGGTCATATACTGGCTTGGCCAAAAAGTTCGTTCGGGTTTTTCCGTAAAATCTTAAGGAAAAACCCGAACGAGCTTTTTGGCCAATTCAAATAGTACACGCTCGATTAATGCTTGTTGACAAAAGGAAAATGTGAAGAAATAGTTGTTTTAAAGGAACAAAAGTAATAGTTTGCATTAACCACTTTTTTAAAAATTTCCCCCTTGATTTTAATTAAGCTCTTGCTGAGTTGCAAAGGCAAAGAATTTTTTTAAGGATAAAAAATATTTTAAATCCTTCCCACAGGTTTTTCATATTCTTAATGGATAAAATCTGAATACTGAAGATTATAAAGCACACACTCAAATGATGGCTTATGAAATCAGCCTACATCTACCCAAGATGAAAAGAAGGCTAAGAGATAAAAATAACGGATTGTGCTCTTGATATAAAGAATGGAGACTGTAGTACTTTTAGCAAAAAAAAAAAAAAAAAAGTGCAGAATTTTTCTTGTGAGAGAATTGTTTTTATGGTGGAGAAGTGTTTATCGAGTTTGTGTCTCTTCAGAGATCAATTTATAAGGTTTTCCATTGCAGGTTTATAAACCTTATTCCCTTTTCCTTTAAAATACACATTCTCTCCAAGAAAGTCTCTTATTTACCTCAGGAAAAAGATCAATACTATTACAGAGAAACAAAGACATTCTTATTTTCATATGGTTCTTTGAAGTTACAGATGTTACAATGAACATAAACACATTACACACCATTTTTCAAAATAGAAATCATGATGGGCACATTTGTACATGTATAAGCCTGAACTTAGAAAACTGTTAATATAGAAATGAAGTTGGTCTTTTGGTTGATATTTCACCAGAAGTAATTAATTATAGAATGGCTCATTTCCAATGGCATTTCTTTTTCTGTCAAATATTGGAATTCCTCAAAATGTTTAGTAGAAACTCAGCAGAACACATTATTCTGTCTTTACATACAACAATGATGCTTCAACACAAAAAATTTCATGTGTAGATTTGGTAATTTTTTCCAAGAATATTACAGTGAAACTAGAAAAGTACCATTGTGTTAGGTAAAACTGCTGCGTTAAATGAGGGATGGGTGGAGGAGATAATTAGAAAAAGATAAGCAATAAAGACTAGGACACAAGGTCAATGAAGAAAATATACTATAAAAAACTAAACTGTAGAATAAGCTAAACATGATCATAGCTGCCCAATGCCAACATACTAGAATTAGGTACTATATCTTGAAAGAAATCCAGAGCCATAAAATCTAAAATAAGAAGGGATTTAGGAACAATTTAAAGACTATGAAAACAAAACAGTACTTTGCTGCTATGTTGTAAATTAATATAACTCAGTGGCGTTCAGGAAATGGTATAATTTAGAAATATGAGGAGATTCAAAAGAGTTGAGTGGGCATTGACAAATAGCCCCTTTGGTGGACATTCCGTTGCCACTAACACACTGGATGGTCCTGCATAATTCTCATCACTTGTTCTTATTCATTGAACGTATCCTCGAGCAGCAAAAATGGATGCAAGTCTTGCCAATCATAAACAGTTAGCATCTGGTATTAATTCTAACCAAACATCACAGGGAAATTGTGAACAGATTAGAATCTATGCAAGTTCTTGGATTTCTGTGAAAAACATTTAAACTTGAAGACTAGATAAAGATTGTTTTGTTTGTTTTCTTTTTAGTGGGTTAAGTTGCTGGTGGTGTGCCTGCTTAGGCTGGAGTAGAAAGTAAACGAAGCTGCGCACAGAAGTTGTGTTCTGAGAAAGTACAGTGCTTCCTCAAGCTCTAAGCTAACACCTCACACTGAAGGAGAAAGACAGGGAACTGCCTGGCCACTTGGCTGCCTTTTTCCTGTGCTAGTCTGAGGGCATGCTTTCCTTGGATAATAGACACTTGTAAAAACAAGTCATGGAAATGGTGGGAAGGGGAATACTGTGGTTCCAGAAGCTTTGAGAGGCTTTGAAATTCAAGGTGATATCCTTTATGTTGGAGAGTGGCTGAAGATCAAGGGCAATCAATCCTGACGCTTTCAAATTTATAGATATTTTGGCTGGAGGGACTGGAAAAGATGTATCATGTTGGAATATTTCATGTCTGCTCTATCGTCTTCTTCCTCTCTGGGTCCACATCCTAGTGGAATAGTAGAGAGAATGTTTGCAGAAAGATATCAGCTTCTGAGTATAATTAGCAGCTATTCAATAATAAATATTCCAAATCAACAAAACAAGACAAAACAAAAGCAGAAGTGTCTTCGTTTCAGGTCTATGAATATCTCTTTTTAAGATAACCTTTGTTATTTTACCACCTGAAGTAAGTATATAGCTCACCTCTATCTTGTTAAAAAATCACACCTTAGAGAATCTAGCTCATGTGAGTTATTATTAATACACTTAAAAGGCCAACCATTTTCTGTGTGACCTTTTGAAATTCTCTCTTCCCCATCTTTCTTACCTCGATTCTGCCTCCTTCAGGTTGTCCCAAATATGGGAAATAAAAATCTTTCTCTATCCTCTTAAAATTAATTCTTCCTTCTTTTTAAATTCTGAAACAACGTTGGATGGTCTTTTCTTGTTGAAGATGATTAATACACACCTGTTTCAGGCTGACACAGTCTCTTGAGTCTTTTGTTAATTGTTGCTGCTATGTCATCTCGTAAGTTATTTCCTTCTCCCTAGGAAACTCATCTCCTCTGGTAGAGATTTCTCTTAACCTATCTTCCTTTTCCTTTTATTCCCACCATTTCTCCTTCCCCCTTCTTATCCATAATTCCTTCTATCCACCAAATTTCTTTTAAGAATAACCTTTCAGGGGCTTCCCTGGTGGTGCAGTAGTTGAGAGTCCGTCTGCCAGTACCGGGA
Organism: Leucopleurus acutus; assembly: GCF_964270905.1. Lineage (NCBI taxonomy): Eukaryota > Metazoa > Chordata > Mammalia > Artiodactyla > Delphinidae > Leucopleurus > Leucopleurus acutus. The sequence continues at coordinate 64,891,548 of NC_139157.1, forward strand.
CACGGGTTCGTGCCCCGGTCCGGGAAGATCCCACATGCTGCGGTGCGGCTGGGCCAGTGAGCCATGGCCATTGAGCCTGCGCGTCCGGAGCCTGTGCTTCGCAACGGGAGAGGCCACAACAGTGAGAGGCCCGTGTACAGCAAAAAAAAAAAAAAAAAAAAAAAGAATAACCTTTCATAATCTAAAGTGAGATTGTATTCATTCTTATAATTTTTTAAAATGAAAATTAGTACACGTTCAACTTCTTTTAAAATACATATTCTTACAATAGAACAATAAACCTACTAATAAAGATGTTTTAACATATGAAATAACAAGGTCCTTAGCTTTATAGCAGCACTTTTGTGATCATTTATAATAATAATCAGTACATAGATTATAAATTTAAAAATCCTGTACAATACACTACCAGGTAATGCTGCATTGGACGATAAGTTCATTGATCTTTGGTAATATGCTAGTGAGTTCATAATTATAAGAAATGATAAAAGATCAAACCCAGAGAAAATATATAACCAATCAGGCAATGCATGAAAAGACAGAAGTAACAATATTGGTTTGCATTATTGTCGTACTTCTCAATGTCTAACATATTTTGTAGGCAAAAAAAAAAATTTCAGTGAAAGGGGAAGATTTGGTTTGATGACTCAGAGTCCTTATACTACAGTAAAAAATATATAATAAATAAGGAATTTTAAAATTTGTTCAATGGAAATGAGTAGAACAAAAACATAAAATAAGTGGATGTTCTCTCTTGGTTGCTGTGGATTATAGCCAATTGTTAATATTACACACCAAATTACATAAAATTTGCTTCCAAGTATCTATTGATAAATGAATTAATATAGCACCATACTTGCAAAAATTAGAACTCTAGGGGAAAAGATCTATAAAATATTGAAATAAGCCAGTTAAGTCCTATAAATTCTAGCTAATAGAACAAGTAATTTGCTTTTGACGAAAATAATAAAGTATTGCTTTTCTAATAGTGCTGACTCAGTTAGTAGCAGAAAAAAAGAAACCAAATAGTTTTAACAGAACTGAAGCTTAGGGGCATCAAAGCAAACTACCTTAATGATTGAACTGGTTTAACACTATACCACTTGCACATTTTATAAAACTAGAAATATTTCTTTCATGTTTTGGGAAATTTGGGACAGGCAGAATTTCAAGTTACTGACGATATCACCAAAATAATTTGGGGGGAGCAGAATACAACATCCAAAAATGTACCACTTTGGCACGTGGTTTGTTTTGAGCTGAAGGCAATTAAGACCCAGCAAATGTAGGAAAAGATTTTCACCTTCCCTTTAACTGCCTGAAGGAATTTAGATAGGGCACTTGGACCAGGAAGACAGATATTAACAGAGATGACTTTGTATATTAGAAAGACTTATCTGCATGGTCTGGCAAAAATTTGTTTACCAAACATCTGTTCTTCTTGTCTCCCTGTGAATTATTCCCCTTTAAAGCCCCAGATCCTCACCCCCTTCTCCTTAGCTCGGATGGTATATAAGCCTTAATTGCCTGACTGCCTTGGAATCTCATATTGTCTATGGGACTCTCCTATGTAGGCAATTAAATTTGGTTTTCTCCTGTTAATCTGTTTTATGTCAATTTAATTATTAGACCAGCCAAAGAAACTAGGAGGGAGGAAGGGAGAACTTTTCCACCCCACACCTAAGACATACATTATGCAAATGCATTAGGTCAGTAGGACCAGTGATGGTTCACTGTCTACGCTCATTTTTACAAGTGTAAGATAATAATGTGAATTATATTTCAATTTGTGTAAATGGATAAGTTACAATGTTATGAGCTGATCATTGTATTCTCACAAAGTGAGAGTCCCATAGAGGCTACTATGAAAAATGGCATCTTGGGTTCATGATGGGGTTAGAAGCAATCTGCACGTGTTGGCAGAATTCAGTAAATTCTGCCGACTTTGAATAAGTAGGAACATGAATCCATATTTTGTGACTTCTGTCATTTAGAAATGGCTAATTTCCTGAACAAATTTGTCTAGCTTTGACCAACTGAAAAAGGGAAATAAGGTTGGAATTTGATTCTAGGATACCATTTCAATCCCTGACACTTTTCCTGCACTTTAAAGGCAAATTGTATAACTTGCAAAATCTAGATTTCTCAATTTTTTGAGTGGATAAGATAACATTTGCAACTTATCAAAAGAGCTTAGGGAGGTTTAATGAGGTACCATATCTAAAATGTTATCTAGGGGAAAATATTTGTATTATCTCTGCAGATAATGCCTCAGCTTGACTGGAGGGGGAAAAAAAGATACCACAACATATCATTGTATTATGGTAAAGCAATGAACTACCACCTGCAGGAAATTGGCTTCATGAAGGGCAACGACAAAGAGCACATCAGGATTACATGAAATCAATCAGAAGCAGGCAGGAAGAACACAAGACAGATGAAGTGGAGTCTTTCATGACAGGCAGGAGAATATATCAAAGACATCCTTGCTAATTTCAAAAAGCCCACTCCCTTCTCTAGAGGTGAGAACATTACTTCAGACAGTATGCTGGCTCCACTGGACTTCTGTGAAGATGCTATAACTCCATTTGTGGGTTTCTTAAAGAATAATTTAGGAATGAAAAGGGCCAACATGCCTGAACACCATTAATTTAGATCACCAGTGAGAAAGAATTGAATGCATGGTTTTCCACATTTATTTTTCCATCAGGAACTTGTTATTTATACCAGCTGGACCCTCATTTATGTATTTTAATTCTGAGCTACTATTAATTTAAATGCTACTTTCCAAAGAAAATGCTAAGTAATTTTTCCTTAAATTAAAGACATACATCTTTGCAAAATAAAACAAGTCAGTAAAAAGTAGATGGTTTCTATCCTTGAATGGCAAAATGGAAGGTTGGAGAAGGAATGATGATCAAAATGATGGGTGTGATGGTTAGTGGACGATAGAGAGAGCTCCATGAAGGCAAGTATTTTTCATAGGAAGAGCAGATGCTGTAAGGAAATCTGTTAAGTGCTAGAATCCCAGAGGTTCCTTTCTGAGCTCAGTAAAGAACTCAAGTGTTCCAAGCACCTTGCGAATGCTTGGAAAGAGCATCCTGAGAAACCTCATGGTGCTCAGTGTTCATGGGCTAAGGACAATGTCATGCAGATTAGGCACATATAAGCAGTTGTAGACAGTGGAAAAGGACTGCATATCAGTGGAAGTACGATAGACATAAGGACTCCTTCTCAGCTTTAAGTTGTAGCCCATGATGTTGACAGAAAAGCTGAAACTCCCTACTAGTGCGACTGTCATTTTTCACCTAAGAATTACCAAAACTCCTCCTTGAATGAATACCAGAGAGAAAGTATATTAACTAAATACATCAATTGCATTTTCATTGGTGCCTTCTATTTGTGTTTTTTCTAGCAATAAAGATACTTTGAATGAACAGAAGAGTTAAGAAATGTGGGTTGTAAAAGATGATTTTGATTAACTCAAATATAAAAATGGACTTAAACATTTTGAGTTTCCAACAACCCCCCTTTCTGAAACTGGGTAAACAGAAAAAAAGAGCATTTATACTCATGAAGACAAAGTTAATAGAGTTTCTATAGAACATTCAAAGCATGAGTCTCTCAATGCCCTCTTTTTGCAGTACAGTGACTTGAATTACATTTTTTAGAAAGGGTATCTATAAAAGATAATAAAGCAAAATTACTTCATGTTTTCTATTTTCTTAGTTTAAAAGAGACTTTGTTCAAGAAAGAAATATAATATATCTTAAAAATCATTTCTTTCTATTGTTTTCAATCTATGTTCCAAATGGTCCCTGAGCTAGGCTAAGATAGACACTCTCACTTCAAATAAGAGCAGTCTTTTCCAAATATATAAGGGAAAAAGAGCTAAGGAATAAATGTTCTCAGTTTTATGTTTGTCTCCATATATATTTTCTTAAACAGTGCCTGCTATCATTTATCTTTTGGTATTATTGGTAAGCAGTGAATGGTCAAGCAGCAAAATATAATAAAATACATCTATCAAAATGAATATGTGTTTCAACATTTTGATTATTCTGGAATTTGCTTGTTTGTGGTGATGACTTAACCTCACTAAACTATAATAGAGTCATGTTTTACATTGAAAGAAATAGCTCCTATTTAGTGGAATTAAATTTAATATATTTACAAAGTGTAGTTTTTCTTAGAGTGCAACATGATATTCAGGTGTGCTATCACCTGGGTAAGTATAAAAGCCTTGAATGTGGTCTAATGTTGAATTCTAGTTACATCACAGAGGTAGTAGAAGCACAATAGAACTAAAATCCTGATATCTGACTATGAGTTCAAACTTTTTTCCATTTACCTAATTATTTGAGCGCCAGGAATTTCATTTTCATGAAGAAAGAGAATAGCACAGTTTCATAACAAAGAAAGTGTGATGGGCTGGGCCACAGGGTGCCCACTTGGTAGATCGAACATTATTCTGGGTGATTCTGTGAGAGTGTTTTTCTTTCCTGAGTCTCCAGTCTGCTGGCCCATCCTTCAGATTTTGACATCCCAACCTACATAAACAGATGAGCCAATAATAAATCTACAGCTAAAGTAGTTTTTAATGGTAAAAATATTGGGTACCTTCCCTGTAAAATCAAAATAAGAGTATCTACTCTTAGCACTTCTATTCAACATTGTACTGGAGATTCTAGCCAGTGAAATAACATAAGAAAGAAAAGAAGGTATCACATTAGAAAGAAAGAAGTAAAACTCTCTTTATTTGCAGATAGAATATTTAGCTATATAGAAAATGTGATGGAATCTATAAAAAAGCTACAAACATTGATTTGTAAGTTTAGTAAGGTTTCAGGTTGTATGATCAATGTGTAAAAATCAATGGTATTTCTAAACACCAACAATAAGAAATTAAAGTTTAAAATATCACAATAAGATCAAAAATATGAAACGCTTATGGAAAAAGCTAATGTGAAAAATTTATACAATGAAAACAATAAAACTTTGCTGAAAGAAATTAAAGAAGGAAATAAATGAAAGATATGCCATGCTTATGCTTCAGAAGGCTCAATTTTGTAAAGACGTTAATTCTTCCCATGTTGAGCTATAGATATAAATGAAATCCCAATCAAATTCTTAGGAGAATTTTTTTTGTTTGTGTGTGACAACACTGTAAAATTCATATGAAAATGCAAAGATTCCAGAAGAGCCAAAACTACTTTGAAAGAAAACAAAATTGGAAGATTATTATAAAGCTATAGTAATCAAAACGGTGTGGCATCAGTGTGAAGACAGACAAATAGATAAATGGAAATGAGAATCCAGAAATATATATATGGACAACTGATTTTTTTTACAGAGGTACAAAGGAAATTCAGTTGAGAAAGAAAATTCTTTTAAACAAATGATGTCAAAAGAGTAGAATCTCCATTTATACCATGTACAAAAATTTGTTCAAGATGTGTCTTAGACCAAAATGCAGAACCTAAAACTATAAAAATTTAAAATAAAAACATATGAGGAAATCATATGACCTTGGGTTAGGCAAAGACCTCTTATACAGACACCAAGAGCGTAATCTATAAATGAATTAATTGATAAATTGGCTTTATTGAAATGAAAAATATCTACTCTTTGAAACATACTGTTATAAAATGAAAATTAAAACCATAGACTGGAGAAATATTTGCAAATCATATATCTGATAAAGAACTTATATCCAGGAACTATTTTTAAAAACTCTCAAAACTCAATAATATGAAAGCAAACAAACCAATAATAAATGGGCAAAGATTTGGGCACTTCACCAGAGAACATATATTATGGGCAGAAAAGCATGTGAAACAATGTATAATGTTATTAGTCACTATGAAATGCAAGTAAAACCACAGTGAGATCCTACTCCCTATCAATTAGAACAGCTAAAAGTAAAAAGACTGAGCACATCTAGTGTTGTAAAGAATGTGAAGGAGCTGGAACTTTCATATACTGCTGGTAGAAGGGTAAAATGGTACAACCACCTTGGAAAACAGTTTAGCAGATTCTTAAAATGTTAAACATGTTAAACATGCACCTGCTATACAATCCAGCCATTCACCCCTAGTTATTTGCTTAAGAAAAATAAAATCATGTGTCCACAACAAAGACTTGTATATAAATGTTCACAGTAATTTTCTTTGCATGAGTGAAAAACTGGAAAACAACAAATATCCATCAAGAAGTGAATGGATAGACAGTGGACTAGCCACACAATGAAATGCTACACATAAATATAAAGAAATGAACTATTAATGCATACAACATCATGGGTGAATCTCAAAATAATTATGCTAAGTGAAAGAAGCGAGTACATATTGTATAGCTCATCTATATAAAATTCCAGAAAATAAAAATAAATTTAACAGAAAGCAAATGAGATTATCTTGGCATAGGGGCAGGGGAAGTGTTGGTGAGGAGTGGAAGGAAGGGATTATAATTCAGCAGGTTGGAAATTTTGTGGAGTAATGAATACTTGCATTATCTTAATTGTGGTGATGTCTTCACAGATACATGCATAAGTCAACATTTATCAAATTGTACTCTTTAAAAATGTGCAGTTTATTGTATGCTGATTATACTTCAATAGATCTTTGTAAACAAAAGAAAGAGAGGGGAAGGGTGGAAGGGAGGGAGGAAGGAAGGGAGGAAGGAATTAAAGAAAGAAAAAGAAAAGAATACCTACCTACTTTGGAGCCAGACTGCTTTCCTAGTTACTAGCAATGTGACCCTGGACAAGTTATATAACCTCTCAGTGTCTGCAAAATTGGAACCGTTATAGCAATTACCCACTGGGTAATTCACATACTGTGTTTAGAACATTGTAGCACATATTAAGGGCCATCTCAGTGTTAGCTATTATTATTTATGTTGATGTTCTTAATGCAATTAAAATAGCACATTGCCTATAGAACATTATTCTAGGTTTTGTAAGGAGAACAAAAAGAAAATTTATAAAAAATGGAGACTTGCAGAAAAAGAAAAGCCTTCTTGAGAAAAATACTCACAGACATGTACTCACACACTGCCACATCCATTATGTATATATATATATATATATATATATATATATATAGTAATAATTTTAAAGTTCTGTAGTTGGGATATAAATTTTAAAAGATAAAGTACAAGCTAATATATTAAAAATATCTTCAGGATAATGATCTGAGAAATTAATTTTTATGAATTCTATTATAGACTACACAGAAAAGTCAAAGTACTAGTGATAATGTTGGGTTTTCTTTAAAGAAAACAGGCCAAACTTTCACTGAAATCATTTCTGTGTGTATTTTTAGTGATAGAATTGCAAAAATTAGCTATTTATAATTTTATTTGAAGCAAATATAAAAATGATCTAAATGAATTATTTTACTATAAACTAACAAAAGCCAATATTTCTAGGCCTTGTCAGTTTTTCATAGCCAGTGTGTTTAACTTGCACATTTTTTTCAAAAGTCTAAATTTTCAAAAGTTGTATGCTTTAGTTTTTATATAACTGCAATGATGATGCCATCTTTCCTCTTCTATCCCCTTCTGCATTTGGCCTTCTGTTTGCCATTACATTTTCTCTAAGTATCATCTCTAAGCATTATTTCTCTAGCCGATAGCATTTTTTTTCCTTTTTTGTGTAAAAAAACCAAGATGAACCTTATTTGGTGAATCAGTAATGGTAATACCATTGTGTGCCTAAGTTAGAAGGAGATCGAACCAACTCTTAAGTTGTGCTTTGACCATTCTAAATAATGGGACAGTAATACTGTTGTTTTCTTTTTTCTTTATGAACATTGTGCCATTAGTTAATTCTATTCAGTTCTCTTTTCAGCATACCTCCTTTACGAGTTTTCAAGAGGATAGGGAAAATCATCAGCTGTCTTCTCAGGATATAGAAACACAAAAGGAAAACACATCTACTTGTCAGCCTGCCTTAACACTAAGCAACACCACTGCAATATTATCCCCACCAAAAATAGATGTCTTAGATTGACAATGAAATGCAGTATTTTAGGAGGATTCAAGAGTGTGCAGCAGTTACCACCTGACACTCTTCTTTTCACTGGTTATCTATCCTAACACATCCTACAGTAAGAAGGTACTGAATTAATCTCATTTATCTAAAAAAATTCTATAAATTTTAACATTTCCTTTTACTAAAATTATTTTCTTTTGGATAATGAATCTTCCAATTGTAATTAAAAAATCAGATTTCTTTTGCATATTCCTCAGGTAATTAATTATTAAGCATTTTCATCTTGTAGAAATGACTTTAGCCTGGCAGGTAGTAGGCATTTAATAAGTGTTCACTAGAATATTAAGAGTAGAATAGGGCATATTTATTTTACAGGGTGTTTTGGTTAAATATGAAAGCTTTAGAAACATGAAGTATGTTTATAATGCCCCACTTCTATGTGCCTTAGAAAAGCATGGATATATCAAGTATTAATCAGTAATAGGTCATTTTACATTTTTAATTACACTCTATTTCCTGAAAATTTGTATACATGGTCAAAAGTTTTATTTCAGGAGCTTAAAAACATGGATAGATAGATGATAGACAGATGATAGATAGATAGATAGATCAAATTTTAAACATAAACAAATTTAATCCAAACAGCTATTACCAGGTAGTACTTGGTCAGTTCTCAAGGGTGTTAGGAAAAAGGCCATTTTGCAGCCAATTGTACTGAGTAGAGCAGCTCATCATTCTTTTTGTAAAATGATATTGACATTTCAATAGTTTTTACAAACTTCAAAAACGATCAAACACGTTCAGTTTTCAAATAACAAGAAAGAATCACCTATTATCTCTGACTTACAATTTACAAAGTCTTTACAAATAATGCTGGCTAATCAGCACAACAATAGCATGGATGAGAAGTGTCTGAAGAAGGATAATGGAAACACCAGGCCCTGATTGTTCTATTAAAATTGGAGCAATTGCTCACTTAGCATCATTAGGCACTGATAACTTGGACCTTGTAAAGAAGACCTTTCAGAGTTTTCAGTGTTCTTCAGTCAACACAAAGCACTAAACTAAACTAAAGTTAATAAAAATGGTACATCTGTATTAAAATATAGATATTGCTGGATGATGGGAATTAGCAATTTGTTAGTCACATGTTTAAGAATTAAAATAATATATGAGACAAAATTAAATTATAGTGAATGGAACATATAGATAGTTTTCTACTTACTGTATTTCATTATGGCACTGATAAATGGCATATAATTTGTAACAGTCAGTTAATAATTAAAATGACTTTTATTATTTTGTTTCCTGGTTTCTCATTTCAAGAGACTGTAATTTTGCCTTGTGAATAGTAACAAGTCTCACTCAGTAGCACCTTTTAATAGAACTCAGCATGGACAGTTTTCCATGCAGATTCAATCTCTGCCTGCATCACACTAATCCTTTGATTGGGCTCAAGGAAAATCTTGGATACCTGTAGAGTTCCTGATGCAAGGACTATTCATAAAAATAATAACAAGCCTCCAAGAAGCCAGAAATGTAGGCCTTGCACCTGTTTTTGCCCTTAGTGAACAGGCAGTGGGATTCTTCATTGGGTCTAGACTTAATGTGCTGACAACCTAGGGACTAAAGGGCTTTTGAGAGGTCTGTGTTTCGGGTGGTGTTTGAAAGAGCATTTTAATGGTCATAAGTCATGATTCTTTCTTTAAAGGAGACATTGTATTTTATTTACTCTTTAAGCAAATTAAACAAACCCAGGTATGTGGAAATAAACCACAGTAAATACAAAAATGCAAGGTGTCTGCATATTTTGTATTTGGGCAAATAATGAAACATTTTCTGAGTGCCAATACTTTTTGATGGTTTAGGAAACTTTTGAAGATATATTACTACTTACTGGTCTCAAGGGAACTATTTAGACCTTATAAGTAGTCACCATGGTGGCCTTAAAGAATAAATCATTAGTTTATACAGTATGCTTCTTTTTAATTGGCAAACAAAGTTACTGGCTTTCCCATGTCTGAATTATTTGCTCCTTTTAGATATCAACGTGTTGATAATTCAAGGCTCACACTGTGGGGTAAGATTTGCTAGACCATAGTCAGAAGATCATTAAAACACTAGCTTCTTGTTGGCAAAATGATACTCATGCAAAGAACGGAGGAAATTATTCACTTTATGAAAGCTTCATTACTTATTCAGGCAATTCAAGCAAGAATAATACAGGGGTAAGAAAATATTCATGATCACCAATTAAAATTCCAGTGTGGGTTTTTTTCCCCACACCAACAAGCAATTTTGCAACACCAGCTGGGTGTCATATAATTCAACTCAATTTGGACACTTTCTACCCAGAAATAGCATCAGATTCAAATACATCAGATTCACTACAGTCCTGCAAGATGGCCACCATCCCCCCACCACACACACTTCAGAGGTCAATCACAAGTCCAGGTTGTGGGCTTCTGACCACAGACTGTAGATTGGAGGTTCCAAGGACCCCTCCTTGGGTTTGATTAATTTGCTAGAATGGCTCACAGAACTCAAGAGAAACATTTTACTCACTAGATTATCAATCTATTATAAAAGGATGTAACTCAGGGACCACCAGATGGAAGAAATATTATATATAGGGCAAAGTGTGTGCAAGTGTGGAGCTTCTATGCTCTCTGATCCCACCATTCTCCCAGCAACCCCATGGGAGGCTCTCTAAACCCCATCCTTCTGGAGTTGTTTGGAAGCTTCATTACTTAGGCAGGGTTGACTAAATCATTGGCCATTGGTGAACTGAACTCAATCTCCTGCCCCTCTCCTCTTCCCAGAGGTCAGGGGGTAGGACTGAATGTTTCCCAGACAACCAACCCCTACCCTTAGGTTACCTAAGTGCTTTCCAAAAGTCACATCATTAACATAACAAAAGACATCTTTGTCCTCCTCACCTAGGAAATTCCAAGGCTTTTAGGAGCTCCTTGTCAGAAATGGACAGAACCAAATATAGATTTTTTAATTGTAAATCACAATATCATAGGGTCAAAGGCATGACCCCAAAATTTAGGGCACTTGGAATTGGTCCAGGTTTGTGCATAACCTCTTTCACTTATTTTCCCAAATAAATATTCATTTTCGTTAGCAAGTTTAGTTTTAAATGCATTTAAATCCCCTGAAAGGGTAAATGAAGAATTATTTTCATTAATCATAGAGCAGACTGGTGTTTCAGTCACCTTTTGCTTTTAAAGATTAAAAAAAAAAAAGTATCAGTTTTATTCATGCAGTGACTGATTTTGTTTGTTAAACCATGGTAAAAAGACACAGAGTTGAGTATATTTCTTTTAATGTAAAAGTGCATATATTTTTCCAGTCCTATTATAAGTGTATTTCTCTTCAACGTTTTATTTTAAGAACTACTTCAACAATGTAATTATCAAATTACTTTTATGGAGCAAAATGTGATTTTCTTTGCTGGGAGTATGGCATACTGGGTAGCCTGAATAGCAATCCTAATTGAAACAACTAAAATGTCAGTCCACATATTATTTTAAAAAGAATATGTATAAGCAGAGCCAAAAGTAGAGTTAAAATAGTAACCTTGTGCAGTGGGCAGTTTCTAAAGCAGGCTTGCATCTGGAGGTTGTAGGTTACTGTGGAGACTTTAGATATTTGTTTTGATGGTTGCATGGGTCATAAAGAACAGAGGATAAAGCTTAAAGCTTACCTGTGTGACACAGAGGGACAGCAGAGTGATCTGCCTGTGCTAATTTGGTCAGGGTTAGGGCTAGGCAAACAAGGCACCTCTCTCTTAAGGAGAACTTTATTCTGAGTCGTTCTGATGAGTTCTTAAATTTTGCTCCTAAGGTGCCTAGTGGTGATAAGTGGAGGAGAAAATATCTCTACAGAGAATATTCAAGCCTGCCAAAGTACAGATTTACACTGTAAGTCCATACCAACCATGCAATGAACTTCAAGACTAAACTTTCATTTAAAAAGGTCTTGGGTAGGTCGTGCATCAGCTGATTGTGGAACAAAGGCACACCTTCTCTAGAGAAACTCAAGGTTAATGCAGATAAAGTCCAAGAAAAACCAGAAACTCATAATCAAAGGTTATAAAACATGCAGGGCAATAATTCACTATAAGGGAGAACAAGTAGAAACAACCAACAGAAGTATTAGACTCTGAAACACCACAGGTATTGGCAGCATCAAAATAAAAAATAAATAACAAATTTAAAGAAATTTTTAAAAGCTTAAAATGTGAGTAGGGACCAAAATACTATTAAAAGCAACCAAACAGATTTGAAAAAGAACTTCAGAACAATTTTTAAGATAATAATTTCAATTAAAACATGATGAATACATTCACCAATAGGAGATTCAGTGAATGAGAGCACATATGCAGAAGATTCTTAGGAATGCAATAGAGAGAGATATGGAATAGAAAGTGTTATTTTTAATAAAACAAAGGCTAGGAAACATAAGCATAGATTAATAAATTCTAATGTGTGAATAATTAAAGTTCTAGAATTGGATCGTAGAATCTCAAAGAGAATATTTAAGGGTAATTGGCAAAGAAAGTTTCAGAATTTTTGGTAGCAAGTTCAAAATCAGAAAACTCAAAAAAATTAATCAGTATAAATAAAACTTAATGCACCTTTTTCATATATTAATACAAATGTAAAACATCAACCAAAAAAAGAGGAAACTATCTTTAAAACACACAAATAAGAATGGACCATGGGCAGAGAAACAGCATTGAACTATGTAGTGACTTGAAAATAGTAAAAAGGGAAGACTGAAATGGTGAAATACCTTCTTAAATATGCTGAGGGAAAATCATTTCCACCCAGGATTCTATACCCAATGAAATTGTCTCTCAATAATGAGAGTAAAGATTTTTTCAGAGAGGTAAAAACAAAATGTTTTTGTAAAGGTAACAAACCCTTGCTAAAGCAAATTCTAAACCATACAATTTAGGTAGAAGAAAATGACTCTCAATGGAAAAATTATCTTCAACTTCATTAGCAACCAGAGCAAACTCTAACACCAAAATAAGATACCGTTTCACGCCCACTAAATTGCCAAATATATGGTATTAATGAAAATGTAGAGCAAAGAAAATCTTACTACAGTTGGCAAGAGTGTAAGTTGGTCCATCCTTTGTGTGAAAGTTATTACACAGAAAATTTGACAATTCTAAAAGCTAGAGAAATTGTAGCTGGTATCCTGAGCATGTGTGTTCATGATATATACACACTCATACGTGCATACATATGCTTGGGTATGTGTTCATAGCAGCATTGTTCAAAATAGCAAAATAATGGAAATAACCCAAAGGTCCATCCAGAATATAACAAATCAATAGAGCCATCCAATAGAACATTATAAAGCAAGGAAGGTGTGAATGAAGTACACCATATATGTTAAAATGTCTAAATCGCCAAACTAACATTGTGTAAAGGCAAGTCATACGTGAACGAATGCAATACAATTCCATTGTATGAATTTAAAAAATAGGCAAAAGTAAATAATATATCATTTAGTTCTACACAGACCCTAAATCTATGAGTAAGAAAGTGATTAACATAAAGGTCAGGATAGTGGTTATCTCTTGGGAGAAGAGTATGGTAGTAGGGAGAGTGAAGGATGCAATTATTTAAGCATACATGGTGATTCTAAGTACTAGTAATCTCCAATGCTTAACCTAGGTGGTGACTACATATCTATGCTTTTAAGAATTTTTAAATATTCTTTCAAACATACATATATGTGATATGTAGTGGTGTTTCATATAATAATACCTTTCAAAACAACTACAAAAAATAATTGTTGTATGGAAGAATATGTTTCCTCAGGGAAAATCACAAAGGTTTGTTCCACTTTTCACTTGGTTGGAAAAGCCAAAATTCAAAAGCTGAGCGAGGATAGAACTCCTTACCCATAAACGGAATCAAGCAACATCAGTTGCTAAAGAACGTGGTCTTTATGGTTATTGCCTACAAAGAAGAAGGAGCAGATGAGAAAGACCCATTAATTTCAGACCCTAACTCAAATGAAAGGACAGGTTCTGAGGTGTATTGAAGTAAAACGTCTACTTTGAAGTCTCAAAATCAAAGCATCTGTTTCTGAAGCCCCTTCAAGCCTTTTCCAGATTTAAAGCACCCCTCATACCACCACTTTAACCTTTGGTTATAGCAAAGCAACTCCTTAATACCTTACTAGGAGGTGCTATAGAGTCAGGCAAAGCCATTATCAGAAAAACAGTCCACAGTCTAATCATAAAATTATATTTGTTGAGTTAAAAATAGAAAACATATTAGATGAAATATCAATAACATGGCTGAAATACTATGGAAACCAGATATCTTAAATCTCTTTGAGGCAATAGCACAGAGTAGTTACATATCTGGGGCTTGAAATTAGTCTAATTTTATTATTTATAAAGCCCAGCTCAGTACTTAACTAGTCATATATCCTTGGAAAAGCCATTTAATTTTTTAGGTTCATTAATTTTAAGGATTTTAAGAGATTATGTAGGTAAAATTAACATGGTGACACGAAATTGTTCAATGAATCTTAACCATTTAGTTATGTAGCTCCCTCCTTTCATTGTAATCCTGAGATTTTAGGCACGTTGTCTCCTCTAGGGATAAACCGTCCACTCCTTAATGAGAATGCACTTAATCCTTAAGTATTTTTTGTGTTTGTTTGTTTTTTGTTTTTTTTGTTTTTTTGCTAATGTTCAATGGATGTTAATGGCACTCAGGGAATCAACCTTCTGTGAGGGAATAGGGGCACCAATTTATAGCAGATGACAGACTGTTTAGAGACTGAATTTAGCATGTTTGGTTTAGTCTTTACAGTGTTTTTTAAAACTCAGCTTACATTTAAATATTGAGATAGTTTATATGTTTTCTTTAAAAATATATAGATTTATTTTCTCTCATAAAATTAGAACGACAGGCTACAATATATCCTTACATTCTCCAATGGCAACAATTGGTTAAAACTGGGTAGCAACTACACTTTTACCTGCCTACAGTTCACTGGACGCCCTCTCTCCTGTCTCTCAAAATCTCCATCTGCTCTGGCCAACAGGCAGTACCTACCTAGTTATTAGAACCAGTTGAATTTAAATCCTGGGGAATTGGGAGGAACAGCAAAAAGAGGCTGGATTCACTATGAAGGAGAGGTCTTTTACAATAAGAAGGAAACATTAAGATGCAGGTACCCTGGTAGGAAAAAAATTATGGAGTTCAGAAGATCAAATAAGGCAACTCTTAAAAATTAGTATTTTCTTAGGTTACTAAGTGTGGTAAAAACCACTACTTCCCTCACTCTCTGCATAAGCCTACTTCATCTTAAGCAGTGACAATTACAGATAACATTTTAAATCTTAAAAAAAGTTTTCTTATTTTTTTCTAATAGCTTTTATTGCTAATTACTATTTATAGCATTGAATTTTGTTTTCTACAAATTTTCATTGCTAATGTGGATAGTTCACTCTCATGTCAAATTAGTAGGCGTATGGGTACATACTTGCTTACAAATCTAAGTGCCACTTACAATCCAATACGTTTCTCCACTTTCATCAAAACCTGCTCTTGGACCAGTTTGTTTCATCTCAGTAAATAAAATTTCTAGACTATTAGTAGCTCAGGCTAAAATCCTTGGTCCTATCCCTGTGTTCTTTCTTTTTCTCACACCCCACACCAAAGCTATCAGATCCATTTTGGCTCTGAACCTAAGAGCAACTAACAATCTTCCCTATTTCCAGCTCACTCCAAATCATCAGCATCTCCAACCAACATAATGAAATAGTGCAATGACCTAACAGGTCACCCATCATTCAATCTTGCCCCACTAAAGGCAGTAGTTATTTTGTATCACTTCTCTGCTCAGATCGTCTAATGGCTTCTTGTCACACACATAATAAAATCCAGAGTATTTTTCATGTACTATAAAGCTCTGACCCTGTCCCTTTTCTGTTCTCATTATCAACCCTTCGCCCATGCTGTTTCCCTAAATCCCTAACCTGCTTTAATGCTTATATCAACTAATGTATTCCATTTATTTACATGTTTTTATTTTTATTGTCATTAGCCTCCCCTGCAGTGTAAACGTCCTGCAGACGAGATCTTTGTTTTATTAATTTTTAAATTTTGAGTCCCCCAGACTGTGCCTGGCACATATTTGAGGTGCAATGAGTTATTTGTCAAGAGAATAAATAAACTTACAAGCGAGTTGTCAAGGGAAAATCGTTTCAATTCCACAAATAGTAACAACTGTGGGAACTACTGTTATGGATTTCTCTATACATTTTTGTCAGTAATTCAATAGATACTAAAGTGAAAAAATGTGTACATCTTAATTTAACCTAAGTTAAATTTAAGTGAGACCGATATCTTGATTTTTAAAAAAGAATTCATGAGATGATTAAGGATAAGAGCTTCCATTCCTGGGTCCATGTGTTTAGAAAAATAACAAGTAACTAGCCAGAATGCTAACTTCTATCTTCTGCTTGGAGTTTGCTAGCCATTCTATTTAGATCAAACAAAGAAAGCCAAGCTAGTATTAGGGGCTTCACATGAATTTGAGCACAAATTAGCCACTTTTTCTCTGTCCCTAGAGGAAGGGTGTTTGGTTTTTAAGTAAAGGCACCTTGGGGAGGAGGAAGGGGCAGCCCAGAGCCCTTTAGCATTCAAGGTGTATTATTGGACCATCAACACACCTCCCACTCAGCAACCAGGGTTGGTTCCTTGGCCCAAGTGGGACACCCAGTTTACTTCTCTTGGGATTTTAAACAGAGCTGACGTATTCCAGATTATTCTAAACTGACTTCTTGAAATAAGAAGTAAATTGAAAATAGTGGAGTGATTATCTTCTGCTTGTCATAGGGAATGAGAAGCAAAGGAATTTGTTTTGTAGGAAGAAAGGAAGATAAAGTGGGGGGGTGGATAAAGAGAGAGATAAAGGTAAAAAATAAATTAAAGAACAAATATTGCCCATTCTCCTGATGATATTCTCCCATCCCTACTAAGCATCTGGGATGCATTTCTGTACTTATGTTCTAGGAGACACACCTATAGCCTTAAAATTTTTGTAATTGCATCTTTTAAATATATTTACCTTTCTTTCTTGCTTAAGCTATTGCCACTGAGTTTCTTTTATTTTTTCACACACACACACACACACACACACACACAGTGTATTTTATTTTTACAAGAGATAAATAAACTGACACCAAGCACTGTAATGGATGACCACAATAAAAGCAACAATGATTGCAATTACCAAACACGAAACACACTCATACGCCACTGGGTTTCTATTACTTGAAAATTCTTGATTAGCATGTGGGAATCCAAATGAATACCAAACTCCATTTAGCACATCTTCCTTTAGCCAACCATGTATGCCTAATTATTAAATTAAAATAATTTGATTGCTCGCTTACTATACCCTCTGTTGTATATAAAACTGAAAGAATAAAATATATTCTCTGTCTTCCAAAAAAATTGCTAGGAGGAGAAGTTCTACCTGCCCATCTAGAATGTTGACTAGCAAAGTCATGTCTGAGTTTCAAATGAGAGGTGCAAATAATGAGTGAAAAAAAAAAAGCTCTGGTTTTATGTAAAAGTGTTGCTTGCAAACATAGTTGGACTGTTTTTTCACTGTGCCACAGGACAGAAAATTTGAACATACACTATATGAGATTCAAATTCTCTGGAAGTACATTTTGGGTGTTTGGTTATAGAGTACCTACCTGTTAACATAATTTATTCTGGTTGGAAAGCCAATCTTTAGGCTAAAAAAAAAACAGAAGTAAGAGCTGCTGTTCAACTGAGCAGACAACGTCTCCAGAGAACCACAATCTATGAAGTGTGGGTTGGGCTTGTCAAAAACATTAAGGATTTTGAATGCTTTTATTTCTAAATTTTTATTCTTCCAGTGCCCAGTTTTAATGCAAAAATTTTAAATTTGCTTCCGATTGCTTAATCTGACATTTTATGACAAATTATCCTGTTTCCTTACATCACATAGTCAGAAATTAGACTTGTGAAACAAATTATCGCCTCCTCTTAATTGCTTTGCAATCTAAAAAGTGAAAAAGAAAAAAGAGAGAGAGAGAGAAATATCACTGTCTTACTTATCACATGAACTGGGTTTTATTTAAGTAGAATCCAGTGAAAATTTCCCTATTTTATAATATACCTAATGAACAAAATCCATGTTTGCCTAAGGGATAAAGAAATTTGACATTTAAAAAATATTATTCAGGCTACATACCTCCATCAGCTGCCCATAAACAATGAATAAAATAACTGATATTCACAAAATATAAAAGGATTATACATAAATATATATTTCTTATTTTTTCTTAGAAGCAATCTGTAATTCTGGAATTGGGACAGTCTACTGATCTAACAGGTATCTGTATCATGTGACATAATGGCCTCATTTGCAACCAGTGCTTCCCTGTGGAGTCTAGAATAATAATAATAATAATGGGAATAAGAGGATTTGAAGAGCTTATGCAAGAGCAACATGGGGCTTGAGAGCCTTTGAATAAGTACCATTACTCCCTAGGGATTCTGAGACTGTGGGGATACCCAGCCCTTAATAATAAAAAATATATTATTTTTTTAAGTGAGATCATGGAAAAGAGCCTAGAATCTCTTAATCCATCATAAGCAAAAAGCCCTGTAAAAGTTTTATTTGTTAACAAATTGTCTGGGCAAAGTAAGTATCATATCTTCTAAATACTGTATCATCTGGTGAGAAGGGTATCAGCTCTGGCAGCTCCGACTCTGCACCTCTAGAACCCAGATTGTGTCCATGGCTGCCCCAGTAATGGGAATTATAAGTTCATTTTCTCTTCCATACCTGCGGAAGCCCTGGAATCAAGGGATCATGAGTTCTCCAAGTTTCTAGGCCATCCTTGGACAGCAGAGTCTCCCCAAAACTCAAGCAGATTTTGTCCCTGAGTCCAGAAGGATGTGGACAATGAATTTTAACACAAGTCTGGCCAACACACAATGAACCTTAGGAAGTCTGTTTCATCAATGGCTGAGCTACTTAAGAAGAAGAAAATCAAACAGTTTCCAACAATTGAAAGAACCATAATCCCTGCAACTGAGAAATAATGTCAACTGACTAGACTTCATCATGATTCGTATCCATCTGCCAAGTGTTTGAACCAGCTGTCCAGAGCAAGGCAGGCGGGCTGTCTGTGCAAGACGCCCGCCTCTTCCAGGGATGCTGGTCTTCCCAGAGCCAGAGTTAGCCCCTGCAGCCATAATGGCAGGAAGCCACAGTGCTGGAATGACAGCTGCAGTAACGTAAAGTGTCTGATTACACTCCGGGAAGAACAGTGCTTCCTTGTTCTTAACGACACCAGATGGCCCAGCCCACCCAGGGACACTCAGGATGCTGGGTTTGAACATGTGATGACCTTATGAGGAAAACTTGGAGAAGAGAGAAGATTGAGAGTGCTTGGGGGAATCTGGAGAGAGCCTTCTTGGTGGAACAAGGGGGAAAAGTGGATTTTCCCGATTGTGGAGATGAGATTTCTAACCCAAGTTTTCTTTAGTTTTGGAGCTCTTTCAATTCTTCCACATGGTTCATTTGTTTATTAATATGAATTTGGAACCAATTAAAATACGTATTAGTGTGAGGGGTAGTGAATAACAATGACAAAACACACACAGACAGGCAGGGATTGTATATACATCTTTAACAAAACTGGGAAATTCTTAAGGTAAAAATATTGTAGAATAAGAGATGGATTTTCGAAGAGAAAACTCCAGGTCTGTGCCACAAAAATCTAGTATCCAGAAATATTATTCAGTGAAATATGTAGTTTTTTTCTCTCTCTCTTTTAAACTATTTGGTTCCTCCTTCTGCCCCAGAGCATATTATCAGATTTTTTTAAAGGAACACATACACACACAAATAAAACACTGTTTTCCAGTATTTGGGCACATGGGGATTTTAAAACCTGCCTGAGAGTTAATCCACTCTATACCAGATGGTTTCACGATTAACTTTGAATTCCCCTTTTAAACCTATTAGTGAATTAAAGGACAATGTAAATGATCATTGCTTATGAAAGTTCAATGAGAAACATTCACTCACCCAACCACTCTCTACCATGACACATATGTGAAATGACAGTGCTCCCAAAACCCTAAGGTAGTCCTCCTGTGCATTCCATTTGGCAGTGCTTGTTACTAGATTAAAGTTTTGAAATGGGATCCTAAAAAAATGTCATGTTTTAATATCTGGTGGGTAAAGTGCCCAAAAACACTGTTTCCTTTTTAGTCACATTTTCATGGTGGGTGCTTGATGGATGTGTGCAGGGAGAATTGACCCTTATCTCATTATCATACCTCCTATATTGCCCACAACAAACGTTATTATAAATGGGGAGAGTTTTGCAGCAACATATTAATAGCAATGAAAATGTTAACAAGCTACCCTCAGTGAATGGAGATTTTTTTTTTTGTCTTCCTTGGCTTCTTTTTGGCCAAATTCTAATTTGGAATATTGTGGAGAGAAAAAGAAGAAAAGTCAGATCTGGGGAATAATCTTGACTTGGAAGGTAATCTTCTGTCATAATATATTATGAAAGCACACACATGGATGGTTTCATAATTATAGCATTCAGAGCTATAAATGCCAGACTGAAGATTGCAAATCCACTTTCATTATAACCACTTGTTTTCAGTCACTGATAACGTTTGAAAAATTGTCTTTGGAACTAAAATTCTTACACTGTAACAAAAAAAAGGAAGGAATGAACAGTTGATGTGTCAAAATGGGAGTAAAGGAGTGGAAGAAGTTGAGGAGTAAATGTTTATTAATAATATCTTCACTGAATAGGAACATTTACTCCCTATGATTCCACCTGAAAACTTCCAGTGTAGGCTGGGGCCATTCAGTGACAGCATCAAGCCCACCTTCTGAAGAATTCATGAACGCAGTCTGCTATCAAGAAGACAGGTGTAATTTTCTTCTGAATTGTTTGTTGTTTAAGCAGTATATATGTATTAGATAATTCTTAAACTTCCACTCCATTTTCTCAATAGTCATTTAAATGGTAAAAGTCAAATCATTACAAGCCTGAATTAAAAAAAATATTCTAAACTTTCACAGCAATACATGTAGTCATGTAAGATAAAACTTTTAATTTTAATATTTTAGTCCTCTGTCTTGAAAGATTCAAAGAGTGATTATTAGAATGTGACACACATTTTGATAATCAGCATATACATGAATGAAAAATGGCTTTCAGAGGCATTGGAAAAGGTGTAAAATTTAAGGAGATAAAGATGTAAAATGTAAAGTGCTGGAGAGTATTCACATAGAGTTTCCTTTGAGTTTATAAAAGCTTCTTTGCAATTTCTTTGAATATTTTTTCAAATCTTCCTAGTATATCTTTGTGTGGAAAAAGTGGCAAAACATATTACAATTTTGTTGAGAAGATACAGTGTAATCATTAGATAGTCAGTGCAACTTGAACCAAACTCCACTGTCTTCAGGTAAAATTAGAAATAGGATTAAATTTTCTTCTAAACACTGAAATAGAAAACTTGGGTTGGGAGATTTGGCAAATATTGGTCTGTAGAGTTTTTTTGTATAAATTGATTGTTTTAGGCAAAAAGCTTATTCCTTCAATGAAATTTTTGAAATGTCTGTTCTATCCATTCCAGTTTGAAAGGGTAGACAACAGATGTTGCCTCTGATTTTTATATTTCTCAATTGATATTAGACTATTTAAGACTAATATATCTTAGTCCATTCAGGCTGGTATAATAAAATACCACAGACTGGGGTTTATAAACAACAGAAATTTATTTCTCACAGTCCCAGAGGTAGGTTGAAAGTTCAAGATCAGGGCGCCAACATGGTTAGATCCTTGTGAAGGCCCTCTTCTGGGTTGCAGACTGCTGAGTTCCTGCTGTGTCCTCACACAGCTGAAGGGGTGAGGGATCTCTCTGGGACCTCTTTTATAAGGCCACTAATCCTATTTGTGAGGACTCCACCTTCATGAACTAATCACCCCCCAAAGGCCCCACCTAATACCATCAACTTGGGCATTAGGTCCTTAACAAATGAATTTTGAGGGGATGCAAATATGTAATCTATAGCAACTAATGTGCATTCCTACAATACTTAATATATCTGTGAATCTTTAATACTGGAAATTCTTTTTATCATATACAGAAGATTATTTTTTGCATACTTATTTTGTATCAAGGAAGTTCACATGCATCATTTTATTTAGAGTTTTCAATATCTTGGTAAAAAACACATCCAACACGCCATCTCAAAATCTTTCACTTTCAAGTACTAATTCAGACTCCACTCAACTCCTATTTCACACTCTCATGACCATTTCCTCAACATAATCATCATCTGGAAACATTCTTTCTCTGAAATATTAAATGCTATATATTCCATTCTTTCTCCAGAATTTTTTTATCTTTCAATCCCTTATTATCACTGCACATCTTCTGCCTAAAGAAGATCTTCAGTCCTTCAATTTTCTTTTCTCTCTCAGTCTATCAATATTTCTCATTTGGCTTCCATTCATCTTCAAACTAGAATCTGTATGGCATCCCCATAACCATTTTCCTGCCAGTATACTTAACGCCCTTGCTTCCGTGATTCCTCACTGGTCCTGCAGTCAAGATCTAGAACCTAGAATTCAGCTACCTACCTTTCCACTCCTACAGCTGAACTGAAGAATGTCATAGTACAAAATTTTATGATCTGTCAAGTTGTCACTAGCAATATGGGATCCATGGTCCTGGTTGGGTCCTCTTTTGCTTTGAATTCTTCAGACTTCATGCTGGACAATCTCACTTCCCTTTTCCCAGAGGAAATAGTCCAAACATCCGTATTTCTCCATCACCAAATTTTTCCATCACTGCTGTCCCAAATCTTCTTCCCTATGGCTTAGCACTTGCTCTTATCTTTGGTAGCATTAAGAAAATTTAAGCTATTACAGATAAGTTCTTTCAAATACAAAACTACAAAGTCTTATCCACACAATAGCAACCATACTTCTTTTCTATGAGTCTCAGAGAAAAAGAAGTCTGTCCTATAACTCAAGGGTGAATCCTTACTGTGTGAGCCAAATGTTACCTTCATGGTCTCTTGTTGGCCTTGTTTTATCACCTTTTCACTTAAGTAATTTCAATCCCTATTCCTTTTTCTCCATTAGTATTAGCTCTTTTTCCCTCAGTGTATAAGCAGGGAAGTATTTCTATCATTTCTATTAATTTCTGATTTTTAAATCAAGCTCTTTGAGTACTTCTCATTTACTTTTTCAACACACATTCGTCTTGCACTCATGAATATCTGTCATTCCAGTGACACGTCTCATAATGAAATCATCAACGACAGGCCAAAATTAGTGGCTATTTCCCATCTTTCTCTTAGTTAACTACCTGTGACTTTAACTACTCCTTCTTATTCAAAGTTTGTTCCTGCCTCTAAGTTTTGAAACTGGCCAATTCTGACTCCCTGTTTTCTTCTATGATTACTACTTTGATTATTACTATTATTTGATTACTACTTCAAATGTTATCACCCTTAGAATCTTCTTCTTATGCCTATACATTCAAAGTGTCTCCAGGATTCTGTACTGGACTCTCCTGACTATATCATATTAAAAGTAATCTCCTTTATTAGTATAGTTTTTAATTTCCACTAATATTCTGTGATCATCAAGTATATATCTTAAAATAAGAGCTGAGCTCCAGGCTTTTTCACCTAAATACTCATAGAAACTTCAAGAGTTTTTGAAGTTTCAAGAGTATTTTTCCAAGTGGCAAAATTCACTAAGGAGTAACTGAACTCTTTGCATTCTCTCCCTCTAATAACTATTATCAATAAATCAATATATGCTCTTCCTTTTCAATTCCTTATTTATCTAGATTGAGGGCACAAGAGAACTTCCGGTGAGAAGTAGCCTTGGATTCTTCATTTGTGTTCCTGACTGCAAATTAATTATTAAATAAGTAATCTCTTAATATCTATTGAATGTCTCATGTTTTTGATAATCAACTGCTACTTCTTCATTTTAGGCTTCAACATCTCTCACCTTAACTATTGAAATAACATCATACCTTATGTTTTGTCTTTGCACCCTTTCTCCTAATTCATTCTCCGCATGACCAAGAGAGTTGAAATGTCTTAGTTCGTTAAAAGAAAAGGCACTTTAATTAGTGAATAGAGTAAAAAAAACTTTAAACAATGTAAAAGAACATATAATGAAAAACTTAAATCTCCCTCCTGCTTTACTCCAGGCTCACACTTCCAAAATAATATTTTTTAACAACCAGATAAAACCAGATATAAATAAAATGTACATATCTTCCTATTGATTTAGTGTTTTAGGACATATACATTAGCTCTCCACTTGTATAAATGAGAGAAGTAGAAAAATTGCACTACTTACCAATTTTTTCCCACTTTCAACTCCTGATTTTTGTTATTTTTAACTCTTCTAAGTGTTGTCTCTAAATATGTAAGTAATATGCTTATACTTTAATTTATTGATTCATTAACTTAGTTTTAGTTACATCAACTTGTGAGTCTTGGCTTAAAGTCCCTGCTACCAGTCATAAGAAAATTGGCCTCTGCTCTTCTCTCCACTTTGGTTTTTCCTTGTATTTTCTCACCTCAGTCACCTTTATTTTAAATATTCTCAGAGCTATTCTGATTTGATTTCTTTTCTATGACTACCATCCATTATTTTATGCTTTTTCTCTTGGTTCTTTATAAAATAATGGATGGTAAACAGCATGTAATGCATTCTCAATACACTACCTCAAGTAGTATTTTGACACAAAATGAAGTAAATCTAATCCTGTGACCCTAAAATTGTGCTGCTTGAAAACAATATTTTAACATCAGACTCCAATGTATTCCTTTTAAGGCTACCACACCCACTATTAAAAATCATGTCCTATTTTGTTTCATAATGCTGGAATCATGTACATATTTTTGTTATTGTCCAAGTTTTAAACTGTCTTTCTTCTCGTTACTAAAATCTTCCAGATTATACTGTTTGTATAACTAAACATATTTTCTTCTTGAAGACATTGTTCATGGACTCCTCTGGCTTCCTGTTATAACTGGTATCAAATGCAGTCTATGTGTGTAATATAGTTGACTCACTGGTATTTCTTTTCTTCACACTTCAGGGTTATTTCTATTGTTTCTTGAATATAGAATCTTTTCTCTTTGATTTTTGTTGTTGCTATTGGTATTTTGGCACAGTTTTTCCTCAAGAGCATTTTTTTAAAGGAAGTGCAAAACATAAAACTCTGGGTACTTTCTTATATAAAATTATTTGATGTCACACTTGATTAATTGATTTGTGTCTTAGACCAGGTTTTCCAGAAAACAGAGCCCAGGCATCAAGATAAGACAAGGAGGAATAGAAAGCAAATCCACATGCATCATAACTCTCAGCAAAGACTTTGCATGTGCATCAGACTATGACTCAAAACAGATCATTGGAAAAAAGATGGGGGACAATTTTATCTTCAGGCACTTCCTCCTATCTCCTTTCTTTCATTAGTCAAAGTTTGCCCTGGCTGAAGACAACTCACCTGCACTGCTGGGTTCCATCACCTAAGTCCTTAGGGAGCTGCTGAAGAAAGAAGATCTCTTATTCAAGTCTGAAATTGATGGGCAGGCCAAAACTTTATGCATGCTTAGCTAATCTGTCCCAGGTTTATATTACTGTGGGCATGCATATTGCCTGCCACAGCTCCAATGGCTACAATGGTTCTAAAGAATCTAAGGAGACCCATGCAATGAACCTGACACAGTTGGGAGTAGAATTCTAGATTTAGAGACTTCTCCCTTAGAAATTTAATATTTTATTTTGCTGTCATCTTACAATCACAATCACTAGTGAAAAGCTTGGTGTCAACCTCATTTTGATTCTCTGGAAGTTTTTGGGTTTCTGCATTGTACTTGGATGTCTCAGGTATCATCAACATGATCAAAGCACGTATTCTTTCTGCTTACCATGCTTGGCATAGTGATTTTTATCAATCTATCTATACCTTTTATTTGTTTGGATTTTTTTTCTAATATTACTATGATCATTTTTCCTCCTATTTTTCTTCTTTTCTCATTTAATATATCTTATTAGTGTATTTTGGATTTTCTGATTTTATTCAAGATGTCTCTTTACATTTTGTTCATATTCCATCTCTTTATCATTTTGATGTGTATTAGCAATGAATTATTCTACTTATTTTTGAGATTATTAATTTAGTTTCAACTTGACTAGTGAGTCATTTTATTATTTTAAAACCATTTTGCTAATTTTTCAAATATCTTTCATTTTCTGTGACTCATATGTTGTTTTTTATTAGGTTATTTTTATTGTGTGAAAGTAATATTCTCTTAAACATCTCATTAGAATTGTGTTTTAATGTTTCTCTTGTTTCTTACTTTTTCTAATTTCTTCTGGTGTGAGCTATCTTCTTTGTTCAGTTGGTCTTCTCTTTCTTGCTATTTTTTTCTCAATTAGTGGAGTGTCCATAGTTAACAGTTCATCTTATCCCAAAGTCTTTGGACTAGTTTAAATAGCTAGTATATAATTCTTTTAAATCATTTTTCTTCCTTTAAAAAAAAAAAAAGCACTCAGAAGTTTTTTTTTCTTTTCTGTGGGAGAGCTCACACTGGGCTCCGAGCAAGTAGATGGGTCTTGTAGCTAGAAAATTTTCCCTTTAGCAGTCATGGTCAAGGATTAGCCACCCATATTTGGATCATCTCACAAATGCCAAATTAAACAAGACTTTCATTTGGAGATGGGGTATTTAAGTATTACTCTCTTGGGTGCTAGTACCTGTGATGTTTCCCTATTGGGTCCATGGTAAAGATTCAAGACAAGTTATGGGTTTCTTTAATTCAGTCCAAATACCCCATCATAGGCTTCCCCAAGGCTATCATTTAACTTTGTTTTAAAATCATTTTTTCAAGGCTTTAGTTTGGATCAAGAAGAGGAGCAGAACCACCTATTCTGTGACAAGTTCTCCATAAACTGATAATGTCCCTGCCCCACTACCACCCTGCTTTCTCTACACACATGATCTCATCTGCTCTCTGCCCATGAGAAATTAATTAAATTCCCCTCCTACTATTATCTTTTTTTCTTGTTTTTAGTATTGTTACGATTTCATCACTTTTTGTTTATACTTGCAGTATCATTTAGTGAGATTTTAGGAGGAAAGGAAGTCCATTTATCTGCTCAGTGTGTTATATTGAATTGAAAATGAAGTTAGCTTTCATAAAAATTTACAAAACCAATTAGATTATTTTTCCCTAAAATTGGAGGGCACAATAGGGGTAATCTCCTCCTTACTTATTCTCTAACCTCATTTCCTCCATTTTCCTTCCCACTTGATTGACCAGGCTCCATATCATGTCAGTCTTTGTAGAACTAGATGGATAATCTCATTCAACTATCTAGTGCTTTGGCACTCAGAAAATTCTAGGAAGTCCAGAAAAAACAATCCAAATGCAAAGATTTGTATAATGCTCTGTGTCTATTGCTAACTCTGAATTAAAAGCAGCTAAGAGCAGGCCACAGTGGGCTCAAGGAGATGGTACATTGCTCAGGATTCCTCCCTTATGGTTGTTTAAGTACCTTGCATTTTAGGGAAATCCACCTTAACACGAATTTCAAATGTTTTGTACACTAAAGGTCCATCTAATTTCAGGTTGGAAGTGTCCATAAAGACATTCATTCAATTCCTCACTCTGCATATTGAGAATTTAGATCCAAATAGTTTAAATTATTTTTTCAAGGTCACATACTTTAAAAGAAGAACTAACAACACACTCATTGAAAATACTGATATGTGTTATGCTTTTTGTTGTTGTTTGCTCTTGTGGAGTCCAATAATGCTGAAGAGTCAAAGCAATTTTGGAACATGAGAACAGATTGTTCTTGGGAGCATTTGGGAGAGGTATTAAATATTTTTTAAAATAAGTTTTGGCCTATTTATGACTCAGAATAACTAAACATGGTTTATTGAAACCTCTACATAGAGGTATAATGTCAAAACCAAAATTTTGAGATGCAAGGGGTCTTCAATTTTGCAACAAGAATGTCTTCACCACCTTGAAAATTTCCATGGAAGACATTATTTACCTATAGGAGCAATTATTAGAAACTTGCTGGAAGATATGTTCACCTAGTTGTGTAACAGATTTACTCTTTTCCCTTTTACAGTGTTCCTTGTTACATAGGCTTCTTTACTAATCAAAAATTTTATGCATTTTTATTTAAAAATATTAATTGGTAAATACTGATGAAAATTCATTTGATTTTCATTAGTCTACCATGATTATGTTATTCTATGTTATTGGTATGCATTAAATATGAATGTAATTTAAATTATGTGTTGAATTATACCAATTTGTTTATTTTAGATGATTAATGAGCTTTTATTTAATCATTTCCAGCAGAAAAGTTGCTAGGAATAAAAGTTACAGACAGAAGTGCTTCAGGAATATGCAGATGGATTCGGGACTGTCAGGTTATATGTATATCCAGCTTACACAGTCCTGGAAGCTTTAGCATGGCTCTACTTTTTATACTAAAGAGGTAAAATTTAATGCAGGTTTTTATTTTTCACCATGACAGGACTATTGTGCTATTTTTATGTTTGAACATATGAGTCTGTGCACAAACAGGAAAAGCTACACGCCATCTAAAAAAAAGGCTAGCATCTCAAAGATTAGATGAAAATCAACTATTGTTTAAAAGAAGTTAAATTGTACAGGGTATGCATCAGCTGATAATATCATTATTTATTCAATCGGGCAAAAAATTAAGTGTGCAGAGAAGAATGAAAATGAAACTCCCAAAGTTTGTAGTCTGGTAACAAGGAGGTTTATCTGTTGTGTGTTGATGCGTTGAATGTAAAGTTTAGAAAAACATTTTTTTTCTGTGTTCTCAGAAGACATATTCCATCTGCCCTCTGCCTGTCACCTCTTTCTTCTGTTTAAATGAGGGAGCTGTCCCTTCTCCCACATCATTGCCAGCCTTTCTGTGGACATTGCTTATTATACCCTCTTGCATCTGGGAGGAACTGGCCACATTAATCTTCTTCTCCTTCTCCTGTATTTTATATTTTTCCTCTCTCTGGTTGTTCCCCACATTATATCAACATGCCCAAATCCCTCTTATCGTATACAGCTACCTCCCAAACTTGTGTCTAATTTCTCATTTACCATTCACTCTTCAATATCCTGCAATCTAACCATATCTGCCAATACTCCATTGAGACTTTTAAGGCCAGCATTGGCCTCGATGTCTTACACTCAGCTATGATCCTTTATCCTTACCTATTTGGCCTTTTGGTGGCATGTGAGGCTATAGAGCACTTCCCCTTTCTTCAATCATACCCTACTCTTACTTTCTATGACACCATTCTCTCCTGTCTTCCTACTTCTCTGGCCATTTCTTCTCAACTGCCTTCCTTGGCCTCTTTTCTGCTTTCCCACTCAATGTCAGTGTCACCTGGGTTGAGCCCTCCACTTCCTACACTTCTCAATATTTATATTTGCGTTGAGCATTTCTCCATCTGAAGGAAGAGCTTTCAGAGAAAGGGGAAGAGCCCGGCCACTGGCAGTTGCCCAGATATTCATGCTATTTCATATTTCTGTGTCTTTGCACGTACTCCTACTTCTTTCTGGAAACAGCCTGTATCTTCTTTAGGTCATAACCTTTTACTGCTCTTTCCAAATTCAGTTCCAGTATTTAAGCTGGGAACCTTCTGGATTTTTGTGAGATGGTTTAGATGTCCCTACTCTGTGTTCTCAGAGAACTCATGATTTCCTCTTTCCTCCCAATGCAGTAAGTTACTCCTACATTTCTTTATAATGTTGTCAGTTCCTGGAGGACAGGAGTCAACCAGTAGTAAAATGTATGCTCTAGTATAGTGCTTGACACATAGTAGATTCTCAGTTAAATGTCTGAATTGAAAAAAAAGAACTTTTCATATTACCTTTTTGTAAATTGATGTATGATTGATTTACAACGTTGTGTTAGTTTCTGGTGTACAGCAAAGTGATTCAGTTTTATACATATATATACATACATATACATATTTATTCTTTTTCATATTCTTTTCCATTGTGGTTTACTATAAGATATTGAGTAGGGCTTCCCTGGTGGTGCAGTGGTTGAGAGTCCGCCTGCCGATGCAGGGGACACGGGTTTGTGCCCTGGTCTGGGAGGATCCCACGTGCCGTGGAGCTACTGGGCCCGTGAGCCGTGGCTGCTGGGCCTGCACGTCCGGAGCCTGTGCTCTGCAACGGGAGAGACCACAACAGTGAGAGGCCCATGTACCGCAAAAAAAAAAAAAAAAAGATATTAAGTAGAATTCCCTGTGCTATACAGTAGGTCCTTGTTGTCTATGTATTTTATATATAGTAGTGTGTACCTCTTAATCCCAAATTCCCAATTCATCCCTCCCCCGCTTTCCCCTTTGGTAACCATAAGTTTGTTTTCTATGTCTGTGAGTCTGTTTCTGTTTTGTAAATAAATTCATTTGTATCATATTTTAGATTCCACATATAAGTGATATCATATGACATTTCTTCACTTGCAAATACTCTTTTTTTAACATCTTTATTGGAGTATAATTGCTTTACAATCATGTGTTAGTTTCTGCTTTATAACAAAGTGAATCAGGTATACATATACATATGTCCCCATATCTCCTCCCTCTTGCGTCTCCCTCCCACTTTCCCTATCCCACCCTTATAGGTGGTAACAAAGCACGGAGCTGATCTCCCTGTGTTATGTGGCTGCTTCCCACTAGCTATCTATTTTACATTACTATTATTATTTTTTAATTAATTAATTGTATTTATTTATTTTTGGCTGTGTTGGGTCTTCATTGCTGTGCGCACAGGCTTTCTCTAGTTGTGGCAAGTGGGGGCTACTCTTCATTTCAATGCACGGGCTTCTCATTGAGGTGGCTTCTCTTATTGCAGAGCACGGGTTCTAGGCGCACGGGCTTCAGTAGTTGCAGCACGTGGGCTCAGTAGTTGTAGCTCATGGGCTCTAGAGCACAGGCTTAGTAGTTGTGGCGCACGTGGGCTTAGTTGCTCCGTGGCATGTGGGATCTTCCTGGACCAGGGCTCGAACCCGTGTCCCCTGCATTGGCAGACAGATTCTTAACTGCGCCACCAGGGAAGCCCCGCAAATACTTTTTAACATCTATATTGAAAAACAAGGAAAAAAATACTTCTCTAGTTAGGCTTTTCTGCAAATCTTCATTAAATTATGTCATTCACCTCACATTCCAGTAGGTGTGCACATTTAACCTGCCTATTTTAAAATCCAATCAACATACTTTCTCTTCCTTTGTAGCCTTGAAATGACCTTTTACAATCTTGTTTGCACAGATGTTCTTGCTTAAAATCAGTTTGACTTGTACATAAAACTACTGTGCCGATGATGAATTTGCATTTTGTTTTATTTTTACCATTGGAGATACTCAGTTATATATAAGCTCAAGGAGGTTGAGAAACTCTGTGGAGATATATTTCTGTGTTCCATGTGTCAATCTGCATTAAATCTCTGTAAAGATGTCTTTTCTTGAGGAATTGATCGTAGCAACCCAATTCCAGAATTCAGCTGAGAAAATCTGAACTCAGCAATTCTTTTACTGAAATACCAATATACAATACAGTCATGTGAAAATTAACCTAGCCTCCAGAGTTTAGTTTGCAATTGCTATTATTTTCACTGGGATCCCGTTGTCTGCCTAAGCAAAGGACTTCCTAGGGTGACAGGCCTCTCTGAAATACCAAAGCACAAAAACATATTCAGGCAATAAAATGCTCTAACAGTACACCACACTGGCTCCAGTCTATTTTCCAGTGTCTTTAACTGTATCTCTGCGTCATCAGACAGCTAATTGCAAATACTGTGCTGTCTTAACAAAACACAAGAGTCTAGAGTCATGTAGTTCATGCACTAAGAAGCAAAGCAATTTACAGATTCATTGACTTTAAAGCCATGAATATTCCCCACACCTTTGTGCAGCAGAAACAGAGGAATAGTCACAAGGAAATTCTTAAGAATTTTGATTTCAGTATGATCTATAGAGTGTAACAAATGTTAGCCTGACTATTTCTCCTGGTAAATAGATGGATACAATAATTTCATTTGTACGATATTATTTCCATAAAATCGTTTTGTACCTTATGGCTGCTAAGAACGTACTTCACTTTAACAATTTGGTTCAAACTACCTAATCTGTGGCAAAGCTACTGACCACTATTCTACTCATTCATTTTACTCTGAAATTTTGGAGGAAGGTTTTAACAGATCTTCCTCAAGTCGAGCTTTTGTTGTTACACAAGCTTCCCAAATGTTATTTTCACCTGCTGTTTGCTTCTAGGATTTCCTCAGCCCCTACCCCTGTCCCATCCTTGTCCACCTGCCAAATATTATATTTGTCAATGAAATTAGCAATACAGAACTCTGAATCAAAACCTGGAGAACTTCTAGGAGTAATATTCTTATATTTAAGATGTTGAGTTAAATGGAAGATTACTTTTTACTTCGGCTACAAGAAGCTCTTTTTCGTTATTTTTTTAATCCTTCATACAATTGAAATAGTCTGTATTATCCAAATCTCTTTTCTCTTACTACTAGATCACTAGATCACCAGCCCCCTGGTTACCTCTCAAGGCTACCCTTATCACCCCATCACCAACATTTCCCTCTCTATTGAATATCTGAAAACCGGATGTATGTTTACTGCGTTTGCTCTCCCTAGACTCTTAAAATTTGTGTATAAAGACTTGTATTGGTTATACACAATAATAGTTCTGCTCAGTTAATTTTATCAGAGATTTTTAATAGCATAAGTCAAGTACTTGAATAAGATGATTCATCAAATACCCCGTGAGATTATGGATGGAAGAACACGCACTGCTCTGTGTATGTGCCCTGTACACTTGGTTCTTGTCTTTTGTGTGTACTTTTCTTCTTGCTTTTGTGTTTTTGACTATGTGTTCACACCTAACTTTCTGCCCTCATGAGTAGTGCTTAAAGGAGTGGCTAGCCTTATCCCAAACAGCTTTTATGACATATTGTCACTGACATGCCAGCATCTACATTACACATTGGAAGTCACTGGTTCTATTAATAAATGCAAATGTCACTTTTAAAATAATAAACTGGGGCTTCCCTGGTGGCGCAGTCGTTGAGAGTCCACCTGCCAATGCAGGGGACGCAGGTTCGTGCCCCGGTCCGGGAGCATCCCACATGCCGCGGAGCGGCTGGACCCGTGAGCCATGGCCGCTTAGCCTGCGTGTGCGGAGCCTGTGCTCCGCAACGGGAGAGGCCACAACAGTGAGAGGCCCGTGCAAAAAATAATAATAATAATAAAAATAATAAAAAAATAATAATAAACTGCATTTCTAAAGGTGCTTGTAAACAAACATCTAGTAATACCGTTTAAAATGCAGCATGATTTTAAGACTTCTCTTAATGCGTTTGATTAATTTATACTTAATACTCAGGACACTGCAGTTTTACATTTTATTTATTAATTTTTAACATTTTTATTGGATTATAATTGCTTTACAATGTTGTGTTAGTTTCTGCTGTAAAACAATGAATCAGCTATATGTATACATATATCCCCATATCTCTTCCCTCTTGCATCTTCCTCCTACTTTCCCTACCCCAGCCCTCTAGGTGGTCACGAAGCAACAAGCTGATCTCCCTTTGCTATGTGGCTGCTTCCCATTAGCTACCTATTTTACATTTGGTAGTGTATATATGTCAGTGCCACTCTCTCACTTCGTCCCAGTTTAACTTCTCCCTCCCCGTGTTCTCAAGTCCATTCTCTACGTCTGCATCTTTATTCTTGTCCTGCCCTTAGGTTCTTCAGAACCACTTTTATTTTTAGATTCCATATATATGTGCTAGCATATGGTATTTGTTTTTCTCTTTCTGACTTACTTCACTCTGTATGACAGACTCTAGGTCTATCCAACTTACTACAAATAACTCAATTTTGTTTCTTTGTATGGCTGAGTAATATTCCATTGTATATATGTGCCACAGCTTCTTTATCCATTCATCTGTCGATGGACACTTAGGTTGCTTCCATGTCCTGGCTATTATAAATAGAGCTGCAATGAACATTGTGGTACATGACTCTTTTTGAATTCTGGATTTCTCAGGTTATATGTCCAGTAGAGAGATTACTGGGTCGTATGTTACTTCTGTTTTTAGTTTTTTAAGGAACCTCCATACTGTTTTCCATAGTGGCTGTATCAATTTACATTCCCACCAACAGTGCAAGAGGGTTCCCTTTTCTTCACACCCTCCCCAGCATTTACTGTTTGTAGATTTTTTGACGATGGCCATTCTGGCCTGTGTGAAGAGATACCTCATTATAGTTTTGAGTTGCGTTTCTCTAATGATTAGTGATGTTGAGCATCCTTTCATGTATTTGTTGGCAATCTGTATATCTTCTTTGCAGAAATGTCTATTTAGGTCTTCTGCCCAGTTTTAGATTGGCTTTTTCATGTTTTTGATATTGAGCTGCTTGTATATTTTGGAGATTAATCCTTTGACAGTTGCTTCATTTGCAAATATTTTCTCCCATTCTGAGGGTTGTCTTTTCATCTTCTCAATGGTTTCCTTTGCTATGCAAAAGATTTATGTTTCATTAGATCCCACTTTTTAATTTTTGTTTTTATTTCGCTTTCTCTAGGAGGTGCGTCAAAAAGGATCTTGCTGTGATTTATGTCATAGAGTGTTCTGCCTATGTTTTCCTCTAAGAGTTTTATAGTGTCTGGCCTTACATTTAGGTCTTTAATCCATTTTGAGTTTATTTTTGTGTATGGTGTTGGGCAGTGTTCTAATTTCATTCTTTTACATGTAGCTATCCAGTTTTCCCAGCACCACTTATTGAAGAGGCTGTCTTTTCTCCATTGTATATTCTTGCCTCCTTTATCAAAGATAAGGTGACCATATGTCCGTGGGCTTATCTCTGGGCTTTCCACCCTGTTCCATTGATCTATATTTCTGTTTTTGTGCCAGTACCATACTGTCATGATTACTGTAGCTTTGTAGTGTAGTCTGAAGTCTGGGAGCCTGAATCCTCCAGCTCCATTTTTCTTTCTCAAGATTGCTTTGGCTATTAGTGGCCTTTTGTGTTTCCATACAAATTGTGAAATTTTTTGTTCTAGTTCTGTGAAAAATTCTGTTGGTAGTTTGATCGGGATTGCATTCAATCTGTAGATTGCTTTGCGTAATATAGTCATTTTCACAGTGTAGATTCTTCCAAACCAAGAACATCGTATAACTCTCCATCTGTTTGTATCATCTTTAATTTCTTTCATCAGTTTCTTATAGTTTTCTGCATACAGATCTTTTGTCTCCTTAGATAGGTTTATACCTAGGTATTTTATTCTTTTTGTTGCAATGGTAAATGGGATCATTTCCTTAATTTCTCTTTCAGATTTTTCATCATTAGTGTACAGGAATGCAAGAGATTTCTGTGCATTAATTTTGTATCCTGCTACTTTACCAAACTCACTGATTAGCTCTAGTAGTTTTCTGGTTGCATCTTTAGGGTTCTCCATGTATAGTATCATCTCATCTGCAAACAGTGACAGCTTTATTTCTTCTTTTCTGATCTGGATTCCTTTGATTTCATTCTATTCTCTGATTGCTGTGGCTAAAACTTCCAAAACTATGTCGAATAATAGCAGTGAGTATGGCCAACCTTGTCTTGTTCCTGATCTTAGTGGAAATGGTTTCAGTTTTTCACCATTGAGAACGGTGTTCTTATTTTCTTATAACATAAGCTGTTATAAGAAGTTGTACAGGTGATGGGATATGGAAAGGAAATTATGTTCTCCAGTATTATGCAGCCATGGGAAGTATATATCTGATGTAGCAAATTAAAGTGACAGTGATGAGGCATCAGGAAGTAATAAAAGTTCATTTTTCCCCATACGCAGAATCACATACTGTACCTAAGCAGTGTTTAGGAAGGCCAGGAGCATTCTACAAGTTCTCCGTGCACCTGGATAGCATGTGCTTCTGTGGGTGATTTCTATGAACACATATGGAATACCAAAAAAGAGATGCAGAGTTTGAATTTAAATTCACCTCCAAAGGAAAGCAAACCAGGCAAAAAGAGATGTTGCTTGCTTATATTAGTAGTAGGACACACAGATCACTAAATCACACTGAATGGCCGTATAATAGAGACTTTTCATTTTTTAAAAACTTAGAGGGCTTCCCTGGTGGCGCAGTGTTTGAGAGTCTGCCTGCCGATGCAGGGGATACGGGTTCGTGCCCCAGTCCTGGAAGATCCCACATGCTGCGGAGCGGCTGGGCCCGTGAGCCATGGCCGCTGAGCCTGCACGTCCAGAGCCTGTGCTCCGCAACGGGAGAGGCCACAACAGTGAGAGGCCCGCGCAAACTTAGAGTTAGGTAAGAAAGTAATTTGTCAGTAAACACCTTTAGAACTAAAGTGGTTCATAGCTGAGACAGCCAATAATACTTTTCAAAATGTAGTTGATTTATTTTTAACAAAATAATTG
Organism: Leucopleurus acutus; assembly: GCF_964270905.1. Classification (NCBI taxonomy): domain Eukaryota; kingdom Metazoa; phylum Chordata; class Mammalia; order Artiodactyla; family Delphinidae; genus Leucopleurus; species Leucopleurus acutus. The sequence goes on from NC_139157.1 coordinate 64,928,173, forward strand.
ATTTGGGGGTTTATTTTTATAGTAATTAATCTGACCAGGCTTATCAACTTAGCCCGAATCTCTCTGCTCTCAAAATTTAACTATTCTGGATAATTTTCAAAGGCTTTTTAATCTTAACTAAGATCTAAGGCTAAACAAAAGAATAGCAGATATTTCAATAAATGCTCTTATAAAGTCTGGTTTCATTTCTCTTGACAACGTATTTCTTGCTAATCTGATTATAACCAATTCTATGAGTGAAAACTTCTCCATAACTCAATTATTTAATCAAAACAATATCTTCTATTTATATAGAAATTTACACTTTTTGCAAAACAGACATTCCCATACATTATCTTACTACTAGCTCCTTTTTTTAAATAAAAGAGTTAAATTATGACCTTTACAGAGAAAGAAATGTATCTTGTGCTTTTTATTCCAAGACCTTAGATCAAGAGTGCACAGAATAAGTACTCAATGAGTGACTGCTGAATGAATGAATATAAGGAATTCATGCTTTGTCATACAATTGTAAGTGTTATGTGACATTCTCAAGGTTTTCATTTGATTTTTAAGGATTTAGGAATTCAGAGCTTTCTTTCAGTGAACTCATAATGGCTAGGTTAAATATGTTAGTTGACAAGGAGCATATCTTCCCTGACGCTTCCTGGGGTTGGCATGGCTCATCCCCAATGGGCAATGGCACATGCTTGAACTAGACAGTAAGACCTTCAAGGGGATATGTTTCTTTCCTCTTTGGGTTTAGATCTTGGCACAGAGAAGATACACTACATGTATTATTTAACTAATAGGCAAACCAAACAAACGTTACATTTTTTTAACATTTGTAACTTTAAGAGTAGTTATTTTTCCTGTGGGGGAATAATTGGTGAACAAAATGAGGAATTCAAGAAAGGCTGGCATTTAGTAATATAATAGATAGACAGACATTCTTTTCTGGAAACATATGTTTGTCTGGTTGGAACTCCACTGGTAATGGTCAAATGCAGATATAGTGAAAACAGTGTTTCTACCACCCAAGTCCCAGGACACGAAATATTGAGATAGTAGCTATTCACCTATGGACCTGTGAGGTCTATCTAGAAGTGGAAGGGTTGTAGTGAGTGTCCTTATAAGAAATGTGCTCTATTTCTGTTTAGTGATCTACACTCCATAAATTACCTTCTCTCACACGATCTCATTGGAGGTTTACAGCAGTAATGTGAGAAAGATAGGGTGGTGGATCTTGTTTTTTTTAAGTAGGATCTATCTCTTTGTTTATTATTATTATTATTATTATTATTATTATTATTATTATTATTTTGGCCATGCCACGTAGCTTGTGGGATCTTAATTCTCCCACCAAGGATCGAACCTGGGCCCTCTGCAGTGGAAGTGCAGAGTCCTAACTACTGGAATTCCCAGGGTGGATGATCTTATGATTCCCGTTACATAGATCCCTGAGAACAAGTGACTTTGGATCTTCTAGTCCTACACTCATTGTTTTGGCTTTTGTGGATCATGGGTTGCTGTTTTGCTTTGAAATTTTTGGTCAGGTCTGTTCTTGCAAAGAGTGAGAGGATGTGTCTAGGTTAGTCATTCTATGATATAGGCCATTGCACACTATGTGATGTGCAGAAATGAGATAATGATCTTTCTGAAGAGGATTTTTTTTGTATCAAGTTCCTATATTTGCATCACCTTTAAGAGGACCATCTCCAATTGGACTAAGTATTTATGCTAGAATAGGTCCAACACCCACATTTCCTTTCATTGCAATGTGCTCAATTTAAAATAGTGGGTGACAGGGCTTCCCTGGTGGCGCAGTGATTGAGAGTCCGCCTGCCGATGCAGGGGACACGGGTTCGTGCCCTGGTCCAGGAAGATCCCACATGCCGTGGAACGGCTGGGCCTGTGAGCCATGGCCGCTGAGCCTGCGCGTCCGGAGCCTGTGCTCCTCAACGGGAGAGGCCACAACAGTGAGAGGCCCGCGTACTGCAAAACAAAAATAAATTAAATTAAAAATAAATAAATAAATTAAATTAAATGGTGGGTGACAAAAAAAGAATCACGCAATCACACCCAACTTATTTTTGAAAAGGTGCAAAAGAAATTCATAGAGAAGTAAGGATATTTGTTTTAACAAATAGTGCTGAAACAGCAGAACATCAATAGCTATAAAAAATGAACTTCAACCTAAACCTCAGCTTTATATAACAGTTAACTCTAAATAGATCATAGATCTAAATGTAAAATGTAAAACTATAAAACTTTTAGAAATTGACATAGGGGAAAGTCTTCATGACCTGGAGTTAGGCAGAGTGTTCTTAGATATGACACCAAATGCATGAGCTATGAAAGAAAAAAATGGATATATTGGACTTCATAAAAATTTAACACTTTGTTCTGAAAAAGAACCAGTTAAGAGGATGAAAGATGAGCAGCAAAACAGTCTAATCCCAACAGTAAGAGAAAAACACAATTCAATTAGAAAAATAGGCAAAAGACGTAAACTTCACCAAGGAAGATATATGGATGGCAGATAAATACATGGAACTGTATTTCAAAATCAGCATTCATTAGCAAAATGCAGATTTACAACAAGAGTGAGGTATCTTACATATGTGTTAGAATGGCTAAAATAAAAAACACTTCTAATACCAAGCGCTGGCAAACATGTGGAAAAATGCGATATCTAGTCCATTGCTGGAGGGAATGTAAAATGGAAGAGCCACTCTGGAAATCATTTAGCAGTTTCTTAGAAAGTGAAATATATAATTACCATATGACCCAGCATTTGTACTCCTGGGCATTTATCATAGAGACATGAACATTTACATTCAGACAAAAACTTATACATGAAGATTCATAACAGTTTTATTTGTAATAGCCCCAAAAAGGAAACAACCCAGGTGCCCTTCAATGAATGAATTGTTAAACAAGCTGTAAATCTTCCACACTATGCAATACTACTTAACAAAAAAAAAGGGAATGAATTATTGATACGACAACAACTTGGAAAATCTCAAGAGCATTTATGCTGAGAGAAAAAAGAAGCCAATCTCAAAATGGTACATACTGTATGATTACATCCACTCTCAAGGTATAAAATTATACAGATGGAGAGCTTCTTAGTGGTTGTCAGAGGATGGGGAAGGAAAGGGAGGGTGTGACTGCAAAAGTATAGCATGTGAAAATTTCTTTGTAGTGATGGAATAATTTTACACCTTGATTGTGGTGATGGTTAGTCTATGCATGGGATAAAATGTCTTAGAATTATACACAAAGATTAAAAAAAAGTGCATGAAAAAACTGGCAAGTTGGAGTAAGAACTGTGGGCAGTCAATGGGATTGTGCCAATATCAATTTCCTTGTTTTGATAATATAGCAATGTAAGATGTTACCATTGGGAGAAGTTTGGTGATATGTACATCTGATCTCTCTGTATTATTTTTGTAACCTTTTGTGAGTCTAAAATTATATTTTAAAAAAGGTTTAAAAATGAGGGAGTTTTCCACCGGTCTATAGACCTCGAGTCTAAGAAAAAAAGGTCAATAGCCTCCTTGGATTGAAGCCTCAATTCTTAATACAGGAAGGAAAAAAAAAAAACAAACAGAGAGTGATCTTGGTACAATGTGAAAGAAAGGAGAAGTTAAACGGTAAAATAGAATTTAAATAGTATATAAATGCTGTATGCATATATACATATATAATATATATAAATAGAATACAAATAAGCTTTTTAAAATATTCATTCCTTCATTCAAAAACAAGATACAGGAGAGCATGGGGATAAGAGCATGGATGCAATAATTTGGCTGCCACGGTTTGAACATGTACGGCTTTGCCATATAATAGCTGTGGGACTTTGGCAAATTCTGAGATCTTTCTATGCTGCTGTGTTCTTGACTGTAAAATAAGGCTAATAATAGAACCAAGCTCTTAGTTTTGTGATGATTGTATGTCTTAAGACATGTTAGAATATAAGGTATTTATTAAGCATCATCTAAGTGTAAACTCTTACTACTACTACTTATGTGTTCTCTTATTGAAAATTTGTTTTGTTCAAGCTGATTTACTACAACATGCAGAAGATAAAAAGGTGAATTAGTCAATGTTCTGTGTCCTTGGGGATCTTACAGTTTAGCAGGAGACAGGGATGAAATGGATAACACAAATAGGAAGCATAAAATCCTAAGTACATAAGAGACATTCAAACTTGGTATCAGAGAAAGGAGAACTAACACATTATGTTGTGGAAATTAGGGAGGGGTTGTCTGAAGGATGACGACATCTGAACTGAGCTTGAGGAATACATTTGATTCCACACATTCCGGGAAAAGCATTTCAGGCAGCAGGAACCATATGGCCAATGCCAAGAGGAAGTAGAGCAGGGAACATGATCTAGGAACACTATCCAGTTAGACTTGTGTACATTCTATAAAGAGGTGAGAAATTGATTATCAACACCAAAAAGCATATTGAAAACAGATGATGCCAACATAGAACACAAGCATAGAGATGTGCCAAGAGAGGTAAGAAAGATTATCCTTTCACTGAGAGTGACTCCCAAAGCTGTGATAACATGCACGTCTTTTGAATTCTCCTCCTCAGCCCAGCACAGATCCAGCTTCAGAGGAGCCGGGCCTGACCTCTGCCCTGGCAGAATTTCCAGCTGATGGAGGACTAGGGCAGAAACCTATGCTGAAATACTTTGTTTTTTTTTAATTGTGTCTTTGCTCTTCCTGGTGATTTTGTGAGGGAAAGAGCTAATACCACTCTCTTTGCCTGGATTTGCTCCATTCACTCCCCTTGAAAAGATCTGTCTAAATTAATGTGACTGGCAATAGTATTGTTTAGATGATTGGCAGGGAAAACAAAACAGTGTTTGCAAGGCCCTGGGAAGCAACTTTGATTGGAGCAGTTAACACCTCTTGTTGTGGCATTGATTCAACCCCATCCAGCTTTGAAGTGGTTGGGTAGCTGTGTCATTCTTCACCGAATCCTGGCTTTGCATTTCGGACTGCAAACAGGGCAATTTCCAGATGATGCCCTTGAGACAAGATTTTTTTTTCTAAGAACTGTTTAGAGACGTCCCTCTGGGAAAGAAAAGTGGCTTGTTAAAAGGAGAATAAAAGGCTAAGGCCCTTGGGGAATTAAAAGGACATGAAGGGAATGTTTTACTATTTTCAGATGCAGATCCATGTTTACCTGTGATCAGCTTTGGCGAAAAATGGGAATTTCATCCTTGCACTCAATTTGTACATTGCACTGTAGGCAAAGGGGCATTTTCATTAACTGTATTCAAAGGCATTGATCGAATGCCAAGGAGACACCGTGCACTATATCGAATGCAGAATTAGATAAGTTCCAGGATGACTATAATTTAAATGCTATTTTCCTAAGCCAAGTCCCAACAGGAAAATAACCTCTTCCATTTCCTTCTCAGATTCCTTTCCGTCTTTTCTCACTTCCTGTCTATGCATTCTCCCTCGACACCACCCAAAACTCATTTCCATGTAAAGCCAGAAATTTGAGAAAGTGATATTTTTTTAGCACTACCACTATTTTCCATCATTTCATATTTTTAAAAGCAGAATTTTCTTGGCAAAGGATTTTCTAGGCATAAGTCTCAACTGAATAACTATTTAAGGTCCTTTCAGTAATCCATAGGGACAAAAGTATATCAGGTAATAAAATCCATCATTTTTCTCTCAATTGCCCCCCTTTTAGTGCATTTTCAACTTTCAATATCCTCTCTACCTTAATGGCTCAGAAATATTATCATTGATTTCACTTTTGCTTTGCACATTGAAGACTATTGTAAACCCTTTAATGGCGAACTTCGAAAACACTGGGAAGATATCTCGGGACAAGTGATCGTCAGAATTACATCAGAGGATCTGAAACACCTGCTTCTGAAAGTTCTTGATTGTTCTACTCCACACCTCTTACTAGCTTATTTTTTTTTAAAGTTTGCTAAGCCTGACACAGGAAGAATAGTATAACTGAAATCCGTACACTACTATAGTGAAGGCCAGTCTTAGAGGCTACTTTACTGTCTTATTGATTGAAAGACTGATCATTACCTACATCACATACACATATATCGTGTGATATATACAAAGTGCTATAATTAATAAGAGGTAGTCAAGCTAGACATTTCTATTTCCTATTCTTATTACCCAATATTACTTTCTCCTGCCGTGAGCCACTAAAAATATCTGAGGACACAGAACAACACTGTGCTCTTAATCAATTAAACTGTGTGTAAGCGATCCAAGGTTAAAGGAGCATCTGGCCGCCTTTGATCACCCTCATGAGTGATGACAAGCTGCCATTCTTTTGTCCACCTCCAAGGGTTCTTTAGCCTCTGGAATATCTGTACGGATTAGATGGAGTGAAAAGTTGAAGAAGGCTAAATTTTAACATTTTTTGAAAAACCAAACAGGAAAATAAAAATGGCAATATAGCTCAACAAAAAAAGCTGTGCATTAGGTATTCTCATTTTTTTTCAGACACACTGCAGTTTAAAAATCAGTGTGAGCATTTGTTGTAAACTCACAGAAAACTTAATGTGCAAATTCTCAGGAATTAAGGACTAACCATAACATTGTCAGTTCTAATTAAATTTTATAAAAGATGGCTAGTTTGTTATCTCCGTTAAGTGAGGCTTTCCTCTTCCCCAGTTCTAAGAGAATACAATATGCATTGATATAACGGAACATTAATAAATATAATTTCAAAAATTAAAAAAAAAAAATCATCTGAAAATTAAAATAACCAGAGAGAACAAATGGAACTTATTTTAAGTCAAAGTGAATGGGAAGTTAATAAAGCCCAAAGAAAGTATTTTTTATCATAGTTATACCCTTTTTACAGCCTGTTCTTAAATGAATGATGAACAAATCTTAGTTTGCCTTTTGTTCTACATTATAGGACCACATTCCCCCCAGGTTTAATTTTGGCCCATCCCACTTTTTTTTCCACTTAGGTTCATTCTAAAAAGAATGATGTTTATTTCTCTTCAGTTTGTTTCCTGCTTCTTTACATCAGGTCTTGGCGATCAACCTAGATACATCAAGCTAGCAGCATAATTTCTATTTTGTTGTTTTTTAAATATGACGTTTCATCCCTTTTCTTGCCCTTTATGCATAACGTCAGGTCCCTGATATTGCACTTTAGACACGTAAATCATATTCCTTCAAACAACTTCAAACATCTTCAGCCAAATTTCTACCTTTATTCCCTGCGGACTTTAACTTGCCTCTTAGCAGTGGCTATAAAACGTGTATCATCACATTCTCAGAAAAACATTATTGTGTGTTTTATGCATTCTCAGATGTCCTCCTTAAAATGTCTCTTTGAAAGTCCTTGTCTCCCTTCTCTTGTATCCCCATTTTTTTTCCAGGATGTTTTCTTAATTAGAAAGAGCTCCATTTGACAGGATAAATGAAGGAAGCCTGAATTTAGAGACCTGAATTGATTACGGTGGGGCAATGCTGAATCTCAGAAAGAGATACTCTCCCCACATTCTCTGATCTCCTCCAGATCTCTTCACATCACTCTTACCCTGATTGAAACAGCCGCAAAATGGCAGAGAATGAGAGTGACATGGCACCTACAATAAGTCCCCTACATACGAATGAGTTCCGTTCTGAGAATGCGTTCGTTAAGTCCAACAAAATTAGCCTAGGTACCCAACTAACACAATCGGCTATATAGTACTGTACTATAATAGGTTTATAATACTTTTCACACAAATAATTTATTAAAAACAAACACAAAAAATAAAGAAACATTTTTAATCTTACAGTACAGTACCTTGAAAAGTACAGTAGTACGGTACAACAGCTGGCACTTTTTAGCAGTAACAGCTGTATCACCGCTGCTTTTACGCTTGCTTCCAGACATCCTGGGTTTGAAATAAAGATACTGTATTACTGTACTCTATATAGTACTGTACAGTAAAGTACTCAAAAGCACAGCCACTTGTAGAGGATGCATGCACATGACAATGTACGCCAGACATGTGAACTAACATGATTGTACCTGCGAACATACGTTCACATCTTTGAAAATTCGCAACTTGAAGGTTCACATCTAGGGGACTTACCGTACTAGCACCGTAGACATGTATGTGTGTGTATACACATATGTATTATCCACAGCCATGATATAAATTCTTACAGAAAAATATATAGACTCTGTACTTCTAACATTCAGGTTTAAAAAGTATCACGTTTTGCATGTTTGTTTCAGCTTTTTTATCTAATGAAATAAAATTTCAGACACAGCCAAAGGCTCTCAAATTCCCTTTTCCAACCTTCCCCCAAATAACAGATAATCTGAAATTCCTCTCTACATTTTTCATGCATGAACCTATTGCAATAGGTAGTAAGCGTGATAGATGAAAATTTTAAAACCTTCTTTACGATCAGACATCACGAGCAAAGGTAAAATGCAACAAATTGCGGAAAGAAATTGACAAGGTAATTTAACAACCAAAAATTAGTATCTCAAGTACAAAATGAATTACACAACCTTAGAAAAGTAGAGCTCAGTAGAAAGATGGGCAGGCATTTGGGAATGTTCTCAGCGGTCCCAGGAGGGAAGTTTCCGCATATACTGTGTGGGTCTTATTCGCAGGAATGTGGGAGGGCAGCTTTCAGAAACTCCACAAATAGAGGTTCCACAAGGTATCAGTTCTGGCCCTTTATCATTCAAGCCATCAATCTGTATTATTATTCCTGTTTGTGCAGAAGAGAACTCAATTCTGATGAACAAAACTCAAGATTTTTAATTCAGGGACAATTACTCTGTAAAGATCTTCCAGAATATATCAGTTTGGGATCTCTTGAAATTTGCAAGTTAGTTTATTCTTGATACTGTTTGACTCTTACTTTAACAATTAGGTACATCCATTTTGTTTTGCAATAAAATGAGCATAATGACATGATGTCTGTTCATAAGAAGGACATGAAAAAAAGTTTGAAACTGTTGGTACTTTAACAGAAAAGGGCTGAATGTATTTATTACTATACCTTCATATGTCACAAAAATTTAATGATAATAGCATAACAATTTACTTATAATAATTGTGCAATTAAAACCTTGTGTACAGAGGTGAGAAGATACTATGTTATATTGTACGGCAATGAATTTTTTTAATGTATACACATATCACTAAAAAGAGAAAGAAGGAAAGCAATTTGCTGTTTGCTCACTCTCTCTCTCTCTCTCTCTCTCTCTCTCTCTCTCCCCTCTCCCCACCCCTCTACCTCAGACCCTAGAAGTGAAGTGTGACAAATAATTAAGAGAATATGCAAGACCCCTGATCAAATGGACACATACATGAAAAGAAGAAATTTAAAAGAAAAGGAAAGACAGGGTAGTCAGTTGCAGAAAGTTCTTCCTTGGTTGTGACTTACGTATAGTGTTTATCATGGCTCAGCCATACTTCTGATCACTGTTATTTTCCTAGAACTATTGTTTTTTTGATTATGTATACCTGTGTATTAGTTCAGTTGTTAGGAGAAGCGGATGTAGTCAAGACATGTAAGATATTTAGGGGTGGGGAAAAGATCTGTGAAGGATAAAGCAGGGTAAGTAGGGATAGACAGAGAGAGCTGCAGATCACGATGCAGTTCTGACCTGCACAAGAGGATAGGGGAGAAAATAGTGCAGCACAGCTCCAAAGATCTGTTGTACAAAACAATGGGAAGTCCCCAGGCCACAGTCAAATAATGTGACCTTTGGCTCTGTTTATTGATCCAAAGGAAATTGAACTGCATTTGAAGACACCAAATTCAGTGGAGGATAGCAGGTGAATCCAAGTGTTGTATTAAGGGGCAATGCAACTGTGGCAAGCAGATTCTAAAATGTTTTCCAGTTATAATCTCTATCTCCTAGTATCCATGTTCTTATGTCATTATCCCCTGCTCAGTGTGAACAGGACCTGTGCTTTTCATCTAGCCATAGGATAGGGCAACAATAATGGATGTTACTTCTGTGATTGGGTTAGATAACAGTGTGATATCCATCTTACTAGCAGACTCTCTCCCTTGCTGACTTTGATAAAGTTGACGTGTTAGGGAGCTACATGTGGCAAAGAACCAAAGTGACCTCCATCCAACAATTAAGAATTGAGGCTTTCAATCCAACAACTGCAATGCTACCAGCCATGCTGTGAGCTTGGGAGTGGATATTTCCACAGTCAAGCTTTCAGGTGAGATCCCAGCCCTGGCTGACACCTCAATATGCAGCCTTATGAAAGACCCTGATCAGAGGACCCAGTTAAGCCATGCCCAGATTTCTGACCCACAGAAAATTTGAAATAATAAATGTCTTATTTTAAACCATTCAATTTCTGGTAATTTGTTACCCAGCAATAGAAAACGAATACAGCATCCAAATATGTAGGGGAATCAGGGAGACAGATGTTTCAGGACTTTATTTAAATTCTTACAGGGGTTTTGTGATATATGTGGTATTCTTTAGACTTTGAGAATTCTCGGTTTGTTATTATTTTTTATTCATTCCAATCCCCAGTCAATAATTTGTTAGCTCTTAACTAGTCACTAAGATCTGAGTAAAGTGTCTGGCACACAGTGAGCTGTAAGAAATATCAATAGTATCTGTCATTCCACCACGGAAAAAGTGCTCAAAATTAGGTTTAGGTACACCAAATTACTAGCAGTACACACCCCCTTTTCCTGTAGTTCACTTTGATGTAATATAATGTCATCTCCTATCCTTTACTTGCCCTTATGTTCCACAATAAATTGAATTTAACAGCATGAAAACCTTAGATGTCATAGTAATCTGAGTGAATATGTAGTAAAAAGTATACTGATGCAAATTATCCTTGGGCAATAAAAATAACCTGCTCACAGAGTGGATTTAACCTGGTGGTTATGTAGAAAATATTTGAGGGGCAGGACTTCTGAGTTCTGTGTGTGAAATGTTGTCATGCCATTTTTATTTTTGAAAATCCAAATTTGACCCAGTGTACTGCATGCAACTTACTGCCTCCAGTTCAGCATAACATCCTGCAATATAGGAAAATGAGTCACTCTTATAGGAGGATTTGGCATTCTCCTTGCAGTGCAAATTCATTCTTTTATCTCCTGTAACAGGTGTTAATGTAAATTCACTGCACACTTTTGGAAAAGGGGGAAGAAGCTAAAGGTTTGGGCTGTTTGCAAATCGCCTGTTATTGTATCTCTTTAAACTACTCTCTTTGACTGCAAGAGGCTTTGATAGCTCATCTAATTGCAATAGCATGAGCGCAACGCTGCAGGCATGAGGCGACTGGGGGCAGTGTGTTATTGACAGAATCTCCTGCATGATGATTTAATATGAACATCAGTGAGAACAACACTTGTTCTTTCTAAAAAGCCTGTTTGTTCCTCTTGCCTAACCTGGGAGGAACACACTGCCCAGGATGGAGACGCTGTTTGTACTGTGTTATTTAGCTTTCTCTACAATCGCTGCATTTTTACATGGCTTGGTGGTTTTTCTGGTCTTGATTCTGATGGCTTAGCAATCATTTAGAATTGTGACATGCCCAGAAATATCTGAAAGCAAGACCATTTGGCAAGAAATAAATAAAATAAACAAGAAAGAGTCTCCATGATTTAAAAAAAAAAAAATAGTTTGCCTTTGGCACATAGCTGGTTCCCTGAAAAGAATAAATGCTTATAGCATGAGAGTATTCACGGAAAATTTTATGCTAGAAAACAAAGAATCTTATGTATCAGGTGTATTACAGACAGACTAAAACACAAAACTGATTATTATCAATTAAATAACATTGGACGTGCCACCTCCCTTGGCTAATTCCTAGAAATTTTGTACAGCAGTTTATCTTGGTTCTGCCCCTGCCTTGGTGAACATCTATTTCTCTCTTCTTAAATCAGTTAGATAAGTGCTTCCAAAAAACTCTTCACCTCAGGTGCACAAGCAGACCCTCAATTTTAAGTAAATTAAAGTATTCATTGGAACTTTCAATGTCTTCTTCCAGGAATGCTGATAAACAGGTCTATAATTGACCAAGCAATTTCTCATCCAAACTACTTATATAATTTTGTCAGATGCTATTTAAAAGACATGTCACCTTTTAAATAATCTCAAAATTGTTTACAACAAATAGTTTAATAGTTACAACAAATAGTTTAACAACAAATGAACATGGCCTGATAATGTTAACAAAACCCAAGTGAGCTATATTTTCTCAATGTAAGTAGAGGTAAGGGACTAATACAGTCTTTGAAACAAATGTGTAATATTGAAGCTCCTAATGTTCAGACTTTGTAGAAAAGGAAACAATCTCCTCTATCTTCTTTGGGTCTCTGGCTGGGCTTAAAAATTAAACTGGTATCAGACAGATAAACAGGAGAAAACCATATGGAATCTATTGAATTTTTACATGTACATAGGAGCCTTCACAAGAGAATGAAGATTTGAAGAAGTGACCAGAGCAGGAAGTTTTTAGACCAAGAAACAATAAATTTGTGAAGAATTGACAAGACAAAGGGGTATAGATTAGGAGTAGTAATTGGTGAAGAAGCAACTAGGAAGTTCAGGGTCAGTTTAATAAGGTTTGTTTGTGAAGATTTCTTGGCCCCGAGTTCCTTGTCTCCGGTCAAGAGAATGTCTTCCTTCTGGTACAGGGAGGGAATCTTTTACCTGGAGATTTATCTCCTTTTCAGAACAAGTGAGGGTCAGAGTGTCTTTGTACTGCTGTTTCTTATGTACCTTTAATTTAAAATAATCAATATGCCAAATTTTGGGATGACATATTCTGAATCCCTTCAATGTCATTTCTGTGAAAATTTCCATTATTTTAATGAAATTCTTGTTTTCCAAAACAACCAAACCTCCTGTGTACTACTTGATAAACCATAAAAACCCACTACTTGTGTCTCTGAGAAACACTGATCAAGTTATTTATGATCCTCTTTTCTTGTTTCTATACATTCTCCCTGGGTTTTTCCATTGACTGTCATGCTTTAATTTTCATCTATAAAATGGTATTTTATATAATGATATACCATGTAAAATGATATACCAAATCTACCTCTTCATCCCCAATCTCAAGTTAGAAAATATTATTTCCATTTTCCAGGTGAATTTTCAGAATACTCTTATACCATGTATTAGATGAACTCATTATTTCTGCCAGCCTCAATATCTACTCCTACTTCTGATGGTGAATATAAATTTATATTTCAAATAATCTTCATTTTTCAAAGATGTTTGGCTGACCCTATATGATAACTCTGGGTATAATCTTATTCTAGAAATATTTTCCTGTTCATTTGTATTCCAACTATTGGTATTATTTCAATCTGTTTTTTGCAAACATATTTCAAACTATCTTGCCATCTTGTAAGGATTGATTAATTATAAACAGAATAGTGAGAGCCCCACTGTCAATAGTGCGTGTCATCTTTCTGGGTCAGGAGGAAGTGACAAACTTGTGTAAAAGCAGGGCCGTTGCAAGTGAAGATCAAATGCATGGGCTGTGCCAACCTGCTTATGAAATCGTAGTCTATTATTCAGACAAAAAGAAATATAAATGGGAGCCCTAATATTTTCTTCCCATCTCTGTAGTATCTATCAAGGATGCCTACGCATTTTAAGACACCATTATCATGCACGGCTCCAGCTGCAAACATCTGCCGCTCATTGCCTTGGGGAACACAAGAATTGCCAAGGAATTCATGTTCCCTGGGGTAACTCTTGACCAAACACTGATGGGAACTGATGGATAATTATCAGCTTTCTAGCTCCTTATTTTTTTTTCTTTTTTTTTTAAATAGAAGTATATTTGATTTACAATGTCATGTTAATTTCTGCTGAACAGCAAAGTGATTCAGTTATACATGTATATACATTCTTTTTTTATATTCTTTTCCATTATGGTTTATCATAGGATAATGAATATAATTCCCTGTGCTATACAGCAGGGGTCCCTAATCCCTGGGCCACAGACCTATATGGGTTCGTGGCCTGTTAGGAACAGGGCCACACAGCAGGAGGTGAGTGGTGGCCAAGGGGCAAGTGAGGGAAGGTTCATCTGCTGCTCCCCATCGCTCCCCATTGCCCCCCATCGCTCCCCATCGCTCCCCATTGCCCCCCATCGCCCCCATCGCCCCCATCACTCACATTACCGCCTGAACCATCCCCTGTCCCCATACTGGTCCGTGGAAAAATTGTCTTCCAGGAAACCAGTCCCTGGTGCAAAAAGTTTGGGGACCACTTCTGCACAGTAGGACCTTGTTGTTTATCCATCCTATATGGAAAAGCTTACATCTGCTACCCCCAACCTCCCACTCCATCCCTCCCCCAACCCTTTCCCCCATGGCAACCTCCAGTCTGTTCTCTATGTCAGTGATTCTGTTTCTGTTTCGTAGATATGTTCATTTGTGTCATATTTTAGATTCCACACATAAGTGATATCATATGATATTTGTCTTTCTCTTTCTGACTGACTTCACTTAGTATGATGATCTCTAGTTGCATCCATTCTAGCCTCTCATTTGAGATAGCGTAAATCATAGCCTGCACTGCCTCCTAGAGGCCCCATCTGGATTAACACCGGTTGTGCCCAGGAGTAAGCTGCTAAATGAAGCATTCTTCATGGAATCCCTTCCCTTCAGTCTCTCACTTCCCTGCTTCCTTAATCCTGCTTTCTGGGAGTACTCCCCACAAAAGAATTATTACATGTTTGTCACCGGGTCTGCCTCTAGCGAATCCCAACATGAGACAAGGCACCCGTGTATCAGCTTGTGCTCTACTGGGGGCCACGCACCATACTTTGGAAACCACTCTCCTATAAGATAAAACCTACACATCTCAGTTCATAGGTAAAGGGCCTCATCATCTGGCCCTTTCCTATTCCCTCACCACCCCTCCTCACCTATAGTACAGATTCACTGAATGTCTAACCACTCAGTAAAAACTTCATTCTTTTCCACTATCTTATTTCATTGTATCATTCAATCATCTCTCTCCTATATGAGCTGACAGATTTCCTGGAGTCCTGGATCATAGTGGGGGTCTAGAACAAGTTATATATTTTTAAATGTGGAATAGGTGAATGAATGAATAGATTAATTCATGAATGAATAAAAATACATCTTTAACAACATCTAAATAGATTTAATTACTGGCAAACAATTGTCTTCAACCCCATGGTCTCATATGTATTAGAATGTCTACTATATGGTAGTGCAAGTCCTGGGACAAAGAATTGCAAACAACTCTAGTAGCAGCCATGAGATCAATTCTTTACAAGGTATAATTTTATTAGTAATGATGCCACCTCTATTATAACAAAACACAATCCTCTTCTTATCAAGAACTAGGCCAAAGAAATGGGGTAATATAGGTGAGCCATGTGAAATATGTCAATAACATGCATCATTAATGTATATTTAAGTTATAATTTTTAAAGTAATTTCTAGACATATCATTCCTCTCATTTATTCACCAAAGGAATATATAAAATAGCTCCTTCACATCCAGATTGAATAACATATTCAGGTGTCACCAAAACTGACAAAAGGACTTTAATCATCAGATAGGCATATCTTTTATAGATGATCACATCAGGAAAAGAATGTCCATCCTACACTTTCCAAATGGCATTTCATGGTTGGTACCAAAAAGTCACAGCATGCGCAGACCAAAACTAAATATAAGGCACGTCCTATCCAACCAGTTGTCACGCTGACGCAGTGCCTACTCACAACACAACCAAACCTGGGTGATGCGCAGGAAAATAAAATTAAGCAGTGAACATCTAAGTGGAAACATCCATTAACAGATCAGTTTTTAAGTTATGTGCAAAAGAGGATTTCGTTTTAAGAACACCACAATTATGTTTTGTAACGTAATTCACAAAGGCGGAAGCGAAAGTTTTAAGGTGCCACGTGTATTATGTAAAAGATTGAAATAAATTTTGCCATTTTGACCTTTCGGATGTTCCTTTTACACAATTCCATCCCTCATGCTCTCCTCTATTTCAGCTTCGGGCGGATGTAACAGAAAGTAAACCATCAAAATACAAAACATGCAAACACTTCAGAAGTACAGTTTCTGCAAAGCTTGATACAGCCATAATCTTTCACAAATTAAATTCTAAAGGTTAAAAAGAACTCAATACTGAGAGTAAGAACGAAAGAGGAAAAATGTGCCCCCAGGGAGCTTTGAGAATCTGCCTCTTTTTTGTTCTGATAACCTGATTTCCTTATGCACGTTACTATTTTTTATTTTCAGCCTCTGAGAGTTCTGGCTTTTGGACAAAACAAGTTTATAATGACAAATAAAAACAAATGCAATCACGGTGTTTTTTTTTTTTTTCTTTTACCCAAAGTTTGCCTCGAGAAAAGGCCAAGGATTGTCATCAGGGAGTGAGTTTGGAATCTTTAGACTCACCTATCTTTCACAAAAACAACAAAATACATCTCTTTCAGAAGTCATTGCTGCCAAAATAAATTCACTTCAGGCAGTAGGTATTTCAATAGATAATAAACTGGATGGATTAGATGCCAGGGTTGCTATATTAGAAAGCTCAGATGGAAACACAGATCAAAACATCGAATGGCTAGAAGGCATGGTAAAAAAAAAATCAGGCAGAGAGTGTCTTCGCCTGCTTTTCTTACAATACCATCAAAGACAGAGGGGTGTTTGAACTTTGGAGGGAAAACGTAGGCAAAAAAAAAAAAAAAAAGGAATGATTACAGCAGGTGTTAGCTGCCTTTTTTCCCCGGTAGATTGCACTGACATTTTCACAGAACCTAAGATCATGTAGGTGCGAAATACTGTAGTTTAAATTAAAGTATCAACTAAGTAACACATCATCGATTAAAATCAAAATGAAAATCTGCCTCTTAATTATAATCTTCAATCTCCATTTTAACTCAGTGTTTAGACTTTTTTTTGAGATGTTAAATTCCTTTTTCTTTGTCTCCAATATTTTTGGAGATTTTATCTTTGAACAGTTAAAATCTCTCACTGTCAGACAGCAGAAGAGAAGAATGCAGCAAATTACAAAGTTCAAAAACTAAAATAAAAATACTACAGGCTCAGAAGAATGCCTCCACGTAATTTTCTACCAAGCTGAGAGCGATGGATTGCCTTAACGGTTTACCTTCCTTCAGTAGCTCTCATGGATGGAAAACAAAAATGTAATTCTACTTATTGAATATTCCGAGGGTCAGCTAATATTTGCCACTGTAATCCCCTTACTAGCTCATAGGAAGCCAAGTAACAGATTAACTGTACACAGAAACAATGGCTCTATTATTTTTGTCTCTTGTATTGAGGCAGATTCCTAGCAGATGTTTCCATTTCTGTTGTTGAGTAGCACAGACCTCTGTATAAACCATAGCGTCAAGCCCTCTATATTTGCATTGATGTTTTCCTTTTGACTCTTTGATTGGAAAGCTATTATTATTATGCTCACTTAGTATTTATTGAGCACCCACATGACTGCACCACACAGCTGCATAATACAAAAAGACAGTCCCAATCCTATACAGAGATTTGATTTAAAAAAAAAAAAACAGAAAAACTCCCTTTGCTTGCATTAAAAAGGTTATTACCTAAGAAAAGTTTTATTTGTTTTAGTCTTGCATGGTTACCTATTTTACAAAATTAGATCAATTTTTAATGACTCCATTAAATTGCAGTATCTCCATTCAGAAAACAGACCCAATAAAAGCCATTCTTTAGGTAGTTAAGAAGCATGAAAATAAAACTTGGCAGAATGCTCAGTCATTTCTGTGAGTATGATTGCAGACAGAAATAAAAAAGAAGCATGTAGTTAAAATCCAGATGCTAGGATTTTTAAGAAAATGTTTTTCTTCCCAGGGCAGCATATTTTTAAGGTTAAAGAAAATCACATCAAAAGGCAAATATCACTATGCACCATGTAAGCAACAAAGTGTATATCTGAATTGACACCAGGCCTTGGGAACAACCTAGAAACTATAGATTCTGAGACTTCTCCTTGTATGCAGGGACTATAAATTAAGACTATTTACCAGAAGCTGGAGCTCTCATAGAATTTTCATCTCAGCCATCATTAGTGAAATAAACATAATCACCAACATTTTTGACTTTCAAGTATATTCTCACTCTTTGCAGAAGTTGTTTATTCCTGTATGTTTAAAACTTTAGGATGGAGTGTCTTTTGCACGTGTAGGCAGTGTATAGAAGTTGGCCTTAGAGATTCTGATACTAATGGTGGGAAGGTGAACTTGACCCAAATATTTTATCTGGGATTTTAAAATATTTTAAATGCCTTAAAAATGGTCACATTATTTAACTCAGAGACCCAACATCATTTGTTCATTAGAGAATGTATTCAATCTCAATAATACTTATTGAACACTTATTGAATACTTATTGAATACTTATTGAACACTTCAATACTTATTGAATAATACTTATTGAACTTATTGAATACTATGTGTTTGGCAATGAGTGAGTTGCTAGAGATTTAATGTAGAAATGGAAATATGTAATGTTTCCACCTTCATGGAACTTATAGTCTAATAAGAAAGGCAGAACTTAAATTAAATACACACACACACACACACACACACACACACACACACACACAGAATTGCAAGCCCTGATAAGAACAATGAAGGAGAAATAGAAGACATGATGAGAGTGTAGCATTATAAAGGATACCCAGTTTAGATTAGAAAGTCAAGGGACCTCTCAGACAAGTTTTCCCCAGACTCTGTCTACAACCCCTTCTTCCAGTTGATGTGTTCAACTCCTCTCACTATGACCCTTCTTTAGCCTCATGAAGATCAAGTTGATTGTCCCTTCTTCTTCCCAATCCATCAGTCCTTTTTAATTCACTTTCCTAATTATCTGACTCCTGTTTCATGGTGCGTTATTTCAATATCCCTTTGGTCAATACCCCAACTCATTGTCCCTTTGCCTTCTGCTTGCTTCTCTGGGAAACTCCACTCAGAACCCCTCCTCACTCTGCCCGCTCCTGATGAAGCTGAATCTGGCCTTGGTACCCTGACACCGAATGAAATCTCGGAGACAGAGTTTTGGGTGAAGTAGAAAAGAATAGCCTTATTGCTTTACCAGGCAAAAGCGGCCACAGAGGGCTAATGCCCTCAGAACTGTGTGTCCCACTTGCGAGGACTCTTATAGTCCAGGGGCCAGGTTGCTGATAAGGATCAGGGTGCATGCAGGACCCACGTTCCTTCAATCCAGAGATCATCTGGCATCAGGTGAGGATGGGTGAACTGTGAACTGTGACCTTCTCTGGAAAGAAGAGTGCTTCATCAAGTAGTTAACAACTTCCATTTGGTGGAGGTTTTAGTTCTGCAGAAGAGCTTAAAGATATTGTTATGCATATCCCTTGAGGGGGAACCAGGACCCTGCCCCTAGGGTGCACTATTGTTTCTTGACTGCTCCTCCCTTGTCTCAGCATCCCCTTCCTTCCCTGATTAGCAACTGTTTGAACCTGTCCTTTGGAACTCAGGGAAGGGGACACAGAAGGGCTTCTGTGCCTGGTAGCCCCACGGGTCTTGCTCGGTTTCACTGATCTCACAGTGCTGATGGGGGAAGAGCCATGTGTATTTATGATCACAAAACTCTGATAGATGCTTAAAATCACCTATTTGTCCTACTGTATTTCAAACCTTCTCCTCTCTTTTCAAAATTTGTTCTGCTCTTCTACCAGTTCTCAATTCATCTGCTACTTCAAAGGAAAAAAAGAGAAACCATTACATTTAGCCTTTATCTTCCCAATAATAAAAATGCACGCCTGCACAATGCACCCATCTTATATACATATATACTTGTTGCTGTAAGAGAGGGTCCCTTCTTCCTGTTTAAGGCTAATTCCCCTCTCACCTTCTCAGGAGTGAACCTGGGTGTTGAACTTTCTCCTTCTTGATATTTCACTTCTTCCTCTCAAAGTGATTCTCCTCCCTCCCCCTCCAAAAACAGTCCCAACTTGACTACACTTTCCCTCTAGTTGTAACTTATCTCTGTGGTTCTATTCAGAGCTAATCTCATGAAGCCTTATTTAGAATTTATGATCTCCAAAGCCATGCATCTTACTCTCTCGGATAATAGTCTCTCCTCTCTTGGCTGCCACGGCACTGCACATTTCTGGTTTTCGTCTCAACTCTCTGGTTGTATGTTTTCTGTCTCCTTTAGAACTGTTTTTTTTTTTTTTTTTCTGCCTAGCCATTTAATCTTGGTGTTTCACAATATTCATTAGGGTCTTCTCTTCTCACTTTTCTCTGTCTCAAGGCAACCCCATTCATCATGTCTCCTATACACACATATTTCTTAGATTTATGTCACTGCTCTGACTTCTCCACGAGGTTATATAAAAAGTACTTCATATTCACATCTAAAAATCTAAAACTTAATTCATGGTCTCCTCCACCCACTTCTAAAGCATCTTGGCCCGCCACCATGCGTCCTTTCGCACTGAATACACCACTATACATCTAACTGCCCAAGTCTGAAAACCAGGAAACATTTTGACTCCCCTTCTTGCTCCCCAAATCCAATCCAACACCAAGCTTTGTCTGTTTATTCCTCAAAGTGTCACATATCTATCTACTTTTCTCCATCTCTATCACTACCACCCTAGCCTAAAGCATCATTTCTCATTTCAACTACTTCAGCAAGTGCCTAGCTGTTCAAACTGAAGTTCCTCACAATCTGTTATCCAAAAGCAAGCAGAATTATATTCTTGAAATGTAAATCTCTACGCGTCATGTCCTTACTAAAAATACCTCGAAGGCTTTACGGAGCTTTGTGGATGAACAAAACGCCTTACGATGACCTGAAAGATTCTACGCCGGTGAACTCTCCCCAGCTCTCTGAATGTATTTTGTATCACACTGCTATACTCTCTCTACATGCCAGTCACCCTGGCCTTGTTTTAGTCCCACATTTGAAATGCTTTTATCTAGCCGTGGACTGCTTTGAACATGCTGTTCTATCACACTGCAATTTGGGGGATACTTTTTTGAGAGTGAAAGGATCCTCTATTAAAAATTACACTGAGACAACAAACAAGAATGACTGTGAGTCAGTTCCAGCTGAGGCATTAATATGATAGTGAGTCATAGCGATTAAGATACTCTAGTGAGTAGGAAACAGGTTTGCCACAATCACTTCAATGCCACTCATGATATTTCATGATTCACCTGTATAACACTTCTGAGTCATTCTGTATTTAGAGCTGTCACATTCACCATGATTCTTTACAGATCTCCAACCCGGTGCTTTCCTCATCCGAGATGCTAGTGAAGCTAAGACCAAGCATTTACATATTTTATTTTGATGCCTTTAATATGAATCACTTTTGTATTGTTTCTCTTCTATATCACAGTTAGAATTTTTTTCAGTTGTGTGTGAGGTAGGTTACGTCATCTAGGAATTTAATTTCAGAATAGCTAAAGAAGTTTTACAAAATATTCATTATGTAAAAAAAGCACTTTGACTGATGAGGTCAAAAGCCACAGAGGAAGAAGTGGGTGTGGGGGCGAGAAAATAAGAGTGATTAGGTTAAAAGGAGGGACCTCTCCTGCAAGGAGGGCCACAGTTGGGGAGGGGACCAGAGTGACCACTAAGCCACTTTGAAGTTTCAATTCTTATGTGGTGTGAGGGTCAGTTTTATGTCTCAATGTGGCTAGACTGTCATTCTCAGAATACTCATCTGGGTATTTTTGTGACGATATTTGGTAGATGTAATTAACATATACAATTCAGTGACTTTAAGTAGGAGAGATTACACCAGATAATCTGTGTGGACCTGATCCAATCAGCTGAAAAATCTTAAGAGCAAAGCTGAGGTTTCCCTGAAGAAAAATAAATTCCACCCGCGAATGATACCGTCTGCTCCTGTCTGAGGGGGTCCCTCCTGAAGGCCGGCCCTGTAGATTTTGGAGTCCTTTCAATAGATTTCTTTTAAATATAGCCAACCGATTCTGCTTCTTTGGTGGGACCCTGACTGATATACATGGGACAAGACATTTAAACTACTGAAATAAAATTGTTTCCACTACTAAGAAGAATTAGAAGAATTTTTAATATCTTAGAGTGGCCTGAAAAATTCAAGGCAAGCCCAAGGTACTCATCTCGGGGTGGGTGGGGATGGTGGTTAGTTAATCCCACTGAATAAAATTGCAAAGGATGGAGAGCAAAAAATTAGAATTTCATTCTGCTCAGAAGACCCGCAACACATGTGCTCCATAGGCAGGCTGCCCACCTCCTCTCTTGGTTTTCTTCTGCACATCTTTCATTTCTTGGCTTGGAAGAAAAAGCAGGGAGCTTTCAGAAATCTGAAAAGAACCTTTTGTATGGCTGGGAAGCAGCAAGTCAGAAGGAGAGGGGCACCAGGTGAATTTGGAGGCTGAGAGGAGGTGGGATGAGAGCCAGATCACACAGTACCTTGTTGGCCACGACGACGATTTTACATTTTATCCTAAGTGCTAACGGAAGCCATTGAAGCATTTTGAGAAAGGAGTGATGTAATCTAATTTAAGTTTTGAGATCACTCTGGCTGCTGTGTGGAGTGGAAAAGGGATTTGAAAGAGCCAAGAGGGGAGCCCAGGAGTCCTGACAGGAGGCTATTACGACACTCTAGGTAAGATAGCCTTTTACGAATACATCCCTAAAAAATAATCACGAGCAAAACATTTTATTTACAAAGATGCTTTTCTTAGGAGTGTATGTAGGTAGGGATTGGCCAGGGCCCCAGAGCAAAGGCCCATTTGGAAAACTTATTTCTTCCTTAGATCATCAGACTGTCTCCTAATTTCCCTATTACCTGGGCTAAAGAAATCCTCAGTTTGCCCCCAGATATCCAGCTTCACTCTTCTCTACCTGCTGTGTGAATGTGGAGCTCCTATGGACCGCATCACCTCAGGGCGCGCCTTTGCCCCTGGCTTTCCAGTGACTGGGTCTATAGGGAGGGGGGCAGTGAGTTCTGGGAGGAGAGGGAGTGGGGAGCAAAGTGAGATAAGAAGTTTCTTCTCCAGAGTCTCTTAATATATGCCTCAGGTAGCTCTTTATTGGAGTCGATAGTAATATCACAGGGTTATGGGCAGGAGAGGCCCTAGCCCTGGGCTGAACATCCTACAGGACTCTGTTCTACCCCTTGTGTGGCTTCACCCCCATCCACAGAGCAAGGGATCTGTTGGCCCAGGGGACACATCCACTTAGAGCCCAGCCCTTCATTCAGGACCGAGTTCCTGGTACACAGGTCCCCATCGCTCCCTGGTGGAACAGCTCTGAACCCACTTGTAGGGCCTACATGGGGAAGCACAGTTCTTTGGAGGATGGAGATCAGGGTGGAGGTAGAATTTGGTAACATGGAATGGAGCGACCATATAAAGTGTCCTTTAGCATGAGAAGGAGGCAGGGGTGTGAAGAGAACGTGGCAGCTGTGGGTCAGGGCTGGCAGCTCCCTCCCACCCCCACCCCCACCCCCCCAAGTTGCAATATGTCAGAGCAAAGTCCACGGAGCCTGAGAATCCTAAATGCAAGTCCGGTCTTCCAAGTCCCTGTTAAGATATCTTCACTGAGGTGGGGTGATAGACCTTTATGAATTCTCCATTTGTTAACGTGATTTATAACTTAAATATTTAGATGCATGGCTTATAGGCCTCAATGTTTACTCTTGCTCAGGGCTGCACAAATGCTAGGTATGGAGCAGGTCCACTGTTTTGTCAGAAGGCCTTCTTCACGCAGGTGAGTCTCCACTTTCTGCTTCAGCACCAGGATGGTGACAGCTCCCCATGCCGGCCATTCCTTGTGATCTTACTGAGCTCCACGGACACCTTTATAAATAATCCTTACAGTAAATGCTTCTCAATTAACAGCATGATTGTAGCAACCATTTCCTGCCAGGACCCTGACAGGTACAAAGTGTAGAGGCCAGAAGTTGAAAGCACAATAATGCAACATGATTACAGAGTAGAAATGTGAAGTTAGGCGCAAACTCTGTCTGAAATATTAATGGGATATATATATATAATGTGTATGTAGACTAACTAGTTGCTTGAGCAGAGAAACTCAGCTCTAAAACACTTGGCTGTCTTTAGCTAAGGTTGTACTATTTAGCCCTGTGAAAGAAAGAAACCTTCCTTTTCTCTCCAAGGCAACATCCAGTCCATGCTGTTTGCTCTTTCACCTTCTGAAATCTGTTGTAGGAATTGTTGATTGTCCCTTGAAGAGATGAGGCAGACAGAACTCCTGAGGGAATACCCCAGGCTACCAGAACAGGCTACCTATCTTCTCTGTGCTCCCTATATGTACACAACACCCTGCCTGCAGAGGGGAAACTATGTAACCCTCAATGACTGGGAAAGAGATTCCACTGTTCTTCCCAACTAGGACATGGGAGGTCAGGAGACAATCCCAGGGCTTATTTTTTTTATTTGTTCTTGCTTTTACTAAAATATATGTATTCACACACAGAAATAATTGTCTGGCAGAATATATGAAAAAGATTCATGAGTTGTCTTTGCATAGCTCTAATATATATTACTTTTATTTTCTGTTGCACATTTTCCTACATTTTCTTATTTAAAAGTCATTATATTCATAATCCAATCTTTTTTTAATAAAAATGATTTTGGAAATTCTTAGCGAGTGTCCTAAAAATAGATACAGTGATAAGTAACCCCCAAAATAGACAGACCAAGAAACCAAATCATCCTCCAAAAGATAGACAACTTGGTTCTGTTATTTTGACAATGGAAAACTAGAAAATGTTATTAGAGTTTTT
The DNA here is from genome assembly GCF_964270905.1 of Leucopleurus acutus. Taxonomy (NCBI): domain Eukaryota; kingdom Metazoa; phylum Chordata; class Mammalia; order Artiodactyla; family Delphinidae; genus Leucopleurus; species Leucopleurus acutus. The sequence continues at coordinate 64,952,957 of NC_139157.1, forward strand.
AGTAACTCTGTAAGACCAGGTCATGTGCCTAGAATAACCATTTCAAGATTATCCACATAAAAATCTTGGAAATTTCTCTAAGTATTATTAGGATAATGGAGGTCCAGATAGTTTCCAAAGTATTTGTTTTTTATTAATTTATTAAATTACACAAGTAGTTATTGAATGACTATTATGTACTGGACATTGTTTATGGTGTTGTAGACATAATGACGAATAGCCAAGTCAAGGTTTCTGCGCTCTTAAAATTTATATAACCAGGGGATAAAGAATAAGTAAGTAAGAAGGGGAATGACCAAGATAATTTCATTTAGTCGTATGTCCTGTTAAGGTAAAAATGTTAAGCTATTAAAGAAGGAGAGAAGGAATTGCTATTGATTGTGTGGTCAGCAAAGTCCCCTTACAGAGCTGAAATATGACTGAGCCCTAAATGGCAAGAAGGATGCTTCTAGGATAAGGAAGAATACATTCAAAATTCCTGAAAGGAACATGAATTTGTCTTTTTCTGGGCACCAGAAGGACAGTGAATGAGAAAGTCAAAGAAGATGAAGTGTTGGACTAATTCACATAAGATTTTGGAATCTTTAGTATGGAGTTTAGAAATCTCAAGTCATTGCAGTACATCAAAGCTTTGACAAAGGATAATTGCCAAGCTCTGGAGAACCACCAAGAGCATCTTTTATGCATGATGCTCTTCAGCAGGGAGAGGACAAGTGCAGACTCTGGTGATCCACATAGTGGCGGTGGGGGAAAGGAGGTTGTAATGTGTATATATATATATATATGTCCGCAGTATGAGAATGGAACAGACTTTTAGCACTTCATCTAGGTTGCACAAGTTGTTTTATGGGATGTAATTGTTATCTACCAGTGTGGTTAATGTTTTGGAGAAAACTATGACAGATGACAGGTTCCACAAGGGCACTGAATGGGTTACATGTAATAAAGTGAGCCAGTCTGACTTATGGGTGTTATTGCCCCAAGCGTGGATTCATTTCCAGCATTATGCTTCAGCCTCACACACAAATATGTGAAATGGATCAATTAACTATTTTATAAAGATTTTTCTTTTTATTCAGGGGTATGAATCAGATCACTACTCCTTTACAGATTTTCCCCAGGAGCTACATTTGAATTGAAAAAGGGTTATTTTAAGAGATGCATAACTCCTTCACACTTATAGCCTCAGATGAAATGATAAAGGGTTGGCACAGTTTATATTTTCTCCCCATTTTGCCTCCATGCTCTTTTATTTCCACTTGGTAACTGTAGGCAAGACTTGATCAATGGGTATAATAAAGAATATGAGTAGTTTAAGAAAATAAGGCAAGCTAATAGGAATAAAACTGACCATTTTTCATTTTCATAAGTCTAGAAATCCATTTAGGATGCTACTCCTGTGGACCCATGGATGTAGACAGATTCTCTGCAATTGGTTCTAGATTAATGGACTGTTCTGCTTGCTGAGAAAATATTTGTAAAGATACAGTGATTTTCATACATTGATACATCTTTTTTGACAGGCATATCTAACATATATAATTTTTTATTTAAAGGCAGAAAAATTTGAAAAGGACTAATCCTATCCTACATTATTACTTGATGACACAGTATCAACAGTCTATTTTAAATGACAAGCAATTTGTTAAAGAAATACTGCCACTTGGAAGTACCAGTTTAAAATTAAACCAGATCACTTCTATGAGCTTATTACTTTTTAAAGATTAAAAGGGAGCAGTACTAGGGTTTTTGTAAAAGCAATCATAACTTATGTAAAAGTAGGAAACAAGCCACATGAGTTTTTAAAAAGAAACAACATTACATGGATTTCAGGAACCATTTGTTGTTCTGTGGGTCCCTAGGAAACCCATGACTAGGAATGACCATAAAAACTGCAATAAGTGAGCAATTTGAAATGATTAGCCTGTCTTCTCTCATTGCTGAAGATTATGTGAAAGACGCCAAAGAACAAGAGGCAACTTGCTTTATTCCTGGCTGAATTTGAATTAAGACACATGTGGTCTGCTACCAATTGATTGTAAGACCTTGGGTACATCTTTAATCTCTCTCAGCCATATCCAACTCATATGTAAAACAAGATTGGTGGAGTAGATGATGTTTAAGATTCCTTCTCATTTTATGCTCTAACATGATATTCCTGTATTTTAAGAACTCAAAATTCAAATGGAGAGAGTATAACTGTTGGCTTAAAGTAAAATCTGTAGGGCCTAGAAGTAATGATACCTGCATCTGTCTGCTAGAGCTGCTGGAACAAAATACCATAGACTGGGTAGTTTAAACAACAGATGTTTATTTCTCACAGTTCTGGAGAAGAACTGAAGTCCACTGCCCACTTGTCAGCAAGATTGTTTTCTCCTGAGGCCTTCCTTCTTTGGCTTGCAGATGGCTGCCTTCTCACTGTGTCCTCACATGGCCTTTTCTCTGTGTGCACACATCCCCAAGGTCTCTTCCTCTTCTTGTAAGAACACCAGTCATACTGGGTTAGGACCCCATACTTATGACCTCATTTACCTCAGTCACCACTTTAAAGGCCTTGCCTCCAAATAGTCACACAGGGGGTTATAGCTTCAACACAAGAATTTCAGGGTGGGGGAATAATCCAACCTATAACAGTACCTTAATAATCATGAAGAATATAAGTACTAAGTGAATAAGAGTTTTAAGGTTGTATAAAATAGGTCTCTGACACCAAAAATTGTTTTATAGTTCTATATTTATATGTATATACGTCCACATATGTATGGTTACATATTTGTAGTGATTGTTGGAATCAAATTAGAATTTACCTCACTAATTGTTCATTCTGAGATTCTTGAGTATTGATTCCTTAACAGACTCAGTATGTGGTCAGATTTTAAGATATCAAAAATAAAGACTAAAATAAAACCCAAAACCCATAATAGATCATTCTGTCCTAAAATTAGCCCTTTATCTGCATACTGGATTGTGGTAATGGGAGACGCTTCCCTCTGTAGTATTCGCAATGAAAATATTCTAGGGGTAAACATTTCACTCTGTGGCAATCATATCTGTGTGGGGCACTTCTGGACTTATATGGCCCCAGAGGCTCCATGCAGGGTATCTTTGTTTTGCTTTCAGTATCATCTCTGAGTTTGGGTTTCCCTTTGCTTGAATGCCCCTTCTTAGTTGTGCTGCTTTGCGAGAGGCAGTAGTTGTTGACTAAGCAAGCATCATCCGGAGCACTCTCCACTCTTCCACTGGGTCTGTGGCTTCAGGTCATTAGTGGGCATGGGGTGTCCTGGTCTGCTTCACAACAATGAGTCGCGAACAGTTGCAAACTCTCTTTTACTTCAAAGAGGCTTAAAAGAAAGGCCTCAGCAGTGTTCTCACGCTGCTTGAGGGAAAACTCTAGTTTACACACACTTCTGAGAGACCTACTTTGGGGATGCAGGGAAATTCTATAGTCTGCTGGACAATATTATGTTTCTCGTTGGTTCAAAGTGATGTTTGTGTTAAAAGTCAAGTTGAATGCCGCTTTTAAGAATTGTACAATATCGTGGTCCCCACATATATACAACAATGATCAAAGGAACTCATCTTTCTGATCAGAACGAGAGTCACAGTGGAGCACCCAGTGGGCAGAGCATTGTTGGTAACACAAAAGAGGGGATGGAAAAGATAGCAACTCCCAAAGTTCAAGCAAAAATCACAGATCCTGTTCATATTAAGCTATCTCTCTGGGAATTCTCTTAATTCCGGCAAGCGAGGTTGGCTAATGAGTAATTATACTTCCAATTTCATACCATCATTAAAATTTACACACTAACTGTGACCCATATGATGTAAATTGCCCTTGAAACATGTCCAAAGTGAAATTTTAAAAATTTATAACATTGTCCACAGCTGTGATTTAATGTGATGATTCACAGATTGGTACCTGTGAGTTATGCCTAGTCAGCAAGTCCTGCTCTAAAACCCCGAGGAGTATAAGGCAGGAGCTAAGAACATGGGGTCTCCATTTGGATCACTTGGGTTCAGTATAGGACAGCCTGGCTCCATCACCTGTGGCCTTGTGAGTTTCATCAGATGACTTGATCTCTTAGACTCAGGTTCCTCATCAGTAAAATGGAGATAATAATAGCGCCTACCACATAAGACTGTTGTTGTGAAGCTCCAATGAAATGGTACACACACAGCTCTTAGAGTGCCTGGTGCCGAGTAAGGATGCAATAAATATACGGCTACAGTTGCTTTGTTATTTAATGGGTTGTTACTGTGTTCCACTCTAGAAAGCTGGATGTATTCAAAAAATAGCTTTAAAAGTACATATAAAATAAAAGATTCCATATCACTTATTGGTGTAATTTGTATGATGGAAACTATATATGAAAATAACATCAACAAATAAAACAGGCATTCTTGAAACAGAAGGCGTTGCAGACTTTTCAGATTATGTCTATATAAGTGCAAGTTCTTGAACTGACATTCACTTTCATGTTGAAATGATAAATCACTGGTTTATTTTAGAAAAAGAGCACACTTGCTATCTTAATAATAAATTCAAGTTTATTACCATATATTATGTTGTCCCTTTTTGTTCAAAATCACTGAAACAAATTGACATTGAATTTACAACTCTATCTATGTTGAGAATTACCTGGAGTAGCTTAAATGAATTAAGGACACGCTCACGTCCATTAAGGTTTTGTCAAGCAATTAAAAATCAAGATAAAAATTCCAATTAGTGGGGCTTCCCTGGTGGTGCAGTGGTTGAGAGTCCGCCTGCTGATGCAGGGGACACGGGTTTGTGCCCCAGTCTGGGAAGATCCCACATGCCGCGGAGCGGCTGGGCCCGTGAGCCATGGCCGCTGAGCCTGCGCGTCCGGAGCCTGTGCTCCGCAACGGGAGAGGCCACAGCGGGGAGAGGCCCGCGTACCGCAAACAAACAAACAAACAAAATTCCAATTAGTAAAATAGTGTACTGCAAAGAGAAATGTGACTATACTATGGTCCTAGCTACAAATACTTTACAATTCTTTTTTTTTTTTTTTTGCTGTACGCGGGCCTCTCACTGTTGTGGCCTCTCCCGTTGCGGAGGCGCTCCGCGGCATATGGGATCTTCCCGGACCGGGGCACAAACCCTTGTCCCCTGCATCGGCAGGCGGACTCTCAACCACTGCGCCACCAGGGAAGCCCATTTTACGATTCTTGAAGGCTTCTGAGTTGTGGCAGACACTGCTGATCACCATCATCCGCTCTTCCCCTTTCTCCCTTGTTAAAAGAACCTGGTCCCACTGCAGACAGTGAAAGGCCATTCGTTTTACCAACCTCTTGTAGCTAGAGCACAGGCACTGATCTCAGAGACCACTCTCCCTCTGGTTTATGAGAAAGGACTTCTACCTTGATAAAAAGAACAATGTTAGGAGAAAGCACACTTTCCATCTTGCCTGCCAAAGAGATTGCCTGCAGAAGGGTAAATTGGAGACAGGGCAGTTATCTTTAGGATCATGGAGTCAAGCTAAGGAATTTTTCAAAGAAGCCAAACCAGAAGCGTATAGATTAACCAATCATGGAAATATTTACTTTCCGAATTCTTAAAATGTGAGATAATGAATCTAAATGATTTAAACCTCTTTTGTCAGGTATTCTGATAGTTTCAATTAATGTAAGAGCTCTTAAGGAGTAGTTATGCTGATAATTGCTTCCATAACCATATAAAGTTGTTATAAAAGCATTAATTTTAAGTAAAATAATCAACATCACATTGGTTATTAAGAAATCATTCCCTAGTCTTATATCAATCCTACCAACTAGTAGAAGGAAGAAATTAAACAAAAAGTTTACAATAGAGCAAATATAATACGTTTCCATTTAATTAAAATGAGGAGAGTAAGAGAGAGAATATCTATAAAGTATAAATAAATTATATTATATATTTATAAACTTATAAGTAACTAAATATTACCAAAATGTTAATACTGGTTACCCTGGGTATCAATTAAAATAAATTTTATACTTTTGGGAAAAAATGATAAACTCATTCCCACTTTTCTGTATTATTTAATTTTTAATTACTATCCAAATAAAAATCATAGCCATTTTTATTTTGGAGAAAAAGAAATAAAAGCGCGGATAACTCAGGTCTTACCTATTAAACTGTGCTAACATTGGGAGAAAGCATAGAAAGGGGTATTCTCATATACTTATTGTGGAAGGGTAATTTCTGCAATTTTCCTAGTGAGTAATTTCATAATTACTTTGAAAACTAAAAAATATGCCTCTTTTTTTACTGAGAAAAGCCATTTCTTGACCCATGATGTCTTTTCTGCTGCATAGCTTGGAGTAGTGAAAATATAGAAACCACCTGTCTGTTAGTAGATCAACAGGAATTTAATAACATCCATAGAATAGAATATACTCAGTGAGATATATATGATATAGAGATGCTAATGGCATATTTAAACTTTTAAAATATATGTATATATGTATGTATATGTTATTTTTACAGCTTCTCTATAAATGTATGTGTACAGGTATGTTTAGGCAAAGAAAAACCTTTTGAAAGAATAATCACCAAATTCTTTTTTTTTTAATTTTATTTATTTATTTATTTTTGCTGTGTTGGGTCTTCGTTTCTGTGCGCGGGCTTTCTCTAGTTGTGGGGGCCACTCTTCATCGCGGTGCGCGGGCCTCTCACTATCGCGGCCTCTCTAGTTGCGGAGCACAGGCTCCAGACACGCAGGCTCAGTAGTTGTGGCTCACGGGCCTAGTTGCTCCGCAGCATGTGGGATCCTCCCAGACCAGGGCTCGAACCCGTGTCCCCTGAATTAGCAGGCAGATTCTCAACCACTGCGCCACCAGGGAAGCCCATAATCACCAAATTCTTAATGGTGGTTTTTATCAGGCTATTAGGGAAAGGTAGAGAACTTTCCCCTTTTACTTTACATGCTTTCATTATTTGATTTTTTTTTTACCTTGAGCTTATATTAACTATGTAATTTATAAATTTTTTAAATTAAAAAATGGGAAAATTAAAGCAAGGACTGTTTCTGTTCTCCTAAATTGTGCTATTAAAACCCAAGAGACTGGGCAAGCCGGCATGTCTGTGTCTGACATTGAATGTTGATGATGTGAAAGGTTCGCTAACGTGGTCAGTGTAGTTGCAGAGGACACTCTAAAAAGCTGTTTTGTCCCTGACAAGACACAGAGTACACAAGACTGCTTGATGTGTTATTACTCAAAAACATGACACTCAGGGTTATTTGTTTTTCCACCATATAATAACTGCATAGATATTCTAGCTTCCAAACAAGATGAATCATTGTCAAACATAATTTTAATTTGCAATTTTAATTACTAAAGTCTTTTCTCAATGGACAGGGAAGTTATCTGTGTCCTTTCATTCTCTCCTTCATTCTCAGCAGACTCGCAACTTTACCCATTAGTTGGGGGAGTCCGAGTACGAACCCCTCCCTCTCTAAACATGTAGCTGAGTCTCTTCCTAGTTTTCCTCTCATCTTGCATTTGTCCCTAAATTTTGCCCCAAGTGATATCAAATCAAAATAATTCCATGAAAAGCCAAAGAAAATCCATGTTTGATCATCAGTATTTTAACTATGGATTTCATTTTGTGAATGGATTGCAATTGCATGGAGATTATCTCTATCCCTTTCAGGTGTAAGGCAAGTTTCCTTGACCAAAGAGTTCAGAGAGAGTTTCTCCTCTTATTTAAGAATAAACTCTCTGGGAGAAAGTTTATACTCTGTGTTTTTTCTACCAGATCCTTAATGAAGAGCAAAACAAATGAACATATGAAAATGTGGCATAACCAAGCTTAGGTACTCAAGACAGTCTTACTGTTTAGAGGTCAAAATATATGGATAGTATTTCTTCTGTTTTCCTTGTTTAATTCAGTGCTTTAAAATTTGTTTTCAAATTTTGCAAGGAAGGCTATTTGTCGGACAAGGAGTCCATACTGGAGCAGAGAGGTAGGTTTCATAATCCATCTTTCCTAAAAGAACTCAGTGTCACCCCAGGCTTCATGAATTCCTTCTGGTCAGCTTCTTCAGGCCTCTGATGTGTGAGGTTTAAAATCAGGTCATAGTGTTAAGGGAACACGTTGCCTATTTCTGAGTCAATTGCCGATATTGACCACACAGATAATAAAACTGAAGTCCCCTCTGGCTCACTTGGAATGTACCCATTTTATTTCGCTATCCATTTTGATTTTACCAAAATGTTATAAAGGGATTTTTTTTTCCAGTTTCCAGTGATTTCATATTAGCTTTGAATTTGTATTTACAGCAAACTATTTTAAAATCTTATCTTAGAATAGTAGTTTAATTTTTCCTACTTGAAAGCTGGAATAAAGACCTAGGAATGTGTCGACTTAGCCATCAAACGTTTATTAAGTTCCATGAAGGATCAGAGCAAGGCATTGAGAAAGAATAATTGGAGAATCTACTTTAGATTGGGTAACATGGGAGAAAAAAAATATAATTATATTCTCATACACAAAATAAGCAAGTAGACAATATATTTTTAGGTAGATCCATAAAGCTAGGGAGAACATGAAGTCCACACACAAACGATTTCTTTTTCTGCCAGAATTATGAAAAAATCCATATTAACTAACTTGCCCTGCTTCACTGTGTTCAATAGCCTTGAAATGTCTCATTTTTTTTACCAGCTGTAAGGTCTAATGGAAGCATATGAAATTGCAGTAATGCTGTGAGGGGACACGAGTAGAAGATTTATTTTAAGTCATGTGTGAGAGCTTCGTTCTTATTAAAGTGGAGGATTAATAACGCTCTCCACTAGAGCCAGGCAAAACGTTCACAGGCCTGTGGGTGTCTCAGTGAAGCTCTGCAAAGCCTGCTTCATTTTGACCTGCTCCTTTCCTGTTACTCCAGTCTTAGCTGGTTTGAGGAGAAACTCCAGTTCACGCCAAATTTCTTGGTGGACTTTGCAACTTGGTTATATAGCCAAGGAAAGTAGAATGGTACCCTGAAACTTCAATTCCTTATCTGACATTAAAAAGAATTCAAGTAATAGTATTGTGGTCTCTAAGAAGATAGATGGAAAGACCTTCTCTCTTTAATTGAACTAAATAAAAAATATTGGTCTCAACTTATGTCTACTCTAGAACTATTAGAGTCACTTTTTTCTTCAGTACTGGATGTAGAAATTCTATGAAATGAATATTATTAGCTCACAAAGGGACAGTCTTAATTATAGAAGAGATTCTAAGAGAACATTTAGATGTAACTTGAAGCAGTAGAGTCAGATGTATCTATTTTTATTTTAAATGTATCTTAGTATGGAAGAGTCCACAACTCTGGATTTCTGCTTCCAGGTCTTGCTGTTAAAAAGGTGTTTGCTTTTAGTAATATTTATGTAATGTACTGATACTTTCCTGTCTCCTTATTTATTCTTATATTTCTTTTTATTTTTCTTGCCCAAAAGCCTGGATTATCTTCCTCTCCAAGCTGCATTTTGGAAATCTAGATCTACCTGTATTACAAACACCAATGACACCAGCCAGGCTGCTGATAGGTTTTACCCAATGACCTATGTTAATGGTCTTGTGAGTTAAAAACTATGAGCTGAATACATCAATGGTGCATGAATATAAACAAAGACTATTCTATAAAGTTAAAACAGTAGAATTAATTAGGAAATTAACAAATTCACTGGTTTTTAGAGGTAGAAAGATTTAAAGCATAATACAGATGGCATCTTTCACTCTTTTCTTTAGTTGAAGTTTTAAGATCCATAGAAAGAAAACAAGTCAAAGGAATTTTAATCAACTTTCTTTTTTTTAAGAACAAAGTCTCTTTAATTTTACTTTTCTATCCACATGGCAGAGCGACATGAGTAAAACAGCTCTCCAAAAAAAAGCTTTTAAAAACAGTTGCTATAAAGTAGTTTTGGTAGCATTTTACATTTACTTTGTACTGCATGTGTCTGCTTCCTGTAACTGCAAATTCTGACTATAAAATTTGAAGTGGCTTTAGAATACATGTTACCCGAAACGTTAAAAAAAAATCCTCCTGTATTTCAATCCTGTTACAGATTAACTTTTCTGTAGAATGGAATCTATCTAGAAAAATTTCTCTCCCTTTATTTTGTATTCTTGTTGATTTTTTAATTTTTTGTCTCTGACAGCAAAAAACTAAAAGGGAGCAGGGCTGTAGAGGATTACGCTAGATCCATGTAGGCAAATTAGGGAAGTGGTAACCCTGAGTGACAGCTGCAGTCACCTTCTATAGCAGCACGCCCCTCCCCTCCAAGCACAATTCTCTTCTCTCTGCCCCAGTTCCTCTCTCCCCCTACCACATCTGTGCTTCCCTCTATGCCTCTCTTCCTTTCTCTTCCTTTTGCCTTCATCTTTAAAGGCAAATCTTTAAAATCATCTTAAAAATAACCCAAGGAGAAGTGCTATATCAAAACCACCATATTGTACCCAATATTATTTTCTGCCTTAATTTGAATCCTGAAATAACTAAAAGGAAGATACGATTTTTTTCAAGTTAAATCTGTCCTAGGGATGTTTTATAATTTTGGAAAGTTTTTTTCATATTCATTTTTTTTTCAGATACTGAATTTGTTAGATGAGTTCTAATGGAGTAATAGAAAATAATTTCCAGGACTTCCCTGGCGGTCCAGTGGTTAAGACTCAGACCTTCCACTGCAGGGGGCGCGGGTTGGATCCCTGGTGGGGGAACTAAGATCATGCATGCCGCATGGCATGGCCTAAAGAAAAAAAGAAAATAATTTCCATTTTCCAGGATTTAAGAGAGAGTTCATTTGTCTGGAAGAGAAACATTTACTAATATTTTATAGAAAACAGTGTATGGTAGTCTAGGTATACACATAAAACAATGAGACTTTACCAAAAGAATGAGAGGACATCAAATTGAAAGTCATTAATTTAGCACCCAGGGATTATCTCTTGGATCTTCAGGTTGTAAGACAAAATGCTGCCCTGGACAGGAGGTCTGCCACCAGCCAAATGTATGACTTTGGACAAGTTACACGCCCCCTAAGGGTCTCCGTTCCCTCATCTCTCAAATGAGACACATGGACTAGATGATTTCCTCAATCCTGAGGCTGGAGACCATGAATACTGAAACTACGATACATTTGGCAACATTCACCATTTCAAGTTGCCAAGGGGGTTAACTTTCCACACAGACTGAGGTCACAATATCATTTCAATTTCATTGCATTCTTTAATATTAATACAGAGATAGAGAAAAACAGTATCAATGTTCAGCTTCCATTCTGTTGGGAAAGTATAGACTATATAGTTCCCTCTCTTCACCTGTGAGCCATTGTTTCGGTGTTTTTTAGACTGTGCCATGTTGGAATCCCCATCTGCCTTACCAGTAGTCAATCAGGAAATCCCTTAATTGCACTCCTCTACTTTTATTGCCAGTGTTAATCACTTTTTTTTTAACATCTTTATGGAGAATAATTGCTTTACAATGGTGTGTTAGTTTCTGCTTTATAACAAAGTGAATCAGCTATACGTATACACATGTCCCCATATCTCCTCCCTCTTGCGTCTCCCTCCCACCCTCCCTATCCCACCCCTCTAGGTGGTCACAAACCACCTAGCTGATCTCCCTGTGCTATGCGGCTGCTTCCCACTAGCTATCTATTTTACATTTGGTAGTGTCTATGTGTCCATGCCACTCTCTCACTTCTTCCCAGCTTATCCTTCCCTCTCTCCATGGCCTCAAGTCCATTCTCTACGTCTGTGTCTTTATTCCTGTCATGCCCCTAGGTTCTTCAGAACACTTTTTTTTTTTTTACTCCATATATATGTGTTAGCATACTGTATTTGTTTTTCTCCTTCTGACTTACTTCACTCTGTATGACAGACTCTAGGTCCGTCCACCTCACTACAAATAACTCAATTTCATTTCTTTTTATGGCTGAGTAATATTCCATTGTATATATGGAATCACTTTTTTATTTGAACTAAAATTTCTGGTGTTATTAGTATCATCTGTGTCTCCAAGTAGATGGTAATATAACTCAATTCAATAGATAAGTGGGTAATCAAAATATTCTGTAAATGCTGTATTCATGCAGAAGTGGCAAACGTTTCCTTACCAAGATCCAGGCGTTGTGTTAAATGTCTTACCTTTAGCTCATATACTTTTTATAAAATTCTGCAAGGTAGACATTATCATCATTCCCATTTTAACAGATAAGATGTTCAGATGATAAATAAATGTAGGTAGAATTAAAACACAGGGCTCTCTGACTTCTAAGTTTGTAATAATTTTTCTATTTCAAAATTTTGGATAATATAAATTACAAATATTAATTTGACTTTCACATTTCTATTGTATATCTTTAGTTGAGCCCAGATCTGACACTTTGTTTCTTTACTAAAAGTTTTGACTTAGAAGCCGAATAGAAATAGAATTTATCTTTTCTACCTGACAGTCTTTTAAATAAGGATGTAAATATATATTTATCAAGTAAATTTTCAGTGAAGATGTGAAGAAACTCCATTCATTTTAGATCATGGCCATCCAGGTAGCCTGTGCATGTGTACATCAAAAGGATAATCAAGTTGAAAATAGCTTTTATTTCAGACTCTTCATTCACTAATGTGCTAAGTCTTCTCAACTGATTGCAAATATTAGCCCCTGAAAGACAGCAGTCTTTACATCCTTCTTTTATGTTTAAAGTATATAGAGTTCCTGAAATTGAAGGGCCCATTCAGTCTGGGGTGCTGAATAGCAATAATTTGTAAATCATTTTATTTCAACGTTATGCCAGAGTCTATAATCACCTTGTCTCTCTGCTAGAAGCCTTTGTGTTTGCAATAGGAAATATTTAAGCCAAGGTATTTTGGGACCTACACTTCTGAATATTATGTGGAAGGCACCAAATGGCTTTCCCCCAGTGGGTTGTCTTGTATTATAGAAAGGTTTGATTCCATCAGACACAGACTAAAAATGCACATGAACTTCTAATTTTAGGTTGCGTCATGAGGACTCATTGTGATATTTTCAATGAGGTTAAAGGCCAAACACTTCCCTGTTGCTGCAGTTTTCAATTACTGGAAAAGCAGCTAGACCATGTCCTATACCTTTCTAGTGCATGACCTGTCTCTAATATTCTCTTTTTTCCCCATATGTTATTTAACATATAGGGGAAGTTTTGTGTGTGTTGTAAGCTGAAATATGGATCACATTAATACTTTTAAAGGGGTAAAGGGCAGCTGGATTCAGAAAAGTAAATAAAGTATTATATATCTAAATGGACCAGGAATCTGCCTTCAACCTGTCCTTCTAAACCAGAGCCCACACTCCAATGCCATAGTGCCACAACCCTGTGTTAGACTCAATGTCCTTGAAATCTCTTACTTTGCCACAGGTGTGCTCTCTACTTGCCATTGAGCTCTAAATCTACCAATTTTGTATCTCTAAAAATCAGGATTTTTCCCCTACCCAAATTCTTAATTGAACCCAGTGTTGCAACTTTCACTGATTTTTGGCTTTTTTTTTCTTGCAGTCAATTTTAATGATGTACTGTTGGTTGTCAACTTTTCTTATCCAACACAACATAGCTAATGCATCCAAATGAGTGTTCTTCTTTGGAATTACTCCTATTAGGGAATATAATAACTCTTGTAATGGAACCCACATGCCGCCTTCCCCAACTGAAGGACACTCATTCTTCTAAAGCACCTATCTGAGCTGGCTTATCAGCCAGATGAGAAAATAAGTATAAACATTGGATGATCACAAAACACATAGCTGGGAGGGGTTTCTTTTTGTAGTTTCTCACTTTTCCCAATGCCTACATAGTTCTATCCCTTGTTTTCTCCCTCATGGTGATAACACAGCAACAACTAAGGTGAGACCTCTGAACCATATTTTGGATATTAGTAGAAGGCTAAAATCACCTAGATGGGATATCTTTTCCCTGTTACTACAAATCCCCTTTCTTTTAATGCACTGAAAAACTTAATGACCTAGTAAAACCATTACACTATGGACCCTTTGTCATATAAGAAGCAGAACATGAATGTTTTCTATAATATTCTTTATATAATAATGGCCTTTGATGGTCTAAAACAATGTGTATGAAATCCTAAGAAAATCCTTCATGGTTTGTGTTTAACTCAACAGCTTTTGAACTATGTAATGAGACTCTTTTTATAAGATCCCTGGGCTACTGAATAAGTTAGTAAAGCCTGAGGGCCTAAGCAATAAACAATATTCCTCTAGGTTCTAATCTTTGCTTTGAATTCCACGGATTGGATGGAGCCGAGAGTCAACTAACCAGGTAAACCTGGTGACGACTGACCTGTCTCATAAGAGGAGATGATGACTTCTTTCTCTGAGGATGAGAACACTGTGCTGCGTTACCTGCTAGGTCTGCTACAGAAAGAGCAGTGCCTCCTGGACTCCCTGCTCCTGTCAATCTGAGCACATAGTTCATCCCCTTGATGACTGGGCACTGATCCCCTCCTGGTTGACCATGTGATGGGCACAACTTCCAGCCAGGGAATCTCCATGCCACTCCATCTCCCACTTTTCTGGGGACAACGGGTTGTAGAAGGCCACATTAGATGAGTTTATGCTTGTGCTGTTTGACACAACCAAAAGTTTAAAATCCACAGACAGCTGCAGCTGTAGCTTGAGAAGCATCCCTTGGCTGTCTCTATCAAAATAGCATACAGAAGACAATAATGTCAAAACACTGTATGTTCTTAAAAATAACTATATATATTTAATATCATAACTGATTTTACATATATCTATGAACAGAACAGAATAGATCTATGAACAATAGATCTATCTATGGCCATAAGTCTTGGATATTATACTGATTTTTGTACTTGTATGTGGTTTATACAAGGATAAAATTCAAATAGAAAAGGACTGTTGGAAGGAAAAGTCCTACTGATTTAAGCAACCCAGAATAGCGGTTCAAACTTAGAAAGGGCCACAGTTACTAGTGATGGAGCCGAGATTAAAAAAGGAAATATTGGGCTTCCCTGGTGGCACAGTGGTTGAGAGTCCGCCTGCCGATGCAGGGGACACGGGTTCGTGCCCCAGTCTGGGAGCATCCCACATGCCGCGGAGCGGCTGGGCCCGTGAGCCATGGCCGCTGAGCCTGCGCGTCCGGAGCCTGTGCTCCGCAACAGGAGAGGCCACAGCGGGGAGAGGCCCGCGTACCGCAAAAAAAAAAAAAAAAAAAAAAGCAGATATTGTACAGCAAGGAAGAGTAGTGCCAAAATGAGGCAACTCACCAGGGAAAAGACACAGTTCTTGAAGACCATAGACAAAATGATAGCACTTGTTACGTCTGTGGGATTGTCACCCCAAAACAATGCGAGGGCAGGAGGGAGGGATCAGGTTGAGAAAAGAAGGCTGAGACACGGTTTGAAAGATGAGTGTGAATTTTAGCTTTTAATTTAGACCTTCCCATGCTCTGGGTCACTTGTGAACTTGACAGTGTAGCGCTAATTGCCCAAGGAGTCTCACGAACTTACTTATTCACACACAAATGACATTGCCACTCTAGCAGTGAGAACCGGTGGCGTACGGCTACTTTCCCACCATTTGTAGCTGCTATTTAACCACTGAATTCCTCCTGAGTAATATTTTTACTTGAAATAACTTATTGGATAAGTCTATTTCCTATATCAAGACATCGTCCTCTCTCACAATCTATGCCATTACATTACTTGATATTGCAACACCAAAAAATTAAAATTTTGTGTTTTGAATTTAAATATGAAAGATTATTTTTTTCCTTTAATTGTCTGTGGTATTATTCACTCAAAGAAACATTTGATAAAAAATCTGCTCAATCGTCTACTACATGAGATGGGAGTTGGTTAAGGATCTGATTGGCTATACATAGTATTTTCTTTAGTATTTCTTTCATCTGTTCTTCATGGATAGTGCCCTTGCCAAAGTGAGTAAAATCTGACAAGTTAACGATTGATTAACCAAGTTTTAATCAGTGAAATATCCTGGCAGTTCTAATTCCTGGTAAGAAGTCAAAAATAAAACCTCAGTATCTCAGTCCATGGAGCTAGTATATTAACCACTGTGGTAAATTCCTATTTATTATGGTGTTTGAGACAAGAAAATACTGCACTGTCAGATGATTAGTTTTTTAAGAGAGAAAATAGCCATGCAGCACAACTTTGGAAGACTTATTTTTGCTTTGTGTCAAAAGCCATATTATTAAAGCCCATAATGGAAGTACCACTACTTCCAGCTTTCATCAGCAGACCAGAATGTCATGCAATGAGAATTTAACTCGACTAAAGCGACTATTTGACATGCAGAACTGAGCTATGTCATCAAGACTCCACAGGTAGTGAACACTTGGTGACTGATAGGTGGAAGAGAATGTACATTCTAATAAGGGGTCAGAGGACTTCAGGAATTCTGCTCTGTAATTACCTGAAGTAGCAGGTGAGACGGTGCATGTCAAATAAGAAAAGTACAATTCTAGCACTGGAGAACAAGGCGTCATGCCCCTAAAATAATATAAAACAAAGAGCTGAAGCCAAAGTTATTTAAGGCTTTTAAAAGATTCTCTTTCACTGAAACACACAGTGGAAACTTTTTGTAATACTGATGTTGTAGAACAGGATGAATAAGCACCTCATTGGTGAATCTATTCATAACACGTGTTGTTCAGTAGGTGTTTGTAGGGGATAAGTATTTACTTCAATAAAGTTGATTACATGTAATAATAGGCCATATGTTTTATGAGATTCCAGATATAAACTTTTAAATACTTTTGCATATTCTCTAATAATAAATGCAGTTAGAGTTTATTTACTTTTTCTGATTTTATGAATAAGGAATGAAAACTTTAATTTGAATTTTCCAATAAACTGAGCATTAGTCCACATAAGACAGTCAAACATCTTTGTATCCCTACTGAAGTGGCACAGGCCAGCAGCTTGCACCCTGAAATCCCCTTTCTAGAATATGTGATTGTATTTGCTCCTCTCTGACTTGTGTGTTATTATTTTTAGAAAAGATTTCCTTTATTAACCTGAACACTTTAATAACCGAATAATCAAGCTGCATTATGAATCTCATTGTCTAAAACATAAATTAATTAGGCTCAAATTGTTCTTATAAAAGTCAGCTTTTAAAAGTCAGAATGTATTTCTAGTATAATTAACATCAGTGATTGTTAAATTTGGAAGCTTGCTAACTAAGTCTATTTAAAGGAGGAAAACATCCTGGAAGAAAGAAACACGTGCTAGAAAGACAAAGAGCCTGATACACCACAACATTCAGATTTATCTGTGTCCGCATTTAGGGATTTGTGTTGGAACACCAAGACATTGCTCCTCCTGCCGAGTTCTTCTGTGGGAGCAGGTGGAAACCGAATCCAGCATCAAGAATGTTTCACCTTTTCAAAATGAAAACTTTGGAACCATTGTCTTTTCCTGGTGTGGGTGAATAATGTGAGGTGGGAAAAGCTGAGGAGAGGATGGGGGTGTTAAGAGAAAGGCGGTTAGAGTGACAGGCAGGGGACATGAGGAGTGAATGAAGTTCAGATTGGAACTGGTCCAGTGATGTCTTGGCAGAGGACGGATGTGGAAAGGGGTTGATTCCAGAAGAAAAAAAGGAGAGGTTAAGGCACCGACAGGTGGAGCTGGCTATGTGTGTGAGGAAACGCCAAGGGCAACAGCTGAGGAAGGAAAGAGTAAGGTGTATTTATGCAGATACAGTTCAAGAAAAACTTTCTCCTGGGGAATTATCAAAACTACTCAAGTGATCACACAGAGAGAAAAAAGACCACACAGAAAGAAAAAAGTCATGGAGGTGTCACCTCACACAATCACAAACAGCAGTTTGAAGCATCTATTGGAGTGGAGTATAGATTTCTGCAGTGATGAAACCTTGGGGCTCAGTAGTTAAAGCTGTATGTTAAGCACATGCATGAACAAAGACTATGTCCCATAACAAGGGAGAGTCAGAGTGAGGGTAGACCAAGGTATTGTCAAACAATACACCCAGCACATTCCTGGGCACCAGTGACCAGGAGCATTGAACTCAATTTGCTAAAGCTGTGCTGTATTTTTAGAGTGAATTTATGAAATTTATGCCCCTGCCTGAAAATTCTATGATTCTATAATCATTTGCTAATGAAGATAAAATGAACACCCACAAAACAATTAAAATGTGTTGGGAGAGGGCAGCTGCAAGATGGAGTAGAAGCCCTTCTTCCTATTCCTCTTACTGGCAACAGTTAAAAACCCTGAAATATATAAATTATACATATAAAAATAAGTAAAATATATATTGCATATATAACATATCATATTATCACATATAAAATATATAAAACATATATAGGAGATATATAAAATATTTATATATATATACACATGTGTGTATAAGCATACACATATCCCAGACTGAATACTGAAGTCAACAACCTAGAAAATTATAATATTGTTTGATGTTGGTTCTCAATGTATTTAGCGCTAATAGCTAAGACAATTGTATTATAAATGAGAAAGAGTAAAGGGACTAAAAGGAAGGTAACGTTTCTAGACTTCGTTCAAACTGGTGAATCGATGACACTTGTAAACTGTGGTAAGTCTTGTGTGTATAATGTAATGCTTAGAGCAATCATTAAATATCTATACAAAGACACACACTGAAAAACACTATGGACAAATCCAAATAACTCACTCTATAGGGAAATGTGATGGGATGAGCTGCGATTGTATCTTTACCATAACTGCTCCCCTGTCTACTGGTAAGAGGGAAAACCAGGGGAGGAATCCTGTGTTCCATCACCTTTCCTCACCTGACACTTTTCCCATGGACTGGACCCTTGCTGTGGGGTTACTGAAATGTTTCAGTAAACAGGAGTGCATTCACTCTGAACTGGCCTGCAGGGTTATTGTCATAAGTTTTACAAGTTGTTATGTCTATCACTCCTTAATATTTTTTATATTAGTTAAAAATAATATAAATAAAATAATAATCATTCTGCTTATGTATTATACTGTTACAAACAGAACCTGTGTCGACCTTGCTCTATGGGGAGCTGAGCAAAAGGGATTTTATGTCCAGGTGGTCACTACTGCCTCAGTAGTATAAAATAGAGTCCTTCTGATTCAAGTAAATAAGTGCTTTGCCTAACCCCATTTTAACACCTTTTTGAGGTATAATTAATATGAAATAAACTTGCACCTAATTAAGGTATAAAAATTGACAT
This sequence comes from Leucopleurus acutus, assembly GCF_964270905.1. Taxonomy (NCBI): domain Eukaryota; kingdom Metazoa; phylum Chordata; class Mammalia; order Artiodactyla; family Delphinidae; genus Leucopleurus; species Leucopleurus acutus. The sequence continues at coordinate 64,972,187 of NC_139157.1, forward strand.
TTGCAATTTCCTTTATATAACATTCTCAAAATGACAAAATCTACACATGTAATACAAATCTACGTTTTATCTAACACGTTATAAAATGGCCTAGAACTATACACACACCGTCAATGTTAATTTCTGATTTTGACATTGTACTATCATTACAGGAGATGTTACTATTGGGGAAGACAGGATACAAGGTAAATGGGACCTCTCTGCACTATTTTTGCACCTAGAGTTTTGCATCTAGAGTTATTTCAAAAATAAAAAGACAAAAACTGCATTGACAGACACAAATGACTATATATTATATGGTTCCATCTCTATAAAGTTCTGAAAAAGTCAAATTTGTAAAGAAAGAAAAGAGGTTGAGGGTTAATGAGGGCTGAGAGTGCTAGGCTGGTAGAGGGATTCCTTGTAAACGGGCATGAGGGGATGTTTGGGGGCAACGGAAATGTTCTTTAGGTGGATTGTGAGGATGGCTACACAACTCTACATGTTTACGAAAACTCATTAAATTGTACACTTTCAATGGGTGTATTTATGGTATATAAAATATACTCCATCAAAACTTTAAAATGCATTGTCATAGTGAGCATGGAAAAATAAGGTCATGTTGAATTTTCCTTAACTCTTAGAATTTAGCTCTATTGACCATTTGAATTTCATAGTGTCCATGCAGGAGGTGGGCATCCACAGCTTATCTGTGCCTTGGGCCTCTAGAGGTCTTTTCCAAGCACTGGTGTGCGCATGTCAAGGCAGATGGTGTAGGGAGGGAGCCATGTGGGACGCACTGAAGGGGATCTTTTCTCCCTGTGGCTGCACTGGTTTAGAGTTATTATCTATTCCTATTGAGAGAGGTGAAGACACAGATACGAGGATCATCTGTACATCCTTTCCAGTTTGCTGTCTGTGGACATTTCATACGTAGAGGAGGCTATAAAACGGTTGTCATTGCAGAGTGTGTGCTCATTCATCATCAACAAATCACTTTGTCATCTTTACAAAGCCCTAAGGGAAAAGACAGACATTCATACAGACAAACAAAACTCCTCCAACCTCTATAATCAGGGTTGACTCTATTTAGGATCGAGTTTCTGAGTCCAGCATGAGAAAATAAGGCCAATGTCACACATTGCAGATTCTGCCCTGAAGAGATTTATTTCTGCCCAGGTGTACTTCACTTAAAACAAGCAACATTTTTATCCTTCTATCATTTATTTATTACCCTGAACTGTAATAGTCCATTTCTGTGTTCCACTAAACTGTGGAGTGGGAGGTAGGAGGGGTGAGACTTATCCACTGCATCCCTACTACCTGTGAGAGGACCTAGCACCTACAGGTTACTTAATACGTGTTTGTATATTGATTAGTAGTTAGTGGTGAGGTTTCTGTAAGTGAAAATAGATGTAGGGATAAAATTTGGAAATCAGGAACTCTCTGTAGGTTGCAAATCTACAACGTATTATTCATAAAATACAAAGTTAAAGTAAATTCTTACAGTGTTAAAGCATCTTAGATTAAACAAAACCTCATCTCATCACAGAGGTAGGACTCTGAACTATTCAAGGGTGTGTGAGCTGGGATAGAGACAGTATTTGAAACATAAAGTTGGGCAGTCCAGTAGTTGGGAGTCCGTGCTTCCACTGCAGGGGGTGTGGGTTCAATCCCTGGTCAGGGAACTAAGATCTCACATGCCGTGTGATGTGGCCAAAAAAAACCCAAATAAAATAAAATAAAAATAAAAGGTAATTAAGCTAAAGGTGGTTCTTAAAGAAAACAAACAAAAAACAAGGAAACAAAAAACAATGCAGCAAGTGAAAAGATCAATTTCGTAGAAACTGTAATTTAGTAGAAAGTGGCAATGATGATATAATTCTGAAGTAGCCTATACATAAATAAAACTAAATTAAAGCAAAAATCATTTCCCCCACTTAGGTCAAAACTACTTGCTATGGTCTGAATGTCTGTGCCCACTCAAATTCACATGTTGAAATCTTAACACCCCAAAGTATCAGGAGACGGGGCCTTTAGACGTATCTAATCATGAAGGTGGAGCTTGCATGGGTGGAATTAGTGTCCTTATAAAAGAGGCTCCAGAGGGATCCCTAGCCCCTTCCACCATGTGAGGATACAGCAACAAGGTGTCTATGAACCAGGAAGAGAGCCCTCACTAGCACATGACTGTGCTTGTACCTTTATCTTGGACTTCCCAGCCTCCAGAACTGTGAGGAATAAATTTCTGTTGTTTATAAGCTACCCAGTCTGTGGTACTTTCTCCTAGCAGTCTGAACAGACTAAGACACTACCATACTCTATATATCACACGTATAGATTTAGAAGGGGGATATCTTAGTCTGCTTGGGCTGCCATAACAAAATACCACAGACTGAGAGGCTTACACAGCAGAAATTTATTTTCTCACAGGTCTACAGGCTAGAAGTCCAAAATCAAGGTTTCAGCCAATCTGGTTTCTGGTGAGGACTCTTCCTGGTTTGTAGATGTCCCCCTTCTTACTGTGTTCTCCTCTGGCAAAGAGAGAGAGAGCTCGGGTGTCTCTTGTTCTTCCTATATGGGCACCAGCCCTATTGGGTTGGGGCACTACCCTTAAGACCTCATTTCATCTTTAATACCCCTTCATAGGCTCAGTCTCCAAATATAGTCACATGGGGGTGGAGGTTGTGAGGACTTCAATATATGATTTTTAGGGAGATGCAATTCGTTTCATAGCAGGGGATAAAAAGCTGCAGAGAAGTTTTACATGGTCTGACTGTATTTGTTAAGAAATAACGGTGGAATAAAAAATAATATGTTTGCCAGGGTTGCAGAGCTACAATTAGACAGGGTTAGGATTTGTACTCAGGTCTTGCTGGTTTAAAAGCTAGTTTTCCTACTATATTAATTTTTCTTTTTGGAAATTATAGGTAAATGAGGTAAATGTTCTAGTATGTGATTACTTCGTTCCCCATAATTTTCCCTTTAAAAAAAAATACCTGGGGTATTTTATCTCATGAGTTTTTCCTGATAATACGTTCCACGCCTCCTCAGCGAAACTTCAAGTTCAGATATAGCTCAAGTGAACAGTTCCCATACATGCTGACAGCCTCCTACCCTTCGCTCCTGCACTTCTCTGTTCTTCTTCCTGGGAGCTTTATCTAGTGTCATGGGAATTTGCTGAGCCCAAGTGCAGGGCAGCCTGTAGACAGCAGAGATTTAATACACCCAGGTGCAACCACCAAAAAAATACTCATGAGCATCTTGGCAAATACTGTCCATGAGGGACCGTTCTGAAGAAGGTTCTACAAGATTCCTCCAAAGGTCTGCAGATGAATTGAGCTCCCGTTGCCCACAGTAGTTACACACTTCTTGTACATATCCCGACCTCCAACTTGTGCCTCCTGGGATTCCCTCCCAAACACACTCCCTGTACGCAAAGTCCTTATCTCAGGATCTACCTTCAAGAGCCCAGACACATCCCCTGGAAGGTGACCTCTCCATCATCCCACTCCCAATCCAGAATAACTTCTGCATTAATTTTTTAAAGCTAACTGCTCTCAGAAAAATATCAATTTCTTTAGAGATTAGTTTAAAAATGGCATTCCACTGCAGTGTAGATTTTTTAATGTTTGTATTAAAATAAAATAAAATATTACCTTTATCAGTGATAATGTCTAAATGAAAACTATTTTCTTCTTCATCGGCATCATCATTAAAAACATTTATTCAGGATGATCCTTCAAACTCTGTTTTTCACCCCAGGAATGTCATTTCCAACATCATCTATGGCAAACGAGTCACAGTAATCTGAATCTTTATCATCCTACTTACATTTGTTTTAGAGTTTTCCACTGCTGTCATGTGCATTTTCTCATTGGTACCTCATAGATATGAGTTAGATAGGACAGCTAGTATCATGATTTTACACATGAGATAAAAGCTTCAGAGGAGCTAAGTCAAACTCAGTTACTCTGCTATATTTCTTCATACACACAAAACTACAATAATTTGTAATCCAGAATTTTAATGTTATACAAGGCTGTGTTGTATTGTTTATAATAATTAAATATATATTTTTTAAATTTATATGAACTTCTGGACTAATTGTTTATTTCCTGGTTACTAGAACTCTAATTCATATTGCAACCCCTTATGACTCAGAATACTAAAGCAAACCCAATGTCTCCAACTTGGATTTCTTGTTTTCTTTAAGGTTAAAGTCAACATTGTTTTTAAGAGCAAGTAATTTTTTTCTGAGATAGTAAATGTCATATCTACTCAATTTACTTTGATATACAATAGGAAATGTGTCAATATATGATGACTAATTATTTATTTATATTAAGACTCCTGTCACTCACTCATCTAACTTGTCCTCCTCTAATCCTTTCATAGCTTCTGACGAGGGATCTTGCTCTACCCCTTTGCTTCAGATCTCCTACAAGGACCTCCAGTTGCGTCTGTTCAGGGCTGCTGACATGTGAGAGAGCTGCCAGTTTTATTTGACAACCCCTGCTTCCTAGAACCATCCTCACTTCCATAATACCTTGTCCAAGCCCACCTGCTCCTCAGCAACACTACTGAGAGGAGTATCTGCTAGCCAGGCCAGTGCTTGGTCCTCTCTTACTGTGGGCAGTTACAGACTTCAACTTCTCTGAAAACAGATGAGTGCAGTCCCAGACTGTTTGGGAAAAACTCAGTTTTCTACTCATCTTTCCACCTGTGTTTCTCTCCTTTACTTTCATACTACTACTACACACACACACAACACTTCTGATACCAGGTGTATGGGATTCTTTTTCCCCACGACAAGCAATTCTGCAACACCAGCTGGGAGTCCTACAATTTAACTCAGTTCTGACACTGTCTACCTGGAGATCCCACAGGTTAAGGGCTCATCCCAGGAGGATACTCCCCAACACACACACTAGAGATGTCAGTCTCAAGTCGTAAGTCCTTAAGTTACTGACCACTCATGCCCTACATTAGGGATATTTTGCTATACTGGAGCCATGTTACATGTAGTACAGTGGATCAAATTTGGCTAAAACTTGGAAGTTTCCGTGACCCCCTCCTCAAGTTTGATTAATTTGCTAGAGCAGCTCACAGTACTCAGGGAGATACTTATATCTACCAGTTTATTAAGGAATATGATGAAGGATACAGATGAATAACTGGATGAAGAGATACATAAGACAAGGTCTGGGAGGGTCACAAGTTCAGGAGCTTCTGTTCCTGTGGAGTTGGGGTGCATCAGCCTCCCTGTATATGGATATGATCACCAATCTGAAAACTCTCCAAACCCCAAGCTTTTGGGATATTTATGGAAGCTTCATCACATAGGCATGAGCCATCATTAACTCTATTTCCAGGCTCTTTCTCTTCTCAGGATAATGAGGGGCAGGGCTGAAAATCTCAAGCTCTTAACCATGTCTTGGTCTTTCCAGTGACCAGCCCTCATTGAGGAGCCATCCTGGAGCCCCTGCCCCACAGAATTGTCTCATTAGAACAGAAGACACTCCTATCTCCCAGGAAATGGCAAGGGTTTTAGGATTTCTGTCCCAGGAACCAGGAGCAAAGAATAATATATATTTTCTATTATCTCACATAGAAATAATTATGTGCTTAATAAATGGTGTTTGTGGTCATGTTAATGTTATAAACAGAAAGATATATTCAAAGAGAGGCTTTATCGAACATATGAGACCAGTGGGCCATCACAGGATTCTGACACAAGACGGTCCTGCAACAAACGCCTTTCCCTAATTCTGCAACCATATTCTGATAAATGGGATGGGAGATGAAAATCCATTTTATGGAATATATGTTTTTATTAATTACACTGAATAATGTAAACAAGGTATTGAAAATCATTGAGCAGACTCCTGATCCCTTAGGAGTCCCTTAGGAGTTAGGTGGTGTCTCTAGGTCTGATCCACTTCAACTGATAAAAATCTTTTAATATCATTTAATAGCTTGGCTTTGCTTTCATTAAATTTAATTGACTTAAGCTATAGATTTCTATGATTATACAATTTAGAAAGAAATTATTTCAGGAATATATAACCAAAAATATATTATTAGAAAAAAAACAGCTTTTTATTAAGTAAATCATTCTGGTGTCATGAGTCTGCTTAATGGTGTCAGTAGCATTGAAACTGTGAACTAATGAACCAGAGTAGCCTCAAAATTATGGTGACACACTAGAGTTATAAAAAAAGACTTGTGTTTGAATGGTGCCAGGTCTTTAATTGGAAGAATTCTTTTTGGTAAAACTTACAAATGTAGCACAGTTTTTCAATTTTAATTTTAAAAAGTTTTAGGACTAATTTTTTTTCCTTTACCCATTTGATTACTAAGCTTTAGTATCAAATGCATCTAACAAGAAAGAAGTGGAGTTGAAACTTTGACTTATTATTCCCTTAGTTCTTTTTATACATTTCATAAAGAACAAAGACTTAAGACAGCCAGCATCAGAGCTTCATTTCTTCCTAATGTTACTTAGGCTGTCGAGTTTCACTGAAGAATTCACTGAAGTGAAAATCTGATCAAGCAATAATGAGGATAAAACAAGACATTCAGATACAAAGAAACCTTAGAAAATGGTTAAATGACAATGAAGTACTTTCATACTTTATAGAAAAATACTGGAATAAAATGATTGCCTGACTTGTTAAATAAAGAAACACATCCTGTCAATAAACATTTCTCAATATGTGTATTTTACATAGAGCAAAATTCTTATTGAGGCTGATATGGTGAGAATGTTTGTCATTCAAATGTCTTTGGTTTAGTAGATGCCTTCTCACGTGTAAACCTTCATATAAATTGTCATCATGTCTGCCTTTGTTGTCATATCTGATACTTCACAGGGATGGGGGAAGATAATAATTTCCTCTGTTTGGTTTTTATCGATTCAGTCAATGTTGTATGTTTGTATATTTTCTTTTTTCTGACTCTGGTGCAAGTGCCTTTCAAATTTAGAAGGTACTGAGAAGGTAGGTTGATTAAAACACTAGGAATATTGCTTAATTCTTATGGGAACTTCAAAAGAGAGCAATATCTACTCATTTTAATTATTAAATTCCTAAAAAGTACATAAGAGAAGGCATCTCTATGGTTTGTTAGAATATCATAATAAGACTTGTTCTTAAGTCTTAAGATCTTTCTAGGTACATCTATTCATCTATCAACGAGATTGAAAATCTTCTATTATCAAAAGATCTGTAACCCTCCAGTATTAAAATAATTTTCAGTTGTATGAATTCAACTCAGAAGATAACTAACCTTCATAACATTTTTATATCAACTCTCAAAATTTTCCTGTTTACTACCCACAACTTGACAGTACCCTGGAAATACACACTTTAGAAGACTCTATTAATGGCACAGAATTAACAACCAAACTATTTTCTCCTTTATTTTTTTAACTATTATGGATTTTTTCTAATTACATTATATGCATCATTGGAGAAACTGGCAAAAATTCAACCTAAAAGAAGAACTAAAAAGCACTGATAATCCCACCATCAAGGATACATTGTTCCCTGCTGACTGAACACATGGATTCCTTTAAAAAAGATACATTGTTGACATTTTGTTACATTTCCTTGCATTAACACACACACACACACACCACACACACACATGCAGTAGAAATTGTACTTATGGTTTCATTTTTCAATATTTTGGAAACACTATGTAGCTGATTTATAATATTCATTGCATTAAAATTCATTATTTTAATATGCCATGATTTATTCAAATATTCAATAATTAAAACTACTTTCCACTTCTGTTTTTACATACAATGCTGTGACAATCATCTTTGTACTTAAAAGTTGGTCCACATTTCTTATATTTCATCAGGGTAAAAAATAATTGAAGTCTCAGGACAAATGATGTGAAATTTCAACCATTGCAACCCATATTGCCAAATTATTTTTGTGATATTTCTTTACAAGGGCTCTGAAATCATTTATAAACTACCAAATATTTCATTATAGTGTGTAAAACCCAAACAACTCTTGGCTTTGAATTTCTCCATTATTCTTGCATGTTACAATGAAACTATACCAAGTACTAATAATTTCCTACCATTAAAAATTGTGATAAAAATCTCTGTGGCACCATTTATCTATAAATAAATAATGAGACATTTGATAATACTTTTGTATTTGACAAGAATACAGCATTCTAGTATTAAAATACTGTTCAGTTGTATGCATTCAATTCAAAAGATTACAAACCTTCATAACATTTTGAAATCAGTTCTCAAAGTATTCCTGTTTACTATCCACGGCATGACAACATTCTGAAAATGCACACTATAGAAGACAACATTTGATCTTAAAACTTTACAGAGTTGTCACATCCTTATTGTTTGAGAATCAGGTTGAATAAGATTAGAGTCATATGTCAATTTGAATCAAAGAATTCTAGATAAAGCCAAATCATTGCTGGAAACAATGAACCATAACATCGTCAGCTAAATTTTGCTGCCTCAGAAGTATCCTGTCAAATGATGCACAAAGAGACAAGGGACTAGAAAGCATACCAAGATACCCTGACCATCTGTTGGTAGATTATCAAACAGAGGTTGGTGCCAATAAGGCAGTAAATGTAACATCAAGGTCAGCATCTAAAGGTTACGGTACTATATTTTCTAGAACCATTGTATAGGTTCAGACTCAAACATCCTTCCTGTGCTAAAAATCAAAAAATTTAGCTGCATTGTGCATATTGCATTCAGTATCAAGTATGGAGATAGAGCCTCTTCTACTAGGTAATGTGTTACTCAGTTTATTGCTATTGCCTCCCAGGGTGCAAGCCTGCATGTTCTTTCTGACCTCCTACATTCTGTCCTGCCCTGGGGTTACAGTTACAGAACAGGATACACTAAAATGTTGAGATCCTCTCTCTAACTTATTAATCTACTCCATACTGTGACCTTAAGGTAGTGCTTGGACCCAAATTCCAGAATAGAGGTTGTTCTGAAGCAAATTCTAAAGCACCCACTAAAGGTGGTTTGACAGGTCTGCTTAAATGCACAGCCATTCTGTAAGGTAAAATTGACATACATTTTATTAGTTTCATCTGTATAACATAATGATTTGATATTTGTATATATTGTGAAGTGATCAGCACAATAACTCTAGTTGACATCTGTCATCATACAGAGTTACCATTTTTTTTCTTGTGATGAAAACTTTTAAGATCTATGCTTTTAGCAACTTTCAAATACACAATATTATTAACTATAGTCACCATAATGTACATTACATCCCCATGGATTATTTATTTCATAACTGGAAATTTGTACCTTTTGACTCTCTTCACCCATTTTGTTCACTTCTCTCCCCCTGTCTCTGGTAACCACCAATCTGTTCTCTGAATCTAAGAGCTCATTTGTTGTTGTTAAGATTCCACTCATAAGTGAGATCATATGGTTTTTGTCTTTCTCTGTCTGACTTATTTCACTTAGCAAAATGTCTTCAAGTTTCATCCATGTTGTCACAAATGACAAGATGTCATTATTTTTATGGCTGAATAATATTCCATTATATATATGTATAAAACATTTTCTTTATCCATTTATCTGTCGATCGACACTTAGATTTTTTCTCTGTCTTGGCTATTGTAAATAACACTACAATGAACATAGAGGTGCATACATGTTTTCAAGTTATTTCTTTTCTTTTGTCTGAATACATATCCAAAAGTGAAATTGCTTGGTGGTACTATTTTTAATTTTTTGAGGAGCCTCTATACTGTTTTCCATGGTGGATGGCTGCACGGATTTACATTCCCACCAACAATGCACAAGGGTTTCCTTTTCTTCACATCCCCACCAACGCTTATTACTTCTTGTCTTTTTGATAATAGCCATCTGACAGGTGTGAAGTGATATCACATTGTGGTTCTGATTTGCATCTCCCTGATGATTAATGATATTGAGCATCTTTTCATGTGCTTGTTGGCCATCTGTATGTCCTCTTCGGAAAAATGTCTAGTGAGATCCTCTGCCTCCTTTTAAAAATTGGGTAGTTTGGGTTTTTTTTTTTTTTTTTGATGTTGAGTTGTATGTGTTCTTTGTATATTTCAGATATTAACCTTTTATCAGATGTCTGGTTTGCAAATATCTTCTCCCATTCAAGAGGAAGTATTTTTGTTTTGTTGACAGTCTCATTTGCTGTGCACATCCATCCATTCTTGAAGCTAGGCTAGACCAAAGCTTGCTGTGATGGTTAATTTTGTGTCCAGTCATCTGGCCAAACATGACTTTGGGAGTGTCTGTGCGAGTATTTCTAGATGAAGTTAATGTTTGAATTGGTGGAGTGAGTAAAGCAGATTGTTCTCCCTTACGTAGATGAGCATCATTTAATCAATTGAAGATCTAAACAGAACAAAAGGCTGAGTGAGTTGAGTCACTTCACAGCAAAAGAAGCATGGCAATGGGCCAATGCTTAGGGGATTCACTTGTTTTACCATATTCCCCGCCATCCTGAAGAAGCTGGCTTGATAGAATGATTGAATGGCCTTTAAAAGTCCTAGTTACAGTGCCAGCTGAGTGGCAGTACCTTGAAGGGTTGGGTCAAGATTCTTTCTAGAAAGCTGTGTATGCTCTGATATATGGTGCTACTTCACCCGCAGCCAGGCTTGGAGGTCCAGGAATCATGGGTATAAATGAGAGTGGCACCACTCACTATTACCCCTAGTGACCCCACTAGCAAAATTTGTGCTTCCTGTTCCAATGACTTTATGTTCTGTTGGCCTTGAGGTCTCAGCTCCAAAGGGAGGAGCTTCTATCAGGAGACACAAGGATGATTCCATTGAACTAGAAATTAAGACTGCAGCCCAGCCGCTCTGGGATCCTTACGCCTTTGGATTAACAGGCAGAGAAGGGATTTACTATGCTGGCTGGAGTGATTAATTCTGAATACAGAGGGGAAATTGGACTCCTACTTCACAATGAAAATAAGAAAGAGTATGTCTGGAATATAGGAGATCCCTTATGCTGTCTCTAGTATTATTATGCCCTAGGATTAAGGTAATGGAAAACTATAACAACCCAGTTCAGGCAGAACTGCTAATGGCCCAGACTCTTTAGGAAGTGCCTGTAGAAGGCAAAGAGAATACAGAATGAATGATGGGAGAAGGTAATTATCAATATCTGCTATGGGCCATGTGACCAGTTACGGAAATGAGGACTGTAATTGTTATGGGTATTTCCTCCTTATTTTGTTGTGAATCTGTGCATGTGCATATGAAGTGATACGTTTGTTTTCTTCCCGCTGTATTCCCTTAACATGTAACATAAGATGTATTGGCTTTATATCATAGTGTTTAAGTACTGCTAATTAGTTATGGAATATCAAGGAGAAGAATAAACATTACTCAAGGACTTTAACTTCTCTTTTGGGAAAGGGGTTGGTGTGCTTTCTGTTGTACACAAGATAGTTGTATTATGTTAGGTAAAATTATGACCGTGTTATTGTCCTTATTTGGAGCCTAAGTATGGTTTAAGGAGATGCATATAGGTGCCAAGGTGACAAAGAGTGGTCTTGTGATGGTTAATTTTCTGTGTCAACTTGACTGGGCCACGGGGTACCCAGACATCTGGCTGAACATTATGCTGGGTGTGTCTGTGAGGGTGTTTCTAGATGAGAGTAACATTCGATTTAGGCAGACTGAGTAGAGCAGATCACCCTTTCTAATGTAGATGGGACTCAACCAATCAATTAAAGACTTGACTAGAACAAAAAGCCTGAGTGAGAGGGAACTCCTGTTTGATGGCTTGTCTCCCAGCACTGGTCTTTTCTGGCCTTTGGACTCAGACTGAAACACTGGCTCTTCCTGGGTCTCGAGTCTGCTGGCTTTCAGACTGGACCTACGCATCAGATCTCCTGGTTCTCCAGATTGTCAACCTCAGATCTTGCAATTTCTGGTCTTGGGAACTAAGGCAGTTTCAAACCCAGTCACCACATACTCTTCTGTGAATTGGGCTTCTGTCCTTTTAACAGTATATCCAGAACCTTTAATAGTATATCCAGAAACAGACCTCCTACACTGCTATAATCTTTTTTGCGGTACGTGAGCCTCTCACTGTTGTGGCCTCTCCCGTTGCGGAGCCGCTCCGCGGCATGTGGGATCTTCCAGGACCGGGGCACGAACCCGTGTCCCCTGCATCGGCAGGCGGACTCTCAACCACTGCACCACCAGGGAAGCCCATATACTGCCATAATCTTGCTCCAAGCTTGGAGCTGCTTTCATTTCTTGCCTAGATAATTGCAAAAGCCTCCTATTTTTCTTCTGCTTTGGCCCCTGCCTTCCCTCTTATAGCCCTATTCTCAACACAGCAGCCAGAGTGATTCCGTTAAAACATAAGTCAGACCATATAATTCCTTTGCGAAAAACTGTGCAAGGGCTCCCGTCTCACTAAGAATAAAAGCCAGTCTTCACCTGAAAATGACTGAGCCTATCTGATATGGCTACTCACCATCTCTCTGCTCTCATGGCCTACTTTTCTTCCTCTCATTCTCTCTGCTCACACACCTTCTGCCCCCACTGGCCATTAAACACACTGGGCAAACTCCCATCTCAAAATGTTTGCACGTGCTTCTCTCTCTACTCGGAAGTTCTTCCCCCAGGTATCTGTGTGGCTTGCTCGTAGCCCCTTTTGGATCTTTATTCAAATATCAGCTTTTCAATGAGACCAGACGTGGCCACTCTATCTAACATATACACGCTACTATATATAAAATAGATACCTAATAAGAACCTACTGTATAGCACAGGGAACTCTACTCAATACTCTGTGATGACCTGTATGGGAAAAAAAAATCTAAAAAGTAGTGTATATATGTATATGTATAACTGATTCACTTTGCTGTATACCTGAAACTAATACGACATTGTAAATCAACTATACACCAATAAAAATTTTTTAAATAAATAAATAAAATAAAATTGCAGCCACCTTCTGATACTCTATCCCCTTTTCCTGCTTCATGTTTTCCTTCAACATTTATCATCATCTAACATACTTGGTTTATTTATTATCTGTTCTTTTTCTGAAATGTAGGCTCCAGAAAGACAAGAGATTTTTCCTATTTTGTTCACTGCTATATCCTCCATCCCCAGAACCACGCCTAGCACATTTTATGTGCTCAGTAAATACATGTTCTGTGAATGATTACAACTTAGAAATGCTGTATTTTTGTGTGTGTGTCAGCACAGAAAATTTTTTTTATTGAAGTATAGTTGATTTACAGTGTTGTGTTAGTTTCAGCTGGACAGAAAAGTGATTCAGTTATATATATTATATATAATATATATTTCATATATATTTATATATACATCTATTCTTTTTCAGATTATTTTCCATTATAAGTTATTACAAGATATTGAATATAGTTCCCTGTGCTATCCAATAGGTCCTTGCTGTTTATCTATTCTCTATATAGTAGTGTATATATATGTTAATCCCAAACTCCTAATTTATCCCTCACCACTCCCCCCCTTTCCCCCTTGGTAACCATAAGTTTGTTTCCCAACTAAAAGACAAAGATACAAATGAACTTATATACGAAACAGAAATAGACCCACAGACAAAGAAATGCCCTATTAACATTGCTGTATGCTAAGTGAGTTCACCATCCTTAGAGAAGATTGTCTTATTTAACTCACAGCACACTTTTTTTTTTTTTTTTTTTTTGCCTCACTTCCAGAACTACTATGGTATAAGACACAGTTCTTACTCTGAAAAATCTAGCAAGGAAGAAAAGGTACTTAAAATTGTAATACATATTTTTGCAGAAGGACCACAGCTGGATTATTCCTAGGGTGTACACCTCAATCTGAATGCTGACTGCAGGCTCAATTTCTTCCTTTTGACTCAAAAGGCACGAGAAGGTGAGTGTGTTGAAAAAAAATGCCATCTTCATCTTCCTCCTTTTTTCTGAGAAGCTAAAACTCCACCTCAAGAATTCCCTAGAACACACTGGCCATCGTTACCAGTCATTCTTTCATTTGCCCACAGCGAGCCACCTCTACTTACAGGCACTTTGACCTAGAGATTAGGAGCTTGGTAACTTAGGATCAAGAAAAACCTTGTGTCCCAGGACTAATGGGGCTTTCCACCACTACATTCCCCAATCTGTTGCTTTTTCCCCTCCCCCAACCCAGTGGTAAGCAAGTCCCGTCAATATGGACTCTTAATCATGCTCAACCGCATCTCTTCTTATTGAATCTCACAGCTTCTCTTCTGTCAGCTGCGTCATTTCCCATCTGAGTTATTGTGACTGGTCTTCTTGGCCCCGGGCTGGTTTGGCTTCTGATCCTTTCGATATTCCACTTGATGAAAGATGAATTAAAAATTCAAACCTCTGAAAAGCTAAAGAGCTGTGACTTCACTGCTTAAAACCCCTTCGTGGCTCACCAATGCCTCCAGGATAAAATTCAAACTCCAGAACAAAGCCACGTCTGCTGGTGATCTGGCATCTGCCGAAGTCTGCAGACTCGACTTTTCTGACTCATGAAGTTTTACCCTCCAGCCATGCTGAAGTATTTAAGGATCTTTGAAATTGCCATGTTGACTTTTTGTGCAGAATATCACTTCTCTCACCCAGCCCCTTGGCTGGTAAATTCCTTCTTATTATTCAAAACTTAACTCAGATGTTATATCCACCAAGAACTCTTCCCGACCTTGCTTTGACTTCTCCTTCCTTGGACCTCTTTCATCCATTCTGGCTGGAATGACAGTTCTCCATGTACCCTGTACTCACATTTTTGACAGAGAACTTGTCACACTGTGTTGTAATTACATGAACTCTTCATACTTCATTTCGTATTTAAGTTGCAAAACCTTCGGGGCTTAATGAACTGTAACTTTCCATCGTCCATCTGCATCTAAGCTTCGCATGTTGATCCTGGATGTGGCTGGTCCTCTCTCCCCATAATAACCCTTGTAGGTCTTAGAATGGCCGTTACCTTGGGTAGAAAAGTTTAGTATGTTTCTAGAATTTTTTAAGCAGGGAAAAAATTAACCTCTTCGGGTAAAAGCACAAAGCTTTTCTCATTTATTGTGTTACTTATGAAATGCATCTTAGTTGATTGATTGTAAAGGGAGAAAAAAAAGTGTTGAGTGTCTGGGGATGTTTGTGTAATTTTGGAGAGAAGCAAATTGACTTCATACATTACTTCACTATATAATTTTAGTGGTAACAGACCTACAACATATAACTAGAACCTTCGTATTTATTTCTCTGACTTCCCACTAGACTGAGGGTCTCTTGTTTTTATACGGACTGCAGGTTCTGATGTTACTTGACCCCAGTCAACCACAGAGAAAGCCTTGTTATCTGCCTGTTGAAGAAACCCCGTGCATCAGATCCCTGACTCTGATGTTTTTTTCTTCTTGTCACACAGTGTGAAAAGCTGGAATGGAGCTGCTCTGTGCCTGTTTGCTTCCCTCCTACTCATGCTAAGTTTTACCCTCAGGAATTGCTGCCTTCGTTTCTGGTTTGTGTTCATCACCAAAAATTCAGTGGCTTTAAGCTACCTTTGGGACAAGCCCTCTGACCAGGGCACCTTGGGATAATCCAGCCTGTAATATCCTCTCCATGGGGAGGTCTGTTTTCTGAGAGGTGGGGGAGAGGGAAATCTTGGCTGTCTTTAAGGAGCTAAAGCATAATATTAGATTGGATATGTTAGGTATTAAATGCATAGACATTATAAGCTATAAGAGTTCAGAGGTTATCATCTTAAAAATAAAAGTTTATGGAAGGTAACCAAAATGAATCTTGCCACGAATGGTGTAACGGTCACGGAGCTTAAATTAGATATAAATTTGACATGAAGAAGATGCAATCATAAGAGAAAGGATAGCACATTTAATAAATAGTGATGAAAAGGGATCAAGAAATATACATCCATTTGTATTTTTAGCTACACTATTAGGCCTTTTGGGCATAATACAAAAGAAAACTTGAACAGAACTTAGTGGTTGAGAGCAGGCTTTGGAGTCAGATGCCTGGGTTCAAATCCTAGCTCTGCATCATCCTAAACTTGAGAAGTTACTTATTCTCTTTGTGACTCAATATGCTCTTCTGTAAACCGGGGATAACAATAGTGTGAATTAAAAGACATAGTATATGGCAAGTGGCATGTTATAAGTATGCAAGTACCATTAACTATTCTTAATTTTATTATTATTATTACTGTTAACCTTTCTCCTCAGATATGCCTCTAAAGTGTTTAGAAACTTATTGCTCTTTGAAAAATAATAAGGTAGAGGATTTTGAAAACATCTCACAGATTATGATGTTCCTTTAAGAATCTGAAAAGCTGTGATGGCTCAAGGGTCTATTTTAGAACTCATTTGGAGCAGTCAAATCTGTGCTACTTCAGATTTTCATATACAGCATCCTCCTAATTATATATATTGTTAAGGAAAAAAAAGCAACCTGTGTTGCTTTAGGGTCATTTAATAAAATTAAACCAATCAATCAATAAATCTCAAGTTCAGTTTGATATTACTTTGCCAGCCAGCAGATTGCCATTGTGAAGTGAGTCCTGGGACTGAGATGAGTACATGGTCCTCACAGGTTACATCATCCCATATCTTAAGCTGTTTTATCCATAAAGCCCAGAACATGGTGAAACACTTTTATTAACCATACTTTTGGTCAGGGAAAGAGAAAAACGGCTTGTCCTTTGTGGGTATGACTTGAGCGTTTTTTGAATTAGTATCTTATGAACACTGATAATGCAGTGGCTCATAAGCTTATGTTATTTGGTCCCTTGTTTAGGTTGCAACTCCATGCTCTTTAGTTGCTATGGTGACAGTAACAATAAAGGCTGATTGGAAGAAGGTAACATCTTATCTGGGATTTTTGCTGTTGTTGAGAGGGGAGACCACATTCCATGTTGCGCTATTAGACAAGATATTGGATTACATCCACTTTGATTAGCAAGGCTGACATTTTTTTAGTACAGATTGTTTCAGTGTGGTACTTTATGACTAAACTCTCTAAGACTTGACTTGGGATTTAGCAAATTTAAGATAACCTAATCTCCATCTAATGGACTTTCTCTGAAAGTAGTTGCTCAGTATATGAATAAGAGAAGAAATACTAAATTTAATATCAAAAAGCCAATTTCAGAAGTTCAAGCAATGTACAATATATCTTTTGCATTGATAGAATTATTTAATAAAACTCTAATAACAGTCAGGAAACTATAGGAACTCCAGCAATAAGTAAATGATGAGGGCTTATTTCCTTTTAATTCTCTGATCCCAGATGGAACAAGGTGTGACTGGAGAATGGTTTAATTGTTCATGGACATCTGTCTTTGGAGCCAATTGAAAAATAATACCTCGGGCATAATATGTCCTCCAGAATTTTTGACATTTTTATATCTTTCACAATCAAGCCTTTGTCAAAAAGTCAGGTAGTGAAACTCCTAAAAACTTATGGATACGTTCAGGGTAGAGGGGAATAAAAACCTGGTAATATATCAATATGCACAGCTGGAAAGCAGATGTTCAACTGAATGATCTCAGTACCTAGAGAAAGCTATTAAACCTGTTTTAAATGAGAAATTCCCATAATTTATTGTGCTTGTATTTGACTTACTTCTTTTGGCTCCTTTAAATTAACTCTGGAATAATTATTTCTATTATTATTGTTGCGGTTGAAGCCAATTACCATGGAAGTTTGACTCCACACAATACAGTACATGAGTGCTAAGTAATGCCAAAGGCTGCTGTCAGTCAAAGTAACCGGCGAGTTACAAGTTGTTTACTAGGAAATAGTGATAAATGCATGCCAATGGGTAAAACGTGACATTGAGTGTTAGATACACCAAGTTTAAATAGGTTTATATTCATCTCTCAGAGTGCTAAAACGTAGTTTTAACAGAGCCTTCATTATGAAAAGAGACATGTAACACTCAGCTGTGTAAAGTACGGATGACTGTGCAGTTCAAATCTTTTAAGGCCTGCGCACGTTGGAGGGGGGCTGACCCACTCCCATCCAGGCCCATTTTCACCCTTTTTCTGGTTACTGGCCAATCAACATAAGCTTCCAACAGCACCTTTGGTTCTAACCAGATAATTGGGCTGAATCGTGCGGACTCACAATATTACTAGCTTACTGAACCTGAAAAAGAAACTTCATAGGGGTTTGTATCACCCTCAAAAAAATTAAAGACCACATCTTGCTAGCATTATTTGATGTTACATAGTTACTTTAGGTTCACATTGCATGACTTCTTAGCCTGTGGTTTACTAACAGAATTCCTTTAAGGGTCCTACCCGAGGGAGGGCTAGAAACAGTCCTGGAGTACTAGAAACACTTAATGAGATGTCCAGAGGAACAGGCAAGGAAAATTCCAATTCTGAGAGTACCACTTAAGCATGAGTACTGCACACCCCCTCCAGAGGGAGAAAGATCCCTTTTCTCATAGTCCCTTATTAAAAACAAAAATTAAATGCTTGTGAATTGGTGCTCTATGAGTCTAGCTCTGCCATCTCCCAGAACACATAATTAGATAACTACATTTTAGACAAAAGAGTACTATAGTAATTCACAGCACAAATTCCAGCTAGGGAATAGAAGTTGATATATAAAATATGTATCAATATAAATATAAATACATGCATATGTGTTTTATGCAGGCTTCAACTATTAAGGGCCATTAAAAATGCTGGAGCAAATAGCTCCCGGGGATTAAGCTCTAAGAGCCCTCTTTATAATCAGAAGGCAGCTAATCCCTGATCACCTATTTGAATGCTTAGCTTTCCCCAATATAACATTATTATTTCCCCAATATAACTATTATTTTTTATTTGTGATGCTGCAGGAGCATGCAAATATTGCCCAAAACTACCATCCCCAAAAGATCTCGGGATGCTTTCAGACTGAATAAACCTAGAGGTAAAAAAAAAAAAAAATACAGCTTGGATTACAAAATTTTTTTAAAGTTAATTCACTAACTCATTTATTTCAGCTAGTTTGCCATTTCCCATGACTATCTCTCACTTAACTCCTTTCTCAAGCTTCCTTTCCCCTGCAAAACTGCATTGCTAGGTTCAGAGAATAGGTCTTTAATTTTTTCTGACCCCTACCTGTAAATTCCCGACAAGTTCTTAGGCAGATTTTGCATTTGATTGGTCTGCTAAAATGTTATGATCTTGCATTACTCCCACAAGGATGCCACCTTCTGCTTTGACCAGGACCATTGATGGTGATAAGAGACTGTCATGGTTCTGCTGAGGAGGGAGCTGAGACATTCTTGAAGAAGTTTCCTCTTCAAGTATTTCCTACACGTGTACATATACTGTTGGTATAAATGCATATGTGATAAATACCATAAGCATTAAAAACCAAGACGTATATTTTCCTATTAGATTTCAAACAGAAATGCTTCTGAGCATCTTCCCTATGTTTCCAATCATAGTTATTTCTTGTATAACAAAAATTGAGGAGTAAAATACTTATATACTTGTACAAATCTGCTTAAGAAAAAGGTAAATGAGACATTAAATGAATAAACAAGGTCCTACTGTATAGCACAGAGAACTATATATTCAATATCCTGTGATAAACCATAATGGAAAATAATACGAAAAAGAATATATATATATATGTATAAATGGTCACTTTGCTGTACAGCAGAAATTAATACAACATCGCAAATCAACTATACTTCAATAAAATAAATTTTAAAAAGTAAAAAAGAAGAAGGTAAATGAGTATAAATTTAGTGGAATTGTTTGTATTACCTTTAAACTCACGGTTCAAATGCTCTATTACCGTATCTTTTATATTAGTGTATAATTGCAATGAGAAGCATTTTCTTCTCTTAATCCCAACTCCTTTCTTATTCTTACCATTTCTTCCCAAGGAAGATGCTCAATGATTTCTGATTTTCCAGGTAGTTTTCTCTCTTAATCCTAAAGCAATACTTTTTTAAAAAGAAACACATTTTGATAAATAAGTATAAATAGACTTCATATATACAGATATATATGTTCACGTATATACCTAGATACCTGTATTCACATTTATGACACTGCTTCTGTACACTGTTTGCATTTGTCTTAGAAAGCCATTTCAATTGTCATAGAATTATGTACTGATACAGTATAACTAAAGACCCAAGCAAGGGAATCCCTTGCCATCCTGTGCTTTAGAGCAGGGTTCGCCCACCCCTGGGCCTCGGACTGCTGGTCCGTGACCTGTTAGGAGCCGCGCCGCACAGCAGGAGGCGAGCGGTGGGCAAGCGAGGGAAGCTTCATCTGCCGCTCTCCATCGCTCGCATTACTGCCTGTGCCACCCCACACCTCCCGTCTGTGGAAAAATTGTCTTCCACAAAAAAGGTCCCTGGTGCCAAAAAGATTGGGGACCACTGCTTTAGAGAGTCTCAGGGATCACAAACCCAGGGGAAAAAAAAAGTATTGAGGACTATAGACGCCCCTCTCACTCAGGATCAAGCAGTCAGCACCAGCACACGGCACAGCCTGGGACCCTACCTACACATGCTCTCTGGTGACTAACGTCTTTCAGGCTCCAGGGTTACACTGCTTCACTTCTTTTTCCCTATTTCTTCCAATCAAGAGGTAACCACGTTTGGATTTAGTGAAGGGTTGTGGCTCAATTTAGAGATGGACAGTACTTCAGAGGGCAGGATAATTGAGCTGTGGATGTGCCTAGGTAAGAAAAATTCAAATGAATGAACTTGTCAAATCCTTCTCTCAGATAGTAGGCATGCAAGAGATTCTTGCATGACAAAGGATCGTTTCCCAGGAGTGCTGAGTACCCATTTTCTTGCTTCTGTTCACATTCCAATTCATGGTTCTAGAACACTAAAAAATTAGCACATCATGTACAAGGCAGCTGAGAAACTTTTTGCCATGTTAAATAATTCTTATTATTCTTGAATTTGCGTGTATATTGTTGTGGATTTAACACGCAGGAAGTATGGGACCAATTGTTAACAATGCCAGCTACAGAAACACTAGAACTGTAAATGGTTTTATTTGTATAAACATGTTATATAAAATTTAATTAATTTTGCAAAAATTAAAGTTTTTGTTTGTATAATTTGTGATTGAGTAATTATAAATTATGTTTGGCATAGATAAAATTTTGAATACTTAAGAGAAAATTTACTTTGGGTAACATGAAAACTAATATTTGATTTCTCACATTTACTTTAATTTACATTCCTTACATGTTTACATTTGCTTTCATTTACATTCTGTTAAAAGTTTAAAAAAGAAAATACAGTTGTATTCAAAATGCACACCTTAATATCAGTAGTGCGTTTAATAGTTCTTTATTATAACAAGATTATTTTGCTGAAATAAAGACAAGACAAATATATTTTATGGAATAACATGTCATAATTTATGGGATTACCTTATTATTACTTTAGTTCTTATTTAAATGCCACCAACCCATTTAATGATAGCTAGTCATGAAAAAAAAGAAACAGAGTTCAATTGTCTTTATATTTGTTGGCATTCTGTTATATAAATATCATAGCTAAACCAATGTTTTTGATATTGTCAATTTGAAGGTATATTTGTCAAGATAGAAGGATAAAACACTCTTTGCTTTGATTTACAATTTAAAAATATTTAGACATAGGATATGTATTCCTTCATTTGTTTTCTTTCCAAACTAATATTCGATGTAGAGTATGATATTTGAAAATGTTTTTAGAACCAGTTTGAAAACAAATGCTCAACTTTATTTGGTAACCTTGATTTATTAGGGGTCATAAACCCCCTCACCGTACTTCTGGAAGGCTGCCATTTGGAGAGGCATGAAACAGTTCTGTGGTATCTGCTGTTTTCCCAATTAACCAACCGACTGCAAAATACTGTCTTCAGAATCTTCCAGAATATATAGTCAGATAAAACTATAACAAATTTGAAGACATCCTTAATTGCAGAAATCATTGAAACCTGATGAATCTCAGAGTCTCCAGAAATACTAGATGTGGCATCTGGTGGAGGGTGGAGGATTGGATGGATGGGAACACAAGGGCAACAAGGGAAGAAAAGGGGCAATGACACCAGTTGTCCTTTACTCCAAGCTAGTAGGGTTATTTTTACAGTAGTTTGCTAATATCAACTTCATAGGTCACAGATTTAAATCTTTGGTTTGTTTAATTTTGCGGCTGCTTAATATTAGCCTGTCTGCTGCCATATTGCTGGTGAGTCTCCAGAGGGTGAAAGATTAGATGGACAGATTAGGGGCTGGTGGTTAACTTGTTACCACTGAGCAGAAAAAAGACTGTTGTAGACTTCTGTCTAAATGTGAGACAGAGGCCTTAAAGATTATTATTTTATTACCATTTTGTTAATTACTGGAGAGACAATGCTAAGTGTTTTAAAGAATGGACCTATTTCAATTCAGTTTATGATCATTTTATACTGAGACAGCGATTTTGCTTTTGAAGTATACCACATATCCATTATAGGTCAACATCAAATCATTTTAGGTTAAAACGTCTAATGAAAATCTAGTAATGAGAATAGTCAACTACACAATGTTTCTTGTTGATTTACTGAAATAAATAACTTGGAGTCCTAAAGTTTGTTCAGATTTTTATTTTCTTCCTGAATGTGGACAGTCCTATTTGAATAAAATAATCTATGTGAGAAATCAGCTATACTTCCTTATTACATATGAGCTTTAATTTGCTTTGTTTTCAAAAGGTTTATTTAATCTTCAGATTAGGGTAACATTCTATAAAATCCTAAATATTTTTAGTACATAAATAAAAGTAACTAAATTTGTGTATTATTTTCCCACAGAAAAATCTCAAAACCTAAGACATTAAAGCATGTGGTCTTTATCAGCTTGTATGTAATTAATTAGAGACATAGGCAAAAATTCAAGGGCTATCAGTAGTTACCAATACTTTGACTTTCTTCTTTCTAGCCACTGCATTCATCTCTTTCTCCAAACGACCTTATTCTGTAGCAAGAACAAATATTATAGTGCTTTTCAAGGTTATTCTCTCAAGTGCTGTTTTCATTTAATATGACGTAAATGTATCCTCAAATTTATTTCTTCCAGAAAAAAAAAATTTGCACTATCATTAGTGCAATTATCTTCAGGGTTGAGGAACTTAATTAGCAAGATGGGTGTGGCAGAGTGAGCAGAGGAAAAAGAACAGAGAAGCATGATTTTTCTTCCTTTTAAGTAGAATTGTGAATTATATGATTTAATGGTACCTAGTCTATATAATCTGAAATATTCACAGAAAGTTTGATCATTACTTTGCCTACATAGAGATATTGTTAGGGGACAGATTAGGTAAAATGTACAGAAGCAGGTTTCTGACTTATCACTCCCAAATGAATCTCACCAATTTGCCAAAAACAGTTTTTCTTTTATTATGGATAAAGGCCTTCTTTACTGTGGGCCAACATTTATACTTTCTTTCAGACTGACATATGAGCTTTGCCATTTCAAACATCTAAATTTCTTTCTTTCTTGTAAAGGTAAAAATGTACTAAAATAGGCTGAAATATCTTCCCCAAGATATCAATATTTAACTTATTTAACTTACATTTCTCTTGATTCCATTAAATATTATTTTTCACTATGCTACATATTATTTTAAGTAGATCATCATATGTTTGCTCTTATTAGAGTTCGCTGTGAATTACTGTTTCTGTAATGAATGTTTACTTCTTCTGCTGATACTTTTCCTCTCCTTGTGAAGTCTAAGTTGAAAGGAAAAAAGGAGGGAGGGAGAAAGGAGAAGGAAGGAAGGAAACTTTAAGATGCTGTTAATTAAGTAAATGAATGTAAACCAGGAGGACCAAAGTGGCAGTTTGCAGTCAAGATTCTGACACTCAGAGTAACAGATTTAGGAAGTAATGTTTCACACAGAGCGCTGCCTGAAACAAATCTATTTTACTTCCACATCACATATAAATTCATCAGTTTGGCTATTTGACACCAGTCTATCTAATTAGCACAACCGGGTCGGGTGGTGTCTTTTTTTTTTTTAATTTTTATTGGAGTATAGTTGATTTACAAGGTTGTGTTAGTTTCAGGTGTACAGCAAAGTGAATCAGTTATAAGTATACATACATCCACTTTTTTAAGATTCTTTCCCATATAGACCATTACAGTGTATTGAGTAGAGTTCCCTGTGCTATACAGTAGATCCTTATTAGTTACCTATTTTATATATAGTACTGTGTATACGTCAATCCCAATCTCTCAATTTATCCCTCCCCCCGCCTTACCCCTGGTAACCATAAGTTTGTTTTCTACATCTGTAACTCTATTTCTGTTTTGTAGATAAGTTCATTTGTGGTGATGTCTTGATCAGCTTAAAATCTGCCATAGTCCTTGTGTTAGAATGTCAGCACATCAGCTAGTTTTCCAACTATTCTTACTTAGAAACTAGGAAACAAAAATACCTCAGTTTAAAAACTTTTGCACTTCTTGTTTTAATGTCCTTTATTATTGTTACCCCAAAGGATAATACAATCCTGTAATTAAATAGAACTTTAGTGTTTGAAAAGCAATCCTTTCTAACATTTGGAACATCATGTGAGATTTTTAAATAAATATGTTGTATGTTCTAAAATATATAGAAAACAGATTAAATGGGAATTCACATATCAGTTTTTCTAGATATTAGGGTTCTTTTAAACCAAATATATTCAAATTTTTTTGGTAGTTCTTTTATCAATCCAAAGAATACTCAAGTGATACTTCCAACTTATTGGAAGTTCCATTACAAATAGAAATAATAAAGAAAAGTG
Source organism: Leucopleurus acutus (assembly GCF_964270905.1). NCBI lineage: Eukaryota > Metazoa > Chordata > Mammalia > Artiodactyla > Delphinidae > Leucopleurus > Leucopleurus acutus. The sequence continues at coordinate 64,996,977 of NC_139157.1, forward strand.
GCCTGCTTGATGTGACACAGTCTGTCAAAACTAGCATTAGAAATAGAGGGAAATATGTTACTATAACTATAGCAATAGAAGAATTCACACAATTATTCTAAATATAACTTTGGATCAAACATAACAATATAATTCCAGCCTCTGCCAATCTTTCATATCAGTGTAGACAGATGGAGAATATTGGATTTATTGAAAAGTTAAGATCAAAAAGAGTGGGATTGTTTCCAACAATACATGTAGATGTAATTTATATTTGTTAAACCACCATGCTGCTAAAATTGAAATTCAGTTATTATAATAGCATTTTTCACATAAATAACCATAGAAATAATATCTGAAATTCCATAATAATGTGTATTCATGTGTTTTTATTTGCATCTTTGCACAATTAAATATGTCTAACAGTAATTTCTAAACATTCAGGAATAATACATAATTTGTAGTTGTCTCTTAAAAGCGTATCTGTGTGCTTAGTATGCCTTCATAAAATGTTTTAGAATTGCTTTTCAAACCATGAGCCACTTCCAGAGGCAGACCTTCATTTTATCAGATTTAACAACCACTTCAACTGTCATTTAAATCACAATGGAAACATACTGTAATGATATTTCTTAACTTTTTATGTGGTTTACAGGCCAGTGTTAAGAAATATGTTTATAAAATCTTTAATGAAGGAGATGAAATAAGGCCTTGCAAAACTAAAAACAATATGTATTTCTATAAAGCAATTCAAAGTGAATTTGTATTTGATATTTGTCACCCACAAATTTTCAGAACATATTGAGTCAAGTTATCTGATATCTAAAGTATTATATAACTCTGAAACTTTTTTCTATAATTCTATTTTACAAAAATGTGTTTAGTGGAACTATGTTACCATATATTATTAAGGTAGCATGGTCCAAAAAGTTAGGCGCTACTGTATTAAACTGGGAAAAGTTTGATACACTAATGAGAATTGAAGCCCCCCAAAAATACTACGGTATGCAGCGTATTCCAAACATTTTGATCTTGAAAGCTTTTTTTTTCATAAAAGGCATTTACAAACTAGTTTTACACCAAATGTTTTCAAAAGAATATTTAGGAATCAATCTCAATGAGTAATTATTACTTGACTATTTATACTCTCCAATGAGTTATCTTATTATTAGCAGCGGTAGTAGTATGCTTTAAAGCCATGGATTTCCCGTCTTGATTTTGTGGTATTGTTGGATAGCTTCATTTTTTTCAACAGAATATTTTTTAAATATTCAACTTTCAAAGCAAATTTATTTTAATAAAATTTACTTTAAATAGTAAGTATATTTACATAAGTAATACCATAAGTAATGATGAAGTATAAGACTATACACCTTGCCCAAATTAATCTGATTGATTTCCTGGGTTATTTAAATTCTACCAAATAAATTTATATCTTCCATGACAGACTGACCCATAGTAAACAAACCTGATATGTTCTTAAATGTGAGAACATTTAACATAAAATAGCTCATTGATATGCATATATCATACCATTATTAATGTGTGTAGTTTAATATTAAGAGAATTTCTATTCATTGAAAAGCATTTATGAATCACCTGGCGGTAAGTTAACAACATTATAATGAATTTGATGGACCCATTACTTGATTTCACAACTTTTTTGTATCTAGTAGTAAAGACAATTAAACAATAATTTCTGAATTAGAATGATGCAGAGTTAGAAAACTGTATGTAAGGGATCAATTTCTATATAAATTTGTCTTCTACAATTTTTTCAAATATACCAAGCAAGCCAACTACTGCTCATGATACTTAAATTTAATTATTTTTCTTGTATATAGTAAGATTCAATTATCTAATCGTTTAAGTTAGCTATGTACGTTTTAGTAATTTTTTTTCCTACTCTGCTAAAGATGCTATTTCTATCTAAGGTAAGAGAAAATACTTCAGGGTCAAGTGTAAGGGATATTGTTAGGGGAATGTTTTCTTAAAGGGTGGCTAAAATTTTGATGAGCATAGAATAAAAGCAGGTGAAATGGTGTTCAATTTCAACAATAATGATCTCACTTACCTCATGAGTTTTTTATGGAAATTTAAGTGCACAATAAGGTGAGAATACTTTGCAAACCTAAAATTACTATGAAAGTAGCAGGTATTTTTAGTTTTAGAATTTTAACATATAAATATCTTGTTTGCAGAAATAAAAATGATGAAAAGAACCTGGTAACCCACTATATGTTAAGTATTTTATAAAATAGTCACAAAACGAATCCTTTACATTCCTCCACTATGTGGTAGGTTGCAAAATGGCACAATTATTTGTGATCCCTCCCATCAAGAGGTAGAATCTATTTCTCCACTCCTTGAATCTAAATTGGACTTGGACATTATTTTGGTGGAGATGATGTGCAAATTCTGAACCTGTCATGAGGAGGCTACGCATTTTGCTGTATTCTTACTTACTTACATTTTGCTGTAACCCTTCCACGGGTACAAGCTTAAGTTAGCCTGCTGGATGGTGGGAGGGCATCTGGAAGAGGACCAAGGCATCCCAGCCAACTGTCAGCCAGATCTCTGCTGATACAGCAGCTACCCTAATGTACAGATATATACACGAACCAAGAGCATCAGAACCACCCAGCTGAGTTCAGATCCGATTGCCAATCCATACAACCATGAACTAAAACAATCATTCTTTTAAGTCACTAAGTGTTGTGTGGTTGATCTTACTCAGCAAGCGCCATCTGCTACAAAGCACTTTTGTATTCGTTTTACAAAACCTAGATGTCTCTATCCATAGCACACTAAGAACAATCCTGCTGGAAAAAAAGAAAAAGAAAAGAAAGCCATCTCTCTTCTCTACAAGAAGATTTATGGAAGTAAATCATACCCAAATGGAAAGATTTTAAGGATGTTTATAAGTAATTTAGACATTAATAATGCATGGAACATAATACGTGCTTTAAAGTTTTTGACCAGTTGGAAACATCATTATTAACATTTGGTTCCTTGCTCTAAGGCCTAATAACCTCAACGTCCTCCACAGAAAGAAGATATAGATTGTGTGGAAGGCATGAGCAAGGGAGAGCAGGGAGAAAGCTGTAAGCAGTGAAAGTTTCTGCTGAGTAAGCGACCCTAAAGAGAATATAAATTAAAAAATTACTCTGACACTTTTTTCCCACTATTTGGTTATCTGTTTGACAAATGAAGATACAAATGGCCTTAGACATCATTTAAATACCATTTTAGACTTGATTATTCAACTTTATTGTCAAATGTCAAATATTTTTTTCTTAAAATCCCCCATGTTCATAAAAGGGAACAAAAAGACACAGACAGCAAATGTGTTGTAATTGGCAAACTTAATTAACCTATATTTCCTCCACTCCGGAGGTGAAGCTTCAGCCCCAGGAAAGTCCACTGGTTTGCAGCGAAATGTATTACCATGTCTGTGCTGAAGCCTCAGAAGATTGCATGGAAATAACTGGATCAAGCAACGAGCATTTATGGTCACAAAGGTCATAACAGCTACAACAACAAGGAATGTTTTGAAAGTGGCTGCCATGCCTAAGGATAAAATATATCCAGCAAGGCTCCTTATTACAATTGAAGAAGTATATTCATGTCTTGCCAAACCTTATGCAAGAGTTCAAAAAAACCCTTAAAAAGCTATGTGTAGACAAAGGTGGGAAGAGAAATTTTCCACCCATATTTTCTTACTTTACACTTTGTATAATGTTCACCCTCAGAGATGACAAATATAGCTGATGAAAAATTAAAGCAAAGGCTGAATTGTGCAGCCAGGAAGTTAAAAAAACATTGTCTCTGAATAAGGTGCTTTCAGCCTCAACTCACATCTCCCAGGCACATCAAGAATATTTACTAACAGCATCACAATTTTGCATGTTTGATTTTGTAGTTCTAATGCCCATAATACATTTTCCATAGAAGAGAACAAAGGCCCTTCAAATGATAAGATAATAAAGAAAAGGCAAAATCTTATTATTTAAACAGAATGTTGAATAGCTACAGGTAAAAATGTTTGAGAATTTATTTATTTGAGCAGTAGTTTTTTATAGAAGTGTACACATTAGTTAAATGATGGAGAAATCTCACAGGAAGGGTCCCACAGCTCTCTTGGTTTTAGCTTTCTCATACAGAAATTTAGATTTTTATTTTTCTCTTGGTTACAGCTAATTTCCCTTAGAATCTAAATCGCATATATTTTCCCAGCTAAAATACCGACTCACTTTTCAATTTTTTCCTTATAATTTGTATTTCAGCAGATTGAGCAGGTGTGGCTACTGCTCAATGAAACCCCTCCTGCTGGGATGAGATAGCTGAACCATGCACCATCCCACCTACTTCACCTTGGACACCTTGTTAGAAAGTTATAACCACAAATCTATGAAAAACTGTGAAAACTACTAATGTTTTCTCCAAAACAAGAAAATTAATCTCAGGAATGCAAGGGAACTATTTTAAAAGATAAAGTTACTACACTAATATGTTAGAGAATAAAAATACAGAAAACATTTTAAACATACTTTAGAAATAGCTTATTCATGTAAAAGTTCAACTTATCTTGCCATATATATATGTGTGTGTGTGTGTGTGTGTGTGTGTGTGTGTGTGTGTGTGTATGCACACATATGTATATATATAACTTCATGGTGATGTGTTATGAAATGAAAAGGATTAATTTTTAAAAACAAGTGTGACAACAAAAATTAGATACTGGAAAATTTTCAATGCATAGTCTCTATGAAATAATTTTTAAAACTATATTTTAACAATAGGAAAATGTGAAAATCATAACTTAACCAAACATTCAAACTTAGCATAACTCATAGTGTGACAACTTGAAATTATGAGCTCATAAAGTAATGCAATATAATGTATACACAATGATGTTTAATCTGAGTCTAATTAAAACTTTAAAACTTAGTCTAATTAAAACTTAACTTCTGGTTAATAAGATATACAGGAGATGAAGAAACAAACATCATAATGATGACATAATCAGACGAAGCTTAAACATGAGAAATGCTACAAAACCACAGGCTAGATGCTTCAAAGGACGATATTACGAAAAACATAAAAAGATAGTTGGGGAGGAAAATGTTAAACAGACTTAAGAGGCATAGTAATCATTTGCAATATGTGAACATATCCAAGCTCGGGGAAAAAAAACTATAAAAACTATGTTGGCCAAATGGAAATTTTGTATATGATTTGGATATTAGATGACATTAGGGAATCGTTGATTTTTCTAAATATGAAAATAGCATTTTGGTTATGGAGAAAGATGTCCTTATTCTTAGGAGAAGCATGTTGAAATATATGAGTATTATAATTCTGCAGCATACAAATGTACAGCAAATGTGTGTGCGATTATATACACATATTTTCCAAAATGTTAACTATTGCCAAACCTAGATGGAGAGACTATAGGTATTTGTTGTGCCATTTTCTCAATTTTCCTCAGTGTTTAAAGATTTTGATAATACAGGCTTAGACACAACTATCATACACTACATACCATACATGTAAAGATAGTAAATATTTTTTTCAAAAATATCAGTAAATTTTAAAAAATCAGTAAATTAAACAAATAATATAGCTTTTATTTGAAAAAACAATTTTTTAATTGTGCAGCGATCTATGAGGCTTTGACCTTGAACAGCCGTGTTTTTATGTATCCAAATCTACTGCCTCTTTCGCACCCTCTTACTCTGAAGTTGGTGATGTTCTCCGTGCTGAGATGATGGCCCACTTACTTTTGCTCCCTATATGACATGCGGGTGGGAGAGTTAATCAATACTTCCTATAGTTCAATGCAGCAAATCATCTTTCAGAATCATTTGATTCCACGCTTATCTCAAAATCTTCTAATTCCTAGGATCCCTTCTAAAGGGAAACAGTGGCTATAGGTGAACACAGGTGTCCAAATGGCTCAGAAGGAATCACCCCTGTTTAATATCAATCAACTCTATTTATGAGTAGTTGTGAATTTCAGTAACTCTAGTGCTTAAAACTCCATCAAATCTGGATTACTTAATTTAATTTTAAAATGGTGAGAGCCTGCTCTGGAATTCTGTAGAGTTCACTTTATTTCTACCATAAGTATTTCTCAAGCCTTCAGTAAGTCCCAGGCCTGGTACTAGAAGGGAGATAACACCAAAATACTGAGTTATTTATTGTTAATTTTCTCACCCTTCTCCTCCTTCCGTGCTTCTCTCACCAGACTCCACAGAATCATTATAAACCTCCTTCTTCCCTCATCACTGTACAGAAATGAAATACTTTAAGAAAGGGAACAGTCCTCTTGCTGTGTTTAACGATACAGTTATTATAAGGAAACTTGCTCCCATCCAGAATAACCGCCTGCGCCTTCCTCCCCAGGCTCTGAGACAGGACTGCAGGGGAAGGATTACTAGCACGTCGTGGGGTGGTGTCAAAGGACAGCCACGTTAGCAAGTGCTGGCCATGAACGGACCCTGCCTGTACCTCTGGGCAGTGAGGAAGCAGATGTAACATATATGGCCAGCTTACACGGCTGCTTATCCAACAGGCATGACTCCCCTTCCTTCTTTTTTTTTTTTTTTTTTTTTGCGGTATGCGGGCCTTTCACTGCTGTGGCCTCTCCCGTTGCAGAGCACAGGCTCCGGACGCGCAGGCTCAGCGGCCATGGCTCACGGGCGCAGCCGCTCCGCGGCATGTGGGATCTTCCCGGACCGGGGCATGAACCCGTGTCCCCTGCATCGGCAGGCGGACTCTCAACCACTGCGCCAACCAGGGAAGACCCCTCCCCTTCCTTCTTGATAACAGAAGTTTTGTTCCTCATTGGGCCTCATCGTGCTCTGGGGGAGGCTCATTTCCTCCCTAGACCTACTGGTTGAATTATGACTGATCAAAGCCAATCACCACACCATTCCCTTTACCAACAACTGATTTAAGCGTGGATTTAAGAAGCAATTCTAAGCAATGAGTTTCTAGCAGATACCTTCTGAGAAACTGCTGGGACTGGTTTTCCTCGTGGATGAAAATGTATGTGATGGCATTAACATTCCATTAATGTTAATTATGCCTCTGCCGTCACTGATACCTGAAACGGAGACAGCCAACTTGCAACCCACCCCATGAGGACCAGCCCACGTGCTATAGAGGGAGAAGAGAAAGGTGGAAAGTATGCAGTTTCTTGATGACAACATTGAACTGCCGAATTCAACAAACCTAGAACTATCCTACTCCAGACTCATGTTATGTGAAGCAATAAATGTTCCTTCTTTAAGCCAGCTGAGTCACAGTTTACTCTTTGCTGATGAAAGCATCCTAACTGATGCAACTCTATATAAGTGGAGGGGATGATAAAAATTGTGCAGCTTAGAAGCATGTGTTTTAGGATTTGGACAAGGTTGGGTTATCTGCTATCAAGAAAGTAGAAAAAAGGAAGTAGCTGGGACTAAAAACAAGATCCACACATTGGGTCAAAAAAAGACTTAGTGGATGGGTCGATTAGTGACTGTCCTGGGGAGTAGAGCTGGTCTGCAAATTAGATCAAGAGAGAACATCTCTGGACTCTCTGTCTGAAGCCTGGCAAACGTCAGCCCATGATCAGCACCAGGGATGTCAAGGTGAGATAATGAGGTACAAAGAGGTTGGAAGATCACACAAATATACTCTTGTGCAGGTAACGTTCAGTAGCAGAGGAAAATTAGGCAGAAGCTCATCATCAGACACCTCGGTTCCCAAGAAGCAAGGGCTCAGGGAAGTCCTGCAGTCCATTGTAGGGGACTCTGCTATTAGATAGAGTAACCAGCTGAAACTTCTGGGTTGGAACTAAGGCTTATGTACTCAGTCAACATGGAAATACTATGAAGGGTTATGAGTTATGATCTGGGGAAAAAAACATGTTGTCAAGCATCTTTAAAAAGGGATAGGAAAGATGAATAAAAAATTATGAGTGTAATATGTGAAAAGTAAGCTATGCCAAGTATTACTCCCATCTTAAAGAAAGAGAAATTAGGATCAATACACAAGGTGAGAGAGGAGACGCCATTGACCCATGCTGTGATGGAGAGATAAATGGTCGTTCCATGCTGTGCTGGGGCTGAGAGATACAGTTTCCAGAAAGTGAAGACAGAGGGATAGTTGGTTGTATCTGAATACATTGAAGGTAGCCAGCTTGGGGTGGGATGTGAAGAGACTGAATGAAAGACACCAGTCCTAGACTGGAGAGTCCAGCGTTGGCAGCAGAGAAGGCTGCCTCTGTTGTTCCAATGAGGCAAAATCTGACTACGGCAAGCCCTGTAGACCCATCTGAGTACTCCCTGCGTGGTCCAGAGGCTCAGGCCAATTGCAGCTACAGGAGCCTCTGAAGCATGCCAAGGACCCGTATTCTTTACCCGTAGTTGTAGGTATCACGTCCAGTTGACAATAAAGGGGATACAGGAAACAATGCAGGAGCCCCACAAACATCAGTGAGACGCTCAGTGATTCAATATTGAGCCTCAGAGGCTGTGGGAAACATAGTGTTGATGGATCATGGAGGTCGTAGACTGTCCCTGTTTATGGAAGCTCAGAGCTCAGGAAAGAGGGGGAGCTGGGATGGGGAAAACCTATGCAGAGGAGAGGTCAGTGGAGGTGGCAGCAAGCAGCCACGATAGATAGATAAAGGCTGGGAGAAAAGCAAGCTGGAGCTCTGCCCTGTGCACTTTTCATCGTGAATTCGTAGCAGATTGCCTGACACACAGCAGGTGCTCAATAAATAAGTGTTGGATGAATGATTTAATTAATCGAGGCTGTTTGGTAGCCCATTATGATCTAAGCGTTATACTTCACAGCGAGAAGTGTGTGTTTATTGCTTCATTCCACAAGCTGACCTCAAGTTTCCTGGCCACTGTGTCTTCCACATTTTAAACCGGCCATATTTCTTACTTTATAAAATTAAATAAATGCTAATGTGATAGCAAAGGAATGTAAACAGATGTGCTTAGACAAATTCAATGTGACTAAAAAGAAACGGTAGCAGGAGGATAAAAGTGGGCCCAGTTAAGATATATTTGCTTTTGTGCCAGAGATTCTATGCTTTTCCAAATAGAACAGTTAGATGCTAAGGGGATACGGACTATTTTTGACTCCGTTTTTTTTTTTTTTTTTTTTATCTTGGGGAAATATATTTTCTCATCGATATTTTATGCTATTCTCTTTTCATACTCTGCTTTTGTGATGCTTCCTTTAAAGATTTTTTGTTCCTTTTTACTTTGTGCCATTGTTTATGCTGAAATTTGTTGCTGTTATTTTTGCATTTATATTGCACAGAGAAACAATACTTAACAGTATAAAAATCCCGGAACCGCATCAGGATAAAAGAGGTGATTTATAAATACATAATAGTCGTTTCTGATACTTTTCATCATTAGTCAAGCTGAGAGAACAAATTGGAATTTGTGCTTCTGGTGGGCTTTCTGAAGGGATCCTCCGATAAATGTAACCAAAGATGAAAGATAATTCCAATTAAAAGATAATGGATAGTATACACAATTACAGCTGTGGCCAAGTCAAATACTTTGAAATTAAATGTCTTTGTGTGAGAAACCACAGTGTTAAATAAAATAATCAACAGGAATTTATTTCTTTCTTTGCTCTGATCTACTCACACGCTCATTTCCTATTTTTGGTAGCAAGTGACAGTTCCACTTAAATAAAAAGACACCAAAACTTTCCAACCTGGAATAAAGACTAGCATTTAAATTAGTAAAGTATTAAGGTTATTTAAACTCTTCAGAATATAACATCTAATTGTATTTATGTTCATTTAATTTTCCTTATTTACAGCCCCAAATTGGAAAGCTTCTGCATGGCAAATAATGTCTGATCCTGGTGATGATGCCTCTATAAATTTTCTATGTGCTAAATTTATCTTAGCTAAATATCACGTCTATGAGGAACTATGGCAAAATAGACAATAGAAGAAATGACAGGATTCTCACTTTAAAGGCTATGCTACCACACACCACTTCATAGGCCTGACACCTGAGACACACAGAATGATAGCAAAGAGAAGAACACCTGAGACACACAGAAGGATAGCAAAGACAGTAACATTAGTACAACAAAATGAGTAAAACAAGTGTATTATTAATTCCAGCAAAACCGCTAAATCTAGTGACTCACCGATATGAATGTGTCAGGAGCAGATCTTAAAAAAATATCTTAAAACGACTGTCTTTCTTCCTTGATAGCATCTGATACCATCTGATGTTACCAATGATAAAGTGGGTTTCTCTACAGATGGGGAAGATTTGTTATTTTAGCATAGTTTCAACAAAAAGAGACAAAAAGGCAGAAGCAGAAATATGTAGATGAAATACAGAGTCGCGGATTATCATGAGTTATCACTTCATGCTTGATTCAATTTGAAATCTCACAATCTTCTCAGTCTCCAAGGCAACTGAACCCTTTGTCCCATGGATCATCTCTAGGTACCATGTAAACATTTGCCCCTGAAGCTCAGTGACTGGTAGCTACAGTTTATCAAAAGTTGTCACCCTAGGAAAATCAATCAGATCACTGAGCTCACCTCATTTTGTTCTATTAGGGTCCTGATGAGTCAGGTGAGTAATAGGAACTGCTGTATCTTTCCAGAAACTGGTTATGTGGAGATATGCCTATTAATTTAATGCCTGTGTGTTTGTCCAGTTCATCAATTTCAAAACCCATGGAATGGGAGGAAGGATTTGAAATTAGAACTGGCTAACAAAACACTCCCCAGATTCGACTTGGAGGACATTTTGGGAAAGGGTACAAGAGGGCCCCTAATGTTTATTGCACCCCTGCAAAGAATACAGTTAACGTCCCTTAATGTTTATTGCTCCAGCTCTGAAAGGACATCACTAAGTCCGAAGCATCAGCTGATGGCATTCTCATCCAGCCACACCCCCTGAGCACAGATGGGGTATTATGTAACACAAGGAGAGCAGGGTTGCTCACCCGGCTGCATTCGGAGAACTGTATCAGGAACCTTCTTTAAACAAATCCAATAACATGATAATATGGCAGCCCACGTCCCCCGTATGCCACCATCCTGTAAACTCTGTGGCAACATGAACAGAACTGTATTAATATTCATGATTCATGGTCTTAAAAGAAAAAGGAAAGAATAAAAATAAATACCACCACTATATGCTCTGCTGTATTAGTGTCTCTAATGAGAATAAATTAAAACCCAGCTGAGACATGACCCTGAAACTTTTGCTTCCTCTTAACTGTCAGTTTGACTTTCCCTAGCACTGTGATCAACTGCATTCTAAGCGCAACCTGACACTGGCTCAACATTCTGCGAATACAGGTAAAATGCGAGGGGAACTGCCTGAAACTCAACGCTGATGGCACCTGGTTCTGCCCCATTACCCCTCACCTGTGTAGCTTCAGTTTCGTGTAGCTCCAATTTCATTTCTTTAATAGCCTGGCTTTTGATAAGAATCGTCTCCTCTCTGCCACTCCCATTGCCAAGTTCCCTTCGTGGTGTCATTGCTAACTTCTCATACAATGCAACTTCATTTCTCTAAGAAATTCCCAGCAGTGGACTTTAATAGCAGGTCAATGGGCTGTTAATCTCAAATTCTCCAGGATGATTTCGTTACTAGAAGTAGACTTCCTCCTATTTCCAGTGTGGTCAATAGAGGCTTGTTTGAGAGGCACTTAATTCTTTATACCCTAAGGGTATTGTGCCCCAAATCAGACCAAACAAGAGACACTTTTTATTCCCTTATGATATCGACATCATTTTAGGAGAATGCCTGCCATGGGTCCTATTCGTTATTCCTACGTAAATCAATAAAAGCTCTGAAAAATACAGGAAGATTTGCCAGCTATGTGTTTACAAATATTAGGGGAGAGGGTTCACAGATAGCAGATCGTCCATAAGCTGGTTCTCAAGGCTGTGTTGTCATATGCTTCATGACTTGTTTCATTACGTGCCACTGCTACTCTATGTTGACTATTTCTTTCTAAACCCCTCATAAACAAGATCCTTAATGATACATAGACCAAGTGAATTCATTTACCAGAAAAATACAGTGCAAGGTTATATATAAACCAGAAACCCAGGTGCCTTGCTGCAGGATTTCTATAAAGTATAATAGCCTGTTGGAGTTTATTATAATTCCTAATTGGATCAGCGCTATAGATAGAAACCTAGCCAATGCCGATATAAAATTATTCCTAATGATTTTTAAGAATGGTAAGTAGCTATTAAAATCATAATTAGGACAGATGACAAAGAGTAAATGACAAAATAAAGCACTTTCCAGGTATACAGTTTTTGGATCTGATACCCTTCATGGATACTACCTTAGGCTAAAATAATTTATCGCACATTTTTAAAATAAATTTATTTATTTTATTTATTGATTTTTGGCTGCGTTGGGTCTTCTTTGCTGCGAGCAGGCCTTCTCTACTTGCGGTGAGCAGGGGGTACTCTTCTTTGCAGTGCGCGGGCTTCCCATTGCGGTGGCTTCTCTTGGTGTGGAGCACGGGTTCTAGACTCGTGGGCTCCATAGTTGTGGCTCGCAGGCTGTAGAGCGCAGGCTCAGTAGTTGTGGCGCACGGATTTAGTTGCTCCGCGACATGTGGGATCTTCCCGGACCAGGACTCGAACCCGTGTTCCCTGCATCGGCAGGTGGATTCTTAACTACTGCGCCACCAGGGAAGTCCCTCATTGCACATTTCTCACTGAATGTTTAAAATGAAGGTTGTGCCAGTTCTTAACATGTAATCTTAAGGGATTTGCATACAATTTTTATAGAACATAATATTCTTTCTTTCTAATTGAACAGTATAAATAGATCACCATTTATTAGAAATGAAACGGATACAGTCCAAGGAGCTATTTTTAACCAAGAAACTTAAAATCTAGTAGGAGAAATTTTTACAAGTACACAAATGACTAAAGTACAAAATGAAAATTTAAAGTTTTTGAGACACCCTTTTTTTTCTTTCAATATGTTGTTAATAAATGAGATATTACTTAGGGTTTTGCAAATAGTCAGAAAATAGGCAGAAAAATATAATGGTACACACATAAAAGAAGATAATCTATCATACACATAAAAGTTCAAAGCAGGTGTATACCTTGCATGTAGAGATTCGGGGATATAGTATCTTTCCATCTAATGGATCTACCATCCCTTAAGACCTCATTGTCATTTGCATCTGTCTTTAGAAGGGGAAAGGAAGGTGCAGCCTGCATACCTGTGTAGGGGAGGAAAAATACTTTTTCCTCTGCCTTTCTAGGTTCTTCTTGGTCTGATAATTAAATTGATATAAAGCAGACTAACAGAAGAAACAAAAATTTAAGTTTGTACGTACAGCAGTCCCGTAAAAATATGAGACTCAAGGATAGTCAGGCAACTGAGGTTTATATACCATCCTGAGCTAAGAAAATAGATGGGGTCTGGGGTTTCAAAGGAGAAGGAGAAAATTCACAGGAAGATGAGAAAAGCAAATATTTAGTAAATAAATGCTTGCTTTGCCATGCAGGTCAGTCTTTCAGGTTAAAAAGTTATCTGTGCTCTAACCACTTTTCCTGGTACAGGCCCCTTTACTAAATTATTTTAGGCAGTTAAGGGGAGGTAAGAAGATTATCCTGAGTCTGCTGGGTCTGGATTGCCTTCAGCTCACAAGCCAAATGGCACATTTTGGGGTGACATAATCTGCTCTCTTTCTTTTTTAAAAGCCTTTACACAGAAATAACACATATTGCTTTCATTCATATTCCATTGCCTCGAATTCAATGACAAGGATACAGCTAACTGCAAAAGAAGGTAGAAAATATTGAATAGATCCTAGCTGTGTCCTGAAAAAAAGAAAATGGATTTTAGTGAAGGGCTAGCTAGTGCTTCCTTTTATGGTATTGGGAAATTGAAAAATCCTACTGGATCAACTTTCATCACTCTCTGAATAGGAATCTTTAAAGTAGGAATCTAAGAATTTTAAAAGTGGGAAGACAAGAGAAACTCCATAAAGAGCAGACCTGAAGTTGAAATCAGAATGTCATGAGTATAAACAAAGTACTGTACATAATTGTATTAGACACACTTGGGAGGTGAGTACTGCAGAGCAAAGGAAGCAGACAGGAGAGAATACCAAATGTTGGGTTACCTGGTTGTGAATGGCAGAAGAGTGAAACAGTGAATCAGTCCTTATTGGTCATAAGTAAATAGCGAATATGACAGAGAACATGGCTCAGACCAGAAAGGAAGGGACATGAAATCAAGATGGATGTGAGAAATCAAGATAATCAAGGGGACTAGTGAAAAGATGAAAATCAAAGGCCTTCTAAGACAAAAGTTCAGTGGTAAATAGCTAAAGAATATAAAAACGAGTCCTCAGAAAAAGAATTTCAAGGCAAGAAATTGGCAAATAAGTTATTTCTATTGTTGCAGTTGTGAGATGGGTTTTTTTTGCCAGTGGGTGAGTGACTGGAGATAAGAGATCATTTGAGGAGATGACACTGATAACTTGAGAGTGTGGGATGTTAAAGAGGTATCAGTATAGACATGGAAGGTTCTGATAGTGACAGAAGGAAGGGCTCCACCAGGAGAAAATGGTAGCCACAAGCATGGCAGTGGGGAGCAAGGAAAAATTTCACCCTGCCCTAGATTTTTTTTTTTTTTTTTTTTTTTTGCGGTACATGGGCCTCTCACTGTTGTGGCCTCTCCCGTTGCGGAGCACAGGCTCCGGACGCGCAGGCTCAGCGGCCATGGCTCACGGGCCCAGCCGCTCCACGGCATGTGGGATCCTCCCGGACCGGGGCACGAACCCGTGTCCCCTGCATCGGCAGGCGGACTCTCAACCACTGCGTCACCAGGGAAGCACTGACCTAGATTTTTTTAAGTTGAAAAGAAGTATAACTTAATGAAGATGGTTGTGAGAAATGTTATGTTAGAGGCAATGTTTTGCCACATTATTGAAAATAGGGTTTAGAAATGGAGTTATAGAATATTTGACAATGGATTTCAGGACTCATATTTCTGTTCACTGAGGCAGTAAATAATTTTTTGTTCTTTTTGTTTTTTTAGTAAATAAATGTTTTAAAACTTCAGGATAAATACTTTAAGTTAGATGTAAGGTACCATGATTTAAATCATTTCTCTGAGAGCTCAAAAATTGGAATCTTAACTAGTGGGGATGGTATTACATTTAGAAGCAAGGATAACAAGAAAGAACAAAATGTGTATCCATAAACAGTGTTTATGTCTCTAAATCTACTCCCAAATCATAACCTTAGTTAGTATTCTTTGCTAAGTAAAAAATGTTTATTGAATGTAATTATTACTGCAAAATCATGGTGGGCAAAATTTAGGTTTATTTTTATTTACTAAAGGCATAATAAAAATAGCTGTTAGTTATCTTTAGCTGCCTTTAAGATTGGAAATGTGCGGAGCAGTATAATAGACTATTTGGCTAATTAATCTTTGTTTCCATAAACTTTAAATGTATAATTATAGTCTTTAGTGGTAGCACATTGAAGACTCAGAGGAGATTTCCTTGATTAGGACACACTTTGATGGGAGTAGAATGGTGGGTTGCAGGGGTTGGAGGGTCTAGATCAACTATATTCTGTAAGTAGCATTTGTATTGAGTGTATTTCAATCAGTAACTACCTAGATATTCATAGAAGTAAAAATTAGAGCTCAAATTCATATAACATAAGGAGGAAAGAGAAATGTTTTATAAATGTTTTCTGGTATCTGCGGGCAAGAAAGCTCATTAGAGATGACAAAGAAAGAATAAAGAGAGAGAGAGGGAAGGAGGGAAGAAAGAAAGGTATCTCATTTTTAAGAAACACGTAGTTTGTCTCATTTTAGAAAACATTACACACACAATTATACGTAAAAGCCACACTAAGTTGGGTGGATAGTAATTTGGTTTTCTAAGAGAAGTTAAATTTTAGAATGTGCAATTGCTGTTTGACTGCTTTTTGTAGTCTATAATAAAAGTTTACTATAAATAATTTACAAGTCAACCACACATTACTCTGTTGAATAGGCACTCGATAAATACTTATTGAATGAATGAAAGATAAGTACAATGGATCTTATTTCAAAGAGGATAAGTAAAATGAGAAGAAGATTATGAAATCTATCTTACACATTATTAATAGTCATGTCCCTTCTTACCTTCAGAAAACATTTCACGATTCCTTTTATGGCAAAGCAGAAATTAGATTTATTATTTTTTAGTATTTTTACAGTAAGAATTGCTGTGGGAGAAAAAGAACAGACATAGATTCCAGGTCATATCATGTTGGTTACTTAATAATAAAAAAGAAACCATCATACTCAACTTAAGCATGACAACACAGGCTCAAGAATATGAAAGCTGCCTGTGGAATTCCATGGAGATCCATAGAAAAGTTGAATGTACTTTCTCTGTCTCGATAAAGTTAGTAAAGGACTGACTTCAACACTCAGTGATTAACAAAACCATGGAGTTGTGTAGGAAGAAGAAAGCAATGTCACAAGCAGACAGGCAGTCCCAGGGCAATGCTTTGGTGTAAGGAGGTCAATAGAATCTGGGCCGGACAATAGCACTTCAATGACATTTTTATGATGATTCTTGGGAGACTATACAGGAATTCATTTTCTTTCTCATGAAAGAATATATATAATTTGATATATTCTTATCCCTTTTTATTGTCTCTGCTCCCTTCTATACTTCTATATCTAAGTTCATTTCTTGCTCCCTTTTCTACATATTAAATGCAAATCACTGGAAATGCCTTAGCGTCCCCATTTTCTCCCAGTCTCAGTGCTGCATTCGGGGCTGTCTTGCTCATCACTTATTCATTTCTGAGGTCCTCAGGAGGCAAAGTAAGCACACTTTCATCCACCAGTTTTAGGATTTTGCTGCACTCAAACATTTACTAATGTTACATTTGGAAATGCGTATTTGTTAGCTGCCGGTAGTCTTTGGTGGTCTTAATACAAGTGTCGTTAAAGCATCATAATATTTGGAAGAATTGCTCTGCTTTGAGAGATTCAGGTTCATTAATGAACATTAGCCATCTGACACATCTGGTAAACACCAGAGCTTCAGAGAACAGCTCATCAGGGATAAGCTCGGCCCTCTAGGCTCACTTGGAGAAGCTCATGAACTCACTACTGTTCACCCTCATTAAGCTTGAGATGCAGAGAAGAAAAAAACAACACTGAAAACTGCCAATATTTGTACTTGCGAGTTTAGAAAGTCTAATGTCTTCTTTTGTTGTTGTTACGGAGATGGCTGGGCAAGAGAGAAGGAAATGCCCTGTGCAAGTTCTGTTTGCTTCTCTTTGGAAAATGTCAGCATGACCTTGAAATTCAGTTCAGAAAAAATAAAAACAAGGTTGAAATTTTTTTTAAAAAAGACTTTCTATCTAGTTCCCAGGTTTTGGGAAAAAATCAGGAGCACCTTTCAGGGCACAAATATTATCGAAAAAAAGCCAGAGAAAAATGTAAACATTATTTTTCTCCTAAATGAGATTTCCTCGCATATGTTGATCTGTGGAGCAGAAGGCATGAGCCACACTCATACATGACCCATACACTCTAATCCACGGAAATATTCAAAGAGACTGAATCAAGGCCAAGTTCCCAAAAGTTACATGATCCCAAGTATATACACTTTTGGACCCTTCAAATAAAATATCTTTCCCAAAAACATAAAAGATGCTTTTCTCAACACTATGCAAATTATAGAGCAAAAAATATTTGAGTATCTGTGTAATTTTTTTGTACATGAAAGATATGTAACCATATCGTACAATCTTTACCTGGGAATAGGAGTATTTTAGAGACCTGTCATCAAAAATATGTTTAACAATTTAACTTCCCATATTTTATTATTTCAAAACTTTTTATGTTGGGGCTTCCCTGGTGGCGCAGTGTTTGGGAGTCCGCCTGCCGATGCAGGGGGCACGGGTTCGTGCCCCGGTCCGGGAAGATCCCACACGCGGCGGTGCAGCTGGGCCCGTGAGCCATGGCCACTGGGCCTGCGCGTCCGGAGCCTGTGCTCCGCAACGGGAGAGGCCACAACAGTGAGAGGCCCGCGTACCGCAAAAATAAATAAACAAATAAATAAAAATTTATGTTGAGTCTAGCACTTAACAAGAACATTACTAATGTCTCTTTAAAATCATAAATAGTTCCCTGTTAAACATGTAAACTCAGTAAGCTTGCTCATTTTAAAGATATGGGAAGATTCAGCCTCCTGAAACCCCTGAAATCTCCATATTCCAACTGTGCCCACTGAGGCCATTCAGATATTTGGTCCTACTGTAAAAATAAAAATCATTTATATTTCTCAAAAGACTTTCTAACTATCATGAAAATGAAAAGGCAATGTAGTTACTGACAAAGGAGTTGGAATCAATTCGGTACCCGAAATTACATCCAAGAGAACCTCGATTCTTATTCGGATCAATAATCTTCACTTGTCAAATATTTATATTCTTTAGCTTCTCTTAGTTGTAATTTGGTATTCATAATAAAACCAAGATAATTATAAATGGGTGAATAAAACAATTCATTGTATTAACAAAAATAATGTTCATTACGGTAATTTGATAGTTTTCCAAAAACTTACAAGGAGGTACCACTGATCCTCATTTTTCATGGATTCCATATTTACAAAAACTTATTTGTAATCCCCAAATCACTACTCATAGGGTTTTCATGGTCATTTGTATTCTTGCATAGAGTAGCGAAAAATTTGCCCAAGGCACATGTTCCCAGCCGAGGTCATACAAGGCGATGCTCTGCCATGTTTCAGCTCTTATTCTGTCAACAAGTGTCCTTTCCAAGGTCTATTTAGTGTCAGTTTTTCACATTTTTGAGCTTTTTTTTGGTGATTTTGCTGTGTAAAATGATCTCCAAGCATAGCACTAAAGTGCTACCTAGTGTTCCTGAGCCCAAGAAGGCTATGTTGTGACTTTCAGAGAAAATATGTATCTCAGATAAACTTTGTTCAGACATGAGTTATAGTGCTGTTAGCTGTGGATTCATCGGTAATGAATCAACAATACATATTAAATAAGGTGTCTTTAAACAGAAACATAATACATAAAACAAGTTTATGTATTACTCAGTTGATTAAAATGTTGTGACCAGAGCCTCACAGGAACCTAACTCTGTATTTCCCCTAAGAGCAATGGTTCCGTATTCACTAATTCACTGTTCACGGCAATGTATAGAACATCACTACCACAAATAATAAGAATTGACTATATATATATATTATTTTGTAAGTCCTCTTAGGAACTATTGATATTACTCTTTTCTTAGGCAATGTACAAATTCAGTATTCATCAACCCAAAGTCTTTGTATGTCATGTTATGATTCTTATAAGAAACAAGTGCAATATAATAAAGAGTCTCTCAACTTTTCTTTGGTTACCTAAGCATTCCAAAGAACGTACATGCAAACTAATGAGGATTACCATTTGGTAGGAATAATTCTTTTGCAAATATTTTGGTTGGGTTTTGTTTTGGTAAGTCACATTAAGATCTTATTGTTATATCATCTTGATTAATTAAGGGTTCTTCCATATATTCATGTTTAAAAGCATAAGATAAAATATTTGTTGTATATAACTATACTGAAACTGTCAATGTGTGTGTATATATTTATATTATATATATAACATATATATAGTCTTATTTTTTCTTTGCAGAAAGAAGTCATTTATATATGTAGTAGTATATATATATAAAAGTGTACATGTATATGAATACATATATACATCACTATTTTATATGTTGTACAATTTCTTCAGATAAATTTGAAGATAATTATACACTTGTTGTAGAAGTAATCTAAAGAAAATAACTATTTCAATGCTGTTAACATAACTAGTACCCAGAACTGAGTTAAGCATTGAGTAAGTAAAAAATAATTTATTGATGATACTTTATAACAATCAGAAGTTTACAGATACAACTGATTAAAATAACTTCATTTGCAAAACACAACTTAATGATTATTTCAAGACTCTGAGCCAAGTTATAAGGGACTTCTAAAGTTTTCAAAATCTAGCCAGCAGTTCGTTGGGAATTACCACGCACTTGGACTTGATGCTGACATCAATAGTCAGGAAGATAGATATAGCATCAAATGTTGAAATAAACAAATACATAAGTAATAATAAAACTGCATTTAATCAGAATATATCTGGAAACAAAAGCCCAGTGAAGGGCATGGCAGGAACTGCCACGAGTTAGAACAGGTAGCGGAAAA
Organism: Leucopleurus acutus; assembly: GCF_964270905.1. NCBI lineage: Eukaryota > Metazoa > Chordata > Mammalia > Artiodactyla > Delphinidae > Leucopleurus > Leucopleurus acutus. Next base: position 65,017,242 of record NC_139157.1, read on the forward strand.
AGAAGTGGCCAATGGAAAGACTAGAAGATTCTTCAGGTGAGGCTCAGATTGAGAGGGGCAGCTTGGATCGGGCGCAAAGAAAGGCATGGAGTGTTGGCAGTGGTGGCGGTTTGAGCACAGAGTTTTAATCTTGGCAAGCTGGAGATTTCATGCCTCTATGCATTGTTTTCCTTTGAGAGGGACCTTTACTTACCTCAGACACTCTTGCCTGGAATTCTTACTGTAATTCCTCATCCATGGTTGGCCATTCAGCAAGCAACAGAGCATAAGAAGCAACATTTGTTGTTCCAGAAAGGTTTCTGGGTAGTTATACCATCAGACCTGTCAGAAAAACCAAGAGCACTGATTTAAATCCTTCGGTGTGTTACTTAATTACTTTTTAAATTAGGATAAAATGTCTTTTCACCCTCTCCTATTTGAATACCACCATCTTTGCTTTCAGGGCCAAGTTATAAATACACTGCAATGAATAGCTCTTGTCCCCTCCCCTCTCTTTCCCCACTGAGCCAGCTGCTCCTGTGTGTTCAACTGTCAGGATCTGTGCTGCAGAGACGCTCCGAGGGCTCCCTAATAACTTGGGGAATCGGTGCCGCTCATCGCGGAGGCTGACAGCTGAACACAGCTCAGGGGAAGTAAATGTGCCAGAGGAGCAGAAAGAAGAGGGGAGATTGATTCTTTGAGATGCAAGGATAAAATGCCTACGAAAATAGCCATGATCCTGCAGGCTGGGGGATGCGGCTGAGCGCCGGGAAATGTGTTGGTCGATGTGGGAAAGGGAAAATAAAGCTCCAGTTGGAAAGCCGAAGAAAAGATAATAACAAGGAACACTTGATTTATTTCCTTTTTCTCGTAGACAGAATTTTAAAAAATCTCCTTGGTCTGCTGGGACCCAGAACTGGGAGACATAGGTGACCAAGGTTGGGGACTGTTTGCCCAGCCCTGACACGGAGCCAGATTTTCCTTTGAGGGAAGAGACTATCTGTCTAGGAAAGAAAGAGCCTGCTAGTAGCTCTCTGCATGGTCTTTACGAGAGATTCTAGAATTATAAAACATTCTAACAAGAAGAATCCTGAGATACAATTTTAAAAATTATGTTTAATTGTGGTAAAATACACATAACATGAAAGTTGTCACCTTAAACATGTTTAAGCATACAATTCAGTGATAGTGAGTACATTCACATTGTTTTGCAAATTTCATCACCATCCATCTCCAGGATTCTCTTGATTTTGCAAAACTAAAACTCTAAACCCACTAAACAATAACTCTGTAGCCTCCCTCTCCCCCTGTTCCTGGTCACCACCATTTTACTTTCTTTTTTTTTTTTAATTTTAATGTTTTTATTTTTTTAACATCTTTATTGGAGTATAATTGCTTTACAACGATGTGTTAGTTTCTGCTTTACAACAAAGTGAATCAGCTGTACATATCCATATGTTCCCATATCTCTTTCCTCTTGTGTCTCCCTCCCTCCCACCCTCCCACCCCTCTAGGTGGTCACAAAGCACCGAGCTGATCTCCTTGTGCCATGCGGCTACTTCCCACTAGCTATCCACCCTACGTTTGGTAGTGTATTTATTCTGTCTGTGAATTCGAGTGCTCTAGGTACCTCATATAAGAGGAATCACACAGTATTGGTCTTTTTGTGACTGGCTTCTTCCACTTAGCATAATGTCCTCAAGGTTCGTCCGTGGTATAGTATGTGTCAAATGTGAGTCCAAATTTCTCAATTTCTCAAGAAAAGCCAGAAATTTGGATTTTTATGTGAAGATTTCCAATTTTGAAAGATTACCTAATGTCATCTAATTTACACTTTAAAAAAAGTACCTTATGGGTTTCCCTGGTGGCGCAGTGGTTGAGAATCCACCTGCCGAGGCAGGGAACACGGGTTCGTGCCCTGGTCCAGGAAGATCCCACATGCTGCGAAGCGGCTGGGCCCGTGAGCCATGGCCGCTGAGCCTGCGCGTCCGGAGCCTGTGCTCCGCAACGGGAGAGGCTACAAGAGTGAGAGGCCTGTGTACCGCAAAAAAAAAAAAAAAAAAAAGTGGAAGATGTAAAGCTAGAAGAGAGTTATAGGGTGATTATCTTTTCCCCCGTATTTCCAAATACATCGATATAAAGATACATATCACTTTTATTATAAGAAATAGTATTTTTTAAAGATGAAAAAAAAGCCTTCTTGGTGAATATCTGTTTTAAATAAGATATAGAACGGGGGAAATGTAAATCATTGAAAAGCAAGATTACAATTTTGTCCTCCTTCAATGTAATTATGTCCCTAAATTGCAAGTAATTATCCATCTGTAGACTTGCTTGCCACTTGTAGAGGAAACTTGGGAGATGAGATTGGATAAGTTATCGAGGATTACCTGAGAAAGCAGAAGCAGTTAGTAATGTACCAGATGTCGCAGTCTCTAGGTAGGCCACACTTACTGATCTATAAAGATAAAATCAAGCTCTGCCCTCAATCACAAAATATGAGCGTATTGGGTAATTCTTTGGGGGGCAAGAACTTTTGATTTGAGAAAAATTTGAATTTTCTACACACCAAAGATGGAAATGTTTTAAGTCAGGGAAAGAATGGAAACAAAAGAAGGGGAAACATAATATAAATGATAGCAATTCAAGGGAGTCACGGTAATAAGCTCACCGATATTTAAATAAAACAGGTCTCTGTTCAGGCCCAAGTCACACATTGAGCCTCCATGTGACTGATGGCTGGGTGAACTCAAAGCTCCCTGGCTTGGATCTAAAACCTCTTTTCCACTCTCTCACTTCATCCCATGGACATATATACACTACCAAATGTAAAATAGATAGCTAGTGGGAAGCAGCCGCATAGCACAGGGAGATCAGCTCGGTGCTTTGTGACCACCTAGAGGGGTGGGATAGGGAGGGTGGGAGGGAGACGCAACAGGGAGGGGATATAGAGATATATGTATACGTATAGCTGACTCACTTTGTTTTACAGCAGAAACTAACATACCATTGTAAAGCAATTATACTCCAATAAAGATGTTAAAAACATAATAAATTTTAAAAAAGAAACGTCTTTTGCTGTAGCAGAGCTCTATGGTGATCTAGAATTATACTTCATTCTCTCTTAGACTCATCTATGGAGCTCACCCATAATCACCTCTAAAACGGAACCTGTGAAACCAAGAGGGGGACAGTCCAAAAAGAGAAAAAGAGAGTCAAAAGGAGTATTGAGGTAATTTGCATTGTATAGCTTTTTCAACCTGGAATTTTCTCTCAAAAGTTCATTTTTTGTTTTGTGTATCTGATTATTTTGCTCAAGTGTGTTTTCTTATAATTTGGGGAAAGAGGTAATTAGATAAAGAGTTAAAACGTAAGCAAATAGGCATCAGAAAATTTGTAGAACATTTCTATCATAATAGACTCCATTGTACATAGAGACTTCTGAAGGGTACCATTGGCCTCAGAACGTAGTAATGAATTATTGAAATAGTTCTTTGAAGGGAAATAATAGAGTTTCAAATTAGTGCAAATGTATGAATCTGAACTATGACTCAAGCTGAGTTTGTGGGGTTGTTTGAAATAATATGATCTTAGATCAGTTTAAAATATACATGTGAATTCCTATATATTCTTAAAATTAGCCCTAAAGCTGACATTCAAAATATAAAAAGCTTATGCCTGGATAGGTGATGAAATATGACTCTCTCTTTTAGAGATAATCAGTCATTAAAGCTTAATTTTAAATCAATTATAGAAATAAATAGAATTCTGTATAAGTGTTCAACAATTCATGATCAAAGATTATTTTCCAATACTATCTTCTCTTCTTGTTCAAAGAAATCACCAAATCCTACCCAGTCTGCATTTTTAAAATGTCTGGTTCTATCACTTTTGCTTTATCCACTCTACTACTGCCCCATTCATGAACAAGTCATATACCTAAGATATTGCATACATATGACTATGCTATTCATCTATTCAAAGTCCTTCAACTTCTAATTTGTGGTGGGGGAGAATGATAAAAGGAATATTAAAAAATCTTTAGCTTCCTTTATAGAATAAGACCTGCTATGACCTAGCTTCTGTCTGTCTGTCTCCCTTTATAGAATAGACCTGCTATGACCTAGCTTCTGTCTGTCTGTCTCCCTTTATAGAATAGACCTGCTATGACCTAGCTTCTGTCTGTCTGTCTCCCTAAGTCTCATCTTTTGCCATCTCTCCTCAGACACTCACATTCCAGGCATATAGAATTAATCCACAACTATTTTGTTGCCAGCCCACCTTGTACTAGGCTGGGTAAGTGGTGGTTCTTGCCCTCAAATGCTTTATTCTAGACCACGTGGGGAAAACAATTAATAAATGTAAATTTCATATTTTCAGAAGAATGACACTGCAAAAATAAATGACAAAATAATAGAGAATTGTCAGTGGGGAGAGGGATCCCTTTGAAGAGAAAGTCATGGAAGTTCTCTTGGGATGAGTGATATTTGAGACAAAATATGGAGTTTGAGAAGGACCAGCTGTTTGAAGCACAGAGGACAGATCATTTCACTCTGGGGGGAAACAGGATGAGCCAAGTCCCTAAGAAAAAGAAAGAGGTGACTTGATCAGGATGAACAAGGTGTCCTATGTTGGAGATGCTCTTAGAGACACAGGGAGTTGCCATATTACATAAAGACTTTTAGACCATGATGAAGAATTGGTGTTTTATACTAAGTGTGGATGGCTTTAAGCAAGGAAGTGACAGGAACTAACTTTTCCAAATCTCACTGTAGCCACTGTGTAAAGGATGCAATGGCTCCAGAATATAGCAGGAACACCAGCTTCAGGTCCCTGAACTTTCTTGCTCATGTAATTCAAAGACTATTTACAGCCAAGGGACTTTGGCTTTAAGTCCCATATCATTCCATTACCCAAGTGGATGGTCTGGGGACTGCAAACCTGGAAGAGAGAGCAGAGCCTGGGGAGAGCAGTTCCGACTGGCCCTGCAGCGTGGACTCTGAACCTTGGAGCCTCCTGGACTATAGCAGCCATGGGTGTCTTCCTCCAACTCAGCTGGATACCATGCTCAAGGCTTAGCATTTCACAAATCTCTTAATGGGTTAGTGGAGAAACTTTCTTAATGGGTTAGTGGAGAAAATAACAATAGTAGTAGTAGGTCAATAACAGTAGCCATAATTAACTGAACCCTGAGCACAAGCTAGGTATTTGTGATGAATACCTTTATCATCTCTAATGCTCTTAACAACTCTACAAGGTAGTTTTCCTCATTTTAGAAATAATAAAATTTGGGCTTCCCTGGTGGCACAGTGGTTGAGAGTCCACCTGCCGATGCAGGGGATACGGGTTCGTGCCCCGGTCCGGAAGATCCCACGTGCCATGGAGCGGCTGGGCCCGTGAGCCATGGCCGCTGAGCCTGTGTGTCCGGAGCCTGTGCTACGCAACGGGAGAGGCCACAACAGTGAGAGGCCCATGTGCCGCAAAAAAAAAAAAAAAAGAAATAATAAAATTTGAGAGTCCAAGATGTTGAATCTTAAGTGGCAGATGCAGCATTCAAAACTCAGTCTTGCCTGTCTTTAAAGGTCACTTTCTTTTCATTATACCGTGTCAAAGAGAAAAGGTTTTGTTAGGATTTGTGCTGTTGTTGTATTAGAAGAGAAAATAATTTAGTACTTTTGTTCCCACCCCTTAACCTCTATAGCGCTTTGAAAGCAAAACCTCATCCACAATGTTCAAGCAAGAAAAATAAACAAGTAAATACAGTTATGGGAAAAGTAGACAAAATTAATAAGAAACTTGAAAAGGAAGAAAAAATCTTTCCTGACATTAAAAAAAAAGGGAGGAGATCACAAAGCGGTTTGGCTTAATTTGGATCTCCCTGGATGGGCAGCACCGGCCAGCAGGAAAATGCCTGTTAACGTAGGTGAACGTCCTGTTTCCCTCCTGAAGTTGGTAGAACCACATCATTGCAGCCACACGGAAGGGCCACATGGAGAACAAAGACCAAATCCCTAGCTGTTTGAAGCCAAAAGCCAACTTATGCTCTCAAATGGCTCCACAGCTGGTCCTGGCCTTTCCGGTCTTGAGAGCAGTCCTGACAATGCAGGGATGAAGGCTGTGTGCCCTGATGAGAGATGCTGAGGGCTTCCACCACCTCTAAGTCCATTTAGCACCTAAAGGGTGTGCAGCCTATTTGGATGCAGGAGAAGGTAGGTTTTAGACAAGGCACTGGTCCCACAATTAATACACCGAGCTTTGTTTTCTATCCAGTTCCATTCCTGGCTCCCAATCCTTATATTTCATTATGGAAGAATCAGATCAGGAGAGTCAAATATAACAGCAGATATTACTTTTGCTGAGTGCTGAGGGTTGCCTCGGGAGAGGAAAAACAGGATTGACATTAGCATACATAGACAACTGGTGACACAGGTTATTTATTTTGGCAAGGGAAATTTTTTTTTAATTTATTTATTTTACCTATTTTATTTTTGGCTGCGTTGGGTCTTCGTTGCTGCGTGCAGGGTTTCTCTAGTTGCAGAGAGCGGAGGGCTACTCTTCGTTGTGGTGCACTGGCTTCGCACTACGGTGGCTTCTCTTGCTGTGGAGCACGGGCTCTAGGTGCACAGGCTTCAGTAGCTGTGGCACACGGGCTCAGTATTTGTGGCTCAAGGGCTCTAGAGCACAGGCTCAGTAGTTGTGGCGCACGGACTTAGTTGCTCCGCGACATGTGGGATCTTCCCGGACCAGGGCTCGAACCCGTGTCCCCTGCATTGGCAGGCAGACTCTTAACCACTGTGCCACCAGGGAAGCCCGGCAAGAGAAATTTTTAATCAATGGAATGGGTATGGGCTCTGGAGTCAGACATAACTAGATTTTAATGTGGAGTTCCCAGCCATCTTATGACATTAGGTAAGTTAATTGAATTACACTGAATTACAATGTCAATATTGACAAAATTAGAAATAATAAGCAGTTTAAATTTTATATGAAAATGTGCCTAACACATAGATGGTACTCAATAAATATTTGGGGTTTTTTCCCCTTATTTGAATAGTTTCTTGCAGCAAAAAGGGGTTGAGCCATGAAAGACTGCTTATTGATCCATGGCATGTTGAAAAAAGAACCACTAAGGAACGTGTCCTTCACCAATTTGTTTAATATCTCTGGGTTTTAGTTTCAACATCTTTCAGAGAAAACTATCTCCCCAGAAAGCAATTACGGAACAAAGGATAAGAATAATTATGATTCTCATAATCTCTATTCAGAGATCTTTACTCATAGAGTTTGAGAAAAATATGTTGATAAAGCCAGGTACTTTGATTATTATAATGTATTCATATTTGTATTGCGCCTAATAAATGCCAAAAATAAGCACCAAAGAGATATTTGAAAAGCAGTGCTATTCCTTTGGAAGTTGCTCCTTTCCAAAATGTAAGACGACTTTGATGTTCCCTTAGATTGCTTTTTGTTAGAATTGTTTTTACATAGATATGTACCTATCCAATCCTTAGCCATTAGTACTAAAATGTGTTTTATCTCTGAGATATAAATGATGTTCAAAGGCCAATCACTGGGTACAAATGTCACAATCCTCAAGATTGATTTATCATTTCTCCAACCTTCAACAGAATTTTGAATCAGTAATACTTGGAGACACGAAGCACATCAAATATACTAGTGTAATGCTTACAAAATCAATAAATGGTGGTCTTGTGAGTCTTGTTATGTCTAGTTTATTGATGGAGTTTTTACTATACCTGTAATTATGGTTCAAAAATACAATTTGATAGTCTTAAAAAAAGTATTAACTTCTAAATTCTCTTAACCGTAGGGCTTTAACTTTTTCCTTTTTTTCTATTGCTCTATTGTTTAACATTTTCTACATCCAAAGCCACAATATGGCAGCTGAGGTCCAGGGGCTGGAGTGGAACCCCTTATTGTGATAGTCAGATAGGTCCACCTATCGACCCAAGGAAGTACTGGGAAGGGCTCCTTTAACTCAGAACTTAATGGAGATAATCAAAGATGGTATTGAGATTGATTCATCCCACTTTCTTTAATGAGATAGTACTTACATACAATAAACCCTAGATAGTGAGTGTGATTTCTGGTGGTCTTCAGTTTCTTCTCACCAGCAGGTTGGTGATAGTTACCAGAGGCATGACTAGAGGCGAAATGCTGTGGCTCAGTTTTACTGCTATTCTGGTTCTCCTACTTCTTAGATCTCTACAAGAAATGGACTGTCAAGAACATCTGCTCTGTATTCCAATGCCCTTATTGTTATTTCATATGAGGACTAGAATTTATTTGAAAATATCTTGGCATAGGTTATTAATGTATGTGACAGCTATTTGGAGATGGTCAGCTGTCCTAATCATAAATTCACTCCAAGGGGCAGTCAATATCTAACTAGAAAGGACACTCCCAGGTGCCGTTTTTGTTGATCAAACATGCTTGAATATTGTCCATTTCCTATGGTTCAGATTAATATAATCACTTCAATTCATAACTTTGAGCAACGTAGAGGCTTAGCTGTTTAGCTTAATCCATCTTCAAAGAGGGGTTTTCACTGATAAAATTGGTATCTTTGACATGTATGTTAATGGATTTTGGAAATCATCTTTCTCTGGTAAAATTAATGCTCTTCAGTTATGTGGACTGGCTTAATTATTTCAGAGACAAACTACTCTCTCATGAACCGAGTATAACATTCTAACAAACCCTTTAAGGCATAGCCACAGGGATGATGCCTGAGGCTTGATCCTTTAATGGTCTTGTGTCCAGCCATTGGTCTCTAGAATATTGTTATATCTGCTTCAAGTTACCCTCCAATCCAAAGTATGATAGTAGAACCTAAAAGTATAGGGAACTGAGGTTTCATTCCTCTTATAGAGTAAGTTGTTTGAAATGTTCTATGCCTACTTGCCAATACATGATTGTTTAATATATGTCTCTGTGAGTGGTCGAATTTGATCTGACACTTGCTTACATTATTGGTTGGTTAGGAAGTATAGGAAATGGCAGCTTCATGATCACCTAGAATATCCTCACAGTTGTACATAACTGAGTTTTCTTAGGTCACTTTGTGACACAATATCTTAATCTTCTAAATGTATCCTTGATCAAAATACAGTCTTTGTGAGGTAATGACTCATCGGTCTCTATGGAAGACTTTCCTTCCTCCCATAAGGCTGCCCTGTGCTGAGTGTCTCTGTGATGTCATGGTTCATTGACTCTAGACCAAGTGCTGTGTGTTAAAGTCATGTGGTTTGTGTCAGCTCTCACTGGGATCAGCATGCTCTCTGAGAGGATTTCAAACCTTTTCAGCTGGAAGAGTCACTTCTTGCTTAGGGCTAGGACTCCAGACAGACATCACCTTATCAATTTGAACAGGAATATGGGGTTGTGGTACTCAATGTTGGCATTACTATACTCCCTGCCCTGAAATGTGGGGCATTATTGCTTTATGGTTTCATGTCCAATGTCTTGCAGGAAAAGCATTATGTGTGTCCATTCTCTAAATCCTACTTTACAACCTATGGAAGCGAGGCACAACACTCTGTGATTTATAATGTAACATATTATCACATATTAATTTTGGAACACAAATGCCAGAGTTTAGGGTTTCCTGGAAAACAGATCTGGAGACACTTGATTCATATCAACTGGTCATTGAGTGTGAGCTGCTCTCATAAAAGGTGTGTAATATTAGACAAGGCTGCTTCTTTTTGCCAAAGACAGTGCCCAGAGAGGGACCTGGCCATGAGCTGTCAGCAACCAACGCTCTTGGGAACTTGAAGAATAAGGACCACTGTTCTAAAACCTGGTCAGGTTGGCACATCACAGAATCACCTTCAATTTAGGCTGAGGTTTGGACCATTCTCAATGAGTATTAGGTAAGTTTCTTTTCCTGAGAATGTCCCTCTGTTCTGGACTTGACTCTATCTCAACTTTGCCCTTGATTTCTCCAGTGCTACCTTAATTATTTGGGCACCCCACTTCTCTTCATAAATATGAACCCTGAGAGGACAATATTCATCAAGAGAATAGTACAGTCTCCCTTTCCTGTTCAACATCAACCCAAACTGCTTACAGCACTAACTAATAAGGGAAAGTGTAGAGACAAGCCACTGCTGAAGAGAAATCTGTTAATTTTATTGCTGTATAGTAATAGTAATAGTAATCTCTACCTCCTCCAATGTGAAGATGGAAACAAAAGAAAATACAGAACTTCCAACATGGAGCCAAGTGCCGTTGAGGAGCAGGAGAGGCTAAAAAAAGAGACTGGAGTAATTCAATATTTTACATAGCTTAGTAAGTTAAAAAATGACTTAATGACTGAGAAGAAGTGATCAAGATGAATTAACAACTGGAAGATTACAGTTGTACCAGTGGGAAGAAGGAAATGATAGTGGGAAAAGAGTTCAAGAAAATGTTCAATTATTTTGATATGATATTTCTGGGACACCAGGAAAAGCAAGAAAGAAGGAGCTGGACTGATCAAAGGGTGGGTGAAGTGACTTCTGCTACTCTTAGGCTAACAAGTGTTCTCTGATAACATTCACCTATAAGACCATCCTCAATTTCCTCAGGTTTACGAGACTCCACATTAATGCAACTCCTGCCCAGGGACAGCAAGAGTGGGATTGAGGACAGCATTAAGACCTTCAGGAAAAATGTCATCCTTTAAAGTAACATAATTTCTGCAAAGTTTCTAGATAACATTTCTAATTTTGACATTTTACTTAAACCACATGCAGGCATATCTTGCCAATTTTCACCTCACCAATTCTACTTTCATTCAAAGTGTTTTTGAAATGCAACTTTCACCATGAAATCTTCCCTCATAAGAATTTGTTTTTGCAGTTCTAGCTAATCTAAGCATGCAAATGTAGTGACATTCTCACTTATCCCTGCCCTGATTTCATATACCTGGAATACGTACTTATATAGAAATCTATTCCCTAGTTTTCCTCATCCAGTTCACCGATCCCAGAACTTTACAGGTAGCTTTGATGCCAATGAACTCCTGCAGAATAAAAAAATACATAATAATGACACAGTCTGTCACTTAAAATTACATCTAATTTGTGAAAGTATGGACACATCCTATACAAGAATACACACTACACAAAAGTCAGAAATTCCTGTAAGGGGCCACTAGTCATCCCTCAGACTGAATTTATTCACATCTATATCTATAGCTACCAGTATAACTATTTATAACAATCTCTAGCTCTATATCTCATCTACATCTACAGATATAGAAATAAAGATATAAAAGGAAAAGAGGTGACCCAGCATCTTTAAATAAAAGGGAGCAATGATTTTCACAGATTGTCTCCATGCAGAAGAAAGTCCCTGTAGAGAGGTCTATAAACAGAATGGCAGTGTAGTCATGATATTTTATTCAGAGATATCAGTGTTTATTTTTAAACAAAAAGGAAGGCTCTCATGGAAGGCTCCCATTAGTTTTCTCTTAACCACAGACAAACTTCACCCACCACCTTTGGAAGCTGTGATTATTTTCATAGTACTCTGGATCATTTCAAAAAGAATAAAATATAATGAAGGGCTGCTCTTACAAACACAAACTTTGTAGAATCCTTTGCACTGGCAGCTTTGGAAATTCTTCTCTCAGGGGAAGTAAATTTAAGTAGAGCTGCACTTGAGTTCAGTTTGTATTCCCCTCTCAACTACCATCAATGCAGCTGAATCAGGAGCTACACCAAAATTCTTGAGACAGCTTTTTAAAAATCTAAAATAAAAGAAGAAAGTGTTATTGCAGACTGAGGTGAAAGAAATCTTGAGATAAGAGGGACAAAATCCCCGGAGGGAGGGAGTTGAGGGCAAGAAATAATGAAACAAAAACCTGCAATACCCAAAGCAGAATATTCACTTTGTAATCTTTGTTCTTTTTTTTAATTGTTCAGTCCTGCAAATATTTGATGTGAGGTTGCTTGGTTTAAGATGCAAGGTAATTTTTTAACAGATATAAAACAAACAACCCAGGTGATTATCATAAAGTGGGAATGCCAGTTAGGGTAATACATTTGGAAGATGCTGTGATTAGAAAACTCCCCAACAATGGACCCCAGGCAGCAGACGCTGGGAGAGTCCCGATCATGCCTTATTGCTTAGGCATGCTGCAGGCCACTACTATATCAGCATTTAATAGCTCAAAACAATAAGATATGTTTGTAAGAACATTATTCAGCAATGCTTCTCTACTACCAGTAGCTAGATCTTTGCTTGGGCTTCGACTTTTCAATAAATAAGAGGCATCTTGACAAATTAAAATGTGAAAGTAAGTTTCAGAGCTGGTTGTTGGATTTGAGCAATTTCAGGAAAACAGCTCTCTTGAAGATAATAGTGTAATCTGATATTTATGAAATGCTACTGAAACTTAATAATCAAAATGGAGTAATTAGGAGTGGAGCTATTTATCACTTACTTACCTTCATGCCTTAGCCCAGGCCCGCAATTCAAGACATACAAAACATTCAACTCTTTTCTGAAAGCCCTAAGTGCTATCAGGTGGGGGTTTTAACACAGTACTAAGAATATCCATGGGAGCATCATTAAAGTTGCCCAGAAAGTGCATCTTGATACATTATTTCTAGTCTGACAGCTCTGCTCTGTGAAACACAGCCTGGTTCACATATGCATGTCAGTACCATTGCAGACTTCCCTCTGTTGACCCAAGATACCACTGTGCAGATCTAAATTGGGTCTACACAGCAAGAATCTGAGTCTGTTAGATAATAGACCCAGGGTTGTCTGATTCCAGAAAGATTTTCCAGGGTACTTCCACAGGCATTTTTGAAAAAAGAAGAAAAAAATACCAGAAAGAATTTGGTCCACATTTTATAAACTGACTAAATGAATCAGTGTCAGATTTGTGATGGTAAATGTAAAATTTGCATTTTGATTCTCATCTATCACAATTTAGATGGGCTAATTTTATGGGTCCACAGTGGGTAGTGCACCAAATACTGTGGATATAAAGGTAGAACAGATCTGAGCTCCAAGAATTATATTAACATGTAGAGATGCACAAAATACATAAAGTTAAGAATTGGATGAAGTTAAGATTTTAATAGATTTAAGACTTTGGTGTGAGCCAGATCTGAGATTAAGACCTGGTGCTGCTGGGTAATAGTTCTGTGACCTTGAGCAAACTGCTTCATCACCATAAACCTCAACTGCTTGGTCTGTAAAATGGAATTAACACCAAGAGCTGCCTCATCGGGTGATTTTGTGATTTAAGTGAAGTAATTATGTAACTCATTTACTATAGAGCCTTGCTGATAATAAATGCTCAATTAATGTTAGCTAAAAGGTAGGTATTTTAACCAGTGATTTAAAAAGAAACAAACAGACTTTGTGTTTGAAGTTCTGAATATACAACAATCACAAAGGTCCTAGTGAGAGGGAGAGAGAGGGAGAGAAGTGATGGTTAATGTGTGTTCCTCTACTAACTGGCGGCTTTAAGTTCCACTTCATAGGGCTGTTCAAGAACATAATAACGGGCCACAAACACAACCGCCCTTCAATAACATGAAGGTGAGCTGTACGCAGAAGGTGGGCAGAAGAACTACAAAGGTGCGGTGGAGCACAATGGGAGGAAACATAAAATAGCTGCTGATCACTGGGAAGGAGTAACAGCAAGAGCTGGCGGGGACCAGTCAGAGAAGAGGTGGCTTAGAGTACGGGAGACAACTGAGCTTCCCATGAGGCAAGTTCACTGAGCTCTAAACAGCGGGCGACTGGGCAAGTCCACCAAAGGATTTCCCCTGTCCTCTGGTCTGGGGTGCTGTCCGGGTCAGTGGGTCTCTCTCCCCGCGGTTGGTACATAGATCCAGACAACAACTAGAGACAGCCTGGAAGAGTGAAAAGAGCAGAGGCTGTGTGTTTTCTCACAGCTCTACTACCTACTAGCTCAGTGAACTTGGGCAAGTCACTTGACCTCTGTGGGGCTCAGTAACGTGGTGTATAAAATGTGGCAACATTGTCAACCCTGCAAGCAATCATTAAATGTTAGTGTCCTCTGATTTCTGTCTCAGCCCCAAGTCATCTAACATTTGGCTTACTTATATGTATATGTTTTTATTTTAGTACAGGATCCAGCCCTTAAAGTACCTGGGGATTACTAAAGTGAGTCTGTTGATCCTTTGCCACGGGGACCAAGTAGATTTCCCTTCTCTGTCACAACAGGACATCATCACCACCCATCATTCCGCAGCAATCATTTCAGCTGCAGCCGAAACTGGTCCCACTCTTTATCTCAGGATTACTTTTGCGCCGGGGAACTCTCTAGAGCTTCAAAATTCCTGGTGCATTTAACGAATTTTGCTTTCAATCCAGATACCAGATGCAGACTTTTAAAATGATTATTATTTTTTACATTGTGGCAACCAAACTTCAGGTCTTTTAAAACCTCAAAGAAAGCCTGCTGCCATTGGGTTTTTCCCTTATCCAAATCGGCATGTACTTCCTGACCACGGATCAGGTCACAGATGAGTTTGGAGCTGCCAATCAGCCTCGGATTCATCAAGCATTTTAAACTGCTGGTGCCGCAGTATAGAAGCCAGTGTGTGCCACAGATAACGGTATCATTTGCATAGTTACAATCAGTTAGCAATAGAATGCCTGAGAGGCAGAGGGGATGCGTGGCAAATACAAAGTCACTTTCAGATTTGCATTCATTTCGGTTTTAAATGGGGAACAGAGGACCTGACTGAAAGGGACATCACCTCCTGTGCAGCTTGATTCTGCGGCGCCTGTGCCTATAGAGCGTTTCAACCCTTTGAAAGTGCTTTGTGATCTTCCTATGAGCTATTCTTCTCAACAATGTCTGACATACCTAGTAGGCATTATTATCCATGATTTAGTGAAAGGGAAGTGAATCTAAAACAGGTTGAATGACTTGTTCAACCCCGCAGGAAGTCACAGCCGAGGCAGAGGAAGAACCCACAGCTTTGTACTGGTTTCCCATCTGTTGCTAAGCCCCTTTAGCTGTGCTTCCTACCTGGACCCAGTAATTAGCCCAACTAAGAGCTGCCAAATAAAGATGTTGCGTTGATTTTTCTTTTCCATCGCGTTCCATCTTTTGAACTTACTCATTTGACTTGCAAAACAGTGTAAAAATTACCCCCTCCAAAAGAAAACCCCAGGAACAATAAAAAAAAGAGAGAGTGAACTGGAATTCTGAGGGTTGAGAGAGCACAAGCAGTTAATGTTTCTAAATGCTGTAGCTGGTGCTGTGAGAGAGGCTGGTAAACCTTGAGGGAATTGTGCTCTACTTAAATGACAGGTACCAGGCATCTGATTGATACTCTCTGTAAAGTTTTCCCCATTTACATCGTTTTTCCTTGGCATCTATGATTTATGGAATATCCCTGTATTAATTAGGCATATGCTAGTATTTTGGAACAAGAGGCAATGAGACAATTCTCCCGCATTTCATTGCATAATATATACAATTTATGGAAAAGACATGATTTTAGAAACTGGGAGAAAAGGTTAAGCACCTGCTTCAGGTACCATAATGGAAAATGCTGTCAGAAGAAGATAGCCATCCCCTAAATATATAAAAACTGAAAAAGTAAGTAAGTTCTTTAGTAGGAAAAAAAAAGTTAAAAACCACAGCAGTCCCTGACCCAGCAAAAAAAAAAGCAGTTGATAAATGCACCTGCTAACCTATCTACAGCTGATCTAGACTTTTCAGGGTGGCCTTATCAAGTTAAGATCTTGTTGGAAAGTAATGAACACGAAGAAAGACCCTGGTCCTCAATTGCTCATCATTAGAGTTCCTTACACGACTTGAGTGGGAGCGGGGACTGGGATAAATCTGTGCTTTGAACGCCTGATAATTGGTGTTCAAATATCAGAATCTGGGTATTATTCTTGGCTAAAGTATCTGCCACCTGGCTGGATTGCCCCCTACATTCATATGGGAAAGACTAAGTTGGCAGGCTTTCGTCCTTGCAAAGGGAATTAACAGAGCTGGGAGACATAGGAGCCTGACCTACGGTGCACCCCGAGCAGTCTCTTTGTACCTCAGTTCCTCCCACATGGGTTAAGAATGACAGTCCTTCTGGAGAGGGCAAGGGAGAACACACAAGAGGGGAGTTTACTTCTAGTTAAAGGGCCACCTAAATGTAAAAGCAAACCTACCTATTGCAGAAAGTTAGCAAAGTGAATGAAACATTTGTAGAATACCGACTTGGGTGTAATTGCTAGGCATCTTACAAAGGATATTTCTAAACATCACAAGAACCCTGCAGAACAGGTAGCTCAGAATGACCTACATGGATGGCTAAAAAGCCAAGAGTGGCAAGGTCTCTAACTCTGGGGTCAGAGGGCACTGCTCCCGAGGCCCTGTTTGAATTTGTTGGGCGATTCATAGGAAATCCAAAGTGAGTTCTTCCTTCTGTTATCTGCAATCTCTTAGACTTGCTCAGTCCTCAATCCATTTTTATGAATACAGTTACCTCTGGGGACCCCTTCACGTTCAGATCTTCCTTACGTGTGGTATTTTCCTGCTGGTGTGGCACCCTGGGGCATCCTGCCATCTAACCACAGGTTGACAGACACCTTCCTGTAAGTGGGAGCATTTTTATTCTCTTCTCCACCCCCAGCCCACTCCATCAGCTCCAGATTCCTTCTGTTAATCCCACGTGCTCCGAGGGATGGAATACTTCTGCTCATATCAGATAGGTCCTAGATATTTTATTATTTTAGGGTGACATTTAAAGATCGTAGCAGCCACAGAAATGCAGGATCAGGTTTTTCTAGTGTTTCCAAGATTGTATACAAAACACGAGTGGCAATGATTCCTCAGCCTCGCTTAGGAAGGAGTCTGCTGATGAGGGACAGTCCGGGGCGGGGGGCTCAAATCATGGTTCAGGCTGTGGGCAGCAGGGTGATGATTATACTACAGTGGTCACTTTGTTCATCATAGATTTAGCTTTATCTAATTTGCTTAAGAGGAACTCTTCAAATTTATTTGTCCCCGTTTTATACATGTTGAGCCAATGTCAGATGGATAGGATACTCTGAACAACGGACAGTTTTTTACTAAATCTGTCCAAGACGTGCACATATCTAAAATATATTACATTTCCCAAAATAGAAAGTATGGCTGCATCAAAATAAAGTGATTAAGAATGTAGGTTCTGGAGTCAGTTACTGAGATCCTTAGCTGTGAGTTCTGGGGAAACTTAGTTCATTTCTTTACGTCTTTGGCTTCCTTCTGTGCAAACAAAATAAAAATAGAACTTACATTATAGGGCTGTTTGGAGGGTTAAATGTGATAATGTATATAAAGCACACAGCACAGCTCCCAGTTCGTACTAAACACTTGATAATTGTTTTCACAAGTACCTCTGTCCGCACACATACAAAGGCCACACACAAGGCCAGGAGTGCAGCTCATCAGTAGGACAGACACTTCCTATAACGAATTTACTCCATTAGAGGAGATATTACTGTTCTTATCCATGAGGGAAAAGCAGAGACAGATTAAGATGGGTTCCCCAAGCTCACACAGCTGGTTATTGATCAAGTCAGAATCAATTCAAGATTCCGATCCCAGCTTGCCTCCATACAAAGGCTCTTCAGATAGCTATGCTCTGCTTCTAACAACATAGCATTCTCTGCTATAGATATAGTCAGCATGAACAAAAAGCAAAGGCATAATAAAAAAGCTTCATGGAAACGACTTTCAGCTTATTCCAAGTCCTTTTCCCACAATTCCTCCTAACTATTCATCCCCTGATTATCTCAGAGGATAGATATGCAAGGCTAGTTCCATTGACCTGGTTTTTACTCCTGCACAGTTCCCATGCCCACAGTCCTAGATGGATAACGTTTTCAGGGAGTGCCACATCCTTTGGGAAATGATAGATTTAGAGAAGATTCTTGAAGACCCAAATGTGTAAAATCCAAAAGAGTGAGTCAGTAAGGGCAGAATTTAAGCATCATAACAGAAGAGGCAAGGAGATACTGGATATGAGAAGAGGAATTTGGGGTTTTAGCTGAGGAACTCTTCTAAGATGCTCGAATCTCTTCCTTTTCAGGAGCCGCCCTGCTCCACATAATGCTTTCCTTTTTGCAGTTTATTTGCTTGATTATGCTTTTGTCTTCCTACTGTAAAATTTTACAGTAAAATAGTTCAAGTATTATTAGAATCATATACAAAGAAATCAGTCACCCTATAGCTGAGCTTTTAAAATATCAACTAGATAACAAAGAAATCAGTCACCCTATAGCTGAGCTTTTAAAATATCAACTAGATAAACAATCTTCTTTTTTAAACCAATAAACACACATAATTCTGAGTTGCTCCCATGAAATTTTGTGATATTCAGTGGAAATATCTTCCATTCTATAAATGAAAATCAGCATTAGACAACATTCCAAAAGAGACATTTATATGTAAAATTAAATAAATATAAAACAGTTGATAAATAGTATAATTTAATAATAGGCAATATAGTTCACATAAAACTAATAATGAACAACAGGACCTTTTAAACATATCACAGAACCTTACCAGTCTTGTTCTGTGTAAAGATGTTAACAGTGTAGCCAACAGATATTTCATGTTCTAATGGATGAGATGCCTTGTATATCAATGTATATTTTCAGGTCTTGTTTCTACCACTTGCTACTTATATAAATTTGGGCAAATTTATAAATCTCTGTGCCTCATGATCACATTTGAACACACAGTTAAGGATAATCTCTACTTCCTGGAAGTAAGGATTAAAGAAGTAGTTCATGCAACATGCTTAAAAAACATCTGTCATAGTCAATGTTTGATAGAACTTTTGCTGTTATTACCAATGTTACTATGATTAGGCACATGGTAGTCATGCATTGATTTTAGGGTAACCAAATTTGTGCAAATAGAAGTCAATTTTTTTTTTTTTTTTTTTTTTTTTTTTTTGCGGTACGTGGGCCTCTCACTGTTGTGGCCTGTCCCGTTGTGGAGCACAGGCTCCGGACGCACAGGCTCAGCGGCCATGGCTCACAGGCCCAGCTGCTCTGCTGTATGTGGGATCTTCCCGGACCAGGGCACGAACCCGTGTCCCCTGCATCGGCAGGCGGACTCTCAACCACTGTGCCACCAGGGAAGCCCAGAAGTCAATTTTTAATGGTGTTATCTATAACAAGGTTTTTAAAACAGTTACCATAAAATTGCTGGTTTGGGGTCATCCAATGGATTGAGGTCCATCTGGGTCTAATCACCCGCAACCTGGGTACAGCATAGGTGTAAGGATGCTGCTTCCAGAGGCTGTGGGAAAACCATGTAATACAACTTTTAAAGCAGAAATGAATAAGATTAAAAATGTTCTTAACCTTGAAGAGTTTTTTTTAAGTTCCATTTATGTCTAGTTATTTTGATTAGCCATTTTCACATAAATCTTATTTATACGTATTCTAAGTTTCAATAAAATGTGCAGTGGTTCTTGTTTTCCCATTTTATACAGATCTGTATCATCCTTATTGACTTTACTTAATGAAAAACTGGTTTCCCAGTGTCATTAGTGTTGATCTTGATGAGGGCAAAAGTGACTGTTAACTCTCAAAATCACCTGTAAATATTTAGTCACTCCCATTGATATTATGAGAAATAGATCAAGTGCTCTTTTTCTTTCCTGCAATAACAGCACTTGACTCTGTAAATGGAAGAAATCTGTGTCCTTGTGGTTTAAAAATACAGAAACCAAAACAACAGCAAAAACAAAAGCCTGGATATCTATGAGACTTCTCAGATATCAATAAAAGAATAGGGTATAAGAATCTAAAAATAAATCTTTGTCCATTGTCTTTAAGGTATTATTTTGCATCATTGCTAACAGTAGATATCCAAAAACTTCTGAAAGAAAGTGTGGCCAACATCACAGCTGCTTGCCAATATTCCCCAGGACTCCTTTCCTTCTGGGTTTACAGTGGGATTGACCTACAAGACCCTTCATAATAAGGTGTGGTCATAGGACTTTCTTTGGTTACTTGAATGTTAGCAAAAGTAAAATATTTCAGTCTGAAATAGTTAATTACCAATGTTGAATCTAATTCTTTCTTGCCCTTTGAGGTTGGTTGTGGAAGAATTCCTGTATCCATATCAAGATGTTGAAGGAGCTCAAATCATCTATTGAGGGGGCTGCTGTGTACTCACAGATGGCTTTGAGTGATTGGAAGCTACACTTTATTTTGCTAAGCTACTGAGATCTGGCGAGTTGTTTAACCAAACCTATTCTGATTTATTGGCCTAGCTATAAAGTATTCATGTCAATTTTCTCTTTTACTAAAAGCAAAGATTTTAAAAAAAGTACTCAAAGACTTCAGTATCAACACGTGGCCGACTTTTGTCCATACATGTGATTATAAGTGAGAGATAACAAGAATTAATGACGTAAAATTTAGCCAATAATTTTACCTCCTCTCTAAATTATCCATTTTTTAAAGATCAAGGGCCAGTGAAATCGACAATTACTGTTAAGCCTTCGCAGACTATAATCTCTAATAGTTTCTAGTAAACAAAAGAAAATGGCTGGAAAGAAACTCAATGATATAGTCATTCAATATTATTTTTAATAAAATTAAATTGTTAAATCCTTAAATTATTGTAAAGGATATATAGGAAAAAGAGGATTGAAAGGAAATATACATATGGCAAAAAGAAGTTCTATTAGAGTGGAAGAATTCTAAATTATTTTTGTCATATTCCAGGTAAAGTATGTTTTTATAATTTGGTCACATTGCATTTTTTCTTTTTGTTTTCTTTTTCTCAGCTTAAAACAACACATTTTTTGGCTCATAGTTTCTGTGGGTCAGGAGTCTGAGCCCAG
The DNA here is from genome assembly GCF_964270905.1 of Leucopleurus acutus. Classification (NCBI taxonomy): domain Eukaryota; kingdom Metazoa; phylum Chordata; class Mammalia; order Artiodactyla; family Delphinidae; genus Leucopleurus; species Leucopleurus acutus. Next base: position 65,038,082 of record NC_139157.1, read on the forward strand.
CTTAGCTAGATTCTCTGCTTCAGGGTCTCACAAAAGTTTAATCACAATGTTATCCAGGAATACGTTTCCATCCGACACTTGACTGGGCAAGGGTCTGCTCATGTGGTTGTTGGCAGTATTTAATTTCTTGTGGACTCTTGGACTGAGGGCCTCAGCTTCTTGTTGGCTGGTGGTCAAAGGTCACCCTCAGTTCCTAAGACCTCCTTCAATCCTTCCCAGGATTGTCTCATTATCCCAAGAGATCCAACTTCCACCTGCTCTGCACCCCAGGAGGCTGACTTCTCTGGAGTGCATCAGCTAAGCTCCTCTGCCTTCCAACTTCTGGCTGTGTTTGACTAATGACAGGCACCAGCAGAAAATGTAGAGACAGAGGAGACTGAGTTTGTGCTTCTATTTCCCTGGCTCCCTCCATGCCAGGCATTGAGTTGGCTAATTTTTTCTAAACAAAATACAAAGCATGTTTAATCAGCGGCCTTCAGGTTCAACTGTTGTTTCTGGATCCTGGTAACTAATTCCTCCCCTTGCCACTTAGACAAAGAGTAGTGATGGTTCCCCAGTTTGTTGGTCCTGGGAGGTTTTACCATCCCTGTTGGTTTCCCTTAATTTGCTCATATCTTTGAAGATATTTCCTTATTTATACTCTCCCTATTTACCTCGTTTGACTGTGCACGTGTTTGTCCAGGACCCTGATACAACCTACTTTGTGAAAAATAGCCTAATTTTAAGTGACTACTCAGTAGCATCAATCACTTTCTTCTCTCTGCCAATTATTTTACCCCAGGTTTTTATATAACATAAAATTTATTATCTTAACCATTTTAAACTGTATGGTTCAGTGGCATTAACTACATTCACATTGTTGTGAACCATCATATCTGGAATTCTTTTCATCTTGCAAAACTGAAATTGTACCATTAAACTGTAACTCCTCTTTCCTCCTTAACCTCCAGTCCCTGGCAACCACCATTCTGTTTTCGGTCCCTGTGATTTCAACTGCTCTAAATATCTCGTATAAGTAGAATCATACAGTTTTTCTCTTTTTGCTTGTTTCTCTTAGCATAATGTTCTCAAGCTCCATGCATATTATACCATATGTCCTTCCTTTTCAAGGCTGAATAATATTCTATTGTATACATATATCACATTTTGCTTATCCATCTGTCCATTCTTAGACAACTTGGGTTGCTTCCACATTTTAGTTTTTGTGAATAATGCTACTATGAACATGGATGTACAGATATCTCTTTGAGACACTGCTTTCAATTCTTTTGAATACATACCCAGAAATGGAATTGCTGGATTATATGTTACCTCTATTTTTAATTTTTTGAGGTACTACCATACTGTTTTCCAGAGCAGATATATCATTTTACATCCCCATCAATAGTGCATAGGATTCCAGTTTTCCACATCCTCACCAGCACTTGTTGCTTTCTGGGTTTTAGAGATTTTTTTTGATAGTAACCATCCCAACAGGTATGAAGTGGTAGTTCATTGTATTTATTCTTTGAATTTCCCTAAAGATTAGTGATGTGTGTCTTTTCATGTACTTATTAGCCATTTGTTTATCTTATTTGGAAAAACGTCTATTTAAGTCCTTCGTTCATTTTTGAATTGGGTTGTTTCTTTGTTGTTTAGTTTTAGGAGTTCTCTCTATATTCTGGATATTAATTCCTTATCAGATATATGATTTGCAAATATTTTCTCCCATTCTGTGGGTTGCCTTTTTGTTTTGTTGATAGTGTCTTTTGATAAACAAAAGTTTCAATTTTCATGAAATCCAATTTGCCTATGATTTTTTTTTTTTGATGCCTGCACATTTGATGTCGTATCTAAGAAATCATTGCCAAATCCAACGTTGTAAAGATTTTGCCCCATATTTTCTTCTAGTTTTTATAGCTTTACGTTTTACATTTAGGTCATGGATCAATTTTGAGTTAATATTTGTATACAGTGTTAGGTTAGAATCTATCTTCATTCTTTTACATATGAATGTCCAATTTTACTAACACCGTTTGTTGAAAAGACTGTCTTCTCCAGGTTGAATGATCTTGACACACTTGTCAAAAATAATTTGGTCATATATATGAAGGTGTTTATTTATGGATTCTCTATTCTATTCCATTAGATTTTATGTCTATCTTTATCCTAGTACCACACTCTTTTGATTGCTGTAGCTTTATAATAAGTATTGAAATAGAAAGTGTTAATCCTCACACTTCGTTCTTTTTTTTTTTAATCAGGGTTTTTTTGGGTATTCCAGGGTCCCTTGAGAATTCATAAAATTTGAGGATGGAGTTTTCTATTTCAGCAATAAACGTTATTAGGATTTTGATAGGGATCACATTAAATCTGTATGTAGATCACTTTGGGTAGTATTGATGTCTTAATAATCCTTGAACATAGAATGTCTTTCCATTTATTTATGTCTTCTTTAATTTCTTTCAGAAATGTTTTGAATTTTTTTATTGTACAAGTCTTTCACCTTCTTGGATAAGTTAATTCCTAATTTATTCTTTTTGACGCTGTTGTAAATGAAATTGTTTTCATAATTTCCTTTTTGGATTGTTCATTGTAAGTATATGGAAACACAGCTGAGTTTCATGTGTTGACTTTGTATCCTGCTACTTTACTGAATTCATTTATTGCTTCATTCATAAAATCATATCATCTATAAGCAGAGATTATTTTACTTCTACCTTTCCCATTTGGATGCCTTTGACTTATTTTCCTTGCCTAATTTGCTCTGGCTAAATCTTCCACTACTATGTTGAAGAAGAACGATGAAAGCAGGCATCCTTTTCTTTCTCCTGATCTTAGAGGAAAATATTTCAGTCTTTCACCATTGAGTTTGACTTTCCTTGAGGGTTTTATCCTATCTGTTTTTTATGTTGAGGTACTTCCCTCTTATTCCTAGCTTTGTGAGCATTTTTATCCTGAAAGGATGTTGGAATATGTCAGGTCCTTTTTCCATATCAATTGAGATAATCACATGGATTCTTTTTTCCCTACATCTGCTAACGTAGTATATTACACTGAGTGATTTTTGTATATGGAATGATCCTTTTATTCCAGGAATAAATCCCATTTTGTCATGTATATAACCTCTTTAATACACTGCTGAATTCATTTTTCTACTATTTTGTTGAGGATTTTTGCATTCGTGTTTATAAGAAATATTAGTCTGTAGTTTTCTTGTAGTGCCTTTAACTGGCTTTGGTGTCAAGATAATGCTAGCCTCATAGAATGAGTTAAAGACTCTTCCCTCCTCTTCAGTTTTTTTGGAAAAGTTTGAGAAGAATTAATGTTAGTTCTTTTTTTGAAGTTTGGTAGAATTCACCAATAAATCTATCAGGTCCATGGCTTTTTTTTTTTTTTTTTTTTTTTTTTGCATTACGCGGGCCTCTCACTGTTGTGGCCTCTCTCGTTGCGGAGCACAGGCTCCGGACGCGCAGGCCCAGTGGCCATGGCCCACGGGCCCAGCCGCTCCGCGGCATGTGGGATCCTTCCAGACCGGGGCACGAACCCGTGTCCCCTGCATCGGCAGGTGGACTCTCAACCACTGCACCACCAGGGAAGCCCCGTGGCTTTTCTTTCTTGTGAGATTTTTGATTACTGATTCTGTTTCCTTACTCTTATAGGTATAGTCAGATTTTCTATTTCTACATGGTTCAGTCTGAGAGGTGTTATATTTCCAGAAATTTTTCCATTCTATCTAGTTTCTCCAATTTGTTGGTGTACAATTGTTTGCAGTACTCTCTTTTAATAATTTTATCTCTATAGAATAGGTCATATCCCAATTCATTGATTCTTTCACCTGCTTACTCAAATCTGCCTTTGAATTCCTCTAACAATTTTTTTTATTTTACTTATTGCAATTTTCAGTTACAGAAGTTCTTTTGGTTTGTTTTTACATTTTTTATTTTTTGACATTTCCATTTTGTTCATACATTGTTTTCTTGCCTTATTAATGTCTTCTGTTAATTCTTTGAGCATCTTCAAGACAGTTGTTTTAATGTCTTTGTCTAGTAGATCCACCATCAGGCCAGTTTTTCAGGGATAGTTTTTTGCTTTATCTTTTTCCCTTCAAAAGGTCCATACTTGCTTGTGTCTTTGTATGCCTTGTGGTTTTTTAAGTGAAAACTGGACATTTGAATCTAGTAATGTGGTAACTCTGGAAATATGATTCTTCACCTTCCCCAACAGCCATTAAGTTCTAATTTAGGTGTTAGTCATTTACTAAACCAATCTCCCTTTCTTCTCTACACAGACTACATTTCTTAGCTTCTATCTACTATGGACAGAAATAAGGAAATAACACTTTCCCCAGTACTGTATTTGGGCTCTGGTTCCAACCACTTGCTAAGTTCTGATTGATTTCCACCCTGGCCCAAGAGCACTGATTCTCCCTTCTCACTCTCCACCAAGTGCTGCTTGACTGCAGAAGAAAATGAAGCCAAAGCTGGAAAGAGCCTTGTCCCTGGATGTGACTGCATGGAGTCATGGATGGACTGTACATGAATAAGACATAAGCCACTATTTTGCTGAACTATTGAGATTCATGCATTTATAAGACCCAGCAGCTAGTCATCTGATAAATACAGAGAGAAAAAGACAAGTACACAGAAGTTTTATAACTTTTTAAAAATTTTGTTTTGTTAATTGTGATTAAGATTGTAGTTTGATGAGAAGTGGTTCTCTCTCCAACATGGTCAAAGCCATTATCCTGTAGGTTCATCTCCACCCAAGATGTGGGCACACCCCCACCTGGGCCATAGGAAACTTTAGCAGCTATGGATCATTCCTCATGGACTCAGAATCAGACTTAATATCCACTTCCTGAATCTTGGATCCTCTCGTCTCCTTCCCTCATCACATTACTGAGTCCTTTACTACTTTCTCTCAGCTTCTTCTAGAGGTGAAATATTTGTTCTTCATGACACAAACCTCTGAACTGATCCTTACTAGCTCCTGTAAGTTCTCTTCATCACGAACTTTTCCAAGACCTCAGACCTGTGGCTGGATTTGCTGAAGATCTGGAGCTAGCCTACTGGTCACCAAGGTCTGTGGGATCCAGATAGAACCTTCTAATATGATGTTGATTGTCCGCATATTCCAGAATCCTCTTATTCCTTATTTTTTTGGAAATATTCCTTTCTCCAGGGCTTTGGTTCTATCCACCTGCTGAGCACTCAAATGCTTGACATCCCAAAAGACACATTAAGTAACCCTGTACTTAGTGAGCCAATAGAGTAACCTGCTTATCTGATGACCTGCCAAGCAGAGGAACCTGCTTTCTGGTCCCAAGCTCCATGTTCACCTAGTCACCTAGGGTCCCCAGTTGCCATGTCTGGCACTCTGTATCACTCTACGCTCCAGATTTTTCAGGAACTAAAATCATACCTGACCTTCAGTCTTAGAGGCTGGATTGGTTGATTGATTGATTTTTGATTTCCCTGATCACAAGTTGAGTCCTTCTTCTTGCCTGCCTGATTACACTTTGAGAGCTGGAAATAACGTCATAGGTCCAGCTGGAAAATATGAGAATAGAAAAATAGAAGATTCTGACTCTGTCCTCCTGAAGCCCATACTCTAGTTGGGGAAAAAGTTACAGATGCACAAACCAACCAGAAATGCAGAGTGACAGGAAGGTAATAGTAAAGTGTTTGCCAAGATAGAACAAACCATTTGGATTGGTCTAATAAGCAACACGTAGTCATTGCAAATAAGTTCTTGAGGAGCCAAGGAATATGTGAGACAACCTCATTTATGTATGTTGAATGAGGCTGACCTTGAATGATTTGCTTTATAGCATACACCTTATTTTTAGTAGATTACATGAATTATATAATATAAATATTGAAGACGATCTAAATGATCTGATCCGGATATTTTCCTACCGACTGGAACTGCTCCTTTCCACCTCTTGTAGGTGCCTACTTGAGACTGAGATTCTGGGAGGTGGGAAGTGGGACTTCCTTACAGGCCTTGAGGCCCTAGGACATACATATTTACACACCCAGTTTTCACTTTGTCTGTGTTCCCAGTGTCACTCTATCTGCTTGAGCAGCATAAGATTGTAAACAACTTTAAAATTGAAACAAATGAAAGCTCATCACCACATCTCAAGGAGCAGACTCTGCCATATCAGGTAAATCACAATTTCATATCTGCACATACCTGCATGGAATCAAATTACATGTAGGCCCGCTGGACTCTCTTGCAGCAACCTCTTCATAATCCTTGCTTCATTCAGTGGGTTCTTCACTACCACTGACCCTTAGAATAATGGTGCACACTCAATGATTCTTCTCATGTCATAGTCTGTGAATCAAGAGTCAAAAGAAACCCCAGACTTCAGTTCAAACTGTTTTTAACCTCTGTCACTCAAACCATCCTTGGGACATCCTCTGTGATCTGTCCCTAATAATCTCAAACCGATCCTCTCTCCTGATGGAAGCTCCTGATTTATCTCCTTTAAAGACCTTTACCTCACTTGAAATTTGCTCTATCTTTCTCACTCTGTCCCCCACCAAAATCACTTAACATCAGGGGTCAAATCCTTGGGCCATTCTCAGCCACATGAAATTCAAATTACCATGGGGCTTTTGTTTCTTCTGAGATAAGTCCTAGCAAAGTCAACCTTTGCTCAACAATTTAATTAGAGATTAAGACCTATTCCCTGATGTAAATGATTTTAGGAAGCCTTTTTTTTTTGGTCATAGTCTAGTTCTATTTATTAAGTGTTGAAATCCACAGAACCCCCCCATACCCTCAAATATTAAAGTTAAATATCACTGCAGTTACGTAAGATTTGCAAGTAATAGATGTCATCTTTCTTCTTAATACTATGCAAATCTGCCTCAGATAAGTTTGAAATGTCCTCAAAATACAGGAGATATAACAAGAATTGAAGAGAACTCTGTAACCTTAACTTTAGTGGTGGGAAAAAGTACTTAAATGTTGAGATGTGTAAAACCGCCCCCAAAATAACCTTTATGTTCCCACTCTCTGCAGAAATTTTTCCTAAAGCTGAGTAGAGCTGGGTAGAAATGGGCTCTGGATTAATTTTGACCTTCTGTGGCAATGCATTTTCAAGCCCAAGAATTTATGTGTGCAGAATATTAAATGTCAAATGCAAATATGAAAATGGAGCTACACAGTTGCAGATCGTCCCTAATTGATATTGAACAGACTATTCCCTTTAAATGTTAATGAAACTGTTGTAATTACTAAATGACCAAAACAGCGCAGAAGCCAAGGTTCACAGCTGTAAACCATTACTTGTAAATTACTGGCACAGGACTGCATTAGCAGATGGCTCAGTCCACGGAAGAAATCTTCCTCAAGATGCTTTTCTTCCAGGCTTGGGCTTAGGAGCAAATTAGATGAGCATATTAGAGAGGGCCAGAGTGCCTGTTTGGACATGTCACTGGAGATAAGCACCTTCTTTGATCTTCATCTTTTTTTTTTTATTACATTCTTTGTGGAAAGTGCTGAATATCATAGAACACAAAGAAAGGAGAAGGAGAAACTGACAGAGCTTATAAATGTTGCACTAGGGTTCAGATATGCACATTTCTGCCGGCTTTTAGGGAGCAAGTGGGTTTCCTAAATTCTGAGGCAGATGGACATGCTGGAATGGAGGTAAATACTGAAGTGGGGGAAGGGAGAGATTGAGAGAGAGAGAGAGAGAAATGGGTAAAAGAAAGAGAGAGGGAGAGAGAACACATGAGACCTGCTAACAAGCCAGTGGCAGAAAAGCAATTAGAAGAAAAATAGGGCATTTGAATGCGCTTGGTACCCTCAAGAGAGAGAACATCTATAAAGCTGTGTAAGCAAAACTATGCAGTAGAAACAAGCGATATCTTTATTAGAGAAGGCCTGTGGCTCTTCACAGCTTTGTTCTGTAAATTCCATACCAGCTTTGCAAACTCTCTGAGGTTATTAACTTTAGTGAAGATTTTTTTTAAAGAGTGGGGTGAGTCCTACAGTTGAGGCTTTCATTAATATGAAAGAAAGATTAATTAAGACATCTGCCAAGAACAGGAGGAAGGAGGAGTTTGTCTTACAACATACAAGGCAAACTCTCCTAAAAATGAAAGGATGGATTTTTTCATGTCATGAACTACTCTGTAGAGAAAATGTTTAAGGGATAAGGTGTTGACAATCAAACTGGAGCGTACGGGCAATTCCCATCTTCTGAACTGTCCGAATCCCAAAGTGGTACAGAAAGAAGTTGTTAGGATTTCAAAAGGCATCTTCACAGATAAAGAATGTTATAACTGTTTCTATGTTTAGAGGAAATATCAAATGAATCTAAACAAGCTGAGCTTATGTGGCAGAAGGGACAAAGCATGGAGGTGTGGGGTGTGAACCAGGACATGGGTCAGAGTTGCTGTGAAATAACCAGGTACAAAAAATTGAGACAGAATTTGAGAAATTTGCCAAGGTAATGCATAATACCGAACTTTCCAAGATATTTATGTTTTATGAGTAAAACCTATGAGATCAGAATAATCAGAGTTAGGATGGAGCCATAAAATCCGGGACCAATGATCAATGTGCTGATACAGTGTCTTCAGTCTGGATTCTAGGATTAGGAAGTACTGCATTGCAAGAGGCAAAAAAATGATGTATGTCATTCCTAAATCCCTACTGTAGGCTAGTAGTAGTATTAGACATGGGGGTAGCAGAATATGGGGCATATGAAAATATAAGACAAATCCTGTCCCTCCCCAGTGAGAAATGGAACAGTAAAGAAACATTATCATGTAATATAACTGGTGCTATTTACTGGGAGTCCAGTGCATTCTTTCACATAGGAGGAACATCTAACCCAGACTTGAAAAAATCAAAAAAGATTTCTTGAGGAAGTGGCCTCTGAGTTGAAACCTGAAGGAGAAGTAGGCATTAGCCAGTTGATGACAGAGGTGTTTGTTTTTAGCACAGGAGACATTATTGGAAAGTGTGGTTGTAAGACAGAGTAGTGGCAGAATTTTAAAAAGCTCTGAAAAGCTAGAATATGACATATGAAGGAGGTGAGAACAATAGGTAACATAGGAAAAGTGAGCAAGACCTTGTTTGCCCTATTAAGAAATCTTGACTGTATTGGAGAACATTGGAGAATCTTTGAAAGTCTCTGGAGTTAGATTTGCACTGTAGAAAGCGGACTCTAAGGGCTGTGGGGAATGGACTAGAGAGGGACAAAACTAGAGTCAGGGAAAGCAGTATTAAGTCACTTGCAGTAACATGAGGAATAGATGATAGAGTCCTGGACTCTTGGCAAGGGACATAAAGAGAAGTGGTTGGATTTATGAGCGTTTTTTAAGACGTAGAAAAGATAAGATTTTATGTATTTGGATATGAAAGGTATGAGAGAGAAAAGCTCATCCAAGATTTCTATTTTAAGCCACTGGGTTGTTGATAGTGCCACTGATTCAAATAGACAGCAGAGGAGGAAAAAAAAAGAAAAAAGAAAGAAAGTTTAAGTAAGAAAAGATTAAGTTTTGTGATTATTGGATTTCAATTTCTGTGGCCTATCCAAGCATCCACTGGGGCATTAGATATGCAGCTCTGGGCTGGGGAAAGAGATACTTGAATCAGTAGCATTTGAAAATAATTGAAGCCACGGCAGTTGCTGAGATCATATAGAAAGAGTGACAGAACTTTAGTGAATCAGAGTAAAAGCTCAATTACTATAACAAAAGGACACTGTAATATGCTTGGAGAAAAAAGAAGTATAGTTTTCTCTCCAATGAAAGTCCCAATGTGAAAAAAACTGAGCTGGTAGGAAAGCTCAACTCTACACAGGTTCTTAGGGACACTTCTCTCCAGATGGTGTGCCATCCCGTAGGTGTCATCAGCAGCATGGCCCCTCTGGATTCCAGCCATTTGTACCAACTTTCACTATAAATGGAGAGAAAAACCATTAGTAGACCATTAGTGCTACTACTTGAGGTAAACTTCTGCATGGTTCACCATTTTTGCAGTGTGTAGTTAATATTATGCATGTTATTGTCCTTTCTTCCATTCTTACCAGTATGTTCCCATTTGCAAAACAAAAAAGCTAATAATCAGTAATAGTCCTATAAAAGATGTTAACTCTGTTTAGTCATTGACTGATCTTGCTCTAACCTTAAAATTTTGTGATTATTGACCTCTGTTGCATTTATTCTAAAACCCCCCAAATTATCTAGTTGTTGCAAATATCAACATTACTCTGGTGTATTCACTGCTGTATGCATTGTTTTTCTTTGTTGCTGTTATATGCCTTCACGTTAGCAAAATATGAAATTCTGTGAAAAAAGAAATCCCCTTTGATCTTTTAAAAACAATATCAACAACAGAACGCTCCCTCCTTCTGCAGCAGGAAACAAATTGCTTGTTCTTGAGAACTTTTCCATCAAGAATTTAGTAGAAGCAGGTATACTTTATCATTTTGATGTTTTTGCTAATGTCTCCAAATAATTTATTTTGAAATCACAATCACTTCTATTTGTTTTCTTAGAATTCTTCTGACGCTCTTCATCACGCATTAGTGATCAGAAATGAGATGTAATTCCTCAATCCCTGCCTGCAAGACCAGAGTAGGATCTCACTGTAAATTGCAGGGAGTTTTGCCCTAACTCATGGATTGTGCAAGAATGATCTGCTGCTGGGTTTGACTGATTGTAGATGGTTTGTGGTGTGGTGTATCTGAAGGCTATTGAATGCAACTTACAATGCTTGTTAAAAAATCTTTATTCTTTTAGTATTAAAAATGAGAGAAAAGAGAGTCAATCTACAGCTGCATGTTAGCTTACAGATTTGAAGAGGGAAGTTAAGAAAATTTCTCTGTGAAGGAGGATAAAGATTATCTAGTGAGAGCAAAAGGGGCAGGACAGGGTTATAAATCAAAGGTGTAAAGAAGTTAGATTGTCTTCACGGAGAACTAGAAACAAAGGTTTTTGGAGCAAGTGAGTGGTCCAGATAGCTGGTCGTTCTGGAGTACCTAGTTATAACTTTATAACTATTGTATCAAATTATTCAATCACAAAATAGTAGAGATGTATTATGAAAGAAATCTTTACGAACATTTATGTCTTCATTGCTCTCATGCATTTATAAATATAATTAAACGCTGCTTACTGAAAAGTTTAAGCCATCCAAAATGTAAGATCCAAATTTTACAATATGACAAATCCATTTTTCCCCAAAGGAAATGTCAGCAAGAATCTGATATTCAGCTTAAAAGCATGGAACTGTCATATTTTTAAATTGAAAGTATGCATGTTATCTTTGACATCTAATTTTGATATTTTTGGTTACTGTGTTTAGGTTGCTTTGCATGCTAATAACCTCATTTATGGAGACATATGAGTGAAATCAATGTTCTCACAAAAGGCTTTGCCAGGTGACTGTACATTGTCAACTATAATTGAATTGTCTGGGATTTCTTGACTTGAAATCCTGGAAAGCCCTTTGTCCCAAAGTCATTTGGGTCAAAATGTGCCACAGTGATGCTTTCTGTGTCAGCAAGAAGAGGATCACAAATCCAGGTTTTAATATTTAAGTGGTTTGAGCAGAAGTAACCTTGGGAAGGATTCTAGTTTTTCCAGGGATCTGTAGATATCTTCCCACAGAGAATTTGGCAAGTCTCTATTACCCTCAATGCAGACTAAAAACACGATTTTTCTAGCATTTATAACTTTGAGATAGTTTCCTGATTCTAGTGTTTGGTTCAGAAATGGTGACTTGGATACAATAGTTTGTCATCTGTTGTGGTGGTGGCTTGAGGTAGGGATGGGAGTGGTGTGTTTGTTTTGTTTTGTTTTTAGCAGCATCTGTAGTTCAAGGCTCTGCTTTGAATGAATTACCTCATTTATATTGTCAAAAATAGCTTTCCCTTAGTCAACATATGGATCAACACCTCCTTGTCCAGTAGTTCTGAGTGAATTTTCCTTTATATCACTTTGTCTTCCACCTGTCCCCCTCCAAAAAAATGAATAAAGAAAAAAAGAAGAGAGAGAGAAAGGAGAGAAAAGAAAAAGGTAAAAGTTTCCCAAAGTGCAGTCAAGCACTCAAAGTTTTGCTTTTGGAACATGTAGTAAAGAAGTTAATATTCCTCTTTCAACCCTTGACAAAACATGCCGAAATGAATGATTTAAATCGTTGGCTCTGATAAAGTTGATCTTTCCATGGCAGTGGACGAAGATCCTTTCAGAATTACTGGCAGAGTCTCTTATGCTATTGCATGCCGGTATAGAAGGCAGTGAGTCATTATGACACGCGGAGCGCCTTTCTTCAAGAAAGCAGCCAACCCAGATGTGTTGCCAAGCATTGCAGGTGCTCCACCTGTGCAGAGAACACCAAGATTTGTTTTCCAGTGGAAGCTTTCCCTGGCAAAGAAGATTTTCACCATTTTGAAGACACTGATGTTGTTTTCAGGTTCCAAAATGGGCTTATAAAATGCAAATTTTTCTTTGATGGCAACAATGTGCACAAAAGAGATGAAAGCTAGGAGCTGGCTTCACTGAGGGACACCTATATTTTTGTCCGGTTGCATGCAGAATGCAAATTAAACAGCTGCCAGTTTCTTTAAGGGTTGCTTTAAAATAGTGGAAAACATATCAGTATTTCTGGAATGGATAACATTTGTTGACAAAGGTAATTTTCCTTGAGAGATCAAAGATGTATGATGGCTGAACATGACTCCACAAAAGTCTCTCCAACATGGCAACTTATTTTGTTTGTGAGAGAGAAAAGTAAACTTGCAATGCTCTAATATACAAATTCTCAGTTGGGAAATCTAAGTTCTTATAAATATCCAATCCAAAAACTTAAGGCTTTTTCTTATAGAATGGATTCATATCACCTGATGTCTTTGCTTGATGGCCAGTTATAGGATTCTCCTTCCATTTGGTTAACTTTAACATGGGCTTTTTCCTCCCATGATTTTCAAAAATGTGATATGATAGTAAGATCAAAGGATACATTGGTGCCTTCATTTTTTAAAATTTATATTTGCTACCTTGAGCTGAACCTGATGTCCATAATCATAATGGCAGGATACATTTTAATATATATCAATAGATGGTATTTTGAAATTATAACATACAAAGATTAGCTAATTTATTTTTTAAAAAATCATGATACATCTACTATGAGTCAGGCACTGCTCTGGGAATTGGGTAGAAAGCACTGAACAGAAAAGACCAAAATCCCTTCCATTGCAGTTTACATAGTAATGCATCACCCATGTTTGCTTCCTAAGTATATATAACAGCATGCTGTGTTACTCAATATTTGCTTTGAACAAAATAAAACACTAATAACACAATTTAGAAAATTCATGCTAAAATTATTTTTTATAATTTTTAAAATAACAACAAAGAGATTAAAGGAAAGAATTTTTTGGTTTCTTTGTTAATTTATGTGATCATTTTTGTAGCTGGTTCCCAACTCCCTGAAACCTCCACCTGAATCTCTAGGGTCTCAGAGACCTCGTTCATTCACAAACAGGCACCAAAAAAAAAAAAAAAAAAAAAAAAATTAATTGTTGTAAACAGTTACCATATATTCAAAGTAGAAAAGGAAAGCATATTGTTTATTTCAAAGGATTGAAAGGTAGTACTTTCTGAGCCTCACCTCAGTAGCAATATACTTATTTATATTATTATACTTATTTATATTATATTGTATCATAGAGCTTCTTTTTAAGCTACTATATTTTTTTTTAAGTTTCTTGAGCATATGAAAGACTCTTGTTAGTAAAATCTTCATGTTACTTTCCGTGATATCAGCTTAGTTATCATCTGTCTCAGTCAGCTTGGGCCGCTAGCACAAAATACCATAAACTAGGTGGCTTATCAACAACAGAACTTTATTTTCTTATAGCTCTGGAGGCTAGAAATATGAGATTATTGTGCCAGCACAATGGAGTTCTGTTGAGAGCCCTCTTATATGTTGCAGATCATTGACTTTTGTGTCTTCACATGATGGAAAAGGAGCAAACTGGCTCTCCAGCCTCTTCTTATAAGGGCACTAATCCCATCCATAAGGGCTCCACCCTCATGACCTAATTACCTATCAAAGGTTCCACCTTCAAATACCATCACATAGGGATTAGATTTCAACATATAAATTTTTAGGGGACACAAACATTTGATCCATAACATCATCACAAAGTTACTTATCTTTGGAAAGGTTTTTAACCTTCTTAAGTTGCTTCAACAGAACAGTTTTCCTTTGGAACTAACCTGAGTTTTCTTCTCTGTGTAACCTTGAAAATATGCATGAGCTAAACTATTCTGTTTGCTGCCTTAAATTGTGGAAACCCTTTTATTGTGCTGCAAAAAAAAGGATAAGTACAGTTAGGCTTCTTGGACAGTGGTCTCCAATTGGAAAGTAGGAAGCCAAACCAATAGGTGTTAACAAACATCTGTTGTTTTGTTTTCCTGGTGCAGCAATTCACCACATGTGCAACATGCTCCCACTAATTCATTCTAGCAATTTCCTTGCCCCAATACTAACTAGATGATTTCAAAGGAAACTGTCATCTTCTTACAGATTCTGATACCCTGTCTATGGTGATTATTGCTAATGGAGTCAGTATCTGAGTCAGGCAGGACCAACAAGAATCCTTCCTTGGAATTTATGAACCTGGGACAATATGGAAGAACTCTTAGGTCCTCTTTGGTTTCATATGTTAGGTACTCAAGTGTGGAGACAGCCAGTATTATTGTGTCTAGCAGGGGAAGTCAACAGAAAGAAAGAAGCAGAGTTAAGTGGGTAATACTTATCCCTGAGCCCTCATTACAACTCTGAGATTGGTTATGTTAGTCAATAAATTATTCTTGTTTGCTAAAGGTAGCTCAAGATATGTTTATGAAACTTGGAGCAAAAGTGTCCTGATTATATAATGGTTCATTGATTTTCAGTTTGTAAAGTTGATTAGTTACCTCATTACTGATAGATTAATTGTATCAATAAAATAAGCCTCATGGAAATGTTCTTCAAGCCTCCTTAAGACCTTTATCCCATTGATCTCAACCTGAGTGGAGTGGATTCAAGAGAAAAAGGAAGTGACAAAGGTGAGAGCATTGATAGTTTTTGAGGTGTTTTGTCATAATGTGAATGAGAGGATTAGTGTTGTATGTAGAAGGGAATAGAAAGGCCAGTGGAGGTTTTTGTTTTCATTTTTGCTTCTGCATTATGGATTTTTTTTTTAATGTACACAAACATAGAGAGAATTGTATAATGCACCCACAGGCATTGTTGCTATCAACATTGGGACAAATCTGTTAAGGGACAGATTCTTAGGAGCAGAAAAACAATAACAATGTTTATATGCTAATGAGAAAGATTGAGAGGAAAAAATGTAATGACGAAGCAAAGATAGGGAGAATTACTAGAGAGATTTCCTTGTGTAGATAAGAAGAGATGGGGTCTAGTGCACTTGAGGAGGAGTTAGCCTTTGTGTGGAGCATGAACAACAAAATCGTTCTTTTATGGACACAGTGCAGATGGGATTTAGATGTGGAAGCTTTCTTCAGTGTGCTTGCATTTCCTAAGTGAAATAGAGTAGAGGTCAGCAGCTGTGAATGAGAATGAGTGAAGGTGATGGAAGTTTGGGGAGAATGGGAAAGTGAAAGGTGCATAGACTTGGGGAATATAGTCTGGCTGCCCAGCAACGTTAAGGGCCCACTTAATCATGAATTTAAAGTGGGACCAGTTTGCATGACAGCGTTGATCTCCAGCCACATTCAGCTGTGGTGAGTGCAGGCTCAGAGTTTGTATAAGTAGGAAGGTGGTTCAAACAAGCAAGTGCAATGTAGCAAGAAGGTGAGGGCTGTTGAGAGCTAAGCAAGGGAGAGATTATCATGATGGAGGTCAAATCTAAGTTAAGTAAAGAGAGTAAAAAGGGACTGATGGAGGTAAATTTAGTGAGAGAAGGGAATTTCTACAATAACTGTGTGAAATATTAAATGAATCAAAAATCACTGGCTTTGAAAAGAAGGCTAACAAAAAATTTATAACAATAATTTTCAAAGGTCTTTGTGATTCGCATTTTAAGTCATTGTGCTCTTTGTATTTTTTGTTGTTGTTGTTCCTGCCTTTAAAATGACAAGATAAAAAGCCACAACAACTCAAACATTTGGGAATTTTCTTTTTAATATTATTCAATATTATAAATAGTACCAAAAAATTAGATATTACCTCACATAATAAACTGTATACTCAAACTTATGCAATGTTTTTTTTGAGATCTCTCTAGAAAGCAGACATCACCCAGAAGGAAATTGGAACAAAAAGAGTATTTTTCTTCTTCACAGATATTAGGGGGCTGGGGGACTCCATACTCCATAGCTTTCTTCTTTCCTTCCTTCCTTCCTTCCTTCCTTCCTTCCTTCCTTCCTTTCTTGCTTTCTTTTTCTTTCTTTCTTTCTTTTTCTTTTTTCTTTCTTTCTTTCTTTTTTGATACTTCTTCATTGTTGACTGTAGTTAAGAACAAGTTGTGGAGTCAGATTGCCTGAGCCTGTATCTTGGCTTAGCCACCAAGACAGAATTTATTACCTTAGGCAAGAGACTTAAATTTAATCTCTTTTCCATGCTTAAGTGTATTGAAGTCATAGTGGTTAGGCTAATTAAGTATAATTACATTCTATGAGATACCATCCAAATGAAACACAGACTATAGCGCCTGGAATATACTAAGAAATTAATACATGTGTTTTGTTTTTCTTTATTGGATTTATTCATTCGCTGCAATTTTTGGTGTTACTGTTGCTGAAGTCTAATTGTCTAAATACCCCCTGATGGTAAATCACTAACCCAGTTCAAGTTTCCTCTGTACCAGGAAGTATTCTCTTTGCCCAACCCATCTATCAGATTTAGAAGCCCTGTTCCTAAGCTCCACTAGTATGACATCTGCCATTCCTCTTGGCCATTATTTTTATGTACACACTCCTTTCCTAGAAGGAAGAAAGATTTCTACAGGAGGAGACTGGGTCTGATTTCTCCATCTCCCCACCACCTAGCAGAGAGCCCAGCTCACAGGTACTAGCTACATTATAAGTGAATACATGTGAATGGAATTTGAATTCAAGGTGAGAATATTTCATGGTTCAGGCTATTTATAGTTAGGGGAAGAAGTTTCATTCATTTTACTAAGTATTAATCATTGCTGTTAAAACTCATTTGTGCTTTACCTGCTTAAGTGTCTGGAGTCTTTTTGTTGTTTGTTTTTGATCTGTCTTCTTTTATTGTCTGTGTCTGCTGCAAAGTTCTCCTCTCAAGTTTTTCCCAGGCCTGGGTCTGCCTTATAGTCTATTTCATCACCAACATTCTACCCTACAACAGCTATTTTATTTTATTTTATTTTATTTTGTTTTATTTTATCATGAGGACCTGCCACTGGCCACCTGCTTAATATCTTCCTCTCAATCTTTCCTCCTTAGAGCTTTGGAGCATCTGACCCCACATTTTTTCCCACCAACACTTGCCTTCTTGTGGAAGTTCCTGCCACAGCACAGCCCACCCTTCACACAGTTGTATCCAAACTCTGCTCCATTTTTTTTTTTAACATCTTTACTGGAGTATAATTGCTTTACAATGGTGTGTTAGTTGCTGCTGTATAACAAAGTGAATCAGCTATACATATACATACATCCCCATATCCCCTCCCTCTTGGGCCTCCCTCCCACCATCCCTATCCCACCCCTCTAGGTCATCACAAAGCATGGAGCTGATCTCCCTGTGCTATGCAGCTGCTTCCCACTATCTATCTATTTTACATTTGGTAGTGTATATATGTCCATGCCACTCTCTCACTTCGTCCCAGCTTATCTAAACTCTGCTCCTTTTGACATAGGAATTCTCAGAGTTGCCTCAGAGGTCACCACCAAGGGAAACAATCAAATATAGGAGCTCCTCTTGTAACTATTTTATATATTGGGAATGTAAGACTTTTTTTTTTAAGAAAGAACAATAGTAAAAGAACATTTGGTAAATATTTCTTCACATTATTTTCAATGTCAAATAATATGTACCTATGCTTTCAGGACATTTATTATTAATGTTTAAATATTTTAAACATTGATATTAAAACACAGGTAATTTATCCCACCTCCCATCCACCTTACTTCTTGAAGCTACACAGTTTCCAAACAGTGGCATCAAGGGTTTTCATAATTTAAAACACAACTAAAGATGTTTAGCAAAGAATTTATATACTTTACTTTTATTTGTCACTATTTTAAATTTAATTAGATGTGTCCATGAGGAAGTACATAGATATGTGTATGTATATATGCAAATATATTTTACACATATTCTGAATCCACAAAAGAGCTGCAGAACATATTTAATAAGGAGCTTATAAACATGAAAGTTAAGTGGAATTATAAGTTATTTTTATTGATTTTTAAAATCTTTTTAGAAAGAAAGATCTCACATAAAAAACTTATCTGAGAAAAGTAACTAAATATAGATTTAAAGTTTTTGTTAAGGCTAATATGAAATCTCAGCTTAAGTTTTAAAACAAGTTGAGACATCATAAGTTAAGACTATTCATTGCTACAGATACAGCCATAGTCCCCTTCCTGTAGGTCACTCAACCATCTAAATGACATGATGAATTAATACCAAATTGAAGTAGTTAAAGTTTTAGAATGTGGCCAATGGTTTCTATCTTAGTTAACTACCCTGGAGCTTATCATGTCTTTGACTGCTCCCTCTCGAAATTCTTTCCTCCCTTGACATCTTTGACATTCTCTCTCCTAGTCTTCTGGCCATATATGTTCAATTCATTTTTCATGCTTTCTTTAAAATGTATGCATGAAATGCTGAAGTTCCCCTGAACTTCAATATTTTCAATATACTTAATCGTACTTGGAGATTTCATTTGCTTCCATGATTAAACTACCGATGTTTTATATTCAGGACTCATAAATATATTAATAGATTTAAAACCTAGTCCTCTATTTTTTATTTATACTTGCCTATCTCACAGACAGAAGAAACTTGTTCATCAAATTCTTTTTCCTTCCCCTATGAGACATCTGGGTAGGCCAAATTCCTCAGTCTCCTACAGAGTCAGGTATGACCATGCAACTGACTTCTGACCAGTAGAATGTGTGTTGATGCGATACATGCCCCTTTCAGGTGTGCCCCCTGAAACAGTCTTGTCTGTATCCTCCCATTCTTTGTTCACCCACGTGCTCCATAGAGAAGGTTCTAAGGATAGAGGGGGGCAGACTAAAGGATAGAAAGAGCCTTGGTGCATGAACAGCTGCATTGAGCATAGGCCCTCCCAAACACCCTTCATTAGGCTGTGATATTGATGAAATAGAAACTTTTACTGGTTAAGCTAATGAAATGGTTATTTATTACAGTAGTCAGCCTACTCTAACTAATACACATTCTAACCTAATATCCGATCTTGAACTTACAGCCAGTCTTCTCTTCCTCTTTTTCTCTTATTCAGATTCCTAAGCATGGCGTAGAAACATATTGTCCCCACCTGAATATTTATCTTTGTGGTCCATTATTCTCTCCTCTCTTTTCCATCATCTCAGTATTTTGCCAGTGTTATTCAGAGAGCTCTATGATCTCCCAGCCCCATACCCTACTCACACAGATGACTCTCACACCTGTAATACCTCCAGGGGTACAACCCCTCCACCCCAATGAACTGGCTCAGCATCAAGATTCAGCTTATTTGTCATCACCTATGAGAAGCTGACCAGTTGGCTGATATACCCTCTTCTATGATTCCAATCATTCTGTGCTTATTTCTATTATAGTAATTATCATTTTATATGTTTCTGTCTTTGTCTAGACTGCTTTTTTAATCTAAAATATTATTTTTTTAATCTTTTTGTCCTTAGCAAAAAACACAAGGCCTAGCCCATAGCATACATTCAGTAAGCATATGCTGAAAAAAAAGTATAGTATGATGAAAGTTGCAGCATAGATGTGTTAATTTGCTTCCATAAACATGCATTGGCCATATACACAGTACTTGGTGCTTTGAATACTAAACTTAGATAATATATGCCTTGACCTACAGTTTACACATAATTCCCTAACATAGAGTAATATTTCTATAAAACTTAATTTTAATTACAGTTCTGTTTAAAGGTTAGAAGTTGTACCACAGAATTACACACTTTAAACAGCACTGGCTCTGGTGCTTAGTAAGAGCAATGAATTTCTCTAATGTTAAATCAATTTGGCACCAGTCTTACTGAATATTACTTCAATATGTCTCTTAATTGCATCCCATTTTCACCATTCTCCATGATACTGCCTTTGTTCATAGTGTCCTCACTTGTTATCTGCTTTGTTTCCCAATATTTCTAGCCTAGATTTCCTGTCATAATATCATCAAATTGACTTATCAGAATATCTGCACCTGAGTTTCCCAGTTGTATCACAAACTTAACATGGCTTTGAACTCATCATTTTCCCTGCTTCATTCCCTTACGTCTTCTCTTCCTCTCTTGGATTCCCCAATTTTGGTAAATATCATCAATTACTGCTAATCTTCCCTGCCAGAAATGTGGAAGTCCTTGTCAGTCGGTCATCTAAATGTTTCTCTAATATGTTTCCTGTTCCCTAGTTTCTCTTTCACGATCTACGTTTATTTCTTGCTTAGACTAATGCAATAGTTCAATCGCAAGTACCTACAAGAGTTCACATCCCTGCACCAATATACCATTTACATTCCCTTAGAGTGATCTTTGTAATATTCCAATCTTGCTGTCCTCCTTTGGCATAAATTCCTCCCGTAGGATAAAGACCCAGTTCCTTAACTCTGCCTCATCTAGATCTCTATCATCTCATCAAGCCATTCTCTCACTTCGCTGTGTATTCTGACTACATCAGTGGTTTGCAGCTAACTGAATATGAATGCATTCTTGTGCATGCACACTCTCTTCTGATTATAATACCCTGCCCCTTCTTTCTTCTAACTTTAACTCATCCTTCCAGAAGTTATAAATATAAGCAGTCCAAAATGGAATAGAATGTGACACAAAATAATATGTTCCCTTTCACTTGAAATATTTTAGTAACTGCTGGAAGACAAGCTACCTCAAATACCTCCTTGACTTCATCAACTGGCAGAACTTATTAACCTCTCAATACACTGTAGCAGTCATAATAAGGATTATAATAACTTAATATTTACCCATAAACTTTGTTCTGAACCCAGAATTCACTTTTTAAACATTTAGCTGAGATTAACTTCAATCAGTAACACGGAGGTTGATATTTGAGGGCAGTATAAAGTGATAAAAAAAAGATGACTAAAATACGTATGTATCTGTATATGACCTTCACCTCCATCAGCCTGAACAGACAAAGGTAAAGGAAACTTTTTTCCAGCATAATCAGTAAACATAAATTCTGCTCAAAGCCCCAGAAATAGATTCGTTCTGGGTTAAAAATAAGTTGAAAGAGAAAATAACAAGGTAAACACTAATAGAATAAAGTAATCAGGCTCCTACAGTTGTTCTCAGAGTATGTGTGTATTTATGTATACATAATCAGTTCGACTCAACAAATGTTTACTGGCCACCAGACAAAATGTATAGAATATCCAGAGGCAGAACTTTTAAATTTGGCAGGTAGATAGACTGTATATTCTTTAAGGATAATGTCATTGGTTTCCTGTCTGAGTGTCTGGGGTAAGTTGGACAGAGGAGGCCCTATTTACTCTCTGAAGATGGGCGTATAGCCAATCCACTTGCCTATGCAAAGAATGGAGCTCAACATATATTGAATAGATCACATTACATTTTAATTAAAGCATGTTTACACTGCTTATATTTTCATTCTTAATATTCATGCATTGGGGTGTTCAATATCTATGCCAGTGCATTTATTTATTTTTCTTAGCATTTTATAACAATATAATTCAATGTATCCAATGACAATATTCCTGAGAAAGCAGTGTATACAATCAAACCATGTTTTTACTTAGACTTCCACCGTAACTTCAGTGATGGTTAATCTTTTTCTTTCTCTCTTTCTTTTTCTTTTTCTGTTTGCTTTTTGTTGGCCATGTCTTGCAGCATGCGGGATCTTAGTTCCCCAGTGAGGGATGGAACCCGTGCCCCCTGCAGTGGAAGTGTGAAGTCTTAACTGCCGGACCACCAGGGAAGTCCCAGTGATGCTTAATCTTAATTTCTAACAGACTTTAATTGGAAGTAGCTCCTCACATGTCACTTCTGGTCCCTGTCAACTTGCTTTTAACCATGGCTTTCATTATTATTTCAAAACGAATTGTTTACACCCCTCATTTTTTTTTATTACATGTAATCAGTGGCATCACCATCAACAGTTCAAACCATGGCGTAGAAATAGTATTCTTTGTAAAGGAGAATCTATATTTTCTCAGTATATTACAAATGTCAATAAAGACATCTTTAGATTATTGTTTTATCTGTGAAATACAATCTAAGTAGTATTATTACTCAAACACAGATTCCAGTTGCCCTCTTCTGTTCAGATTGTTGTGCCCTAAGCCCATCCTATTAGAAATTTTTGCAATATCAGAGAAATTTAAATTATCAGGATATCAGAAATTTGTTTTGAAATCCCATCTGGTTTACATGATCAGTTTTCCTAGTAATGTTTGCCATTTCCTTATGAATTTTCCTCTACCCCAGAGCTATGCAGTTGCCTCCTACCTGACAGCAGGCTGAAAGGTTTCCTGTTCTCATTCTATGTCTCTCCTCCTTGTTGCTGGATCCCTTGGAAAAGACAGTATCCAGATAAATGAAGAGTTTTCTCTCCTCCCTCTCCTTTGGCATCAGGGGTAACTCCTGGGAAAACTCTGTCAAGGAAGCCACGGTATTCTAAGAACTGGAAATGTTTCCTTCTCTCTCTCAGCAGAGTACATGTTCTGAGCCATCCAAAGGCTCCCTGCCAGCTGAGACATCATCCTCACTCAGGACTCCCTCCCCAGACAGCCCTTTCTGCCTGGCAGGGCCCACTGCCCTCTCCACGTCTACCGTGCCTGAGGTGCCCTGTAACATATAAGTTGCTACAAGTATCTAAGACCCCTCTACTCAGAGTGCTCTGCCTCCTTTTCTTCCTTTCTCTCTTTTTTTTTAAACTTGTAGGAAGATGTAGAAAGTTATAGAAAAAAAAAAGTCTATTCTTTTTCTGCCTTCAGGAGAGTGTGGTAAGCTATCCTGTATGGCCCACTTATCACTGAGCTTTTTCTCAGGGATCTTCCCAGCTGAGAAGACAGTTGGCTTAGAGAGGAGGAATTCTCAACAATTTCATTTATTTTCTTTCTTTTTCCTTCTCAGAGCAGTAGGAATGACATTTGGCTTCATTTTCTTCCAATGATTCAGCAATTATTTCTTGAATAATGACTGTATGTGTGGAGAAAATACAGGCTCTGGGAATAAAGTGGTGAAGAAAAGAGATCAAGGCTCTTCCCTCATAACTTTTATAATCTCAAAACAAGAAGAGGAGCAAATAATTTTAATCATCTCTGCTGACCACTGAACAGTGACCTCATCACTCCTATATCCCCAGTTCCGGTCAAGGAGGCCAGAAGGAGATGGAGGACCCAGATGTTCCTTCACGTAATGATGGTGCCTTTCGTCTGTAGGTGCTTCTTATATAAGAGCATTTGTCCAGACACCCCTAAAATAATTCTCAGCCACTTCTATTTTCTGTAATCATATGCAAATCATATTGAAAATATCAGAGCATGATCTGACTTCCCTACTTCAATTCATTCCTGTCGGTGAGGAAGTTTTATAAAATGCATGAAAATATATATAGTGACACAAAAATACAAAGCTAAATATCTTCAGTAAAGAAATGCAAATTAACCACCATATTATTTTCCTAGCAGGAGATTCTAGCTAATATGAAATTTTATGAGGCATCACAGCACCCATAAAGTATGGAACATAAATAAATGAATTCCTGGACAATGTGGCATAAATTTAATGTTACCTTTAAATATGAAAAAGAAGCCTGTGATATATATCTCCATTAAGATCTTGAATTTGTCTCACTGGTTGTCACTAATGCCCTATTGAAATGCAATTGAAAATTAATATATCTGGCAGTAAAAAATATGATCATTAAGGAAAGTTCATGCATGATATTTTTATAGACTTGCCAAGTCTCTTGAATTCAGAATATGGGACAGATGGTCACATGGTGAATTGTTCTCACTCACTAATGCTTTCTGCTGCTTCACTGATTTTTGATCTTCAGATGACTTCAGTCTCATTCAGAACGTGTGGCAAATGAAAGATTCCCAATTGTCTCCACAAAAGATAAAAAATCTTAATACGTCCATGACAGAAAATTATAAAAATTTCATAGACCCAAGCCAGATCACAGCCTTCTTAAATTTCTAGGTCTTTTACAGGGAAATTTTAAGTTTATATCTAAGAGTGAAAATGATTTTTCTGAGAGTGTAATATGCTCAAATCCTAATTTTACTAATTTTTTCATTTATTCAGTTATTCATTCAGTTCTTATTCAATAAAGATATTCATTTAGTTACTTGTTCACTTATTTAGTCATAACTTTAGATGTATTTGTCTGCTCAAGCTGTCATAACAAAAATGCCACAAACTGGGTGGTTTAAACAATAGACAGGTATTTATCACAGTCTGAAGACTAGAAATCCCAGATCAAGGTTCTGGCAGATTCGGTTTCTGGTGAGAGCTCTCTTCCTGGCTCGCAGGTGGCCTCCTTCTTGCTGAATCCACCCATGCCCTTTCCTCTGCGGTTTGTGGAAAGAAAGAAAACTTGGGTGTCTTTTCCTCTTCTTATGGTGACATAAGTTCTATCGAATTAGGGCCCAATCTTTATGACCTCATATAACCTTTATTACCTCCTATAGCCCCTACCTCCAAATACAGCCATGCTGGGGATTAGGTCTTCCACATGTGACTTTTAGAGTGACATAATTCAGTTAATAACAGTAGGATATCCATTTTTCATCATTATAAAATAAATGTTACTTTGAACATTTCATGGTAGGACATGCACTTTTTTATTCTTCTCATTGCAAACGATTATTAAAAGGTAGATATTATACCTGCTGAGTGGCACAATAATTACTGGTCCTGAATTGGCATAATTTTGAATCAATGGCAAACATAGGTGGTAAATATCACATATACAAGTTTCAAAGCCAAATGGTCGATAGTGTGGTTATGAAGAAAAAGCACATGTTTTCTCATGAAGGAAATCAAACTACTCTTTATTATCAGTCTTAAATTGAGATGCTGTTCATACTGGGTCCTTCATACGTGATACCAATAAATCAGGTATTTCATGACAGGCATAAGTTTTATTATACAAATGGTGACATTGAAAACAATTACTCATGAGGGTCGCATTGGTTAAATACCAATGCTCCATTGCTCTTGGTCACAGCTGATTGGATGAGGGTTGTGATCTGGTCTAAGGATAGTCAAACTGGGGGTTAGTTGGGTTAGTCAGAAGCCCACGATGGGCCATTAACAAATCTTTACACCCACACAGATTATGGTGATAAAATGGACATTGCTTCTCTTAGAAATTAGAGCTGAAGTTTCTGATCAAGTCTACCAGTTGGTAGGGGCACAAAATGATAAAGACACAGGGAGAAGCAGTGAATGGGTGGGTGGGTGATGGGCGGAAGGAGGAATGGCAGAGCTCAGTCAGTGCAGAGCCCTGAAGCAGATTCTCAGGAAAGTCTCCTGTAGAGCTGTGCAGTAAAGAATGGAACCTTGCCAAAGAGAAGCCAGGCCTTTGCTTCTGCTCCTGCAAGGTCATCTCTAAACCCTGGATGCCTTGCCTCAAAACAGTGTCTCTGTTTACCTAGAGGCCTTGGGCCATCATCCTACAGAGTCTAACAGTGTATATTATGGTGACTTACCTTGTGTCAC
Source organism: Leucopleurus acutus (assembly GCF_964270905.1). Taxonomy (NCBI): domain Eukaryota; kingdom Metazoa; phylum Chordata; class Mammalia; order Artiodactyla; family Delphinidae; genus Leucopleurus; species Leucopleurus acutus. Next base: position 65,063,986 of record NC_139157.1, read on the forward strand.
AAGGGTATCAGCTGGACTTTCAGAGCAGCTGGAGACTGAGATCAGCCACATGGTCAGTCATCCATGTCTGTATGATGGGACCTCAATAAAAACTCTGGACTCAAGGCTCAGGTGAGCTTCCCTGGTTGGCGGTCTTCCATGTGTATTGTCCCACCTTGTTTCTGGGAGATTCAGTACTGTTTATGACTCCAAGGGACAGGACCACTGGAAATGCCTTGTCTGGAACTTTCCTGGTTCCAAAATTTCCTGGCACACTTGTCAGGCATCTTGAACAAGGCCTGCTTGTAGGTAGTTTTAATTCTTCTGAAACCAGGTTGCATGACCTTTTCCAGGTGGGGCCCAGCCATTGAATGCCTCCCTCTTGTGTTTCCACAGATGTCCCTATGTGAACTCTGCCACTTGAACATCTCTAAGGGAGTATATAAGAGCATAACAAACCCATCTTTAGACTTAAAGAAGTAGTGTCTAGTTTAGATCTCTAGTTTCTTTAATTCACATTTGCAAATATGTTGCAGTGACATACAAGTATTTGTAGGAGAGATTTGTTATGGTCTATGGCCGCTGCTAAGGAAATATGAGAATAAGAAACCCAATAGGAATAGTTGTAGAACAATAATAAAAAATTTGCTGCAGAAATTTTGTTCTCTGCATTTAGAGAAAGTTGTTCTAAGGTAGCTGGTAAGCTTTGTAAGAAGAGAAATGGCTTTGGGGGTATCCTTGTGTTTGCCCTGCAGCTACTGTGATGCCTGCCAAAGTTTTGGGCATTTGTTTTTCACGTGGATGCTCTCACAGAAAAATGTCTGTCCTGTGACTCATTTTCTTGGGATCCAGTTCCTTGATTTTCAAGGAAATAGGTTGCTAATATGATAAATTATGCTTGCCGAGTTATTTGGTATTGTTGGTTTCATACATACCCACTCAGTAATAACATTTATAATTTTGGGAAGATCTTTCATAATGTGTATCCATGAATCAAAGAAATATCTCCAAGGGCAAGCTTTTAGATAGACCAGTGGTGGGAATCTTTGGCTGCAGCATTTTTGGAAAAGCGTTAGGAGACCTGTGTTCTATTCTGCCACTAATGAACTGTGAGACTTCGAACAAAGGATTTGATTCTCATCCGTACCCTCAACTGTAAAATGAGAGAACTAGTCCTACAATCTTATACACAGGGGACCCTGCCAATGACGAACAGCATTTTCTCTATGGAGGGTGACCATTATATCCAGGTTTGCCAGGGACAGTGACAAATTTATGCTTATGCCCCAGCATATTTATTAATTAATTATTAAGTGTACCCCCTTCACATGCTAAAGTAGCCCAGTTTGGATGCTATCCAAGCCATTTTTGTGCCAAATGCCCAGTTTATAGGAAGCTTTCTCCTTATGATTGTCATGATAACCTTGTAGAGATGAGCATAGGCAAGAATTACCAGTTCAAGGATCTGTAGCTAAACTTCACCCCAGATTAAAAACCAAACTCTCCACTGCCTGGCATAGGTAATAATATCTTTTAAAAATTGTTAAAGTGACTGAGCCATTTTACCCAAAACATCTTTATATAAAAGTTCTATATCAAAAAATAATTAGATTGGTTTTAGGAAACCAATATGATATTTTTCTTTCATTCTTTACTCTTTCTACCCCCATCCTTCACTCCTGCCAATACTGTAAATCACAAGGGAGCAAAAGTTATCTAACTCTAATTATGTAGGTTTATATTGTCCTCAATTCATTGAAATCCTTCCTTTCCGAAAATCCCCTCCAGCCAGGAGACTCCAGCGAGCACATTCATGTTTCAAACAAATCTGCCTTTGTTAATCATCAAAAGGTATTTTCTTTAATAAGTGAAGCTCGGTAGGCCCTGCAGCTGTGTTGTTTATTTTATAGCAAGCACAAAGACAATTTATTTTTTAAAATACTATAATTAGATTAGTGTTCTCTTTACTGAATCATCTGTAGGAAAATGAGAGTGTGTTTCTTTGAATGAATGAGCAGTCACATTTATTTTTATTAAATCTGAACTTATCCTCTGAGATACCTGAATTTAATTTTATGTTCTAATACATGTAATATTCCAACTTTTTTTCAGATAAAGCTCTGGTTGCCGCCAAAAGGAGGTTGGACCAAATTGAATCTTCTGATTCCAGTTTTATGAACTGCATTAAAATCTCTCTAGGGTGCAGGATTACGTTTGTGTTGAAGAATGACTACATTAAGGTATGTATTTGCATACATAAACAAATATATCCGATGGTTACCTACGACCTGTCACTGACACAGGGAGCATCATGGAATATAATAACATTATATCTTTGTTATGACTTTGTATGTCTTTACTAAAAAGTTTTAGAAGTGCAGTTTATAAATCAAAAAGATTAATTTCCAAAATAGAAATATTTTTAAAGTTCTGGAGACTGGTTTGTCAACACCGCATCTATAAAATGGCTCCTTAGATCTGTCTAGACTGCGATTAAATCACCCAGGGAATAAGGCATCACCTCTTGACCAGACATCCTTCCTTTTCACTTTGGCATCACCAATAAGGAAAGCATTTTCCTCTCTATGCTCTTTTCATCTTAGTTGATAAAAGCAATTTTTGTGATACTATACCTTTAACAAGGGAAAACTATTCTAGTTCTCTATTGCTGTGTAACAAACAAACAAATTAAGTAGCTTAAAACAATAATTTGTTATTACCTTTCCTGGTCTGTGGGTTGACTGGGTTCCGCTGGGTGGTCTCGCTTGGTGGTTCTCAAGCAGTACAGTGACATGGTGGCTCGGGTTGGAGTTATCAAAGGTTCAACTGGGCTAGACATCCAGGTGGGCTTTGCATCCCACTTAACTGACTTTTCAGCTGAGATGGTTGGAACCAGAGCGGGAAACTGGCCAGTTAATCTCTCTCTCTTCTTTACCCTTCTTCTCTCCTTTCCAAGTGCCTTTTCTACACGACCCATTCAAATGGCTAGTTTGGGCTTCCTCACGCCATGTCCATCTCAGAATGAATGAACTTCTTAAATGGGAACTAGCTTCGTCCAGAGCAAGTGTTCTCAAAGCCCAAGGCAAACGCTGCGTGGCTTTTTATAACGTAACCTTGGACGTCATTCAGCATCCCTTCCACTGCCTTTTATTTTCTGTACAAGGACCATCACAGGCTCAGTGTGGGAGGGAACTTCACAGGTAAGTCAAGGTTCATTGAAATGTGGTGAGGTGCGGGCTGAATTTTTGCAAACAAACTACCACAAAGCAAAACAAAATATGATGTTAAAAATAAATTTTGTTATAATAAAGAATAAATGCCATCCACTCCTCAAGCTTATAATTTTTTCTAAAAAGTTTCTTTCAGAATTTTAATAGGTCTGCTTTTATCTCCTTATAGTAATGGTAGGCACTTTTTCCATTGTGTTTAATTTTATTATTTTTCTCTTTTAAGTGTAGTGTTGTAATTATTTACTGCTATATTCCTTTATAAAACATATTTTTTATTTTAATAATGTGTGTTAAACAGGCATTTATGGGATGTGCTAAGGATGTATTAGTCAATTGGGGGGACATAATTTATTTGAGTCATGAAGAATTCACACAGGCAAACATGCAAGCAGTAATAAAATTTGCTGCAAAAAAATTTTTTTTTGATAAAATATCTTTACGTAAATATCTTTACACTAAGATCTAACAAAGGAACGTATCACTTTGTCAGTGGCAGCAATAGGTTCTAGAGTTTTACCCTAATTTTGAGTTATAATTTTTCATATCTATAAAAAGAAAATAGAGGTTAATTCACTTTCAAACCATATTTTTGGACATTAGGATACCTAATTTCTATTTATTAATTTCTTATTAAATCTCTAAATTTCTTCATATTTAAAAGCATTAGAGATCTAAGGAATATATTATTTTAATTATAATTTCCCAAGAATACATGAAAAGTCTTCTTATCTAGGTGAAAAAAGTATAAATTCTACTGAATAGAAAGTAATTTCAGAAAAATAAAATGGAAGCCTTATAAACTACACAAATTATTCAGTAATATTTTTCTAAAGTAGCTTTATTTTGTTTTTTCTGTTCTGAAACATTTGCTTACTATTTAAATCAATATATTTAAAATGTATGCAGTCACCATTTCATTGTAACTTCCTCCCAAAACCATTTGAGCTGGAAACACTGAAGATTACCATTTAAATAAACGGTTAGAGTAACTTGTAAAAGCAACAGTAAAAGCAATACAAAATATTGGAGCCTGTATTTTTCCACAACTAAATTGATCACAAAACTGTTCTGATTGAGATTCATTATTTTAAACTTGACGTTATACCCAAGAGAAGTTTCACATAAGGTATTCTTTGGAATTTAGGAATAGAAAATTTATTGTAAACCTTTTAGATATGGGCCATCAATCTAAAAATAAACTATGTAGTGAAACACTAGACACAAGGGGGAACAAAAAGAGGTAGTAACTTAAGGAGAAAAAAATCCTTGAACTATATTAAAAAATAAAAAGAAGAAGGAAAAGCCAGAATAACAATTCAAAAGAAAGAAGGGTAGAGGCAGCCATAGGGGAATGTTTTGTTTTGTTTAGTTTTGTTTTGCGGTACGCGGGCCTCTCACTGTTGTGGCCTCTCCCGTTGCGGAGCACAGGCTCCAGACGCGCAGGCACAGCGGCCATGGCTCACGGGCCCAGCTGCTCAGCGGCCTGTGGGGTCTTCCCAGACCAGGGCATGAACCCGTGTCCCCTGCATCCGCAGGCGGACTCTCAACCACTGCACCACCAGGGAAGCCCGGGAATATTTTAATGAATTGAGTAAGGCAGAAAAAAATTTTTTCAATGAAGAAATTACTTTTGAGAAGTTCTAATAAAAGGGGAAAAAAGAAACTTTTTACAGGCCAATTTAACATACAGAAAAAGTGTTGCAGAAAAATGGAATCATAATTTCCAAGCCAATTTTAACCTTAAAGTAAATCATAGTATTCTAGATTAGATCTATCAAGCAAGGTTGAATATTATTTCTTTGTTTTATACTCTATTCTTCTGCAACTATATTCCAGTATCTCCTTGGCCTACTCTGAGAGCTGATTTTTATTGACTGACGGCCTCAATGACTTTTTTCTCTAAAATAATAATAATAATAATAAAATCTATTTATAGATAGATGCATGAGATGGCATTTTCATTAACATTTTCTCTCTGTGTTCTCCATTCCTAGATGAATTTGTACCAAATTTGTCCTGAACACTATGCAATGAATAGCATTATCTTCTTCTATCTTTTGGCATAGTTCTAATTTCTTACCAGAGTGATTAATTTTAACAGACTTTTTTGTCTGTTTTGCATTTCAGATTTACATGGCAAGATGCTATGGTAGGAATGGGCAGAATGGAGATGATGGTGGTGATGGTGGGGTTGTTATTGAGTGATTAAAGTAAATAACAAAACACTAAAGTGACAATTCATATAGAAATTTTTTAGGAAAATTTTTTATTATTATTAAAGGGAATGAAGTGTTAAAAGCAAGACAACAGGCCCACAATAGAGTTGCTTATGCTAAGCCCCACCCCCACGATACCAACTGATTCAATTACAGTTTTGGCTTTCACAGACATGGAATCTTAAACCAGCCAATCAGAAACCACCTGATCTGTACTAAGGTAATCTGCCTAATAGGTCCTTACTATCCCCTAAAGGAAAGTAACCTTGCAATAACCAACCTGCTTTTTTACCTAGTACATGACGTCCGTGTTCCTGTTCCCTTCTGCCTATAATAGTCTTATTTTGTACAGCTCCTCGGAGATCCTTTCTACCTGCTAGATCGGATGCTGCCCAATTCGAATTGATATTTGTTCAAACGAACTCTTAAAAATCTTAATATGCCTCAGTTATCTTTTAACAGGGTATTTTCAGTGCTAAGACACATAATTCAGAAATGATAATGAGTATCCTGTGTTCTGGATCAAATGGAGAAGCTTATGTGGGAAGACGTATTTTCCAGATAGCAAATACCTAAAACTGTGCCTTATTTCAGCCCATAGTTGCTTTGTGTTGAGCCTGACATTGTCTGTGACTCAGTTCATTCTCTGCTTGGGGACTTGCTGCTCTTTCCTTAGCCCACAGGCTGAAGCTCTACCTTGGGGCATCTTTGAAATGTCTTTTTCCAATTGTTCCATGATAACTCAGGATACAAAAGCTGCCTAGGATTCCTGATCTTTTCCTTTCCCATCACAACCCCTCCCTGTTGGATGTTTTATTATCATGAGCATTGATCTAAGTTGGTGACTTGTCATTCTCAAGCTTGTTGGCTGTGATCGTGTCTTGCCCGTGGGTAATTCTGAATAAACTACTCAGGAAATCTATTTTGTCCATGCAGATATCCTCCTATTCTTTCTAATAAGGTTGAGAATCCCTGAGGGAAATATGCAGTAATTATTTTTGGCAAAAGATATATATTTTTTCCTTTTAGTTATCCTCTGAATTGGAGAACAGCTGGGTAATGTCTCTGTCCAATTAATTATGCTTCAATAAAATATTGATGGCTATAAAATAATAATCTATTTTATCAGACAATAAAATAATTTTCTAATTACCTTAGCGCCTGGATGATATAATACTTTACAAATAATAAGTCCTAAATAAATGTTGACTAAATAATTCTTTTTTCATTTTAAATAATTGCCTTAAACTTATTTTTACTACTTTTTCAAGCCCTTTAGGATGTATGCTTAACTGACTGACCATTACAGGGTTATATTTTATTGCCATTCATTTCTAATTTATATTTCTATTAAATTCTCATTGTTATTGGTTACTATAGCTTTTATTCAAGTTATTTTATTATAAAAACAATTGCAGGGCTTCCCTGGTGGTGCAGTGGTTGAGAGTACGCCTGCCAATGCAGGGGACACGGGTTCGTGCCCCAGTCTGGGAAGATCCCACATGCCGCGGAGCGGCTGGGCCTGTGAGCCATGGCCGCTGAGCCTGCGCATCTGGAGCCTGTTCTCCGCAACGGGAGAGGCCACAACAGTGAGAGGCCCGCGTACCACAAAAAAAAAAAAAAAAAAAAAGAATCTTACGTTAAAATTAACAACCACATGTTAAGAAAATTATTTTCCTCCTCTGAAATATTTTACCTAAGCCTTCCTGATGTATTTCCTAAATATTTATGATATCTTTCACTTGAAACATGTTTACATATTACTTCTTTATAGATAAAGCTACATTCTTTTAACTTTTAACATGCACGAAGAGATTTTAGAGAATGTGCTGGATTCAGAAGATGAGATTACTTTGAATTCTCCTATAGAATAAAAAATGCACTATGTACAAGGCAGACTGAACTTTTGATAAATGACCATGCTGAATCCAGTTTGACTGTCACCTCCATGTCCTGTTCTCTAACTATCATACATCTGATATTGACATTTCTAGGGCAAATTCTCTGACTCAATATACTCTGGGTTTTTATTCATTTTTAAGAGGAAAAAATGACATACCCCTGACACTGTTTTGAAGGGTGGTTTTTAAACTCAAGAACCTCAAGATTCCTACCACAATGGTCACCTATATCAATTAGTAAAGGGCTGAAGCAAAGTAAATCATTGAGAAGCAGTCCATCACTCTCATTTTTGAAATAAGTCAGTCAAAAAGTATTTATGAAGGATTACTTCATGCCTAGAACTCTGCTATGGGGCAAAAAAGTTCCAGAACACAAGGCTTCTACTGACTAGGGGCATAGGATCTTTCCAAGAAAAGTATCGTCCCACTTATTTTCAGCTAGTCAGCTCTGGTATGGTTACTATGATTAAAACTGTTTACATTGAGATATTGCTCGATTCCATTTGAAGCAAGAAATGACAGCCTTAGCAAAAAACTTACAAAAGTTAGATTCTGGGCAAGGTCATGTGTGAACAATCCGATACATTTAGTGTTTTATCCTTAAATCTCAATATAGTTCTTAGAGGAAGTGATTCCCACACGTCTAGTGTTTCACAACTAAGATAGTCTAGCATTTTTTTCCTTTTCTGTTTTCTACATACTTTTAAGTTATATAAATAATATACATATTATGCTAAAAATAAAAATAGATATTATCAAGAGAAAAAATATCTAAAGATTATTATTTTGAAAAGTTGACTAACACCTATCTGTAGTAATTTCCTCTGGCTGCCATAACAAAGTACCACAGACTTGGTAGCTTAACGCCTCACAACTTTGGAGGGTAGAAATCCAAAATCAAGGTGTTGATGGGTTTGGCTCTTTCTGAGGTTTCTCTCTGTGGCATGCAGAAAGCCCTTTTCTGTCTGTCTTCACAAGAGCTTCGCTCAGTACTTGTGTGTACTAATCTCTTATAAGAACCCATTCAGATGACCTCATTTTACCTTAATTACCTTACAGTTACATTCTGAGGAATTGAGGGTTAGGACTTCAACATATGAATTTTGGGGGACTCAATTCGGCCCATAAAATCATCTATATAAATAGCTGATAGATAGATAAGCTAAACATACACATATATATCCCCCTTTAACATATGATTTTTATATAAATATAATTTTTTTTAAACTATGAAATATTTTCCTAATGGCTCAATATTATACAGCTGTATTACTTAGCACAATGTATTGAACCTGTTTCCCAATATTAATCATTTGAGTTGTTTCTAGTATTTTTTCTATTTAAATACTGTCGTATGGACATTCTTCTATATGCACTTTAACATAATTTCATATTAATTTTCTTTTGATAAATGTCTAGCAGTGAACTCTCTTTGTCAAAGAGTGTGCTTTCTTTTTCCCCTTAGGGATTTTTTTTAACATTTTTTTTTTTTAATGTGGACCATTTCTAAAGTCTTTATTGAATTTGTTACAATATTGTGTCTGTTTTATGTTTTGGTTTTCGGGCCGCGAGGCATGTGGGATCTTAACTCCCCAACCAGGGATTGAACCTGCACCCCCTGCATTTGAAGGCGAAGTCTTTAGCCACTGGACCACCAGGGAAGTCCCTTCCCCTTAGGAATGTTTATACTTCCTGAACACTTTGCATCAATTTTCACTGCAACAAGTATGAAATACAAACACCTCTTTACTACTGCCGTGCCAGTTTGTTGTTTCTATCATTCCTTTTTTATTTTCTGATAAACAAATGATAACTTACTAAACTTACATTTGTACTTGTTGGAATCGACTTGACCCTGGGAGGGTGTGGACATCTTTTTTGTCATGCTTTATGCCCATGTATACTCTTCCTCTTGTGAATACAGGCCTCATCTGAGACCTCCCACCTCCTATCACCGCTAAATATAATTAAAGCTTATTATTTTCTTCAGTGAATCACTGAGCAGAACATGTCGCTCCAGTCACCACCAGGGAAAGTTCTGTAAAGTTAAATAACCCATCACTTGCCTTGCATTGTATGCCCTCCTAGTGACACCTGTAAATTCTCTCTCACGTGGGATGTTGGACCCTGAGTGGACACAGTGCCTTAAAAGAAATTCCACCAGGGCTGTGGTTCAGTAAGTGTTGTGCTCTCCCATATTTTCCAAATATTAATTGTAGTTGTTATTTTTAGACAGTAGCCTTTCCCTGTATCTAGACGTCTGAAATATTTCAGCTCTAATACTTTAATGCACCACTGGTTGCACACTGTGAGTCAGTGTTTGACATTACATAGTTTCAGGTTAATGTGGCCAATAAAGCAAAGTTTTAAATATTTTACCATCAGTTCCTTTTTTTCTGTCCCACTCATGTCCCTGCCATCCCTCATTTATATTTTAAAGGGAGATTTGTTCCTTGGAGACTTGGAAAAATCGTCTAAAGATGATATCATAGATACTTGGTATGTCTCTCAGTGGTGGCTTCTCAGAAATAAGAGAAAAGTAATCGATTTCCTCAGAGATACTGACACTTCAGTTCACAGGTTGTTCTTGGTTTGTTTCGATTCCATATTGAATTCATCTCGGTGTTCTGTATGACCAACTTAAGTGTTCCAGACTGCTGACACCACATGTCTTATGACAGTCTTCTTTTTCCAAACTATATTTCATAGATTTGGAATAAGATGAATTATACAGCACATTAAACAAAGTGCAAGATTCAAAAAAAAAAAAGAAAGAAAGAAAAGAGTGAATGCAATATGATTCCTTTGCTTTGGAAAATTTAACTTCACTTACCAAACTATCAAGAACACCAGTGCCCTCATCACCATCATTGTCCTACCCCATGTTTACCACAGCTCTTAGCTGCAGGATGAGTCAAACTCTCTGTATGTTTCTGGCCAAGGTCTTTATAGCAGTCAAAGCTCCCTTACAAAAAACACAAAGTTTTAAGAAAACACCTAAACATTTTCTAGGAGAGTCGCTTAATCTGTCATTCTTTTTGTTGTTGTTGTTGCTCTATCTCATTCTACTCTTGGACACATATCAATTTAAACTCCACTTCCTTACCTTTAGGTCTTCATAATAAATATCAACTTGTAGATGTAGAATGTAGAGTGTTCCTCCAAGTGTAATGGCAACACAGGTGCTTATTTCTGCTCAAGATGAAGAAAATATTCTTCAAAAACTTGCTGAATATGTCTTTCATTCAAAAGACCTAATGAGGTTCAGTTGCTTAAGCCGAGTAACTATTTGCTTCAAAGAAGATACTATATTTGCTTAATTGCATTTAAGTACTAAACACTCTAAAGGATAATGTTTCTTAAGAATGGAATATTTTCCTCCTAACTAGAGGATAGTTTATGAAACAAGGGTCAGGAGAAATTTACAACCAGTTTGAGTGACAGTATTTTTTTCTGGTTGTTGATATGAGCTACTTCTCCTCCATACATCAAATATTCCATATTTACTTCATCAAATTTGATCTTGAAGCATATAGGCTCCATAAGCAAAAGAAATGCATGGTTAATTGCTCAGTCCAAAGTGGGTCTTGGTAAGCAAAATGACAACAATATCACAAAAAAAACCCCAACCACACAAAACTACTCTTTCTGGATGCTTGGATAGAGTAATTCTATCATCACTCTACAGCGTTTGGGTTGTAATTAAGACACAGATCCAGCAAATCATTCTTAGTAAGAGTGATACTGTTTCATTAGACCAAAATGAATTACCTAGTAATAAATAAATAAAACAAAAGTGAAATAAAACAAAACCAATTATTTTTGTTTTAATTTTCAGCTAAATAAATAAATAAGCCAACGATGGAAGCAACTGATGGCTAGAACTTGATAGTATCAATCCATCACCCTCTAAAAACTGCTTCCCTTTGGTATAGGAAGCTTTAACTCTGACTCCAAATGAAGTGACGGCAAGATACCAAGTTTAAAATTCTCTGTCAACGGCTGTTTTACTAATTATCCAGATTCCAAGGCAATCATACAACCGTAATCATTCACCTCACGCCTGGAAACATAAGTCTTGTTCTTTTGATGAATATTTATAAGACAGTGTAAAGCAGTCTACTTTCTTTTCCCTTCAGGCAAGACAATTTGGAGTTCATCAATATGTATTACCAAGGACTTTTATAAAAGGCACTTCAAAGAAAATTCATCAGGCATTCCTTTTGTCTTCATTTCTGTTAGACTGATACTTCCTTTTGACAAGTATCAATAAATTATTCTCTGATGGCTGGAAACTTGATGTCTTATTCAGAAACTTCCTCACACAGCAAAATCTGCGCTTCGAGTTTCAAGTGAAATTATTAAGATCCAACATCTAACTTAAGGACAGACAGAAGATATGCAAATTAAAAACAATAAAACAAATGTGTATATAGTCACCCTACAGCACATAGGATGGAGTTTTACCATAGTTGAGGTTTTTTTTGCTCTACACAACTTGCAACTCCTCTATTTGCCATGCAGACATATTAGGAATTCCCTCACAAGTTGAAAAAAAAAAATTGCAAGCCTCAGTTCCTGGATAAATGGAAGAACCACACCAAATTAAAATCAAACTAATGTAGATATGGAAGTGGAGAATGACAAAGCTGTCTCTCTCTATAAGACTGATTAGTTTTCTTTTTTGAATATTATTGGTTAGATTCACATTTCTGTAAGAGGATGGTGAGTAAATGCAATTGTCTAAAATAAGAATGAAAAAAAAAATCTCTGTCCTATTTAATGAGCTTTGGAAAAGGATATAAAAATCCTTTTGTTTGCATCCTTTCTTAAAAATGCTTAGTTATTTTATTATTCTGGCAATAAGTATTTGTAATATGGGCCCACAATTGATATCTATTTCTATAAATAAACACATAAAACAGCACATTGACTAAAGAGTTCATCTTATTTTATGGCTTTACTCACTCTTTACAAAGTTATTGTGGTAGTTATAAACATATTTCCACATTCTAAGAAACTGTTTTGTCATTACCTGGTACAATATAAAATAAAATATAGCATCTAATTTAAGCTTAATTTTAAAAAGGAACAAAGGGGCAGCTTTTGAGCTTGAATACGCGCTTTGCAAAACAACCGCAATATTAATCAAACAGCCATTCTATACAACTTCATATGCACTACCAAAACATATGTTTTGTTTGTGAAAATGTAATCCACAATGAGTAAGTAATTTGGAATACAGAGTTAATTTTATAAAAATAAAGGAAAGAAAGAAGGAAAATACCATAAGCAGAGTATGTGTGGCAAACACAATGCTATAGTCTCTGAGTCCCTAAGAGCTGGGATATATTATTCCATGGCTTAATAAAAGTCATCAAATACAAGAATATTATTTTCAAATAGCTTATTTTTAATATTATTTTGTAAGAATGATGATAATGTTAAGTCTGAGGTGCATTTTCTAACTTTGCACTCCAAATACACCATGGAAAGTGTTGCTATGTTCTTGACATAATGGCTATTAATTTCTACATGTAGAAGAAAAATAGAGAGGATATAAGATCAATTATTTCTGATAATATTCCTTATATTCCCACACACTCATTTTAAAATAAAATCTATACCCTGAGTGCAATATTGTCTATTGTTATGTAACGAATGACTCCAAAATGTAATGGCTTAAAACAGTAAACATTCATTTTCTTATTATGTCCATGGTCTAAAAAGCAGGAGCAGCTTAGCTGGACGGTTCTGTTTTAGGATCTCTCGCGACTTTGCAGTGAAGGTGTTGGCTGGGGTTGCAGTCATCTAAAGGCTTAAGCAACACTGGAAAATCTGCTTCCAAGCTCACTCACAAGGATGCTGTCAGGTGGTCTCTGTTCCTCACAGGCTGTTGCCTGGAGATCTGTTTCCCACTGCATGGTTCTCTCTATAGGGCTGTTTGAGTGTCCTCATGACGTGGCAGCTGGCTTTTCCCAAATTGAGTGAACCAGGAGAGAGAGGAAGGAGAAAACTACAATGCCTTTTTCGTTCCATCCTTAGAAGTCACCAGTCACTTTCACCATATTCTATTCATTAGAACAGGAAAACATCACCAAGTCCAATGTACTCGTGAAAGGAGGTGAATTAGGCTCCCCTTTTGGAAGGGATTATTACCAAAGATTTGTGGACATAGTTTTAAAAGTCCACAAATGTGCTCATGGTATGTGACTCTCACAATTGCAGGTAATGACAGTGCCCACATATCATGAAATTACATCAAACATTCAAATTTTATCCACTAGGGAGATTTGGACTGATTCCCTCAAATTAGTCAGGACAGTATTTTAAAAAGGTAAAAGTGCCATTAAGTAAAATGTGCAATTGATATGTGATCTTTGTACCTATAAGACACTTTATTCACTCATTCATTTATTCATATATTAATTTAAAAAATATATTTACAAGGACAAGCATGGAAATGCTCTTGTGTTGTTTGTCTGGAGAGAAAAATAAATGTTAAAAGCCTTTACCCTCCAGGAGAAGATAATAGGGACTGATGCAAATTTGGGAAAAGGAGGTGGCATGATAAACTGTTTAAAATACTGAAGGAAGCCTAAAGATGGAAGACCAATTAAGAGGCAGTGAAATAATCTGGACAACAGACAAGAATTAAAACTTATGGTGGTGGTCATGGAAACGATAAAAAGGAAATGGATTTAAGAAACACGATGAAGAAAAAACAATTATCCCTTACTTAAGAAAGATTTACACTGTCTTTTCTCTGATCGGTTCTTGAGAAGAATTTATATATCCATTTCACAGCTAAAGCACCTTCTTTTGCAATAATGAAGGGAAAGTCGTGTTAATTCCAGATCCATGCTTGAGTATTCAGTTCACTCATGGCTTCTGGTGGAAAATACACAACCATAGCAATGCTCACACAAGCAGAGGGAGTGTGAAGGAATAAGAGAAAGTGAAAAACCATTATAATTAGAGCATTCCTATTCTTTTTTCATCTTACATGGTTAAATTAAATGTAATCTGGGGGTAAGCTTTTCTGAAGAGACAGGTGATACGAAAACATTAGTCAAAGTTTTTGTTGGTGGTGTTTTTATGGGAGTAACTACATCTTATATATTTTCCAACATATTCCCTGATGCACTTTGGAAGAAATTGAATGATATGATGGAAATATTTATATAGAATAATGTGGGGGAGAAGGGAGAATCTGACACACAGATTCCTATCTTGGTTCCATCACTACCTAGATTCGTGATCTTGGACATATTCCTTAAAACTTCTAAAACTTATTTCTTTAAAGATAATAATTGAAATTCACTCAAAGACTAAGAGGATTCAATAAAATAATTTATGTGAATACAAAGGACAGAGCCTGACACTTAGTAAGCTCTAATAAATATCTATGACTAACCTTATCTGATAGATAATATTATTAGGAATGCTTTGATAATATGGAACTAGTTGAGTTGAACTGGTTAAAGGAGTTGTGAGAATGTTCCCTGAAGCTCAAATGTTGACAGTCTCCGTTAAGTGGCAGCAAAAGTCTTCTTTGAATTGTCTTTTGGGATTCACATCGTTCATTCACTGAGATTGGATCCATGTTAGCAAAAGTCCATTGGTGTCCTGGAGCCTTCACAAAATTGCTAAGAGAAAAGACAGCAACCACTTCGAAATAGATAATTTTGTCAGTGGGAAATTTTTCTGCCATTGGCCAGGGATCTGAACCCTTTAAGGGTCTTGATGATATCCAGAGAGAAAATTTTGGAAGGCCTTAATCCCAGTGAGAATTTTGGACACTATCTCAGAGATACTGAAATCTGCATTTAAATGGTTTAAGCAGGGAGTCATATGGGCAGCAGTGGCCTGATGCTATGTGACTAATACATTGGCTGCATATGGGTGACCCCAAAGTGAGGGAAACTGCAAGTTCAGTGATGTGCCACTAACAGGAGACAGAGAATTGAACAAAAAGGAGCAGGACTCTGTATTTTGAGACTGCATTTCTAGAAGAAAGTAAATATAATGAACAGAAATAGATGAGGAAGTGTTATGGAAACTTCTAAAATAATGACTTTGAAATTTTTTGAAAAATGGTGGACAATCAACCCTCAAAGTATCCCTAAGTTTATCAGAAATTATCTTGGTAATTGATTCCAAAACAGAAGGACTTTTACTAAGAAATATTTCTTCATGTAGAATCTATTTTTTCATAAAATATCAATATATCAGATATATTTCCTATTAAATGATAACAGATCATAGTCTAACAATTTTCAAGAATTAGCATTCTTGGGCTTCCCTGGTGGCGCAGTGGTTGAGAGTCCGCCTGCCGATGCAGGGGACACGGGTTCGTGCCCCGGTCCGGGAGGATCCCACATGCCACCGAGCAGCTGGGCCCGTGAGCCATGGCTGCTGAGCCTACGTGTCCGGAGCCTGTGCTCCGCAATGGGAGAGGCCACAGCAGTGAGAGGCCCGCGTACCACAAAAAAAAAAAAAAAAAAAAAAAGAATTAGCATTCTTCCTTCCTTTTATAGCCAAAGGAAGATTAGATGCCTTTACCTTTGGGTCACCTATTTTACTTTTAATTTTTTTAAATATTGTGTTGACAACTGAATGATTCTCAAGCATATAATGCATTAGGTCAGAGTGTTAAACATGATTTTGAAAGTGGTTATGCAATATTCCTTTTTGACATGTCAATAAATTAAAATGATAAAATAAATATTTTTTATAGTGCCTAAAAAATAAAACCACAAAAACATTCACAGGATGGATAAAACTCCATGTTTTTAATGAAAAGCATTCCCAATTACTTTTTATCAGTTTTTGCTTGCTGACAAATAATTCTATTGGCACTTTCTAGTATATTTCTAGAAAGTGAGTATGCTATAATCATTGAGTTATTACAGATTTTTAAGTTTCAAATATTCTATTTTTTATTCCTGATGAACATTAAATTATTATAATAAGACCCAATATTCCATTAACATATTATTTTGAACATGATTATCACTGAATAGCTATTAAAGAACTCTTCTCACTGGGCAAATGAGACTTCAGAACCACTCATTTAACATGTTTTTCACAACTTTAGGCCATTCCAAAGATATTCAAGTTGCTCCACTCATATATAAATGTATAATTCATAATTTTATAGCTAACTTGTTTCAAGTGTCAAAAAATTCACTATTAGTGTAAAATGTCATTAAATATATGTCAAGTCCCTTATATAAAATGCATATAACTTCCTGTATACTTTAAATCATCTCTAGATTACTTAAACACCTAAAACAATGTAAATGTTATGTAAATAGTTGTAAATGCTATGGAAATAATTGCTGCTGAACTAAAGATTCAAATTTTGCTTTTTGGAACTTCCTGGATTTTTTTCCAAATATTTTTGACCCACAATTAGTTGAATCTGTGGATGTGGAACCTGTGGACATGGAGGACAAACTGTATAGTTGTTTTGTCATTACAGATGGGAAAATAAGGTCATCCATGACTTGACCCAGAATGCATTAGCCCTGAACAAAATGTTAGCACTGTACATGAAAAGAATAACCAGTATACACATGTTAGGCATTCATCACAATGAAAATAATAAGCATACCCATCGTCCAGAAGTTTCCTCAAGCCCCTTTGTAATCTCTCACCCTTGTCCCTCAGTGTGTTTTATCCTATCCCCAGGCATACATTGATGTGCTTCCTAGCACTACAGGTCAGTTTTCATTTTCTAGAATTCTATATATAATTGGAATCACACAGTATTATTATTTGTCTATCCACTTTAACTCAGTATGATAATGTGTTTGTGTATATTGATAGCACCTTCATTTACACTGTCAAGTATTCTTCTATACGTATATACCATAGTTTCTTTACACATTCACCTGTTTATGAATATTTGTTTTTTTCCAGTTTTGGATTCTTACAAATATGGCTGCTATGAATATTTGTGTAGAAGTTTTTGTATGAATATATTCTTTTATTCTTTTATTTTATTTTGGGTATTAATGCCTAGGAGTGGAATATCTGAATCATATAGTAAGTGTATGTGTAACATTTTAAGAAACTCTGCCAGACTGTTTTCCAAAGCTGTTCTGCTATTTTAAATATCAATTCAAAGAGTATTACAGTTCCACTCTCTCACCAACATCTGCTTTTAGCCATTTTATTTTGTGTGTAATAGTATCTTAGTTCACATTGATAAAACAAACACAATAGACTGATGGCTTAAACAATAAATATTTACTTCTCACAGTTTTGGAGGTTAGGAAATCCAAGATCAAGGTGCCAACCAATTAGGTTCCTGGTGAAAATTCTTTTCCTGCTTTTCAGATGGCCACCTTCTGGCTATATCTTCACGTGGCCAAGGGAGAAACCATTTCTCTCCTCTCTTCTTATAAAGACACTGATCCATCAACAGGGCTACCCTTCATGACCTAATTACCTCCCAAAAGCCCCACTCCAAAATATACACTACACATTGGGATTAAGGCTTCAATTTATGAATTTGGAGGGAGAACACATTCAGTCCATAGCAAGTGGTATCTTGTTTTGATTGTAATTGTTCACCGCCCTAATTACTAATGATGTTGTTCTTCAATTTCTAAAAGAATTTGTATAGATTTTATATTATTTCTTCCTCACATGTTTGATAGAATACATCAGTAAATCTATATAAACCTGGAGTTGTCCATGTGGGAAGGCTTTTAACCTTAAATACGAGGCCTTTCATGGATGAAAGGGCTATTCAGATTATCAGGTTTTTGTTGAGAAAGTTTTATTACTATTGTCTTTCAAGGAATCTGTCCATTTCACTTAAGTTGTTTGACTTATTGGCAAAACATTGTTTGCAAAGTTTCTTTATTATCCTTTTAATAACTGTTGATTCTGTCATGATAGCATCTTCTTGTTTCTTCTGTAATCTGTTTCTTCTTCCTCTTTTATCCTGATAAGTCTGGATAGATGTTATCAATTTTATAGACTTCCTCAAAGATGTAGCTTTTGGGTTCATTAATTTTTACCTTTTTTTCTGTTTTCTACTTTCTGACTTTCACTCTGATCTTTATTAGTCCCTTTCATTTACATTGGATTTAATTTGCTCTATTTTTTTAATCACCTAACCTCTTAAGGTAGAAGTGGATGTTACTTATTTGAGACTTTCTATTTTCTACTATAGTCATTTAGAACTATAAATTTCTCCCTATGTAACACTTTTGTGGCAGCCAGCAAATTCTGTTATGCTGTGACTTTATTTTCATTCAGTTCAAAATATTTTGGATTTTACTTTTGATTTACTTTTTGATCCCCAGGTTATTTAGAAGTACGTTGTTTAGCTTCCAAATATTTGGGAACTTTCCAGATCTGTTATTAATATCTAATTTAGTTCCATTCTGGTATGAGGACATATTCTGTATTATTTAAATCCTTTAGATTTATTGAGACTTGTTTTATAGTTCATCTTGGTAAATGTTCCATGCACAATTGAACACAATATGCAATCTGTTGTTTTTGGACAGAGTATTCTAAATTTGTCAGGTTGATTTCATTAATAGTATTGTTCTGATCTTTCATAGTCTTTCTATTTTTCTGTTTACTTAAGTTCTCAGTTATTGAGAGGAGAGTACTGAAATCTCTGACTTTAATCATGGAGTTACCTCTCTCACCTTGCAGCTCTATCAATTTTCCCTTCACATGTTTTGAAACTCTTATTAGATGCATAAACATTTAGGATTATTCTGCCTTCTTGGTATACGGACCCCTTTATAATTATGGGATGATACTCTATCTCAAGTAATATTATTTTCTCTGTAATCCACTTGGACTGACATTAATATAGCCTCTTCAGCTTTCTTTGGATTAATATTAGCATGGTATAGTTTTTTCGTTCCTTTTACTCTTAATTTATTTATGTCTTTATCTTTAAAGTGAGTTTCTCATAAGCAACGCATAGTTGGATGTGGCTGTTAAATCCAACTAACCATCTCTGCCTTTTAACTGGAATATTTAAACCATTTAATGTGATTGTTGATATTGTTAGGAGATTTACTGTGAGGAACTGGCTCACATGATTATGGAGGCTATCTGTAAACTGAATTACAGTGGTATAATTCAGTCCAAGTCCAAAAGCCTGAGAACCATATGAGCCAATATCCCAGCCCGAGGACAAGAGAAGATGGCATGAGATAGCTCAGACAGTGAGGCAAGAAAAAAGGGTCAAAAATGTCTTTCCTCCAACTTTTGTTCAATTAAAGCATTAATTGGGTTGATGTCCACCCACATTAGGGAGGGCAGTCTACTTTACTGAGTTCACTGATTCAAATGCTAATTTCATCCATAAACAACTTCACAGACACATCAAGAAATAATGTTTAATTTTGGCACTTCATAGCCAGTGAAGTGACACGTTAAACATCACATACAGTGTCTTCTTTTTTTTTTAAATATCAATTATACAATACAGTGTTATCAACCAAAGTCATACGACACACACACACACACACACACACACACACAGTTAGTTCTCTTTCTCTGAAAAACTCTCGGTACATCATTTTGTTAGTTTTAAAGATGGCCTCAAATTATTTGACACTCCTCCAGCTAAGACATTAAAAGGTGAGGTCGGAGTCCCCAAACATTAAATACAGCCTGGCGTTAGTAAATTACTTGTAGCTAATAGTATACAGCAGAAAAAATGATGCATGATTTTCCAAGGCTATGTCAGAAGAAGCCATGCAAATTCTGCCTCATTTGTTGGAATGCTCCCTCTTGGAGCCCTGAGCTCCCATGCAAGACACATGACTACCCTAAGACTGCCATGCTTTGAGAAACACCAAGGCACATAGTGGTATTTCATGTGGACACTCCAGCCAATATTCTAGCAGAGCTCATTCTTTGAGTCATATGAAACCAGACACTGTAGATGAGACTAAGTCTCCAGGTCTTTCTAGCTATTAGCTTTTTTAGTTTCCCCAATTATTTAGGTCTTCCCAGACACAGTCTCAGACATGGAGCAGGGACAAGCCAGCTCCACTGTGCTTATATCCAAATTTGTGACTCAAGAAATCAATAAACACAATAAAGTGATCATTGTTCTATGCCACTAAGTCTGGAATTTTTTTTAACAAAATGTGACTGGTGGAACAACTTAAATATATTCAATAATACACTCTTAGACACACCCAAACACTCTTCATAAAAATTCATATTATAATGTCTATTGATATAGGCTGATACCATAATGCCTAAATAATTTACATCAAGGATTAGATTGTCATGGCCCAAGTACTCAGGTTTTTGATACTCTGGCACACCTAGTATTTCCAAAATTCTGCTAATCATGAATAATCATGGATATAGTAGAATATATAGATTTACAGGCTCTTCTTTTGAAGATTCTGATACACTAGGTCTGAGGTAAAAACTGCAGGGAGCTGCATTTTTAGCAAATACTCCAGTCATATTTGGAAACACTAGCTCAATACAAGGTTAAACTTAAACTATCAGAAGCAGAAATTATAAATCAATTTTCAATAGGCCATCAAATGTTCCTGACACCAAGATGTTGGTCAGGATTGCAACCATCTGAAGCTTTGTTTGGCTATGTTTGGGAAAGGCAGTCTCATGCATGCAGTCTTTTTGGTCTCCCTCAGTTGCATAAAGAACAGGCCTTGGTCCTGGAACAGTTCTTTACCAAGATATAAAGAGCCCACACAGCTTATGACAGGCTTATCACTTTGGTGGGAATATCTTTCCTTGTTTCACACTCAATGAGTACTCTTTTGTTTCTGCTTAAAGCACATGCCTCATATGGCATTTGGCCAACTCCACTGTTATGTCTGTCCTCTAGGGAAGGGGACGGGGTCCTTCCACTGTAGCACAAAACTAATCTTTCTCTGTCTTTTCTGTATGTAAACAGCACTTTGTTCCATCTACTACTTGATTGAGTTGTGTTTTCCTTGGTGATTCTGGTACCAAGATGCAATGGGTAGAAGTGTTTATGGTCCTCCCCCTGGATTGGTAACCAGTACATGGTACTCTACTTGACAGCTAGTGTTGAAGAATCCAATTCTACGTTAGCTCAATCTCATGCTTGGAAATCTAGTCCTAGTTTTGGCAGAAGGCCTCAGTTCCTTTTCAGGTGGATCTCTCTAGAGGGCTGCCTGACTATCCTCACAACATGGCAGCTTCCTTCAGAACAAGTGATCTAAGAGAAAAAAGATGAGTGCCAAGTGTCTTTATGGCCTCACCTCAGGTGTCAAATTCCCAGAATCTTTTGAAGCTCAAGCTCTCTTCACTTTGGTCCTCTTTACTGTCAATCTCCTCGAAAAATATGAATTTAATTTGCGTCATTTCCACAATACCATAGTGGTTAAAAGATCCACTCTATTAAATGTGGAAGGGGAGCACACAAAGGAACACCAAACAAATCCCAGGAATGGAATCATCTGATCCATCTTTGAGGCTGCTTACATGCAGTCAAATCATAAATGTGGTTGGACACACTGAAAAAGCTATGTCAAAGGTAATTTCAAAGTCAGTGTGAATAACCTATCCAACAAAGTCCATCAGCTGGTTCCTTTATCTCCTCTTCCTTAATGACTTTCCCTCTGTTTCAGTAACCCCTTGCTAGGGTCACATTCTGGGTCTTATCATTATTAGAAATGTTCTAACTATGAATGTTTAAATTTCAAGTATCCCATTTCCCGAAACTCCTATTCTGGTTGCTTAATACCTCATTAGATTCTACAAATGTGTGAGTGTCATTCAAACATTTCCTGATAATCTTTGTTTTCTTCATCAGCTCATTTTCACATTCTCCAAAGAAACTACTTCAAACCTTCTGGGATAGTTTCAAATCTCTGGAGACAACTTCCTTCCCTCCACTCTCAGCAGATTATCCTGCTTACTACTCAGCAAAGAAAACTGAGACCTATTAGATGGGATGTTCTTAATATCCTTAAAAAATTCACAAACTTAACCTGGTCTTTTTGGTTTTCTTTTTCTTCCATTTTTCTTTTTCATATAATAGAAGAGAAGTCTTTTCCCCCTTCCTGGGCCCTGGATCCACCTGGGCTCTTCTGCCTTTGAATGTATTTTACTCTATCAATTTTTCTCTTTCTGTCATATATTATCAGCCTTTCCTCTTATCTGTTGTCTTTCTAGAGGAATGTGGTCAAGAATCTTCCATATTAAAAAAGGAGGAAGGGGTGACTTGAATTCTGGTAAGGTATTAGAAAAAAATTTAGCCATATAGTAAAGATGGTGTAGTCATAAACAGAAGGACTCTGGTGGCTGAATCATGTGAAACTCAAACCTGCCTCATTTACCCCCAAGCTTCATAGTTCTCTCTACTGATAGGCCCCCTGAAGGATTTGCATATACTCTCTGCCTCCACTTTTTCACATTCTACCCACTCTAACATCTGCAATCTGGCTTATAGACCCTCTTCACTACGTTAAAATGAACCCTGAAGGAACTTTGCAAATAGAGAACCAACAAAAGGCCCGGTGGGAAAGAAATGGGTGGAATTTGAGATATTATCATTATCATGGCCCTTTAGAAAATCTAAACTTATCATGATACTATCCTGATTTCGGTTAACAAAAATGGACATCACCTCAGACACACTTAGTTGTAGCTACCTCTCTGTGCTCCAGAAACATTCCAACAAGGAGAAAGCTTTCCAACAACGAAGAAAGAAATCTTCCAACAAGAAGCCTGGATAGGAAATGCGATAGCCCTTTCTCCTTGGGTGCCAAAATCTGGGAGCCAGTGCACTCTGGGTTTCCCTGTATACGTATAGGTATGAACAAATTAAAAGATTCAAACATGACACTAATTTTCTCAGCAGAAGATAACCTTAAAAACAAAATACAACCAAACAGTTAGAGGACTACAGAAGGAAAAAGATAAATATAAAAAATCCTGTTGGCTGACAAGGGGGTAGGCATTTATTCTTCATATGTGAAAATTTTACTGAGAATGTACTACACTGTAGACATTATGTTCATTCTAGTATGCGTTGAAAGTTGGAGACATCTTCGTGTGAGCAGTTATTCATGATTGTGCCCCGTTATTGAAAAGCCCTTCAGCAGAGAGACAAGTACTCTTTTCCTTACCCTTCAGGGAGGGTCTGGATGCTCATTAGGTTTAATATACCTACTGTGACAAACTAAATGATTAAGGTGAATTACCTTCCATCAAATTTATATCCATTTAAAAAGTTTGTAAATACCTTAACACACACTCCAACCCTAGAATGTGAGAATTACATGCATAAAAACTTTATCAGCTGCCTTTCCAAGACATTGTTCAGGGTATGCAAATGTGTCTTGGGAAATTGAGTAGCAATCAGCTTGTGTCGTACCAAGATTGAGGATACTGCCATTTTCCTTATATTCACCAGAAGTCTTAGATTTAAGTTTTTCTCCCATTGAACTAATGGCACATCTTCAAAAGTAAAGTATTTGAAGAGTCAAATTGTTGTGGCACAAGTCTATAGAATCTGCATGAACAACTGCTAAAGGTATAATCTAAGAGTTAATCAAGAAGGCATTGTGTAGTGAACAAAGGTGAACTTACAATAAAGCACATCCAGTCTTCTCACAATTAGAAGACTGAATCACAGTGGACTTTTTACTATCATTTCCTTTTCCTGATTGAAAACCTATAACTGGATAGAGATACAAACAACTTTTGATTACCCATTTTCAAAAGAGATAAAGTTAGCCTAGATAAACTATATCCACACATAAGTCCAGAGTACAATATTCTCTGGGAGTTATCTCTCCCAACAAACATTTGTCTAGAAATTTCTCATGAAAATAAAGTGATTTGACATTAACGGTCTCTTACATTTTTCTGCTAATACTCTACTGGAGAAGATGATTCAAGAAGGGAAAAAAAGCATAGAAATATGGGGAAACATAAAGAGAGCAAAGAGCATGTTAACAGTCAAGAGAACTAACTAGGACCTTGATGTTAACTATATGATAGTCTTTTAATTTGTCCTAGTTTAGTCATATTGCTAACTCTGGTTTTGGCATCTTATACAAGTATATCTCTAACAATAATTTTGGTCAGTTGTAAACTTCAATGACATTATTTCCAACTATTGATTAACAATTGATAACCAAATTCATTTTGTCCAAATAAATTTCTTACTCTCAACTAATAACTTGATTCTTTCTTCCCTGATAAAAACAGAAGCAACTGGAAGATAATTTAATCTTTTCATTAACAAATCCAACAATCTATCTCAATTTATACCCGTGTGCTGTTTTTCTTTCTCCACAAATGGGTGAATGATCCCAAAAACTAAGTCAACCCCTCCACTGTAGCTAATGTCACCTTTCTGTTTCACTCAAAAACTTTGAAGTTACATCATCAATTTCTCCTCCACAAGAAGATTCCCATTAGCATGCAAGCATGCTCTATTATCTCTTGTACTTAAAAAAAACACTCCTCTGACGTCACAGCCTTTTCAAACTGCATCTTCCACTTTTATGCTCTTGTTTATAGAAAAAGTTATCAGAAGACTTCTGTATCTGCTATCTTTAATTCCTTAATTCCTATTCTTTTTATAGTCTTCTCCATCCAACATCTTATCCCCAACAACCCACTGAATTTCTCTCACTGAATTCTTCAGCTTGAATGATTGTTTTCCCTACCTTCTCTTTTTTGAGCTCTCAGCAGCATTTAAAACAGAAGATGCTCCCTGCCTTGTGGGTCACTGTTTTCACTTGGCCACAGGGATAACACACTCTCAAGGTTTTCCTCCTACTACGAAGATGACTTTTTCCCAGTCTCCTTTTTGAGATATTTCTTATTTTTCAAAACTCTAAATATGAATTCTGCAGACCTCAGCCAGTGCATCTCTTTTCTAACCACATGATGTCATTCAAATCCCCCTTTATCTCTAGCCCCAAACTCTTCTCTTACCTCTACACATATTATTACACTATCTACTCAATAGCTCCATCTGAATGTTTACAAAACACAGAAAATTAATGTGGGCCAAAGCAGAAATGTCCATCCTCCCTCTTCCAACTAACTCTTATCTCAGTGTTTCACATCTAGATCAGCTGCTACAAGTCACCTTGACTTGTCCCATTCTCTCTACTGTACATTATCAAGTGCTTTAAACGTTGCCATCTTCAGAATAGATTCTGAATGCAAATGGTTCTCACCTCTGTACTGCAAACATCCTAGATCATCCCACCATCCTCTTCACCTGGTCTCCTGTAGTAGATGCCAACTGATCTCCATCTTTCTTCTTTCTCTCCCTGTAGACACTCCTCCAGCTAAGAACCATGAAATCCTTCTGAAAATGTAAATTAGATCATGGTACGTTTCGGCTTAAAACATTTCAACATCCTCCCGTTAACACTAAAGTCTACTGTCTAAATTCCATGGCCTGTAAACCATTCTTTGCTCCAATCTGTGCCCATATCTCTAGTCATGCTCCAGCCACACTGGCCTTCTTGCCACTTTTCACCCATTTCCAGCTTACCTTGCTTGCTATTCTGAGCGCCTGAGAAAGTTTCCCGCCATATTTTGAATGTCTCCTTACTTTTTAAAATTAGGTCTCAGGTCAATTATCACCTCTGCAGAGAGGCCTTCCCTTGCAGTTCTATCTGAAAGAGCCCACTTCTTCCCTAGACATGCTTTTAAATAATACTTATTATATAAAATTAATAACATGTAGATGACCACTGTCCCCTTTCTGACATTCTTCCTCCCGTTACAGTAAAATCTCATACACTCTACTGGTTCTGCTTTAAACATACTTCTTTCTCAGTTGCCAGTGCTACTTTTTAATCTTGTTCAAACAATCTCTTAATTTTAATATTGTCAGGGTTCTGTATTTGGTCGTTTAATCTTTCACTCAAGAAATCTACTTGTTATTCTCATCCATTACCTTCATTTAAATTACCATTAACCTCTACTTTTATCTATGTCTTTGTCTTCAGTCAAGATCTGTATATACCAATAGAAATCCACAACGATTTATTAGATTACTTATTAATCAGGTCGATTTAAATTCACACAAGCACCTTAAACTCCATATATTCCAAACAATTCATAATCTTACCTTTTTATCCTTTTTTTGAAAACTTAATCACATTCTATTTCCTCTACCTTTGTTTATGTCACTACCAAGTTTTCATTTACCCAAACCATAAAACTTGGAGGCATTCTTCATTTTCTCTTGTTTCCACACATGTCAAAGTCAATCATTTGACACCTTTAAGACTTTCCACTGTTCCCTATTTCTAATTCCAGTACATAAATTCAAGTTCTTGTCATTTCTTGCCCGGACAGTGATAAGAGTATATTCCTTTATGCTCCTTTGTTGGTTGCCTACCCAGCAGCCATTACTGTATTCTTTCCCTTTTCTGTTTTCCTTTTTTAATAACATTCATAATTTCCTTTTGGAAGCCAAGTCACCCCATTGTGTAGCTAGCCCCCAATACAGTTAGGATCAATGTGACTACCAGCTCTGGACATTGCCTCTGACTGACACAAACCAATATGCATGATCTCATCCCTCGCACTGCAGTGTTCAAGTTGAGCTAATAAAAGCAAAACTTAGAATCATTGTTTAATCTTTGTGGGATAAAACCTCTTTCTCCTCAGATGTGAAGGAGTAAATACGTAGTGCCAGTTAATGCTGAGAGCCATTTTGTACCTTGAGAGGAGCCAGTCTGAGGAAAAGTCAAGTCATGGAGGAGGCCAGTGAGGACTTGGAGAGAAATGGAGCCTAAGCCCTGACTGGACCCATACAGAGAATCCACCTTAATACTGGTTAGGAGCCAACCAATCATCTTTAAGCTATAAATTACCTTAGATTGAATTTTCCGTTACTTGCTTTCAGTCTGATTGACCTCACGTATTTCATAGTTACCATAGGACCACAGGAGTGATCATATCCTCTTACCAGAAAAATCTGATTTTGTCAATTTTGTCACAGCTAAAAATTCTTCAGTGGATTCAGGTTAAAATACAAACTTTCTAGCATTGTACATCCTACACTCTGGACAGAACTGAATTCTGCAAGTTCTCTAAACATGCCCTAGTTATCATGATATAGTACTTTCAACAGTGCTGTTTACTTTGAAAAAAACTTTTCCTCCTTAATGCCTATCTTTAAGCCTCATCCTAAAAGTAACTGCCTCTGTGAAATCTCGTTTACCTCCGAGCAGAGTTGCCAACTCTCTGCTCTGTATTTCCCAGTCAGATTTCTGATATGACTAAATTTACGTCAGTAAATGTCTCTCCTGGTATGGTCATTATTGACTTTCTTATCTTTCTCTTATCTAGACCACCAGTGGTCTACCTTATTTATCTTATGTTCCTACAATGTGTCACATGCTCCATTGTTGTTTCTTGAATGAACCAAACAGACAAGGACCTTGCCTCCAGTAAAATTTATATTATAGAAGTAATATGAACACAAGTCTACAAGACCAAGGTTAAAGTCCTGAGGGCCATGGGAATTGTGCAGAGGAACTGACTCACAAGAGATGGTTCTGACTCTTTCCAGCTGAGATAATTTAATAAAAGTCCTTTAAGATAAAATATAGTGAAACCCAAAATGGACCCTTCCACCCTTAACCTCTATATAACACTTTCTCTATCTGTGATAATTTTGAAGTGAAGGACCACAAAGAGAGCTAAAATAGGTAAAATGCACTCCTAATGATGTGACTTCCTTGGACATGGAGGGCACCTCCTAATCTCTTACATGGTAGCAACAGGTTCCCTGGTAAGACAGTTATCTGTTCAACCAGTTTAATTACATGCCAAGAAAATGATCTCTATTGTCTACCTTAGCCTATCAGAATGTAATCTAATGAAGGAAAACTTTAAATGACAAATATCCTAGTTTTTACTTTTTTTTTTAATATATTCTTGTTACAAATACCTTGTTTTTCCAGGTAACCTTTATTTGTATTTCTGACTCTAACTCTATATGTTTAAATTTGTTTAGCATAGATATAATAGCTTTAATATCAGTTCTACGCCATTATATTTTCCATTATCAAATGGAACCAGCAAGTGAAGAAAATAAAATTGTGTAGGAAAATGAATGAACCCTTATTCATGCATTTGTATTACCCTCCAATAATCTATAAAATATAATCTCTAAAATTGTTTCAATATTTACATTATTTATGTATGCTTTTTATGGAACTATATAGTGTATGTGTACACACACACACACACACACACACACACACACACACACACACACACACACAAACCCTGTGAGCCTGAGAATTAAGAGTGCATTCAATGGATGGACCTAGAATCTGTCATAAAGAGTGAAGTAGGTCAGAAAGAGAAAAACAAATACCGTATGCTAACACATATATATGGACTCTAAAAAAAATGGTCATGAAGAACCTAGAGGCAAGATGGGAATAAAGATGTAGATCTACTAGAGAATGGGCTTGAGGACACGGGGATGGGGAAGGGTAAGCTGGGACATAGTGAGAGAGTGGTAGTGTATGTATGGACATATAAACACTACCAAATGTAAAATAGATAGCTAGTGGGAAGGAGTCACATAGCACAGGGAGATCAGCTCAGTGTTTTGTGACCAGCTAGAAGAGTGGGATAGGGAGGGTGGGAGGGAAGGAGACGCAAGAGGGAAGAGATATGGGGATATATGTATATGTATAACTGATTCACTTTGTTATGAAGCAGAAACTAACACACCATTGTAAAGCAATTATACTCCAATAAAAACGTTAAAAAAAAAGAGTGCATTCAGATATTGTTTTTTTGAATAAGGGACATTTGCTATGCAGGTGTTTTGGTACTTGTGAGGCACTGGGAGAAGTCCTCTTTTCAGTGGTACTCAGAGTTACACTTCGCACTGTGGTGTGGAGAGCAGCCCGGTGCTCACACATGGAGCTACAATGTGAAACATGGGGGGAGTAGTGTCCGGTGCAGCCTCCCTTCAAGGTGTTTTTCCATCATTGCCACCAACGCTTCCCTCCCCTGACAACCCTCTCCACGGTCTATCTTAGAAGGTAGGAATTTCTACGTTTGCAGTTTTCTTGTTTGAAATCCCCATCAAAAAGTATACATTCCATTCCAAGAGTGTGTGTTCTATAACTATAGACACATTAAAAAAAAAAGAGTATGTTCTGAAATGTAGGAAGTATCTACATTTAATTTAAAATATATTTGCCTGTTGCTTTCCTATTATTTCCAACAATTCAGGAGAATAGACATTTGATTCCAAGGGCTCTACATAAAGACCTCTTTCACAAAACAAGTAAAACTTTTCCATTTCACCACCATTCCCATAACTTAATGCATAGACTTAACCAATTTTTGTGTATCCAAAGTAGAGTTTTTCTAAGTGTTTTCACTTATTTCGTCTCTTTCCTTAGACATTTTTGGTAATGTGGTAGGTTAAGGCAGAGGGCAGGATCCCTCTATGTCCTGGCACAGGTATGTGCTATGTGGTCAGAGACATGTCTATTTGATTCCCAGCTCTGTCACACACAACCCCTGTGAGCAATATGGCCAATCACATCATTTCTCTGTTCAACAATTTCTCCAAATAAAACACGGCAGCAATGTGTATTTTTTCAAGTCTGTCAGGCAAAGAACACTTTAAAAGGTATATAAAGTTTCTAGTCCTGTACCTTACATACCGTGGGTATTCTATACATATTAGCTTACTTTCCTCATATTTCTTCTCCTTTATACATATTTTGAGCCACTTAGACACTGAACAAGCTCCTTTCAAAATGCTTGCAATAATGCAGAGAATTATTTCTGAAAACTTGGCAAGTTCTTTGTCACACATTTCCTCTATCTTCAAATCCCAAGGTAAGATTATAGTATATATTTTCATTTAAAAGCATGATGAGGTAAGAATTATGAATAGATAAAAGTCAAATTTCTGTTCAATCTCTCTTCCTGGATTTCCTATTGGATCTGTCTTGAACTAAATGCTGACTTAAAAAAAAAAATCTATGATTGTTTCCATCTGCTGTATGTTCTTTCTTCAATCAGAAGTCTAAATATCTTCCCTGAGAAATACTACAAAGTGTCTAGATATTAAGCTTCTTGCTTTTGTTTAGAAGTTTACAAGTAATCTATCATCTAAAACATTTTTCTGCTTAAATATGAGATATTAGAAGAAAAAATCATTTTACTAAAGGACTTAGAGGACTTTCTTTAAAAATTATAATGAGCTTTCTCTCGTGGATCATTAAGAAAAGAATCTATGTAAGAGTCAAATGAGCAGAGATGATTTGGGTTTTATATAGATTTAGGTAAAGGCACTGCATGGAAAGTTCTAAAAGCCTTTTCCATTTCTGTGGCAGACACTCTTGGTTACCAACTTAACAGCCATCAGCCCAACAGGATGCTGAGTTTGTTACATAAAATTATCTTGCTTTTCAGTAAAGGTTGCATCCCTGCCCAGCTGATAGCAGGTTAAGGAGTAAATCTTAATTAGTATAAGCAAATCTATGTATATTGTCAGTGACTGGTATAGAAATGGATGTGACCCAATTCTGAATCATGAGAAATGAGATTCCACTGGGGTTGGAATAGTATGCCCATAATACTCAAAATCATCTATAGATTCAATGTAATCCCTATTAAGAGTCCAATGGCATTTTTACAGAATTAGAAAAAAAAATTCTAAAATTTGTATGGAACCAGAAAAGACCCCAAGTAGCCAAAGTAATCCTAAAATAGAAGAACAAAGCTGGAGGTACCACAAATAATCCAATTAAAACTGGGCAAAGGACCCGAATAGACATTTTTTCCAAAGAAGATATTCAAATGGCCGGAAGATACATGCAAAGATGTTCAACATTACAAATGATCAGGAAAGGCAAATCAAAATCACAGTGAGCTATAACTTCACATCTGTCAGAATGGCTATCATCAAACATACAAGAGATAAGTGCTGTGGAGGATGTGGATTAAAGGGAAACCTTTCACACACTTGGTGGGATTGTAAATTGGTATAACCACTATGGAAAACAGTATGAAATTTAATCAAAGACTAAAAATAGAATTACTATATGATTCAACAATTCCACTTCTGGGTATTTATCTGAAGGAAATAAAATCACTATCTGGAAGAGAGATCTGCACTCATATTTATTGCAGCATTACCTACAATAGCCAAGACATGGACACACACACACACACACACATATATACAATGGAATATTATTTAGCCATAAAAAAGAAGAAAATCCTGCTATTTGTGACAATATGGGTAGAACTTGAGGGCATTATGTTAAATGAAATAAGTCAGATGGAGAAAGGCAAATAGTGAATAATCTCACTCATATGTGGCATCTAAAAAAACAAAAACAGGCTCATAGAAACAGAGAGTAAATTGGTGTTTTCTGGGGAAGCGGGGGTGTGGAGACAAATGTGTAGAGGTGGTCAAAGGGTACAAACTTCCAGTGGTAAGACAAATAAGTCCTGGGGATGTAATGTACAACATGGTGACTATAGTTAACAATAATGTATACTTGAAAGTTGCTAAGAGAATAAATCTTAAGAGTTCTCACCATACCAAAAAAAAAAACAAATCATAACTTATGTGAGGTGACAGATGTGTTAGCTAAGCTTATTGTGGCAATTATTTCACAGTACATACACATATCAAAACATTATATTGTACACCTTAAACTTACACAATGTTATAAATCATTTGTATCTCAATAAATCTGGAAAAGAATTTTAAAATAATTGCTTGGTAATTATTACCTAAGGCCATGATATGTGGGTTCCTCATGACTAAGAGGGGACAAGCCTCAGAACAAAGGTCAAGAGGCTGAGGATGGCGGGGTGAAAGACTGGGAAACTCTGTCTCCTCACCGACATTGTTCAGCAGCGGAATTAACTAACCTTGGAAACTCACTTGAGGACTTATTGTGTGAGAGAAATATATACATATATATGCTAATTATGGCTGTTACCTGAAGTTGAAATTATCCAAATTGATACAAATGCTAAGAATTATACAGATATGTACGGACGGCATAAAAAAGGAATTGGGAAAGGGTATATGCTCTATTGCCTGCATTTATAGAGGACTGACAAAGACCTATGGGGACTTTTGAATTACCTATCAGCAAATGGTAAAGCCTTATGTAATCAACAATTACTGAGTGAAATCCCAGGCTATTAATTATATGCCAGAAAGGACATCCACCATCTAGAGATGATATTCTAGACCGGAAACTCACCTTTTTCCTTTTGGGACTCTGCCACCATATTATTATTACTAGGCCTGCATCTTTGTTGTCCCTTGCACAAATATTCCATGATACCATCATCATTTTTAATCATTCTGTGATTATGGGAACATGCTGGATAATTTCCAAGGCCAGAGAGGAATGTGTTGTTTCCATTAGCCTCTTCTTGCTTCATATTAAATGCAAGATAGTTAACTCTGGATTATCCTACAGGATCACTATCAAGCACTATTTCCAAGATCTTCAAAATTCATTAGGCACAGACTAAACCATTAACAAGCGACTGGTCAATATGAGATTTCTGAGTGAGAAAATTAAAATGCATATGGTAGTAAGTCAAGATCTCCCTCAATTTATATGTACTGACAGAAAATGGGGGATTGGGAAAGTAAAACACAGTGCTAGTAATGGCTCTCCTTGTAACAAACTCTCTGCAACTGACAAGTGTACAGAAAATAAAGGTAGCAGTGCATTTTTCATTAGAAGTCGATAGACTGCGAAGCTGCCGAATGTTAACTAGCTTACCTTCTGCTCTTTGCAAAAAGGTTAATGGATACAGCACATTTTCCAATGTGACTCTGAAAAACAAAGAATTACAAATAGTATGTAGTGGTATTTGTTTTTCTTCTTTTTTAGCCTACCCTATGAAAAATCTAGAGGTTGAATGCCACGTCAGAGCTTTCAGCTATCAAAAAATTGTTAGTGATCATCTGTGGAGGTGGGGGTGGGAGCTAGAGCTGTAGTGGAGGAGTTGTGAATGAATTTACAGTAGTTGGTGTGTGATATAAAGGGTGAACCTTTATACATTTAAGAATCAAACCTTTAACCTCAACCTTTTGTAGGAACATGCTCTTTATTTACCATTTGTCTAGTTTGTTCAAAAATATTTTACAGCTATGTATTATAAAAAAGGGTATCATTTATGCCAGCGAGTATGACTAACCTATATGTAGAGACTAAAAGAGCACACCTAATTTTCGTCACCCCTGATAAGAATGAGAACATTATCAACAATACCCCTATCCTCTGCCCAGGAAGTGAACATCGAACTGTATTTCTGACCGACCATCACTTTGATTTTCCTCAGAGTTTTACCACATACATTGTTCTCCTAGATATGGTTTAGTCTTGTGTGTTTGGACATTTTAGTCAGGGAAACATACTGTGTATACTCTTGTGTGCTTTATTCACTCAGCATTTGGCTTTGGAGATTTACTGTAATAGATGGTTCATTTAGTTATCCTGCCTCTAGGAATTTGTTGCTAGATGCACTCCTTTTTTAAACATCCTTGTGTACATTTCCTAGTGCACTTGAGAGTTACACTAAGGTGTATATCTAAGAATCAAACTACTAGATTTCAATAGTTGTGTGAATTCTTATTCACAACGACAAATAATAAAATGTAATCAGAGAAGTGAGAAAATACAGAAACAAAGGAAAACAGTCAAGCAAGACAAAATAATAATAGTTTAACCATAAAACAAAGTAGGACCTTTAGTTCCCCTCAAGGGGTGCAGATAATATTCTGAGTCACATCCTTGAGTTGTTTTGCAGATACTAAAACCCCCACCAGGTGGAGGAAGTTCACTGCATGCTGACCAGCAGCACATAGACCCAAGACAGGTTGGAACCAGAAGGATGATGATTGAGATTCCCCAAATACCACCTGGCTACCTCACCATGAACCAATCAGAGAACTGAGCACTAGTTGGTCAGGCACCCCGCCACCCTCTCCCGCTCACCTTTAAAAACTCTTACCCATCTGGGAGTCTCATTTGAGCATGAGCTGCCTCTCCTCCCCACTTGTCCCCAGATTGGGTGCCTTGCAATAAACACTGTATTTTCCTTCATTACAACCTGGTGTCAGTAGACTGGCTTCACTGTGCATCAGGTGAGCAGACCCAAAATGGGTTTGGTAACAGTCTTTCCAATTTTAGGTATTCCTACCTATGAGTGTGGTGTCTCTCTCTCTCCATCTATTTAATCTTCCTTAAATTCTTTGATTATTTTTCAATAATATTCTTCAAAATGAGATTTCTGAAATTCTATTACTTCAATTTCTATTTCTAAAATATTTTATGTGTATAAAACATGTATATAAATATGTTTAAGTTCTTATTGTAAATATAAAGCAATGCAATTAATTTTTATTGATATATTTGACAAACTTGATAAACTGCTTTATTAAATCTAATAATTTTAGACTATAGACCAGGAATTGGCATTTTTTTTTCTGTTAAGGACCAGATAGTAAACATTTTAGACTCCAAGGGCCATACGGTCTCTAGCAATTATTCAACTTTGCCATTGTAGCATGAAAGCAGCCATTGACAATACCTAAATGTTTCTAATAGTTCACTGACGTACGATATTTGCTGTAGGTTTGCATAGATTCATTGGCTTAGAGAAGTTTCCCTCTATTCCTAGTCTGTGAGAAGTTTTATCACTATTTTTCCCCTGTATCTACTGAGGTGTTTAAATGGTTTTTATTCTTTAATCTGTTAATGTTATGAATATATTAACAGATTTTGTAATGTTGAACCAACACCATATCTCTTGTACGTGATGGTATTTTCTTTTAAAAATATTATTTAGTTTGTTTTGGAATGCTGGCATCTACTTTTATGAGTGAAATTGACCTGTTTCTTTTGTTTTTTTCTCTCATTGGCCTTTTCTGGTTTGGAAGTAGGCTGAAATAGTTACATTAATAGAGTGATCAAGTATCCCCTCCTTTTTTGTTCACTGCATGAGTTTGTATTCTATCAAACTAACTCTGCCTTGGATTTTCAGTTGACTTCCATAAAGCTATCTTTGCCTGTTATAATATCTGTGGAAAGATTCTTAATCACTGATTCAATTCTTTAACAATTACAGAAGTATTCAATTTTTCTATTACTTCTTGATTCAGTTTTGGCAATTTGTATTTTTCTAGAAAGGTATTTTGACTAAGCTTTCAAATCTGTTGGCAAGAATTTATTCAAAACATTGTTGAATTATCTTCTTAAAATTCTGTAACAATTATAGTTATATACCTGTTTTGATTCTAATATCATTTGAACCCTTTCTATATGTTACTTGATCAATCTTGCCAAAGCACTGTCAATGTTATTAATCTTCTCAAAGAGAAACGGTGTACCTTCATTAATCCTCTGTATTATTTTTTCTATTTCATTGATTTCTCTTATTTTTTATTCCCCTTTGCTTCATTAGTATTTATTCGGTTTTTCTTTTTCTGATTTCGTAAGTGGAACACTTAGCTTACAAATCTGTAGACTCTCCTCTTTTCAAATATAAACATTTAGAGTTACAAGTTTTCCTTTGTCCTTTTAACCATATTCTATATTTTTATACTTTATTTTAATTATTATTTATTTTTAATTATTTTCTAATTATTTTCTGATTTATTCTTTGACAAATGAGTCAGTTGGAAATGTGTGTTTAAATTTCTAAATATATAGGATTTTAAGGTTACCTTTTAATATTGATTTCCAAATTTGGAGCATTGTAGTCAGACTGTTTTGTATTATCCCAATTCTTTGATATTTTTCATTACTTAGTATGCAGTCAATTTTTGGCAGATTCTAAGTGTGCTTGAAAAAAATAGTGTATTTTCCCATTCTTGTGTGAGGGGTTCTATAAGTGTATATGAAATCAAACTTTTTAATTGTGCTGTGAAAAAATTCTATACCTTTACTATTTTTTTCTTAATATATCAATTAATAGAAGTGTATTACAATCTTTCCCTAATTTCTTCTTGAAGTTCTGTCTAATGCATATATATATATATATCTCTACAACTATCTATCTATGTATCTATCTATCTATCTACCTACCTATCTACATTTTTAGATATGCACAATGTACATATGTTAGGTCTCCCTGTTGAGGTGAAGCTTGTATCCATTTTTTTAGAAATGCTTTTTAATAAAAGTATATATATATATTCATATACACACACACATATATATATTTTAATATAGCCACTGCAATTTTTAAGTAGTTTGTATTTGTCTGGTATTATTTTCCCCTTTCTTATAATTCCAAACTTTCTACAAGTTAATGCTTCACCTGTATCTTTTACAAACACTATGAGACTAAAATTTTAAAATCAATTCTGAACATATTTGTTTTTAAGAGTAGCCCATTTATACATATTAAATTACTGACAAATTTTGTATTTTTGAGTTTACATATTTCTATAATTTTCTCCTTGAAAAAAAGCAATGATTGTTTTCCCTTCAATTTTTCCTCTTCTGCTTACCTTAAGCAAACACCTATTTCTAATAATTTAATGATCACCTTTGAAATTTAGTATACCATATAATGTAACAAGGTCTTTACTGTGTCTCTACCCTGCTTTACCCATTTACTGAAAAGTAAGTGTCTTTACTGTGCTCTTTCTCAAATTATACCTTTTCCAGTGTTTTACTTCTATCGTGTTTTATCTTAACACTAGGTCATAATGTTACTATTTGATAAAGTCAATATTTTTTAGATATTCTTTTGTTTCACACTGTCCTCCTGGAAAATCTTTTCCTAAAGTTTTTGTGAGGTCCTTTAACAAAAATGTCTTAATTAAAAATCTACAAACAATAAATGCTGGAGAGGGTGTGGAGAAAAGGGAACCCTCTTGCACTGTTGGTGGGAATATAAATGGATACAGCCACTATGGAGAACAGTATGGAGGTTCCTTAAAAAAACTAAAAATAGAACTACCATACAACCCAGCAATCCCTCTACTGGGCATATACCCTGAGAAAACCATAATTCAAAAAGAGTCATGTACCACAATGTTCATTGCAGCTCTATTTACAATAGCCAGAACGTGGAAGCAACCTAAATGTCCAGTGACAGATGAATGGATAAAAAAGATGTGGCACATATATACAATGGAATATTACTCAGCCATAAAAAGAAATGAAATTGAGTTATCTGTAGTGAGGTGGACGGACCTAGAGTCTGTCATACAGAGTGAAGTAAGTCAGAAAGAGAAAAACAAATACCATATGCTAACACATATATATGGAATCTAAAAAAAAAAAAAAAAAAAGTCATGAAGAACCTAGGGGTAGGACGGGAATAAAGACACAGACCTACTAGAGAAAGGACTTGAGGACATGGGGAGGGGGAAGGGTAAGCTGTGACAAAGTGAGAGAGTGGCATGCACATATACACATTACCAAATGTAAAACAGATAGCTAGTGGGAAGCAGCCGCATAGCACAGGGAGATCAGCTCGGTGCTTTCTGACCACCTAGAGGGGTGGGTTAGGGAGGGTGGAAGGGAGATGCAAGAGGGAGGAGATATAGGGATGTATGTATACGTACAGCTGATTCACTTTGTTATAAAGCAGAAACTAATACACCATTGTAAAGCAATTATACTCCAATAAAGTCATTAAAAAAAGTCTTGATTGTAAATTCTCTCAATTTTTATGAGATAAAAGAAAAATCTCTATTTCATCCTTTTTCTTGATAGTTTTGCCAGGTACAGGATTCAAGTTATTTTTTCCTCAAGACATTGAAGGTATTATTCCATTGCTTTCTGACTCGTATTGTTGCTGACGGGAAATCAGCTTTCGTCTAATTGTCATTCCCTGGTCAGGAATTTGTCTTTTCCTTTTTGGCAACTTTTCATATCGTTTTTCTTTCTTATATGTACTTCAGTTTTACTACAGTATTTGAAAGTATAGATTTCTAGCAATTTATTTTGTTTGGGATCTGTTGGGCTTTTGAAAGTTGAGAATTCATACCTCTCTTCAGTTCTGGAAAATTCTGTCTACCGTTGCATTTTCAAATAGTGCCTAGTACTCTGCTCTCATAACCCTCCCTGCTAAATCTCTTTCAAGAGGTTTTATTAGATGAATACTTGACTTATTTATTTTAATCACCTTGATTCTAAATCTCTCCCCATTATTTTGCAACTCATTTTTTTTCACCATGAGACACAATCTTTGACAATTCTTTAGACCTATCGCCCAGTTCATGGACATGTTCAACATCTTAATATTTGATTGGTTTTATTCAAGCCACACAGAGAGTACAAATATTGGCCTCAAACCCAAAGGAGGGCCAGCTTAAGGGATAAATTCTCAAGAGAGACATTCTTTCCTCAAGAAAAATTATCTGAAAGAATTAATTCTGATGATATATATGAAAAAATACACAATGCATTTTCAAAGTGTCTTCCTTAAATACCACTTTACCCATTTCCTTCTAATCTACATCCAGTTTATTTACACCTTTTCAATTCTGCAGTTAGCCTTTTTACTTTTTCAGATTACGTACTACTCTGACAGAACGGCATACACAAATTTTTACTCTATCAGTTCTAAATTCAGAGAAATATTTTTCAATTATCTTTATTTCCCTTACCAGCTTTGTTGACCCTGAAATTACCTTAACCAAGTAAGTCTTCTTTAGCTATTGTATTTCCTCTTGGTTATATGGCTTCTCTAATATTTTAAGGAGTGCTCCATGTACATTTCATCTTGTTGGGTTTCTGGATAATATTATTTTCCTGTTATCTTTTACATCATTTTTAATGCATTGATATAATTAGTTATACAGGAAACCCTAAAATCTGTAATCAGTCTTATGTTTTATTACTAATGTCTTATATGACATCGAGAAAAAAGTCCCCCCTTATTCCATCAAGATGCCCAACTATAAATAACCATTAGAGATTAATATTTGGGGTTGAAAGTCCTTGATTAAGCCTGAGCACGAAAAGATATTAAATGATCTGATTCATTAATGTTGTTTAAAGTGTATGACTCTTTCTGCAGCAGCTTCAGTGAATTAGTACCCAGCTACCCGAAAAACATCAACTTACTCCATATGGTGTGTGTAGGACTAGAGAGAATTCCAAATTTTATATTCTATTCAACTTTACACAATGCCTAAAAGTTCAATGTAGAAACACATTTAAAACCCTGCCCTGATCTTTTTCAGTAAAAATGCATTTGTATGCAAATTATACTGTACAGTGTACACCTGAAAGTGTATTGCTTTGCATTTTTCCTAAGCCCCAGCAAAATAGTTAAAGGATGTCTGAAGGATGTTTCATTTGAAAATGCTTTTGAATAAGAATGTACAGGAAACTTAAAACAATTTCTTCATGCCTGCCACAAGACTGGTATCTGGTATAAAACTGGCTCAATATTCAAAGGCATTGTTTTCACTGACCTTATTAGTGTATATGATGGCCCATGGCATAATTTGTTCTACATGCACAAGGCAATGTGGAATGTACATATTGTTACCAACATTTTGCATAAAGTGGCGTTTTCTTATCAGGTCAGTAACGGAAACATCAGAGGCACTGAGTGTGGAAGGCTGGAACAATCACTCGCCTTAAAAACTACATGATTTAAATCTTTTCTCTGCCATCCCCTAGGTTTATAATTTTGGGCAAGTTTTAATCATCTCTAAAACTTGATTTCCTTATTCATAAATGTATAAAAATATTTAAAATGAATAATACTATGTTAAATAGTGTAATCTAAACTTTTAAGTTGATCTTTCTAATCAAATATTCATTTAAATTAAATTCAGGGGCAAGTCCTCTGTCCCTAGACTAAATGTGATAAAGATGTGGCTGAACTTACTTATTCAGTCGAAACTCTCGGGATTAGAGGAAGAGAGAAATGCTGATATACTTCAAGTTCTCCTTGTTTCCTTAAATAAAAAGGAGCACACCTGTAAAAATATGAAGGCCAAGCCACATGTGGTATGCCTACTTACTAATCTGTATCTGGATTATATTTGTACTGATATTATGTTTAAAAAATCAATGATGTTTAAAAAATGTTTATGTTTAAAAAATCAATATTTAACATATATTCCAGTTAAATTTTCTTATGTGGATTTTAAATGATTTTTACATAATTGAGCAAAGAAATTTGTAGTCATGGATATCACTCTGTGTTGATTTTGGTATCTTCTGTCTGTCAAATTTTATTTGTGATAAAAATAAACGAATTTAAAAAATAAGAATTTTATTAAGATATTGTCCTCTGCACCGTAAACTGGGGAAAATAGGCCTTTTTTAGAGATGCTTATTAAAAACATAAAACAATCAAGTATATCTCTTTTGCCTTCAATATCCATAAGTTTTTTGTTATGTTCATAAAGATCTCATGTGAAGCTGATGATTTTTGTATTTAAAAAATTCTTTAAGCAATAAAATTAAAATTCTATTAATATCCTGAAAACGCCACTTTAGATAGTGGCCATAAATTTTCATCTCTGGCCTGTTATGCATTCATATGCATTTCTTCCCAAAGCCAACCCCAGTGTATTGAGGTACACAAAACATCAGGCAAATACATCAAAAGAAAGAATGGCCATAATATACAATAGTTCTCTTTTTTAATTGAAAGTATATATTTTATCTCCAGTTCGTTCTTGCTCTTATTGCATGCTACTTTTAAGCTTCTTCCTCAGAATTATGGTGTAAAGGCATTCCATAAGACAACTGCTTGGAATTGTTATACATCACATTTTCGGGATACAATAAGTAGTGTCAATTACAGTCAAGATAAAAATTGATTTGGGGTGTTTCCTAGTAAAGAATACAACCTTTAATTCTTCAAGGACTCAAAATTCTTAGTGAATGTGAATGTCATTCCTATAAGGATAGCTTCATGATGTTATACTAGTGGCAAGAAAGAGAAAAAATATCTTATTTTCTTTTCAAGCTTAATTTAAATGGAAAAAAAACTTGCGGTGGAGTTTTTTTTTTTTTTTTACTTAAAGAATCTGAATTTGACCTTCACCTAGCTATCTTCTATTTCTACGTTTATTTGTATGTACAATGAGATAACGTGCAGTCAAGAGATGTAATTCATTTTATAAGCACCCATCAAAGAAAAACATAAAATTAGAGATATAAAACATTACCCACGACATCCACAGCCATGCACACCACGCTTGATTTCAATTCCCACCCACCCCTGCACTTTTTCCTTTGCACACTCTATGGTAATAGTTAATTTATTTGCCTTTTCCATTAGAGTGTATGTTTCTTGCGATCAAGGATCTTTTTCCATTCCTTGGTATGCCTAGCTTCTGGGTCTCTACTTCAAATAAATTGGGTGTCTAATATGACTTTTTTTTTTGATAATGAATAAATGAGGGAGGAAGAAGAGGGAAAAGGAAGACAGAGAAGAAAATATGAACTACGTAAACCGTGATATAAGCGTCTCCCCACGGAGGTATGCATAAGGCACTCCAATCTAATGTTCTTTGTAAATTAACATTACCACACAGGCATCTGTCAAATAGTGCAAAACAAGTGAGCTGCAATGACTAAAGAAGTTTAAATCTAGTGGGTTTGAAAAAAATAAACACATAGTTTATTCAGAACAAATATTTGTTATTGGGTTTTAAAAAATAGATGCTTAATTGTTATTAAACACCTTTTTTTCTGGGTATTTCTACTTTCTAGCTGCAGAAACCTCAGGCAAATAGTATAACCTCTGTGACTCAGAGTCCCTACGGGCAAAATGAAGATAAAAATATCAGTCTTCCCTATTCTAAAAAGCCATGAAAATCAAGTAAGTTAATGTGAAATAAGGTGATGGTCATGTTCTATTAAAAACATTTGAAATGTTACTGCCCAGTCACCTGATTGTTTATAGTCTTAAGATTTCCTTTATATATCTAAGCTCAGATAAGACACTTTTGATTGTGAGATAATATTTAATAAACCTTGTCAAGCAATTTCTTCTTCATTAAGTTATGTCAATTTTAATTTAGTAATTTATTATGGTGTTAAGTCTATAACAAGTGTTTCATCAGACATACTTACAGAACAGAGAGCCAACATTAGGCTTGCTCACAAAATCACACCTCAGAGGGGGTGAAAAACTCCTCTGACATCACATGAAATAATTTCAAATCACAGAAGATCTTATACAATTCAACAGAGAAATCAAAGGCTCAAAGAGAGACATCAGAAGACAAAATGAGTTGAATATGCAATTATGAAAGGCAAGCTAGCAGATACTCTATTTATCACATAGCACACCTGTGTGCCTGTTGCAGGTTACATATGCAGAGCTGTCATATGATATTCAAGAAGTAGGAATTTTAAACATAAACATAGGTAAACCTTAAGGAGTATATGTATATTGGCAGAGTTTTTAATGGACTGAGGTATACAGAAACGTTAAAAAAGAAAGATCACTTATATGCGGAATCTAAAATATTAATACAAATGAATCTATTTACAAAACAGAAGCAGAGTCACAGACAGAAAACAAACTTATGGTTACCAACGGGGAAAGGGAGAGGGGAGAGGGATAAATTAGGAGTATGGGATTGACAGATACACACTACTACATAAAAAATTAAAAAGCAACAAGGATTTACTGTATAACACAGGAATAATGTTCAATATCTTATAATAACCTATAATGGAAAATAATCTGAAAAAAATATATATATAACTGAATCTCTTTGTTGTACACCTGAAACTAACATAGTATTATAAATCATCATACTTGAAATAAAAAATAAAAGTAATTTAGTAATCAAAAAAAGAAAGAAATGAAACAAAAACTAAAGTGAGCTTTTCACACACACACACACACACACACACACACACACATATATACAAATATACATATACTTATTAGCCTTAATGTTTAGTAAACAGGCTTGTCAAGGAATTCTACTGGTATTTTAAATCTCTCATTGCATATGTACATACACATACAAAGTAAATAAAATACATGTGTTTCATATACTATCAGCACCCCAGCTGCATTTACTTAATAATTTACTTACTAATACGTGAAGACACAATAAAACACTGCAAAGTCATACTCTATAAACCACATGTAAAGAGAAGAGAGAAGCTTGGCCCAGCATCTAGAGTCTGAGGCCTCTTAAAATAAGTTGTGAATTGCCCTTTTTAATCAGGACACCGGGGAAGAGAATGATTCCTTTTGAGTGTGGGCACTTCAGAATTCCTGGTGTCAAGTGGAAACCCACAGGCCTCAGGAACCAGGCTCTTCTCCCTTGAAGAAGTTTCAGTGCATGCACATTAGATGCTTACATGCTCTTGAATGCAGCCTATTATAAGGACCACAAAGAAGAGATCAGTGAAGAGAATTTCTTACAGAAATAGGCATCACCCCAGGAGCCAGTTTTAGGCTGGGAGTAATAGAAAGATAAAATAGAAAGGTTGTGACCTTCACTCTTCATCTCCCTACAATTTGATGGCTTGTTCTTGATATAAATCCTTCTAGCTAAAATATAGACTTAAAAAAAAAAATTAGAGACACCAGACTTCAGGGACGTGTAAGAAGGTAGGGGGGATTCCTGTAGAGCAGGACTCTGATTACACAGAGGGGGTTCAGCTCTTTTTTCAGAACAAA
Source organism: Leucopleurus acutus (assembly GCF_964270905.1). Lineage (NCBI taxonomy): Eukaryota > Metazoa > Chordata > Mammalia > Artiodactyla > Delphinidae > Leucopleurus > Leucopleurus acutus. The sequence continues at coordinate 65,107,966 of NC_139157.1, forward strand.
CTTTATTTTGTAAGATTTACTCTCAGAGCTCTCTCTCTATAGCAATTCGCCCTACGAGCTCATCAATTAATTCCAAATATTTTGGAATCAAGGAGGATAGTACTGTTTAAATCGGATCTAAAAAGTTTGCTAATTATTTATTCCTGTATGCTGTTACCTTTATGCATTTTCATCCTGCTCTCAGGTGAAAATTCTGAAGTAACCTACTAAAGGCACTGAAGAAAACCAACATTCTAATCTCAGGAGCATCCCAGTTATTACATAAAAGAATCATTTATGTAATTCCTACTTTGCTCATTATCTTTCTTTACTTTGCATGTAAGTATTTCTTTAGCCATTAATTACCCTGGTGTATGCATGCTACTTAAATCATCTTCACACCAACCTGCCCCTAACTCAGTTCTCAGCGACTTCGGCTCAGTCCACTGATGGCAATTCACACAAACCAAAAAAAAGAATGAGAATCATGGCCTCTCCAATTTTAGCACAATTCATGGAATGGCAGAATTTATTTCACAATAGACCATACACATAACAGACAACCGTAATAGAATTTCACAAGGCCAGAATCTACAGGACTCCCATGAATACACAAAAGGTAAGTTTTCCCTAAATGAAATGAGGGTTCTGAATCATTCATTTTAACTGTACATGTACAGTAGGCATTTTTAAAGAGCTAACAAGAATCTGTACGTATTTCCCAATTATCTGTATATCTAACCTAAGTTTTCTAAACCTCTGTCTTCTTGGGTTTTCTCCAGATAATTAAAATAATTGTCCTCCTGTTGCTTTACTATGTTCCAGACATTGTTCTATGTGCTCTTTAAAAATAATAATCTGGTAGCCATTTTGCTAATTTTCATATGCCCCTTGTATGAGAAGGAAGCAACGCTAGGACACTATGAGAGATGATCTTGCCTATCTCCCCTTTAACAACTGATGAAATTGGAGACCCTAGAACAGAAACCTCATCACTGCAGGCTGCACAGCTTATAAACGGCAGAGCCAGATGATTCAGCATCCCAGCTCCTTTCCTGTTAGGGTAGGTAACCTGCTGCTTGGAAAGGAAGTTCTCTATGGAGGCCACCATGGAGGTTATGGATCTGATGCTTAGGGGAACAGCAAGGAAGAATTATGGAGTTTGGAGAGAATGTATTAGATGGGGAACCTGAAAGAATCATGGGAACTAGAAGACAAGAAGCAGCTGGGTGTAGTATTAAGGCAACAAACATTAAAATGATTACCTTGAGCCAATCACTTATTATCTCTGAGTACTACGCATTTACTAGAGTTTGAATAAGCCAGTAAACAGAAGACATGTATGGGTCACTTATTTTGTCAAGAGGCTTTTTTTTTTTTTTTAAACAGATGAATAAACTTAAAAATCTAGTGTCTCTAAGATTACAGAGTTAATTGTGGAACTGGAATGCAAAGAATTTTGCAAAATTATGATGATAATGTCTACTTTGTCTAAGCCTTAGGGCTGTTTGAAAAATTAAATAAAGTATACGGAAAACACCATTGAAAACTGGTTCTTATCCCCATTTTGCCTGAGACAGAGGGAGTATTCTCGGACACAGAGCTAAAACTGGGAGGTCTCTGGCAAACTGGGACAAGATGTCAATAATGCTAGGTACAGTGTGTATTTAATGTATTATATCAGTTCATATTTACATATATAAACATATATGCAACAGTTCTGTGGACAGAGCTCAAGGATATTTTGGGTTGAAAAACGCAGCTTCTACCTCAAACTGGAGAGTATCTGCGATTCAAACCAAAGAACTTTGTGTCCTCAGGGCTAAAACCTGAGAATAATAGCTCTGGCATGGCTGAGAAAGTGCCAACAGATAGGAAAGAGTGATAGATCCAGGGGTAGATAGAGTAGAAGAAAAACACAGCAGATGGATGACAGTAAAAGGGAAGTTCCAGCAAAAACTGCATTTAGCCAAGCAGGGTGGATTTCTCTTAAACTGGGCATATATAATTCAACTCCTTTTTGCATTTTAACTTAATTCTGTTATTGTTTTGGTTTACTTTTAGACACTTCTGCAGTAGTAAAAAGAATGAAGAGAAGACATAGCAAAAGAAACTCAAAAGCAAAATGTTCAAATCTTTATAAACCATAGTTTTCTGAAAAGCAAAACTAAAAATTCCAACGTAGCAAAACAGGACGGGTTTGGTTTGAATGTTCGTTTGATCTCATGAAAGTTAGGTATTCTTTTATAATGATTTATATCGAGTAAATGGACTTCCAGCATGGCTCAAGAGGAGTGAAGTCTAGCCTCGAGTCCACTACTAGAAATGGGAATAACACTGACTCGATCAGTTTTCCTCTGAGAGCTTCATTTGCTTCCTCTGTAAAGAAGGGCCCTTGGACTAGAAGACCTCCAAATTCCTTTCCAGTTCAAAAACGCTGTAATTTTGGAATCACAAAATTCAGATTCCGGTTATCTGGCTCTTCCTTTACATTTTTATCTCACGCTAGAAAGGTGACATCCTTGGCCACCCAGTGAGATTGGGAGGCGAGGGACAGGGGTAGCTGATATTTCTAGAGACCGTGAGATCTAACCAGACAGATCTTTTGAATCCAACCCCCAAGACTTACTGGCCAGAGAACCACAGGCAGTGTAACCTTCTGAAGTCTAAGGCTGCTCATCTGAAAATGATGTTCATAGTAACTCACAGTGTGACTGTGATGACTGAATGAGACAGTGTCACAGTGTCTGGCACATGGTAAGTGGCCCATAATTTTTTTCTCGCTTGCTTTCCTGTTGGGTTATCCTGACATAATATGTAGCTTGGAGCTAAAGGATCAAAACGTAATAAATGACTTGCAAAACAGACAACTTCTGCTCTCCAGTCTTAATGAGTATTTATCCTCAACCCCAACACACAGATCATCCCAACCTGCCTTCCTAAACCCCAGGTAATCTCTTTTCATATCATTTAAAACTAAAGTGAAATAAAGAATACAGATATGGAATCTACAGCACCACTAAATTTCCCTATTGAATTTCTATAAAAACTTATCCCCAACGACTCCATTGCAATTTCAGTAATTAGTACAAATGATTCAAACAAAAGCATTTTTGGCTCCATGACAATGGATACAGCTACTATGGTTATTTGTTGTATGAACTGCTGTACACCACTTCTCCTTTTTTTTTCTTCCCACAGTGATGTTAATTTGTCCCGGTAGCAGCAGAAGAAAGCGGCTGTCCGATCACATCAGCTACTCTGCTGGCCAAGAATCACTTTAACTCTTCTTTGAATTTATATGGAATGAATCAGAAGAAGATTCTGTTCTTGAGTGGTTCAGTTTACTCAATATCTGTATTTATGCATCCTTAATATACATATGTATCTTCAAAATAATTATACAACACACATATCCATGCATATATTGACACAAAGGTAATGCTTAAAACATAAATTACAGTGTCTAGCGGTGCTGATTTTATTCGAAGCACACTGGCATTGTTAACACCTAGTACACGGTCCTAATTTGGGGAATCATTCTCAAAAGGGGCTGAACGAATTCCAATTTGCAATACCAAGTAGGCTTATAAAGAAAGGGTTATCATTTTTTTAATGAGTGGTGCTCTGACCCCTTCATTCAAGGTCAGACCGTGAAAATGTTAAAATGACACATAAGGCAGGAATATTCATTTGACACCTAGGTATTACACAATCTTTGTTTTCATATACGTTCCTGGTGTGGCAGAGATTTCTCATTAAAAGAAAATTTTTGTGGTTGAAATCTGTTACTAGCACCAAAGCACCTGTCTGCTTTTACAACATACACAGCATTCGATGCAGAATGCCACATGGGTATCCACTCTCTCCATAGGCTTTGGCACCCTGAACTACACACCCAGGATCTGTCCCTCCTGAAATTAGATGACTAACTTGCAATCTGTTTTATCTATGTCCACAAGGCATTCAGGCAGATTTGTGGATACATGTGCTGGGAATGAACAGTAGCTTTGTTTCCTCAATTCTTCCTACACCATCACCTGGCTCCAGGTTCTGTCTTCTCTTGACTGAATTGCTGCAAGAGTGCTCTGACTGGTCTGCCAGATTTGAGTCTTGCCTCTTTCAAGTATGTTTTCCACATTGCAGTCAAATCTGATCCTGTCTCTCTTTTGCTTAAAAGCCCTTAGGATAAAGTTCAAAACTAGTAACATGACTGAGGAGTCCCTGGTGTTTTGTCTTGTTGCTTCTCTGCCTTGTGAGCGCTGCCCTGGCCATACTGAGACACTAGCAGTGCCCAGGATTTGATGTATATATTCTTGCCTCCTGGTCTCTGCACATTCTCTGCCCTCTGCCCAAACTGTTAGCTCTCCCCCGCCACCTCTCTATCCACCCCTAGAGTTTCATTCACCCCTTGGCTTCTCTCCTTTAGGTATTAATGTAGCTATGACTCCCTCTAAGAATCCTTTCCTGACATCTCCCCAACCTCTTCTCAAGAGCTCATGATTTGTCCCTGTGTGGCATCACAGATCAGTTACTCATATATGGGACTTGCCATATCGTACCATAATTTCCAGTTTGCTTTTTTGTCTCTCCCATAAGATTTTCTTATAAACTTCTTGAGTGTAAGGATTATATATTATCAACGGTGGTGTTATATCTCAAGCAGAATAACCAGCACTTAACAGAGGCTTAATAAATATGGATAATGAATAAATAAAAATAATTAAGGTTAGTTATGACACAAGTCATGTGCTTATGAGATGTACTTATTAATTTACTCCCAAACAAAAATCCCATTCCAAAGCTAGGAAATATGCTCTATTTAATAAATGAGTAATAGAAAAGATTTAAATTGTTCCATGTTGAATTATAAAAATATTTCTCCTCTAAATAAATACTTTTAAATTCATTTTCACTTGAAACCCTGTCACTCAATTTCACCAAATGGAAAACAAAGCAAGAAAAATAAAATATAATTTCACAGCATTCTTTTCTTCCTTCTATTTCAGGGAAAGTAAATATGGAGAAATTAGCCTTACTCCTACCTTTGCCAATCACTTCTCATATAACTCATTTAACTACCCTATTTCAATGACTTCACTCAACTGTTCTGGTTACCTACTGCTGCACAACAAATTACCCCCAATTTAATGGCGTAAAAATGATGATCATTTATTATCATCTCTCATGGTTCTGGGTGCTGACTTGGCTCAGCTAGTTGGTTGCTGCTCAGTGCCTCTCATGTGGTTTTAGTCAGATGGTGAGCTTGAGTTATTTTGACGGTTTCCTCATTCATATGTCTCATGATGGATGCTGGCTGTCAGCTGGAACTTCAGTGGGAGCTGTTGGTCAAAAGACCTATAGGCAGCCTCTCTATGTGGACCGGGTTTCCGCACAGCATGGAGGCCAGGTGCCAAGAACAGTTCTAAGTACTGCACAGCCTCTTCTAACCTAGTCTCAAAAGTCATGCTGTCTTGTTTCCCCTGGAAAGAAGTTTATAAGTCCAGCACATATTTTAAAGAGAAGAGACTTGGACTCTACCTCTTGATGGGAGGAGAGTTTAAAAACTTGTGGGCATGTTTTAAAACCATCAAACTTGCCTAACCACTAGTCTCCAAACATTCTTCTTTCTAATGGACATACTACTTCACTTATCCCTCTCATCCCTCTCACTACAGGCTTGCCTCCTCAGCATTTGTTCATCTACCCCTGCATGTTTGGTTTCTTTCTGTGAGGTGAGCTCAGCATGTTGGAGCGTGGGCACCGGCATTTATAATCATGCGTCCGTGTGGACATGAAGATGCTTGTGCTGGATCTGAGAGGATACACACCAGTGTGTTCGCGTGTGCAGAGGGATGCAGATGTTCCAGGATGAACTCTTCATTGTCACTGTGAACTCCCCTTTACTTTTCCCTGTTAGAGCTACTGATGTGCATAAGAAAAGCTTTAAAATATTTCTTCCTAGTTCGGGAACTGTAGTTTTCTTAGGTTATGGTTTATTTTTTCTGAATCAAAAGTGGTTGATTCTCTTTGAAAATATTCTGTTTGGGGTGATTAAAAAAATATCTATTTGAAAATAGATCTATCTGAAAATAGATCATGGTGAGAGTTGCACATTGTCAATGTAATTAATGCCACTGAATTGTATACTTAAAATGGTATTAATTGGCAGATAATGTATATATAGCTATACACACACACAGAAAGATAATTTTAAAAATTAATAACTTTGTACGCCAAAAACCATTGAATTGTGCAGTTTAAATGGGTGAATTCTATAGGATATGAATTATATCTCAATAAAATTGTTTAAAAATGTTCAAGGGACAGATATGGATACTGCTTTTCACTTCCCAGAATTCTAGAGAAAGGTGCTTGGAGTCATATTCTATTCAACGTTAGAAGAAAAAAAATATATACATTATGCAACCAACATGTTTATAAACAGTGATATGGGGCATACTGGTTACTTTATCAGCCTGTTACTTGAGTACTTTTTGCCAGCTTTTAGTTGCCAAAGAAATAGTTTAGGTCTTTTGTAGTTTTGTCTGTTTTATGGACAATTATCAGAGGCGCCTTATGCTCCCAAACTGGAGGCACTTCATCTGTGCTGACACTAAGTAAGCATCACATATACATACAAAGGACACTAGCCCTAACCTAACAGATAGGAAAGTTAAGTCAGGCAGTGAATAGTTATAGATGACTTTAGGCATAAATTCTTTTCAATTTTGTATAAAACCCTTTCCTCTGTTTTATTTCTAATGACTTCCATCATTAACATTTTTGGCTCCAAAGTGAAAATGTGGGCGTGGAATCAGCATATGGAAAAATATATGTGGAACAAAGTATAAATAAAACACATGTGGATGTGGAATTTTGTGTTTTGATTTGTTTTCATTTCGGGCTGGGCCCAAAGAATAAAAAAAGTTATCTGGCTTCCCTGGTGGCACAGTGGTTGAGAGTCCGCCTGCCGATGCAGGGGACACGGGTTCGTGCCCCGGTCCGGGAAGATTCCACATGCCGCAGAGCAGCTGGGCCCATGAGCCATGGCCGCTGAGACTGCACGTCCGGAGCCTGTGCTCCGCAACGGGAGAGGCCACAACAGTGAGAGGCCCGCGTACCACAAAAAAAAAAAAAAGTTATCCGATCCAACCTGCTACCTTGAGTGAGGTTCAATAAAATCTTTTCAGCAGCCTGACTTTACAAATGAGCCCTGGCTACGGATCACCCAATCAAATTTGAGTATCCTGTTCCAATTCTACTCCATCCCATCCCATCCCATCCCATCCTATCAGGGTCAACCGCCCTCAGTCCTTCCTTTCATTAGACCTAAGCATGTCAGTAAATAGGATCGATTGCACTGGTCTGATTAACCTAAATAGGCTCTTTCTGCTCCTTTACATGGCTGTTCAGAACATACAGAAAATGTGTCAGACACCCAAGGTCCAGACCATAGATTACACTATTATAAAGATCGTACAGCACACACTTGAGTCTCTAGAAAGTAAACAACTAAACCAATGAAACATCTTAAAAAACATCTTCTCCAGAGGATGTAAGCCAGCATAAACTACACAAAAAGCAGAACTTTTAATAAGTGAACAAAAAGTACATTATCTAACCAATATGCCCCATTTTACTATTTGGGGGGACATACTGATTACACACTATTTAGTCTTGTCTCTTTTAATGATAACTTAATATGGCTTCAATTAAGTCATATTCTCTAGAACTGTGAAACAGAAATACAGTTGTCTTAGTTCCTTCGGGCTGTTATAACAGAATACCATGGACCGGGTGGTTTGTCAACAACAGGAATTTATTTCACACAGTCCTGGAGGCTCTAGTTCGCGATCCAAGTGCCAGCAGATTCAGTGTCCAGGGGAAGCCTCTTTCTGGGTTCATAGATGACCATCTTTCCAAAAGGCATGGTAGAGGGGGTGAGGGAGCTCTCTGGGATCCCTTCTACAAGGGCATGAATCCTGCTCATGAGGCTTCACTCTCATGACCTAAGCACTCCCAAAGGCCCCACCTCCAAATGCCATCACACTGGGGATTAGGTTTCAACATACGAATTTTAGGGGGACACTAATATTTACATAACTGTCTATAATACAGTTATGTGCAGGCTCAGCCCCAGGAAGGCAGGCACAGTAATCTGCTGTACATTCCCCAAAGTCTCCTTGTTTACGTCATTAATAACCCCATGTCAGGGAACTGCAGATCTGGGATAAATATTGAGTTTGGGAAAATAATTTCTTTCCCATTGTCAAAGTGTCAGTTGATACCTCCAAATGCATTCATATAGTTGATAATGATACCTCGATTTGCATTAGTAAATAACACACTCCTTCAATCTACATATTCTGCATTCCCATGTAAGGTAGCATTTTCCTTTCAGAATAACTGTTTGCCTCTCTTCTGTGTAAGAAAAAGATATATCCTGATGAATGCCCCCAAATAATGGTAATGGCATGTTCACCTATAAAAAAACAAAAACAAACAAACAAACAAACAAAAACTACCAGAAATTCAACAGATAAAAATGGTCTTGGTGAAATGTGAAAAAAAAAAAAATTGTGAAGTCACTCACTATAGGCCTCACACTAGGTCTGCAATAGACAAGGAACAGAAAATGAAAATTTCAGAATGTCCTCATGTTCATGTCTCCCAAGGAGTGTTTTCTAATGTTATAGAACCTGGGAGAAGATTCTCAACCTTATCATGCCTATTTTGCCTTTTATTTCAAATATTTGACATCTCTGCTATACTGAAATAAAATTCATAGATATTATAATCTACAATTCATACAATTTCAAAGCATCAATATAATGACATGACATGTAAAAAAGGAAATAAGAGAAATGTAATTTATCACAAGGTAATGTATAGTTTACCTATAAATGCTTGAAAACTACATTAGAATACAAAATAAAGTGGTTATATACTTGCATCCATTAGAAATAAGTAAGCCACAAAAGCTTACTGATTTAAGTGTGTTTTATTTGCTGCACAAATTCCACTACAGCAAGAGTGTTGGTAATTTGAATATGAGAAAAAATAATTTTACAGTTCTGAACAAAATAAAGCACAACCTTCCCTAGATTTACACAATATTTGCATTCCCAGTAATTCAGCATACATTATGATCATGCCAGAAAAAAACAACTTACTTTGTGTTGATATGTTCAAAAGAGTTATGTTCTAGTCTCATAAAATTAAAATCTGTTTCTGACTCACAAAAATATCTCATAGGATATTTCAAAATCCTGTAAAACTTGAGACAATTTCTCAACATGCTGGCTAGCTAGCAACCCAGATCACTCCTCCTAAATGGCTGTCATTCCTCCAAACTTGGGAAAATCAAAAATGTCTTCATAAATGCCCCAAACGTCCTTTAGAAAGAAGTACCGCCCACCATGAGAACTACATTCTAGGTTTTCCAGAACGAGTTACTCTTCCTATGTGTGAAGCTGTGCTCTGGACTGCCCTGGTTCCTCGGTGGACAGGGTTTCCTCACCCTGCTGACCACCAATGGTCTTAGTTTTGGGTTTAGATTCTCAAGGGCATGGTCACATGCGCCCCGTTAGCTGGTGCATCTGGTGTCTTTTCATGCAGCCTTATATATTTCAAGAAGGCATCCTCTCCCCTTTATGGTCCTTCCTAAATGTCAACAAGGAAAACCATGGGAATTTCCTCCTAATTTGGAACTCTAATTCTTTCTGAAGCGCATGTCGCTCCTGTAGCTCTGAAGCTCCACCCACGGTCACTCACACCTTATCTTGAGGCTCATCCTCCTCCACGCTGGATGCAGTGCACTAGGTGCACCAGATAAGTTGCCCCTTCTCTGAGATCATGTTATCATTAAAAAATAGACTTCATTTCAACTCTGATGTCCTCCCCGTCCCTTAATAAGGTTGCACTTATTTTCCCAACGGGACAAATCCATGCTTACTCGGGATTGTCAAGGCGAGGCATTGGACCCTCAGTGAACTTTCAGTTTACTCAGAAAACACTGGATTGAATACTGAATCTGGGATTCCGGTGACCAGTAATGGCCAGAAGCTTCCACTCCAGGAATATGCCCTCAGCCGTCCTTCATTTTTCTGAAGTCAGCAAGGGTGGGAGCTTTGTACCCGCCAAATAAAATGTCACAACTTATCATGTTTGGTCTGTTCCATGTTTTTTATTCTCTTCCCTCCCTAAGCAACATCTAAAAATAATCAGTCGATATAAACTGGGAAAATGCCATACCGCTCTCTGGGCTAGTCTAGCCTTAGTTTGCCTAAGCCTAGGACAACACTTTCCTTCGAAGAAAACTCTGCTCATAATGATATAAGAAGAGAAGAGGAACAATTAACCATCCACAACAGCATTTAAGTTTGTCATGAGGCACGTTCATGACAATTAATTGATTTAACAGATTAATTCTGGAATAGCAGTTTAGTTATAAAACTTCTGCTATGTAGTTTAGGTAGAAATAGTTTTTGTTAACTGTGACAGAAAAAAAAAACAACACAACAACTATTCTTCAAACTATTATTTTCCCCTATATCCTTTATTCCTTTCAGTTATTTTCCTGCTTTCTCTGGGGAGAAATTTCTCCCCTCCACCATACACACACATATATACCTTTGTGAGTAAAGATAAATAAAAACCAGTCATATTGTCCACTCCCTTTGTCCTGTGATTTGAGTTTGTGACCATCTGTCAGTTTGTAGTTGCTGCCTGCTGGCACGAGCAAGTGTATTTCTTAATCTATTTCACACGATTATGGCCCAAAGAGAGATCACTCTGTTTTTCCTGAGTTTTGCTAAAGAGGCCTGTGCTTTTCAGGGTGGAGCTTAGAAAGAAAAGCAGCAGGAAAGCCAAGTGCACTTAATGAAAACACAGCCCACAGCTCCGAGTTTCACACATCGGTGAGGCCCCGGCAGCTCTGCTGTGCCTGCAATCCCAAGGTATCAAGTCTCCCCGTCAACGCTGTGGGCACAAGTTCACAACACATTAAAAAATGAGACATTCTCATTACGTGGCAGTCTACTCAACTGAGTTATCAAGGGATCGAAATAAAAGGATTTCAGTCATCTTTTCTCAAAAAGAAAAAGCCAGGGCATCCATTAGGAAATGAATCAGGATTCCTACACTGTTTTTTATTTTTTTCCAGTAGTATGGAAATGGTGATGGAAATAATAATTCTAATTATTATTTATAAAAGGCTTAGTATGTGCCATACACAATACTTAATTTTTTATCTGCATTAATTTGATTTTTTACCTCCATTCTGCAAGGAGGATCAAGGTAAAATTCAGGCAGAATTAAGAGAGTATTTTGGGGAGACAGGGTCCTCGTCTTTAAATTATATCCTACTTTTAACAAATTAAAATTTTAGTATGCCTGAAGGTTCATCTTAGCCTGATAACATCTACAAGGCTATATTTTAAATTCTGTGTGTGAGTTTTAGGGCCAGTTTCACTTATGCTCAATGCTTTAAATGATATAACATTTTCAACTTTTTGGTTTAGGTGATTAGATAGTCCATTAGGGGAAAATTGTTAGACCACATATATTAACATGATCTAAAAAGAAGTCCAAGCAATACAATAATTGCTTCATTTCTTTAAAAAAAAATCCACTTGACTTTTAATTTTAAAGAATAATGTAGCGTCTCAGCCTAAGATTTTCACTTGCAAACATTTTCTTTTGAAATGAGAGTTCCCTTCAGTATGGTATTTGAAGTGTCTTTATGCTTTTTGGGGTAATTTTATCCATTTAAAATTATAATGATTATAAATATAAAAATGCAGCTTACACGGGTAAAAAATACGTGAAATTAAAATCTTAGATATAAAACCAAGGACAGTAATAATACGGAAACCGTGATGGGGGAATTGCAAATATAAAAATAAACTGAATTTAAAATGTATTTTCTAGTCTCTTAAAAGCCCATTCACCTTTCAAGTATTCAATTGTAAAGTATTTTATAATTCTGATGTGTCATATTAAATCCTTTAGAGTTTTCATTCAGGCTTTCTGTAGGTGATATGTGCATACTGGGTATTATTTCCACTCCTGAAAATTTTGGAAAACTTGAAAGTACGTCTAAAATTATGACAGAAAGAGTACTTTTTGAATAGTTCTTCGAATCACATTTTCCAGAGTTCAAAACAGGGAAGGTTCTGCCACCTGGGGCATTCTCCAGACAGCCATGGCAGAGGGCTTCTGCCCATTAATTCTTGGCCCCAGTTCATACAGAGAGGGTTGGAGGGAACTGAGAATGAGAAATCGCCCATCAAAGTCCCCATCTCAGCACTATCATTTGATATAGCAATTTCTGGAATTTATTAGTGCCCAAGTAATTGAGAATCTGTACATGGCGTTCAAGGTTGAAGAACATTTTACTACTTTGGAAGCAGTTTGTCTTACTCTGGGATCCCCCAAGAACAGAGACTTAAAATTCTCCTGTGCAGGTAGCTTCATAATGTGATACCAGGCGACAGGACAGGGGGAGTAAAGAGGAAGCAAATCAGAAGGAGGGAAAGCCAATCAAGAACGTGTCACTGCATTGGCCGACCACTGCCACAGGCCACTCGTGCTTACTCTCACCTGGACCTTCTGAGGAACCTTAAGAAAGTCTTCCCTAAGAAGATGGTTAAGAAACCATCCACACAGGAGACCAAAAGAGGAACTATTACCAATAGGCTTCTGTCTCCCACTGGTCAAGATGCCCTCATGGACATCCATACCCTCATACTTCCAAGTCACATATGGGTGAATGCCAACTGTTTTCTTCAGCAGGTCCTATGAGGCAGCATCTGAGAAGCCCTAGGACAGGAAGCAAGAAGTAAGCCCTCTACCAAATGCTCACAGATTACATCTATTAGAACCTGGTTGAAGCCTGGACGTAACTAGTCACCACTGCAATGGCTGAAGCTGAGGCTAAGAGGACTTGAAGTGATGCATAAGAGTCCAAAACAATTGTTAAGTGACTCAGTTTCTTTCTTACCTTTAACCATGAGCCTACTTAAATCAAAGATATCAATTGTGAAAAAGATGACAATTTGCTAACATTCACGTCATGGTAGTTATATATCATTTATGTGTAAAGATGTGGCAAATAATCATTGCCAATGGGCCCTAAAGCTGGATTATTAGTATCATAGGACTCAAATATAATATAACGATACGCTATGAAGGAGAAGCTTGTGCACTAAAGCACGACGACTGAGACATAGTGTGATGCCCTCATCAAAGTAATATCCTTTCTGCAGGTTTCATATTTTACAGACATTGTTTAGTTTATAATCTGATTAAAATAAAAGATCAATTCAACCCATTTTTATTCCCATATAACTTGTTTTTCTCCTACACTTTATGAGTTTTTGTTTTGGGGGGGGTTGTTTTGTTTTTTAGGATGAGAGAGCAAGAAAGTGCACACAGAGAGAGAGAGAGAGGAAAATTGCAAGTTCTTGCTTGGATTTTTTTCTTGGAAAAAGTGTTAAATGTGAAATAGCACCAAGAAACACTTCAGAGTCCATTCAGTTTCTTTTGGAAAATAAGAGCTGGATTGAAATGAACACTTTAGAAGATATTTCATTTCTTGGCATTTAAAATCAATATTTTTCTCACTGTCATGAATATTTGGGGGAGAAGCCTAGGCAGTTATTTTTGTTCCCTGTAATTGTGGCTCCACTGTAGGTGAAGATGGAACACCTTCCTCTCATTATTGAGAGCTCAGTGGCCCTGAGCTAAAGGCTGCGATTCTTCATGTCACCACTGTGGTGGCAAATAAGAATTCCTGTTTAGTTTCTAGTAACCTCATTTGTCAAGAAGACTGGATTTCAAGTTTATATAGATTCAAGGCAAACAAAAATGAGATAGCTAAATACCCCTTTGGTCATAAAGTGCATTCACCAATTAGAGGAAAGTTAAGCTAATGAGAGATTAATTGTACAGACTACTAACCTAATTCAAATTTATTTTTTAAAGATGTGCAAAATTAATTTAATTTTCAAGTTGATTCTCCATTAGTGATAGTGTCAACGTGCTGCTGATGTAAAAGAGCGCTTATATGAACCACATCCCAAGCGAGGGAGATTTTAAATTCCTGAAACTTTGCTGTGAATGTGACAGTGAAAATAACGTTAGCAGAATGTTCTGCATGGCAGTTTAAAAAGGTATTTTTAAGTAAAAGCTTTGAAATTGTTCTCAAGTCTTCCTTTATGCTTTCAATTTTAGCCTGAGTTGATCAAGAATAAAAAAAAAAAGGTCATGCTTTGAGAAACTTTAAAACTGTCTCAATCTTGAGATGACAAGCCTTTCAAGCCAAATGACTAAACCCCTCTGATGGGGAGAAGTGTACCTTGGGTCCCTTGGTGCCTCAAATAAACTCCAGGCTTCTTACTAATGCAGCCACATGACACTGACTTGTGTGGCTTTATAAACCCTTTCTGAGCTCAGATCATTCTCTGTTATTTCCCATTACCTTGCCTACCGTCCAAAAATGCTGAACTACAGCTTCACATACAGAATCTGATGCAATTAAAAATTCAACAAAATCAAGGACTTGCTAATGACACAACAGAGTGACAATTATCGTGACAACTCTCACTAAATCCCACCAAATCCCCACTATGCTCCTTTTTCTCCCATTCTAATCACTGAAATAATAGATGCTACTCTTTTCAAGATCATAGAAATTCACAGACAAGTCGTAATCAACATCATTTATTTATGTCATTTCAGCACTCAGAGGTTTCATATTTTCTCAGAACCTATCAGATTTAGCTTACATTACCTGTTTCCATCAATATCCAATTGATTTTTCCAAGTTCTTGATCAATATTTTTTCATTTTTTTCACCAACCAATTGATTAAATTATGCCTCAGACGTGTATATTTGCATGACAAGATGCAACAGGCACAACAGTGAAAAAATCAAAATCTTATAACTTCTCTAGTATGTATTTCACTAGCTGGTTTAGACATCATGTTTTATTGTCCAGATATCTGAGGAAATCTGCAAATATTTTCCTCTAATACCATTCTTGAATACATAAAAACTTCTAGAGCAAGTAAAATCTCGTGTCATTTTTCCAACTATTCTTATTACTTTTACATAGAACCCAAAGTCTAGTCTAGATCCAACCTGATTAGTATAGCTTAAAATCTATTCCATCTTGCAAAACATGCTTAACCTAGCTATGAATGAGCATTAGCACATCATCTGATGTCATGGAAAGGATTTCCATGGTCCACTCTCAAACTTCAGTATATATAAAAGCACTTGTATCTTGCTTCTGGGGTGATGCCCAGGAACCACCATTTTTACTAGCCACTGTGATTTAGACAATCCTCGGAAGAACTATTATTTTGATTACGTTTACATTGCACTCTATTTTCTTTGCATTTTTTTCCTTTTTCCAGCTTCACTGAGGAGTAATTAACAAATATAATTGTGTATATTTAAAGTGTTCAGTTTAATGATTTGATATACACATACATTGTGAAATGACTACCAAGATCACATTAATTAACACATCCACCACCTCACACAGTTGACTCTTTTTGTGTGTGTGGTAAGAATGCTTAAGATATACTCTCAGCAAATTTCAAGTGTACAATACCATATTAACTGTGGTTATCAGGCTGTGTATTAGATCTTCAGAACTTATTCATCTTATAACCGTAAGATGACCTACATCTCCCCATTTCCCATTCTCCCTAGTCCTTGATAATCATCATTCAACTCTGTTTCTATATGATCTTTTTTTTTTTTTGATTGTGTATATATGCCACATTTTCTTTACCCATTCATCTGTCAAGGGATACTGAGGTTGTTTCCATATCTTTGTTATTATGCATAATGATGCAATGAACATGGGAGGGCAGACATCTTTTTGAAATACTGATTCTATTATCTCTTTGATTTTTAGTAATAAAAATTAACCACAGGAAAATGTTGTAATTAGCTTGAATCTGGAATTTGATGTGATTCCATAAACCAGTATCTCATTCACAGAGTACTTGTTTTCTGGGGTTGGGGGTAGAATATTCCTACCATTTTAATATTTTATCTTTAACCATCAATTATTATACTTCAAAACTTAAGTCTACTGACAAATGTAATGTGAATTTGAACTACACTGATAAAAGTTCAGTGTCCAGAATAAGGGAGTTGATAATTCCTTTCTTTCTGCAAATATCAGACTTCGCCTGGTGTACTGCCTTTGGTTCTAGACACTTAGCTTTATGAACAGTGACAAGTTTATAAACAATCAGAGGAAAGAACCAGTGAAGCTGAGGAAACATCAGCAGAGACATGATTACTTATTTGGGCTCTTAGATAATCAGCCCTAATTGCACCCTCAAAGTGACATTGCCACTGATAATGTGGCTCAAAGATGGACGTTAAGAACAATTCATGCCAATCTGGGAGTTTGGTTTTTTAATGAATTTTACCTATTCCTATTATACAGCTTCTAAGCTCTTACAATTATGTTGAATTTGGTTCTCCAAAATTTTGGTGATCTGAGGTAAAATCTATTTACTTCTTTAAAAATGAGGAATGTTTGATGGAATTTGGGCCTTTTTTTTTTTTTCCTTTAAGAAGAACAGGGATCCATTTATTCCACACTGTATGTCAGAATTCTGAGTTACATACAAAGAAGTCCTCTCAGGCCAGCTTAAAAACAGAAGAGTCAATAAAAGGATATTAGGAACCTCACAGGGCCAGAGAGCTGGGCTGGGTGTTACCTGATGGCAACTGCCCTGACTTAAGCCTCGCAGCATGTTATCCTCTCACCGCTGGGAGTATAACAACCCCATCGTTTAATATAAAAGGCACTTGAGACCTTACGCCTCAGCTCAGGACCACGCAACTTCTTCCCCAGTCACTCACTGCCCAACAGAAGTCTTCAGGGTAGACCTGACAGGTAAAGCCTGGATCCCATGTCTGTGCTCGAGGCTGCCAAGGCAGGAACTCTGGCTTCTCCTTGGTTGGGCAAGTAAGACCATAAAGCAGGAATTCCCCCAATGTTTGAAGGAAGATCTGAAGGTGATGGGAAGGCTGAAAATATGAGGAACAGTCACTATAAAATTATATTTATTGGGCTTCCCTGGTGGCGCAGTGGTTGAGAGTCCGCCTGCCAATGCAGGGGATGTGGGTTCATGCCCCAGTCTGGGAGGGTCCCGTGTGCCGCGTAGCGGCTGGGCCCCTGAGCCGTGGCCGCTGAGCCTGCGTGTCCGGAGCCTATGCTCCACGACGGGAGAGGCCACAGCAGTGAGAGGCCCGCATACCACAAAAAAAAAAAAAACAAAACTATATTTATTGATTAGTATGGGCCAGGCTTTTTGCTTGGCTCTTGGGTATGGTATATACTTTTATATAAAGTAATTCTTAGAAATAAGACTAAAGGTTAAAAGTTACAAGAAAACAACCTCACCTCAATACCAGTGAATAAATTTCTAATGTTACTTGTACTAAAAGAAACTTCATGTTATAGAAATCTCACTAAAATCTGTTTAAAGTGGAAACCAAATCAGGATAGGGACCAGAAAATTTTGGACTAAAATTTATTTGTAGTTTCAGAAATCTCAGAAACTTCAATAATCAAGATGCTTATCAATAAGTGACTTGTATTATTTCAAGCTAAATATAATAGTTAATCAAAATAGTAAAAAAAAAAAGTTCCTAAATGTCACTAAACAAATACAGAACTACCCATAAAGTCAAACTGAGAATCAATGAGCTCCGATCATCAAAATAAATTGCAGTGCAGTTTACAAGCCTTTATGTTAAAAAGGAATACAAAGCCGGCTAAGCAGACAGCCACTCAGAAAAAGCAGATGTCGATTCCTATTCTACTCACACAACCACTTTTTGCCTGAACACAAAAAACTCAATCACAATTGCGGTTATATATATCCAACAGTAAGGGTCATGTGCAAATCACAGTCCCTCAGTAAACTCATCAAGCAATATAAAGAGTGACGGTCTCAAGACTAAAAAGTAATAATACGTAATAACTGTATAGCACTTACTGTGTGATAGTTAAGGTTCTCAGAGTCTTATATGTGTTCATTCATTTAGTCCTTGTAAAAAAAAAACTTCATAAATATTATCCTAATTTTATGGATGAGGACAAAAAGATAGAGACAGGTGAAATCATTGCCCATGATAGCTAACAACTGGCAGAGCTAGGATTTGAACAAAAGAAGTTGGGCTCCCACCTCTGGTCTTGTTTTCATCATGATGCTCTATGTTCTCTAACTAAGTAACTAATTAACTGACTCGACCTTCCTCCAAGGTATGCCATGGCACTTTAATATGTCATGAATGAATATGTCACATCAGCCTGAGACTAATCTCCCCCAGGCCCTGGCAGCTGTGGATGGTCAGAGGACAGGAGAGGGAGAGCCCTACTAACTAATAACGGAGTAGGATCAAAAAAGAGGCTCACTGTACCCTATGGTTTCCAAGGTAAAGCTGTCAAGTTATCTCTTAATTATCTTTACATTGAAGAACAAGTTCTTGTGGACGTTTACAAGTGCTTTAAGTTGTCTCGAAGTAAAACCTCTGTATCTCTCCAAAGCTTTGGTAAAACCTGATATACACACAGAGCCATGTGTGAATTCCTCGTGGACATCTAGGAAAGGGTTGAGTTGCAATGCATGGAGTGGAAATAACCCCGGCAGAACAAACTTCAGAAATTAACCCAATTCAGCAAAGACAGCTTCCAGACAGAGAGAAAGTTGGAAAGCTGGGAACTGATCCCTACACCCTGCACCCCCCATCCCACAGGCTGCTCCTTAGAGTTTGGAAGGAATATAAAATCTGCTCTTGTTCAAAAAGAGTCCTCAAAGGACAGAGTAACTTAATTGACTTCTGAGTTACACTTTTAATTAAATTTATTCTAAAATGAAATGAAAGGCCTCAAGAGATACAGTGCTTCCTGTTTTTGAAAGACAGTTCAACAGATTCTTGAAGTGCTAAGAACTTCATACATCCAATCTCTAAAATTCTGAAATTCTATAAATAATTGGGAAAATTTGTGTGTGCCTTTGTGTCTTTTAAAACAAACACAAAAATTGGGTTTTTTTAACCAATGAGGAGGATTCAAATTCCAGGAGGAACTAATAATGATATCATTTTATTCAAGAAAATGTCATACACTCTAAAAACTATATGATTGATAGGCATCAGAGGCTTCAAAATAGACCTTCGTTAATGCTCATCATCAACCTTAGATCCCAGTAATGGCCTAGTTAAGTGGTATAAACATAACCCAAATGTAACTTTGCATTCCTTCTTTTAATTAAAAAGAAGCAAACTATAATTATTTCAGTTTAAAGTATAAACAATAAATATTTCTCAAAGAAAAAGACCCTTCGAATGACAGAAACAGCTTGTTTAAGTTTAGAAACAAAGCTGTGCCTGTAAGAGAGAATCAATGTTGCTAAAAACATAAGCCCTTGAATACAACATATTGTGAGAGAAGAAAACAAGGAAGAAAAGTACAAAATAAAAAAATAATTGGATTTTTCAAAACTGGCATGACACTGATCTTAAGAAGCAAGTGTCTTGCAAATACCTAACCTAAGGAAATGTTGGTAGGAATCATCAGGGGGCTTTTAATCTGGGATATAAAAGTAATCACATACAAAAGTCAACACACACACACACACACACACACACAATATCTGTAAATGTATTTATTACAAGTGTATGCCCCCAAGCCATGAGGTCATTTGTAAATAATTTTACATTTTATATATATATATATATAAATTCAGGAACTTTTTATTGAGGCAAAACTGAATATGTGAATTGAATGTGAAATTTCTAGTTTTCAAAATACTCTTCTTCTGATTCTACTAATATGGTGGACTAGATATATTTTTTTAATTTCCTAATGTAAAACAGCTAGAAATGAAAATGGCCAAAAAAATCAGATATTCTTTAGATATTTACCTGAGACTAAGCAAAGTTAGAGAAAACTCTAGCATCCAAAAGTTAAGAAAGAGGTGAAAACCAGAGTAAGATTATGTTGATGCTTAGGGTTGATGAAGCAAGTCAATATCAAAAAAACAACCCAATTAAACAGTCGGGAGACCTGAATAGACATTTTTCCAAAGAAGGTATACAGGCACATGAAAAGGTGCTCGACACCACTAATCATCAGAGAAATGCAAATCAAAACCACAATGAGTTATCACCTCAAAAAGTCCACAAATAACAAATGCTGTCAAGGATGTGAAGAAAAGGGAACACTTGTACGCTGTTGGTGGGAATGTAAATTAGTGCAGCCACTATGGAAAACAGTATGGAGGTTCCTCAAAAAACTAAAAATAGAACCACCATATGATCCAGCAGTTCCATATCTGGGTATATATCTGAAGAAAACAAAAACACTAATTTGAACAGATACATGCACCCCAGTATTCATAGCAGCATCATTTACAACAGCCAAGATATGAAACCAACCTAATCAAAAGATGAATGGATAAAGAAGATGCCATATATATAATGGAATACTACTCAGCCATAAAATAAGAATGAAATTTTGCCATTTGCAACAATGTGAATGGACCTGAGGGTATTATGCTTAGTGAAATAAGTCAGACAAAAAGACAAATACTGGATTTTATCAATTATATGCGGAATCTAAAAAATAAAACAAATAAATGTATATAACAAAACAGAAACAGACTTACAGAGACCGAGAACAAACCAGTAGTTACCAGTGGGGAGAGGGAAGGGGGAAGGGGCACGTTAGGGGTAGGGGATTCAGAGGTACAAACTACTACATATGCAATAAATAAGCTACAAGGATATATTGTACAGCACAGAGAATATAACCAATATTTTATAATAACTTTAAATGGAGTATAATCTATAAAAATATAGAATCACTATGTTGTACACCTTAAACTAATATAATATTGTAAATCAACTATACTTCTATTTAAAAAATAAAAGTTCACTAGAAGATGAAAAAGCAAGTCTCTTAACTTTCAGAGCATTTGAGGGAATATAATAGAAAAATAATAATAAATACCAATTCAAAGGAAGAATCAAAAACCTAAGAATAGAAAATGCAGGACAAATGAAAAATACAAAGTAGTATAGTTAAAAAAATTCAAGTATACCAATAATAACATGAAATGTGACTGGACTACACTTGCCAGTTAGATATTGGAAAATTTCTGCTATACACCATTCGCAAGAGACATACCTCAAGTACAAAATCTACAGTTTGACGTAGAAGTAAAACCTCACAAGATCAGTACAAATAAAATCCAAAAATTACAGTCCAGTTTTTCAAGGGAAGACACGCAAAATCAATTCCAAATGGATTGTAGATCTAATTGTGAGAGATAAAAATATCTATCTCTTTCTATTTAAGATTTTAACTAGAAAAATGTACTCATGATCCTGGGGTAGAAAAATATTTCTTAAAGAAGACTCAAGAAAGCACTAACAATAAAAGAACTGACATATAAATTGAATTTTATTAAAATTAAGAACCTCTGTTTATCAAGAGAGGTCATCAAAAGAGTGAAAAAGCAAGCTAAAATTAGAAGATATTTACAAGTCATATATCCAACAAAAGACTTTCCTACAAATGGAAGACAAAAAAAGACAATCCAACTACAAATGGCCAGAGACTTGGAAAAGCATGTCCTAAAGAGAATGGTCACACTTCAATAAACATAATTCCTCAGGATCATTGCTCATTAAGGAAATGGCCATTTAAATCACGATAATACACCTATCAACACCCACTAGAATGGCTTAATTTTTTTTAATTGAAAAGAGTTATGACAATGTGGAGCAAAGGAGCTATCATATACTGATGATGGGAGAATAAATTGGTAAAACCATTTAGGAAAATTCTCTGTATCTACTGAACCTACTCATACCCTATTACCTAGCAACTGGATTCTTAGGTATAAACCCAAGAGCAGTACCCTCATTATGTATGCCAAAAACATGTACTGAAAATGTTCATAGAAGCATTATTCTTAATACCATAAACTAGGAACAACCCAAACTCTGTCAAGAATAGAACTGACAAAATGTGGTATTTTCATACAGTGGAATACTATACAATACTGAAAAAAGAAGTTACTGTTACATATGGAAACGTGAATCAATCCCACAAATACTACATTGAATTAAAGAAGCAAAATATTAAAAAAATTACTGTATTGTTCCAATAATATAATGGTATAACATATTGTTCTAATATACATAATATATTATTCCAATATGTTAAAAACAAGTAAACTAATCTACAGTGACAAAAGTAACAATGGGGCTTGCCTTTGGTGGGAGTCATGACTAGGAGGAAACATGAAGCATCTGGGATGCTGACACTCTTATATCTTGATCGGAATTGAGGTCATCAAGGTGTGTTCACTTTGCAAAGATCTATCAAACTGCAGATGTATGATTTGTGCATTTAAAAATATATTTAAAATATAATACTTGACACTCTCTCTTGCTTTCCACGCTTTGATGCCTCCCACCACCTGAACTCATTGAGAAGCTAGAGGGAAAGGAGAACATTGTTGCAGTGGGTAGAATGTCAGCCTGCTAAAGCACTAAGCAAGGCCAGGAACCCATCTGAAGTGGCCAAAAGAGAATAACCAGCTCAGGGGCGGTTCCAAAACGCACACTGGAGCTTAGTTTATAACAATGAAAAACTGGAAATAGATTGAATGTCCATGATCAAGTGAATGAATAAATTACATATAAAGTAAGTATACAATGGTATATCGAATACCATTGCAAATTAGAGGTGGATGAATCAGGAATAATGCACAAAATAAAGCACAAGAGGGAACTTCAGAAAGAAAATACAGGATGACATCGATTTTCTACCTTTTTAAAATATATAAGACTATTTTTTATTATTTGAGGATACATTCATATAGCAGTGGAAGTAAAATGCTTAAGAAAAATAAATATCAAATTCAGGACAGCTATTTTTTCCTGGAGAAGTGTGGAATGTGATCATAAAGGGCTTAACATGAATTTGTAATATTTTATGTCCTAAGCTATGGGAGAGTTACATAGATGTTGGTTGAATCACTCCTTACACCCTGGTAAATATCTACAGTATTTCATAATAAAAAGCAACAAAAAATTCTGGGCTCATAAAATATCCATTTTATATGGCATTACTATAATTGGGAATAAAAAAACTAATCATTCCCATAAGGTTAATTCTGACCCATCAGTGAAGGAACAGTGAGTGGGCCCCATCAATACAGCACATTCTTGAGTTGTTTATTCCTGGATTAGGGACCAGTTTTGGATGCCCTTTATGTGAGCAACTATGTGTAGTTGTGGAAGTTATTTGGGCATAATCGGGCAGTATGTGACTTTTGAACACAGCAGAGATAACTGGTCCACACAGAGATTTAATCCTCAGCTTTGACTCATCAGCTTAATAATCTCAGAAACTGAACTCACTTTAGTAAATGTATATATGTTTCATGATGTTTTCTATTGTGTGATGTTTATATCAATTTATATACATATTAAAGATATCTACCATCAAATGACTATTCTGATTTGTATTCCTTGAAAGTTATTTAATATCTGTCTTCCTTCTGAGGAAGACCTTTAGGTATTCTTGCTTTCTAATTATTTAAAGTTTTAGAATTTACTTCCTTAGTTCATATCTTTATCCTTGAAATAATACCTAATAGAGCTGTCCTTTATTTTGCAAGCATAACAAAGACGATATGTTATGTAATCCTGGAGGCTTTCTGATGAGTACTGCATAAGCTGAGGTCCATTTAACAAATATGATCTCATGCACTGTCAGCATATGTGTACTCACTCTAATTAAAATGCAATAACAAGAAATGCATGGCAAGTGAGTTTTAAACTTCTACCGACATATGAAATAACTTCTCCCTTCCAGGGTCAATTGAACCACATTTCTCACTTATTTTGCCCTATGTCTCCACATAAATCTATGCTACTAAGGGGAAAAAATTCCCTTTCTCATTACAGAGCAACACTGTAATAATTTAATTTCATTGCTCAAGCTAAGGACGTTTAAATGTTACGATTTCTATGGCAATCTCCCTTCCATTTATTATACTGGAGAATATATGCAGCCTTTTTATTCAAACTGCATCCATAATATTATCAAGTACAAGCAAATTGCAGCTAAACCAATCACAGCACGGCAATTCTTGAATTAACATTATTAAACAATGAGAAAAATTTCAGAAATGCTTCCATGTTTCTCTCAACTTGGAAGAAATCAATTCAGTGTGTCTCGTGATCACTAAACCTCAAAATTAAAAGTGGAAAATTTCAGGATCCAAATACTTGGCCTCAGAATTTATGAAAAAATAGCTGGACTTTGGATATTTTTCTTTGATTAAGGTTGGCATTTGTTCAGCTAAGCATTTAGATATAAGCAGATTTTCTTCCCTCCGATTGCTGTTTGCATGGCATGCGCAAATAGTTTCTCCTCCACACACATCTACTGCAGCTAAAACAGTCCACTGTCTAGAATAACCTGAAGATTGAATTTATTCAGATAACGGTGTTCTTTATAACTGTGGAAAGCACTTTCACTTACATAGAATTTTCTGTAAAGTTTTCATTCAAATATTTGATATCGTATAGACACATCTTTAGTTTAAATGGACAGAAGAAATCATCTCGGTTTGTTTCCTGAGAGAAGTAACAAGATAGTTAAAGTTTTTTGTTGGTGTTACTAGACAATATAGGTTATTTACTTACCCAAAGAAGAAACTTCTTACGGCCCTTTTTCCTTTTTTTTTTTTTTTTTTTTAATGTGGCCTCCGCGCGAACCCTTGGGGTCCGCAGCATCTTCTCTATCCTCTGGGTGCCGGACCCTGAGCGGGAGCCAAGGAGAGACCGGAACCGGAAGCGAAGGCACGCCTTCAGTACCGCCCCGGCGACACCTGTTTCTTTACGGTTTTTTTTTTTTTTTGCGGTACGCGGGCCTCTCACTGTTGCGGCCTCTCCCGTTGCGGAGCACAGGCTCCGGACGCGCAGGCTCAGCGGCCATGGCTCACGGGCCCAGCCGCTCCGCGGCATGTGGGATCTTCCCAGACTGGGACACGAACCCGTGTCCCCTGCATCGGCAGGCGGACTCTCAACCACTGTGCCACCAGGGAAGCCCACCTTATGGACTTTTGACGTCGTTTTATAGTCTATCAAACACAGCATTTTTTAAAAAAGAACGAAAGAAAAACATCAGGGAATATCTTCAACCTAAATGAGTGTTGATACATTAAGTAAATGTCACCAATAAATAATTTTATAAGAATGGTTTTAAGGAACAGGATAGAGAAAGATTATTATATTTCTTTATTCTTTACCCATGTCAATTAGCTATTCTTCATCAGCTACTAGTATATTATACATTAATAATTTTAAAGTCTGGTTTTTTACATCTAGTAGAAATACAATATAAGTGGTTGATAAATTAAATTAAAAGGTAATGAAGATTTCAAAGTTTTAAAATTTATTACAGAAGAAAGCATTAACAACAACGAAACAGATTCAAGTACTAGCTAAACTTTTCTCATATGTAATTCTTTTTGCTTTGTAATTGAAGTTTTTGGAAAATAAAGTTTTTTAATTGGAAAATTTGAAGAAGACAATTAAGTTAAATTGAAGATAATTGACAATACTTAATATTATGTTGTAATAAGTAGGGCACTCCTATTCAGTTGTGTCTTGTTTCTCTTTTGTTATGTCTTTTCTGATAAGATTCGCTTAGGTGATTTTATTTTAAGGTGATAAATTGTGCACATAAGTTGTCTTATTTATCTATGTAAGCACTACACTGGCCATATAACATCCTGATTACAGTAGTATCTAATATAAAATGATTCACATATTTCTCCTGTGTTCAAAGCACCATGTTAAAGACTGAAAACGTTCAGAAAAAATAGACATGGTGCAGCTTGTCTTTCATGGATTTATAATATATCGAAAGAAACAAATTTCTAATGAATTGATATATGTTCTAATAATATGTTGAGCTATGTTCTATGGAGTCACTAAGGGTGTTAATCAATTGAGGTAGGTTATGGAAGCCTTTCAGAAAAGGGCATATGTGAGCTAGATCTTGAGGAACAAGTGGGAAGGAGGGATTTAATGCAAATGATAAAGTTTCCTGAAGTTCAGTCATTATGGATCACATCCAAGAGCTATGTTAACACCTCTGTAAATAGTTATTTCATATTTTCCTCCATATGATTCAAGTTTTATTAAACTTTAAATAAATATACTTAAAAATAAAACTTTGTAGGACTTCCCATAATCAAAACAAAACAAAACAGTATCATCTGCCACAAGAGAAGGTGAAGTTAAAACATAAGTATGTTGAAACAGAGAAAATTGTATTTGATGTAGCTTCTATTGTTACCAAAGGAATTCAAGACAAGGTACTGAAAGAAACTAAAGACTCATTTGAAGAGATAACAAAATGATTCTGCAGAGATCACACTTGTGTCCCCCCAAATTCATATGATAAAATCCTAACCTCCAATGTGACGGTATTTGGAGAGAGGGCTTTTGGGGGGTAATTAGGTTTAGTTTAAGTCATGAGGATAAGCCCTCATAATGGGATTAGTACACTTACAGGTAGAGACACAGGAAAGCTTGCTTTCTCTCTCTTTCTGCCATGCAGGGACTCAGCAAGAAGGCAGCCATCTACAAGACCTTCAGGTTCTTTCCTTTTTAATAAAATAAAGTTCCTAGTCATTCCATAGACAAAGACAAATTGGTGATCAGAAATTAAGCAATGACAGTATTTCACAAATGTGAACAGAAATATATTAAATCATGGCATTTATCTGCTCACTACTTTGATAACATAGATCTATTCTATTTTTAATCCTGAATAATTTAAAAAATTACTCTACATTAAATATTTAACCTATTCTAAATGATCCTGTCCTAAATATATCAATTAAATGCATACATTATATGCAAGATCACTTTTATTAAACCAAATTAAATATTGAACTAAATTTAATAATTAAAGTGGATTTCATATTAGATCAATTTAACACACAGTGTAAAAAGTTCAGTTTGTGCAAGAATGAAAGGGTAACAGAAATAAATACTGGATAGGTTTAAAAAAAAGAAACGACTATAAATATAGTTAAACTATCCAACAGGTAAATTGTTAAGGTAATAATAATTCATGTGGCATATACATGTGTGTGTATCACTGTGCTGATGTAAAGATTAAAAATATTGTTACTAAAGTGGACCCTTATTCTGGAGAAATATACCTAGATATTCATGACTTCCTAGAATTCTCAGGCACCACCATGGCATATACTTTCCCTCATAAAATGCAGGCAAGTAGAACTGAAAACCCTAAATTACCTCCTCAACCCCCAATGAGAGCTACCATGTTCCTAATAAAAGATGAGTTTAGATGGTGTCTGAGCAGTTAACTAGCCTCACTCTCCAAGCTTATTCATTCATTGAAAATAAAAATCTTTATTCAGCATTTGATTGTGCTGGTCACTGTTTTAGGTCCTGAGGATATAGAAATGAATAAATCAGAAAAAAATCTCTGCTCCTATGGAGTTTCATTTTAGTGAGGGGGGGAGGGGTTTGGTGAGGGGACAGCAGAGAACCAAACACATAGTGTGCAAACAACATGAAGAAAAATAAAGCAGGATAAGGAGGACAGAGAATGGCAGGGAAGGAAATGATATTTTATTTGGGGAGGTAAGACAAGGCCTTTCCAAGAAGGTGATATTTAGGCATAATGAGATGAGGGTGTAAGTGTTTCTGACCTGGAAGAAGAGTGGTTAAATCTCAAGGCTGAAGGAAAGGAAGTGACTCCTTCTCATGCTTCTTACCAGGGTTGTATACAGACTGTCCCACATAGGAATATTAAATCTGAATATTCTCCCTGGCAGTCCAGGGGTTAAGACTCCACGCTTCCACCGCAGGGGGCGAGGGTTCGATCCCTGGTCAGGGAACTAGATTCCACATGCCTTGCAGTGCTGCCAAAAAAAAAATCTGAACATTCAGGAAGTTTTAAAAATCATAAATATCCAAGGAAGGTCTCAAAATCCTAAGCCTTTGTGCAACTATCAATTTAGAAGTAAGTTCTTTTTTTTTAAGTCTTTATTGAATTTGTTACAATATTGCTTCTGTTTTGTGTTTTGGTGTTTTAGCCGGGAGGCATGTAGGATCTTAGCTCCCCAGTTAGGGATCAAACCAGCACGCCCCATAGGAAGATGAAGTCTTAACCACTGGACGGCCAGGGAAGTCCCTAGAAGTACATGTTTTACACACCCCAATGAAATTCAAAATATAATTGCTTATACGTAAAATTTAAATCAAGTGTAGACTCCAATCACTGATATACAAGATTAATGCTATCTTCTGTTTAACTTAAAGCAAACTACAGCCTGCTGTTCATAACTTTTCGAAAATGCCACAGTCCTTTTTCTGCCTTTAGAAGGAGGACACATTGAAACTTCTTTGATGACTGAAAAGCTTGCAGGACCTTGGAGTCCTCACTCTGACCATTCATTCCTACTTGTCTTGCACCATTTGCAGAAGTAAAAGGTGTAGAAAAATCACACTGAATTTACACTAAAAGCAAGATGTGAGCTGAACGCTTGGGGCTAAAACTCTAAAATAAAGCTGTTTTTTTAAAATTATTTATTTACTTTTTGGCCGCCTGGCATGTGGGATCTTAGTTCCCTGACCAGGGGTCGAACCCACACCCCCTTCAGTGGAAGCATGGAGTCTTAAACACTGGACTGCCGGGGAAGTCCCAAGCTATTTTTAAATAAAATCAATTTCAGTAAATTTTCTGAGTTTTATTCTTGGGGTCTATGATTATTTAGTTTCTAGTGAGTCGATTTCATTATAAAACAATTATTTGATGTTATAATTTCCATTTCTTTTCATTTCAAACTTCAGGAATTAGGAAAGGAATTAAGCCAACATAATTTAGCTTAAAAAGTAGAAAGTTGGGGTGGCTCAATATTTTACACACGTTCTCTTTTCCACTTCATTGTCACAGCTCTGCAAACACATACTGCCTTTTTGCCTCATGGCGTAAGTCGAATAGTGAGAGTTAAAATTCTCTCAGTCCAGAGCTGTCATGTGAAACCTGCTTCCTCGGGAGATGCCTCCTTCCCATTGCCTTGACATTTTATCTGGCAAAGAACCTCTAGTAGAACGTCCATTTGGTGGCTTTGTTTGTCCCTAACTAAAATCGTGAGAAATCAAATTGATTCTAGTCAAAAGCCACTTACTTGCCTTGTAAATGTACTATTACCGTAAGTTTCTTAAGATCTCGAGACAAATTATTATTCTTTTCTGAATCCTCATACTTTAAAGAAGTGTCTGAAATACTATAGCAATCCCCACAAATTGAATTCAACTAAACTAGAGTGAAATACCCAGAAGCACATGCTACCTCTACCTCTTAAATCTCCACTGTTTGCCCCTGACATGATTTGGGCCCAACTTTATGCAATAGCATCTGTCTTACTCTATGTATCCTAGTACTCACGATTTTATCTCAATTAAAAAAATAATGAAAATAGTAAAACATGTCCTAAATCTAAATATACCTTGGTTATTGCTCCCCAAACTGTCCTCACTTTTAATTTCCCTTGATTTCACTTGCAAGAAATTAAATGCATACCTGTCTATAACTTACACTCATGCTCTTCACTAAGC
The DNA here is from genome assembly GCF_964270905.1 of Leucopleurus acutus. Classification (NCBI taxonomy): domain Eukaryota; kingdom Metazoa; phylum Chordata; class Mammalia; order Artiodactyla; family Delphinidae; genus Leucopleurus; species Leucopleurus acutus. The sequence goes on from NC_139157.1 coordinate 65,137,682, forward strand.
TCTCTTGATAAAGCTCCATTCCTAAGAAAATAAAACAGTTTAAATTGCATTTAGGTGATTTTCCAGAATAACCATTTTTTTAACATCTTTATTGGAGTATAATTGCTTTACAATGTGGTGTTAGTTTCTGCTTTATAACAAAGTGAATCAGCTATACATATACATATATCCCCATAACCCCTCCCTCTTGAATCTCCCTCCCTCCCACCCTCCCTATCCCACCCCTCTAGGTGGTCACAAAGCACCGAGCTGATCTCCCCGTGCTATGTGGCTGCTTCCCACTAGCTATTGGTTTTACATTTGGTAGTGTATGTATGTACATGCCACTCTCTCACTTTGTCCCAGAATAACAATTCTTGATATCAACTTATTCTCAAATGAAAAAATAAAAAAAGATTTTATTTAGAATTCAATTGCAGTGTTCCTGATCATTGCAGGTACATATTTTTAAAAGATAGCTTTCAGGCATTCTTTTCTTCTACTATATTCTTGTAATATGCAATACAATACAATATATTTTTCTTTTTGCGGTACGCGGGCCTCTCACTGTTGTGGCCTCTCCCGTTGCGGAGCACAGGCTCCGGATGTACAGGCTCAGCAGCCATGGTTCACGGGCCCAGCCGCTCCGCGACATGTGGGATCTTCCCAGACCGGGGCACGAACCCGTGTCCCCTGCATCGGCAGGCGGACCCTCAACCACTGCGCCACCAGGGAAGCCCCGCAAGACAATATTATACACATAATACCCCATAAAACACCCCAGAAAGAAGATTTATTCATGCAAATTTGAAACAATTAGCCCTCCTTCTGAATTTTTTAAATAACTATTAATTCCTCTACTTGATAATATTTTCACAATACTTTAGTACTATTTAGCAGGGATCACCATTATTTTTGATGCAAAATCCTTAGTTTAGAGAGATCTGAACTAGCTATGCTCTGATTCTAATATAAGTCATTGATTGGAGAAGTGAAGCAAGTTAGGGGACACATGTAGGCTAGGGGTGGCCTTTTTATTATTGTTTTCCATTTTTATTCCTTGATTTAAAAGGAAAGTTGTATCAGAGCTGGTTTCCCTTGAACATGGAAAAATGACTTTTGGGACATCAAGTGGATAGTGACAGAATGCTGATTCAATGATTAGACGTTCTTAAAATCATTTGCTAAACTGATTTTTTTTAAAAGCAGACTTATAATTTAACTTTCTACCTGTATCCACACACTGCTGTTTATGTGAGGTTTTGACATCTCTTTGCATTATCCTGGCTATCTGGCACATCCCAAGATTATGTCCTATGAAGACTTCATCGTGTTACCAAATCCCAGCAAGTATTTTTCAAGGAACAAAATCATGGTTATGCTACTGCCACAGAAGCGATGGAAAGGAAGAACATGAGATATTTCAGACCTCAGCAGCACAATGCTTCTTCCCTTCGTGTGCTATTGAATCATCTCTATCGATTCTCCAGGACCTCCCTTAGGTAGATTTATACATCACAGCCTTTTCCATGACATAATTCTCCCTCTAGAGGCAGAGTGTGTTGCTCTACCCCACTGATGTTGGAATTGATGGCATATCAATTGTCCCTGGAATGTGGAGGAAGTGAGGATGTGCTAGTTCCAGGCAAAGGCCACAGAAGACATCAAGTATTTTCACTTATCTTTATTCACTTTAGTAATTCACTGTGCTAAGAATAAGTCTCGGGTAGCTGCTGGCTCATGAAGTGTAAGAAAGTATGTGGAGCTGACCTATCCCAACTTCTGCCTGGAGATATGGTGACCAGCAGCCCAAAGCAGGGCTGCATATGTTCACTCTCAGGACTAGGGCTAAGAAAAATAAGGGCTTATTGTTATAAAGCATGGAGTTTGGGTATTTTTATTATGCAGCAGTATTGCAGCAATAATTGATTAATACAGATAGTGTGTCCACCTTAAGAGAAAGAAAAGGAACAGGATGCTTCTCAGAAACCATAACTAAGGGACTTCCCTGGTTGCGCAGTGGTTAAGAATCCACCTGCTGGTGAAGGGGACACAGGTTCAAGCCCTGGTCCGGGAAGATCCCACATGCCTCGGAGCAACTAAGCCTGTGCGCCACAACTACTGAGCCCGTGCTCTAGAGCCCGCGAGCCACAACTCCTGAGCCCGCGTGCCACAACTACTGAGCCTATGCTCTAGAGCCCGTGCTCTGCAACCAGAGAAGCCACTGCAATGAGAAGCCCGCGCACCACAACGAAGAGCAGCCCCAGCTCACCGCAACTAGAGAAAGTCCCCACGCAGCGACCAAGGCCCAAAGCAGCCAAAAATGAATGAATTAATTAATTAAAAAAAAGAAACCATAGCTAATTTAGTGATACATTAATATAAGAGTAGCCAATCATTTTAATCATGAAAACGATGGCATTTTTCTTTAGGTTCCAATGAATGATCTCTGTGAATAGACCCAAATAAAAGGGACTAATACAGTTTGACTGAAATATCTTTCTGAATATAAAATGAAGGCATGAGTTACAGACGTATTTAAGAACAAACACGTGAAATTAATTGTGTCTCATTCTCCAGCATCTGTAATTATAATTTACAATGTCCTTGAAAAATATAAATTAAACAGACATGTTTGATCGGAAAGATCTTTGAAAACTTTGTTTGCCTCATAGCACAATCAATACCTAGGGATCAAAAAATGCCCCGTCCCGGGCTTCCCTGGTGGCGCAGTGGTTGGGAGTCCGCCTGCCGATGCAGGGGACGCGGGTTCGTGCCCCGGTCCGGGAGGATCCCACGTGCCGTGGAGCGGCTGAGCCCGTGAGCCGTGGCCGCTGGGCCTGCGCGTCCGGAACCTGTGCTCCGCAAGGGGAGAGACCGCAGCAGTGAGAGGCCCGCGTAACGCAAAAAAAAAAAAAAAAAAAAAAAAAATGCCCCATCCCAACCTGGCTAAAAAATGACTTTCTCAAAACTTGTATAACCTCCTAAATTATAACTTTTCACATCTCCTTCAACCCTTTGATTCTATCTTCTGCACAAAACCTAGGCATGACTGAAGGGGATAAACAAACGGAAGATCATTAGGAGAACTCAAACCTTCACAGCTTCTTCTGGGGAGTTCCCGGATGTTCCTTTCTAACCTTTACTGTGACCTCCTGAGAGAGAGACAGAGACAGAGGGAAAGATTTTTTTTGAGAGAATTTGTTCTGTTTTCTCCTGAAAACCAACTGCAATCGTGTGTACATGCATATCTTTGGGTTCCGTGAAAAAAAAACATTATATCCTTAAACTAAATTTCCCCTTTTGCTTACAAAATACTGTCAGCGTTTTGAATTGTACTCCTGCTGCTTGAAAATAAGTAATGGAGAAATTAGTTCCAGCAGTGGGGATGGCAATTCACAGCCCGAAAATATGAACTTGGAGGAAATAAGGTTAGATAGGAAGCATCCAGAACTGAGCCCGATCACCTTTATGAGAGAGAACGTATTATTTAAACTCCCCTCTTCAGTTTCTCAGGAATTAATCCACATGTTCTAGAAGGTTTAGTAGAAAAACATGGCAGAATAGTTGACCATATGTGCATTTTCTATATAAACTGTATCAAAGCTAGTCTTCATAAAAACTGAAAGGGAATAACAGAAGGACTATATGTTTCTTAAGAAAAAGCTTTTTCTGCCATAGTCAAAGGTCTAAGCACTGATGAAGTTTAAATGATGTTTAAATAATAAAAAGCCTCGCTGAAGGTCAGCAATCTCAGACTCTGTTGTACTCTAAAGGCAGAGCACCAACTGGGAGGCTGTGCAGAGGCAGATTACCTAAAATATGCCCCAAAAGTGACAAAGTTACAATAGGAAGGGCACTGCTCAAAAGTAGACTAGGAAATATTGTCTCCCACTCTGTCTATCCCAGCCTATGGTTTCCCATCTATGCTCTGAGGCAAGAACCAGTAATGAGAGAGCAAATTGGATGGGAGAATTCATAGACCTGGTTCTAACAATTAGACATTTTTCAGATGTCATTCACTTTTGACCGTGGGCTAGAAAACAGTGATTCCGTTGGCTAATGGAGATGAAATTCAGGGTCAGTCAACTACAGCTTGGAGATAAGCCTCATGCTCACTGAATAAAGAGTGGTGATTGATTAAAAACATGGCCATGTTCATGCACAATCATTCCCACTAACAGTAGATGGACTACGTGGACAGCAGGAGAAATCCTAACACAAAACCATCTCAGAACTGACCTTCAAAAACAATGAGAGAAGAAAATCCTCCCAGCAGACAGAATTGAAGCAACTAGCTTGATCAACCCAACTGCTACCAAACTTAGAGTTTGGTAGCAGGCAGAAATCTCTTGACAGTCTCCGCAACACTTTCACATAACCGGGAGGTGAGCTGAAGGAATGACAGCATGGTAGATAGCTCCAAGGGTTAAGAGCTGTAGAATAATCCATGAGGGTACGTTACTTATCCAGGAAACCCACAGTTTTCAGGAAGACTCTGTTCCATTCTAAAAGCTAGAGTGTTTCCCCCAAACATTCCCCAAATTCCAAATGCTTCAAGAGGTATACTCATATTAGAGTTTTGTGGTGATATTATATTTGATACACACCAGATCTAACCTTTTTCTGAATATTATAAAATGTCAGTGTTTTCACATTATTAGTCGTCATTTACCACAGCTTTCTTCATTGATCCTCCCCAGTGAACCTGAGGTCCTGATGCTGACAGAGATGCAGCTGTGATTATCCTGGGAAGGAAGTGAGCTTGTTGATGGCAGATAACATCTCATTAGATTGTGGAAGGACTTCCCAGGGAAAAAGTCAGTAAGAAAGCAAGAAACACAGAGCTTTATAAAGATCAACTATGGGTGATATAGAATTGAGAAATCCCACCTATAGGTAAATTTGTAATGGAACTATTACCCAAAGACAAAGTATCTTAAGGGACTGTGTAATACAGGGAAGAGCAGAGGATCTATAATACAACAGATGGGATTTTCATTAGAAAAGTTCGTCAGAGAGAGCCAAAAGGAGAAATGGCACTAGGAGAGCGGGGTGAGATTAATTACACAGCAGAACAAAGGCACGATCCTCTCACGGTTTTTACAGACAATTATTCCTAGTGAGGCCCGAGATCTAAGTTCTTCCAGGCAGGTACTTATTCTAGAAGCGAAGTACTAAACATTTTACTAAGGCAAATCTTTCATGATGTCTTCCTCTGTTTCCTTTTGCAGGTGTACACAGTTTGAAGGGCATAAATGCACCTGCAGCCAGGGGAGATGGAGGAAAATAATGGCTGTACGTGGTGTAAGCCTTGCTGATTGCAGAACAATTGGGCCCATTCTGTGTGTCACAGAACTACAGGGATTCTGGTAGGAGATTTATACGGCCTCATAAGAACTTAATAGTAATCAAAGAGGTTTTCCTTCTTTTGCTGAAAGAGAAAAAGTAGGGGGCTGAGAGGACAGGGGAAATCTTTCACCTGAGTGTGAGAGGGGACCAGTTTCCCATTAGCAGGCTAGACCTGCGTCCAGCTCATTAACCGTGAATGCTTTGTTCCTTCACAGAATGTTGTGCAGCCCTGATAAGCTTGGCTTTGAGTGCCTCCCGGAGGAGGGCAGACTCAGTGTTGGGAACACAGCAGGCTAAGCCTGTGTTCCAAGGAGAGTGCACAGTTGCTAATAAAGTGTTTGGATTTTTCTTTTCGTCTTTTCAGGTGCAGAAAGCTCTGGTGGCACTGATGTGCTGCCTGAATATTTTGATCTCTGTCTAAATCTATGCAGTTTTTTGTGCATCTAAAAATAGGTCTTCAAGAGAATGTATTCCTTAATATGTATTCAGAGAAAGTAGAAGGAAGAGGAGGGCATTTTATCAAAAAACTTAAAAGTAAGTGAATCTGCAATGACCTTATGCCCAAAAGATATAGAATCATAGGATTTAAAAGCATTGAATAAGACCTCAAGAGTCCAACCTCGCATCTTATTCAAGTCACCGTCTCAGGAGCTAGCCTCCTCCTGAACATATCAAGTGAGAAAGGAGGGCCCACCTCCCAAGACAGCCTCTTGATTTTTGGCCATTCCTAATTATTCCATCATCTAACCTCTGGTCTCAATTCTGCCATCAGTGGCCTGTTAACACAAGTCTGATTCCTCAGCCATATTTGTTTATCAAATTTTGGAAAACACCATGTCCTCTGTGAACTTTTCTTCAAACTAAATAATCCTAATCTTTTGGCACATCTTATATGGTTTTAAGTCTTAAAAACTTCGTGCTAGCATATTATTTAGGATTAGTTAGCACGTTAGCGCTTTAGTCAGTTGCAAGTGACTGAAATCCAGTGAAAACTAGTTAGGCAAAGAGTGAAATGTATTATAGAAGCACTGGGATGTTTCACAAAATCCAACAATTTTGAATCAGTTACCTTCTGGATACTCTTTTGACAGTAAAGATTCTTTAAGATGTGATGAAAATGGCCTCAATGATGTCTGACCAGTTCAAATTTAAGTCTAACCTGTATCTGTTTACTAATGCAACAGTTCTCAGCTCAGCCACTGCAGGTGTAGAGGGTGCTTCCCGTGGAGAGGCAGGTGTTCTCTCATCGCCTGGGTGTTCTACTGGCATTACTGAGTGGGGGCCATGGATACTACCTCTCTTGTCAAACACAGACTGTTCTGTACTATGAAAAATTATCCTGCCCAAAATGCTGACAGCAGGCCCACTGAGAAATACTGTTAATGTAGTCAGAGTCTTTGGAAACCACATCATCATTTCACATGCAACTTCACTAAGTCAAATCTCTTTATCTTATAAATTTTGCACTTGAATTGTTTTAATCAAAGTGCAGGCCTCATATTTATTTTAATTTACATCACTCTTGTTATTGTTCACCATGTGTTCCAAGCTACTATTTATTACCTTTTTAAATTTTTAATTTTGAGTTAAGTCCTAGGAGAGGCACTGGAAATTACTGGCTACATCATGGGCTAAATCACATAGATATAGGTTTAAGTACTGACTCTACTACATTTCAGATGAATGACCAAAGATAGCCTAACCTCTCAAATCATACCTCTGCCAAGGGAAGAGCTAATGGTTAGCTCATCATTTGGTTGTGAAAATAAAACGAGAGCCTAGGATAAAATTTTCAATGCACTGTGGTCATTACACTGGTAGTAATTATTATGATTATTCACAAATTTCATGTAAATGCCTTACACTCACCATGTTATTGACACAAATGCTATCATATACCTGAACTCTGTCCTCCTCTCAGGAGGCCTCCACGTAGAATGATCTTTTTTCCATTGATCACCGTCCCCAGAAGACTTGCTTAACATAAGAGGCAGCTGTTATGTTGTCAATTATTTTTAGCATCTTAGGTCATAACATGTGTCTGTTTCTTGAGCTTCAGTTCCATCTAAATCATGCCATGGCATTTCTAGTCTCAAAATAATTCTGTAACTAGAGAAGGAACAAAATCTGTTTCAAGTAACCCAGGATTCACTATTTTTCCAATGAAAACTAATCAGGAGAGTAGAGTTTCAAGTTAAAAAAAAAAAATTATTCTGTTCCAGCAGATATTTTAAAGTATTCACAGAAATCCTAAAATTTGGCATAATTATCAACTCTTCAAATGCAATCTTCAAATGCAATCATTTACATTCCCACATCAAAGTTTATTGACTAGGCAATTATCTGTGGATCCAAATAAATGATTAATTTCACCAAGCCCTGAGGCAACACAGATCATTGCTAGAGCACATGGTTCTCCTTTAACTTAGGATCTAAATGAAAGAGACATATGTTAAATATGATTTTGGGGGGGGGGGGACAAAAGAAGAGACCTGTAAATGTTGCTCATATTTAAGGAAAAATTAAATGAAGAAAATGTTTAAAGGTCCAAGTGTACCTCTCTGTCCTGACTTGGCATCTTAGAACCAATCAGAGACCTTAATTTGGAAAAGCCATATGAATATAGGCTAGTGACAGGTTCCTTAACCCTCTCATGGGTACAAACGCTGGGTGTGCAGCAATTATCACATCTTTAAGGAATGCCCCATTTGGGTCATATACGAATAAGTGCTCTTTCCTGTGTCCTGAGAACATGGTATTACAGCAGTGCTCCATGTAAATATTGCTTATTAGCCTAGGTGACGGTATGGTCTGGAACAGAGTGGAGGCTGTGGGAGCAGCCTGTCCCGCCACATTGCATATGGGTACACAGGCATGGTGTCCCAATAGGGAGACACTGACAGCAGCCCGGACCCTGCGTCTGTCTAGAAAAATGCACTCCCAAGAGCTATGAGTGCCCTCAGGTAATTCCATCATCTGCTCCTTTCCATGGTAGTGTTACCCTCATCATTTAAATTTTGCAGGAAGCCATCAAACAGCATACATTGAAAATTTCCCTTGGGCTGGGATCCTGGGTTACAAAATCCAAAGAGTCACAGTTGCCCATGAATTAGTGGAAAATTAAAGAGTTTAGAGTTTTCCATAATAAAAAGTATATGCTCTACCTCTAAGCCGCATCAATTAATTCTTTCTGATATGTATATTATTTTTTACATGTATAAAAACGTGTGGAGAGTGATATAGGATTAGAGCTGAAAGGGATGTTTTAAAAGTCAACTTAGTTGTAGTTCACTTTTGTCAGATCCATATTCAATTAATAATTATTGAGAGGCTATTGAGGGTCTATTTCTAAGTACTCTTGCTGCATTTGATTCTCCCCACAAATCTACGATACAGATTGTTTTAATCTTTATTTAATGGACAAATAGGAAAAAAAGGAAAAAAAATAAAACTGCTCAGGACAGCAAAGGAATGTACTTTGCCCAAGATCACAGAGTAATATTTCTAGAGTAGTTATTTTAACAGTCACATGCTACATGATATTAAATATGTGTATATACACATATATTTTTGTACTTACATGTACAAATAAAAGTAATTTCACTTGATGTTTTAAAACTTAGCTTTAAAATGTTATATATGTATATATATGCATATATAGTAAAATTCTATCTGTATATATTATGTGCATATGATATTAACAGTATTTGAGATAGTAATTATAGTAATAACTGAATATAGTGTCTTCAAGTTTTCAGAGTATTTACACATGTATTATATTAAATGCCAACAAAAATAGTACTATTGTTAATAATGACTTTTTATTGGCAAACATTTTGCTAGGTACTTGGGCATATGTAAATGAATCAAAGCAGATTTTATCTTCACATTTTGCAGATGAAGAAATGAGGAATGTGAGACCTAAAATAACTTTTCCAAGATGATAGGGCAAAAAAGCATCAGGACTAGGCAGGACTTAAATCCAAATTTTCTGGTTCTAAAGCTCGTGTGCACTGGAATATGTGTGTGAGTAGAAATTTGACATGTTATGGACCTTCTATATTTGATCACCTTATATTTGATCACCTTTTTCAACCACCAGAAAATGTATCAGAAATTATTATAAGCCTGAAAAATAGCTGTACAACTGAAATGTTGTAGAAAACGTTTAAAACTCAACAATGGCACAGGCCCTAGAAATTTCAGTTTCTTCTGCACGGACTAGTCACAAACTTTCTGTTCAGGACTGGAAGCTGTAACATTCGAAGTCAGGTTAACTATCTGCATGTGAAGCCAACCCAGAACCTTGTATCCTTCCCATGCCACCTCCACACAAAAGGTTAGGAATGCAATATTTTTGTATATCGTTTCTTTTATAACATTAAATCGCAAATTATTGCACAAACAAGTAACCGAAAGCATAACATGTTCTAGTTTAGATTTAGAATACTTCTTTATGTCTATGAGTCTGTTTCTGTACTGCAAAAATTAACACAACATTGTAAATCAACTATACTTCAATAAAATTTAACAAAATTAAAAAAATAGACTTCAATATATAAACATCAGAATGTAAGTACTAATGAAGGTGGGTTGTATTCACCTTTTATTGGCTGACAAAAACATGAGGTGCTCTAATACTGAAAACACGACTTGAGTTCCATCTTTATTTCAGTAGAACTGGATATCTCCCTAACAAGGTCAAGTAACTGATTGAATCATGGCATAATCATTGCAAAATTAAAAGTTGATTAACAAAACATCTATCACACGAGAAGTCACATGCATCGCATTCATGTTCTGCATTGAGCTGTTTTCACAGACAGGTTATTTGAACAAAGATTTTAGAGGAGCATTCTAACATCAAGGAAGGAAAAACAACATTTAGATAAATACCTGACCTGTCCTGGCATGTAAATTAAGCAGGAATAGAATAGTTGCACAGAATGTAATCTGGCTATGGTCTAGTTGGAACTGCATCTGTATTTTGATGACAAATTCAGAGGGAGAGAAGACAGAGTAACTGCAAGCTTGGCTTTTCTTTGCTGTGCGCTAGGATGCCTGACTTCTACAGTGGTGGTAGGGTTTTATATTTTCCAGAGTGAGATCTTTTTAAAAATACCGTTATGCAGGCAATTAAGATTAAAGTCAAATTCCCCTTCACACTCCCTAGTAATATGCTTCTGTATCCAAAAGATAAGAAGTTGAGAAATGGTTCAGTGGCATAGGCCAGTGGGCCTGGAATCCAGGACTCTGTTTCCGACAGAGATGGCAAAGAGTTTTATAGGGGATTGCATGGCTACCCTCCATGACATTAGCCTGAAGAAGCAGGAGATGGATATTAAGAACACGTGATGCCCTTTACTCATCTGTTATGAGTCTGACATCTAAGGATTTATCAAAATCGTTTGTGAACTTCTACATTTTTTTGGCCTCTGATGTCTTTGTTTTGTTAGGCGGCCTTGGACCAGTAGTCAGAACATCCTTTGTTTCAGTCCAAACTCCTTCACCTACTAGTTGAACGAATGGCAAATCTTTTTACTTCTCACAGCCTCATTTTTTTTATCTGCAGAAAAGCAACAACTACTGTCCTGCCTATATCATCAAATTTCAGTTATTCTAAAGAAAGGACAAATGAGAAAACCTGAACATGCAAAGATCCCAATGTAATAGTAACGTTCTAATTACCTTACAGAATCCAGAGGCTTGTCCCCAGAGGATAGCTGCTGACTACTTGGAAGAGATTTTCTGCATCTAAAATTTGGAGCTCTCACTAGGCTGCCCATCTTTCAGATCATTAAGAATGCAAAGTAACAGCAGCACAGTGTTTATTCTTGAAATAGACAATTGTTAATTTATCTCACCCAGGGAAGTACCCTTTCATCCTTGCCTTTAGTTTCTAATATCAAAAATAATTTGTTCAAAAGCAATTATTAAATACTATGTCCACAGGCTGCTCTTCTGATAAGTAATTTTTCTATTGTTTTATGTACCTATGCACACTGCTGTTTTTAAAAATAGAACTCATTTTTTAAAAATATTACAAACTGTTTCTTCCCTCACATGTTTATTTCCCCTCAAAAAAATTCCAGTACCTGAGTAAACAATAATAGATCCTCCAGAAACCCTGTTGCTTTTCTACAAAGAGAAGATAAGAACTTTACTGTAAAAAAAGAAATCTGAGAAAGGAACAAGTCAGTTTGTGAGAAAGGAGGGTTAAGGAAGTAGAAGTATCCCCTCAAAGAGGAATACGTGATTTGATCAATTTCCAAAAGATTCACAGTGATTCAGGTCAGTCAACAAATTTTCAGAAATTCAGATATATTGAACTAGTCAACATGTATTTTTGCCTTCCCCAAAGCATTCCCAATTTGTAATTTTCTATCAGTTATCCACACTTTACCATTTCTGACATGTACTGATCTTTCCATATTGATATGTTCTTTACTAGATTTACAATTTTGCTAATACAGCTGTCAGGAGAGTGTTGTTGTCAGATGTGAGGATGGGAGAGGTCAGCAGTTTCAGTAACATCGTTTTTTTAGTAAGATCATGAATTTATAAAGATGGTACAGACCGTAGCCAACTCTCCCAGATAATTTAAACTGGGATATGTGATAGGAGACAGTGGAACATTGCAAATAATACATCCCAAAGAGCTCAAAGAGAAGATTTTTTAAAAAGGAGGAAATTAACAGATTCCTAGAATGATGAAGCCTTTTCTCCTTCAAAAAGTTAGCTCATTTTGAAAGAATAACTCCAGAAATTCTCTTTGTTCATCTTTACCTTTAGCAAGACCACTACTCTTTTACAAGTCAAGTGCAGTATTTTGCCTCTAGTGATTTACTCTGTAATTCCACTTTGCTAATGACCATTTCTCTCCACTTCCATTGAAACATTTATGATGTAAACTCAGGAAGATAACAGCTGAATTCCTTAGAAACCTACACGGTACCTACCGTCTTTGAAGTTCCATTCTATTAAGCTATCTTGTGTGATGGGTGCATAGAAGATATCTAAGACAATTAGACTTAAAACCTGCTAACTGCTTTTTCTCATCTTATAATCATTCTCCAAGTAGCATTTGGCATCATCATCTCAGTCCCTTCATTCATTTTAAGACCAAGTCCCCAAAACATTATTTGTTTGTAATTGTTCTGCCCAGTGTTTAAAATATCTGTAATTGTTTTACATTTGAATCGAATTTATTAACAGACATATGGTTATAGCAGAGAAAACACTCCAGCTGGTGAAACCCTAAGCTAAGCCCACAATAGTTTGATCATTTGCAAATCATTGTCACTTGAATGTTTTCTTAGTGCAGCTTAGTTATGACTCAACACAGGCCAGAGCACAATGCACTTCCTGGGAAAAGAGATTGAGAGCTCTCAGTACAAACAGGGCGAGCTTTGTTACGCGTGTACATCTCTCCTGCCCAGCTAAACATCTGCTAATAAATGTGTTTCCAGTCTCAATGATAGCTTTTGCCTTCATTAGTCAAACCTGGCATAAAATTGACATCAACTGAGAATTCATGTTATTTACTTATTGTTAACTATTACGATCCCATTAAAATTTTAGCCTAGAATGCCCTCTGGAAAATTAGAAATGTTTTTAAAAATAAATGCACAAATAAGACAGAGAGACAGTTTGCCTTTTTTTTTCCCAGAAGCTCTTGACAGGTGGTCACCTTGAAATTATGCTGCAATAATACAGCCGATTTAAAAAAAAATAATCTTGATACAGAAGGTAATCAAGAGCTCTTGGGAGCCCCCTCTGCATTTTTCCAAGCAATCTTTTCTGCAGTTTAAATGTGTTCATACAAATCCTAAATGACATAGAAAGCAATTTTTCCCTTCAAACGATGGAGATCAGTCATAGCATTATAATTAAATGTCACAGACTGGCAAATAATTATCTTACTTAAATGGTTAATATAGGAAAAACCCATTAACTATCAGTCCTGAATATTTAAGCATGATACTAGTGACTCTATTGATATAATTAAACTTAAAAGCAGATTTTGTTTACCTGACCCCACCTGTCACTGACAAATCAAGTTCGAGAATTGGTATTTAACTAGAGATCACCAAGTACAATGAATTTAACTCCACTCCAACCCTCCCCTACTTAGACTGAGTCTTCAAATCTAAAAACCTTATAGTCTCTACTTGCCAAAAAGAGCATCAGGGTCAACTTTTTCCATGTGAGTGACCTAGTAAATGTATGATTAGTAACAGCCTCCTTGCCATGGTCTTTCTTTTCTAGCTGTTTCCTACTGCCTTGGCAGATTCTTGGGATTTAACACAGGACCTGTTCACCTCTTGCAAGGGATAAGGGCTAAACTAAGCTCATAGCTCACTCCTGGCAAAAGTGTACACAGTTCCTGTCATTCAGAATGCTACTTAATTCTGCAAACCTGCTGAAAAATCCAGTAATTGTGATGCAATGTGGTACCACACTGTCAAATCCCTCTCTCAGCATCCTTTCCCCCTTTGTTATATTGGAGACCATTATCATCCAACTCTCTTGCTCAGGGTGGTTGCTTTACTCCCCAAGAGCATACACTTCTAGAAAGAAAGAAGGAGCTTGAGAGCAAATCCCTAAAGTCTTGTTCATAACCATTTCTCCTCTGACATGGCCCGGGGCCCTTCTGCAAACCTGATGCTCACATCATGCCAGGGGCATCCCATGTAAATGCAGGGCAGATACATCAGTTAGACAGAAGGACCCTGGTGAAGGAATATGATACAAACTGCCCATCCCAGGCCATCCTTCTGACCTTGATGCCACTGTATTTGTTAAGGCAAAGGATCAGCAAATAAAAACCAAAAGAACAGAAACAAAAACATTACTCAGATAAAAAACAAAAAAACATATTTTCCCTTAGTCAATACTGCTGAAGAGTTTGTATCAATCCACAGGGGAGGAAAGATTGGAACTTAAAACCTGAACCATCTGGACCACACTCTTACAAACATGTACAATGTATGTGTTGCAGATACGTTAAACAAGCAAGACTCCTGGGTATAAGAGTAAAACAATGTGGTGTTTTTTTTTTTTTTTCTCTCAACAACTCTCTAAAGCATATTTAGTGGGGAAAATTTCTTACCTATCCCTGGATGAAAACTCCCAGGGTACCTAACTTTTTTGATCAGTCTTAGGCAACAAAAAGTTCTATGGTTTAATCATAAATCAATTTCAATGCAGTTATTGAAGTATCTAGTCTTATAATCAGTAGAAATTCTGAACTGGGTTTAAAGTTCAATCTTTTCTGCTCTACTCTACCTAGATCTGTATCAAGCAGTAGGTCACAGAAGAGGGTTATGGTCCTTCTCTCTTTCCCTGCCTTATGCTTCAATCCTCTCCTCATCTCACCCTGCAGGTGTCTGATCACATTCCATCTGGACAAATGCAGAGGGAGGAAAGGTAAAACAGTCAAATTCTTCCTTGATGGGTATTTTGTTAAGTTAACTTTGTACTCCCCAGACTTGGCATGTATTTAAAGTTGATTGCGTTATGTGGTGGGTTTTTGGAGATCTCTTACCTAAAGTCCCTTTGGCACAGTTAAGGCAAACTCATCAGTTTGGCCTGTTAGAAACTCAGTATAATTTTCTCTTCTTACTAAGGTTTCTTTCTTCCTATGAGCAGTGCTGCCGGACAGGACTCAGAAAACCCTATGCTGCCTCTCTCTCCCTCTCTTCATCTCTCTCTCTCTCACTCTGTGTATGCGTGTGTGTATTTGTGTGTGTCTTTCTGGCTGGCTGGCTCTCTCACTCTGTGTATGTGTGTGTCTGGCCGTGTATGTGTGCGTGTGTCTGGCTGGCTGGCATGGCCCATACTGTACACAGAAAGCACACACGGACTATTACTTTAAACAGACTTGGGGAGGACAAGCCAAGCTTTGCACAGCAGCAACCTTTATCATCACTCTCACCTCCAGGGCAACTAACCAGGTCATGTCTCCCAAGCGAGAGGCAAACGCTGATTCACTGGGATGGCCACTTTTTAGGAGATATGTAAGTCCTCCTAGGAATCCTGGTAAAGTCTTCTCACTAGACTTGAGGTGAGTGGAAGTCACAGCACAGCTCTTGCCAAACAAATCCTGCTCCCATATTTGTCCCTACTTCCAAAATCCAAAACCTTTTATAACCTTCTTATAGATAGCTGGCTCTGTGTCAGAGTCCCCAAGACCATCTTCAGGCTCTCTGATTCATTTGAAGGACTTGTAGGACTCTGAAATAGTGTTATAATCACAGTTACAGTTTATTACAGTAAAAGGATACAGATCCAAACCAGCAAAGTGAAAAGGCACATAGACCAAGTCCAGGAAAAAGCTGGACTCCAAGTGCCCCCTTCCAGTAGAGTTGCATAGGGACATACTTAATTCTCCTGATAATAATGTGTGACAATACGTGGTAGTCCTGCCAACCATGCAACTCATTCAGGCCTTAGCCTCCGGGATTTTATTGAGGACCCAGTCACATAGGCATGTAGCACCCTCATGACTGACCTTAGTTAGCTACTCAGTCTCCCATCCCCCCAGACGTCAAACTGACACAGCGTGGCCCAGAGCCTCAGGTATATAAAAATAAGCATTCACCAAAGTCCCTTTGTTAGAATAAACTATCTTCTAAAACAGATGCATTATGACCCAAAGCCTGAGGCATGCGAAAACACTTTTATTTGGAAGGATATTCCAAGGGCTCAGAGATTATATCCCCAGGAGCAGGTCAAGGGTCAGTCTTCCTGAAGACAGGCTTTTCTTTGAAATGTGTAGAGTAGGAGCCGCCCAAACCTGCTCAGTTAACCCTTTCTTTCACAGGTTCCGTTAAGATTGAAAATCGGTTCGCGCTGCTACTCCTTCCTCGAATTCAAATCTGAGGGAACTATAGAAACCAGAGAGAAACACAGATCATAATAATTAACAACACAACAACAACAAATTTTATATATAAAAAAAATCCCTAGGGAAATTCTGCCATAAACGTGCCATAAATTAGTAGAAATATAGAGGTTTGAGAGGTTGGTGGAAGAGGAAGACTCAAAGTCAAAGCCACGGGTGGCTAGAGGAAGCAGTGAGAATATACATTGGAAGAAATGTTTCTTTTTAGCTGTTCCCAATCCCCATGCTGCAAACTCGACTGGCTCTTCATTCTTGAGAACGGAAAGAATGGTCCAAGCTGCCAACTTCAGAAGGATAAAATTGAGTAGCACCAGAACCCTGCTGAAGTGGAGACTGAAGAAAAACAGGCGATGATTAAATAAATGCCCTCTGAGTAAATCAAGGAAATGAAGACTGAGAATTGACCCCTGAATTTAGCAACAAGGAAGTCACAAGTGACCTTCACGTGAGCACTTGCTTTGGGGGATAGGAGATAGAGCTAAAGTATGGAGAAGAGAAGCAGCTAAAATTGATTAAATTATACTTAAGAAAGAAGAGAGAGAGAGAATTCAAGAAAAATGTTTTTGTTTTTTTTTTAAAAAAACCCTCTCCCTAAGTGTGACTCTATGAGAAGGAAAGACCTCAGGAATAGCTAGAAAGAAAAATGGAAGTATCTATTAGTAGAGAAGAGGGAGAATCATGAAGGAAATAAGGGAGAATCACTGAAGCAATGTGTCTAGGTAGTACCCAAGTGGAGGGGTTGACCTTAGCTAGCAGTACATACTGTTCATTTGTAGATGGTTAATTTGGGTTCCCTAAAGATAGAGACAGAGACAAGAATTTCTTGTAGGTAGTTTAGTTGTTAGGGAATCCTAGGAATCAGAAGTGAGGAATTAAAAAACATGAAACAAGGAAGGTTAAAGTCAATCAATCAATGAAGTGTATGTTATTAAGCCAATTTCCAGTTTGGGAAACTGGAGCTCAGTCTCTCTAGGGGCCATTTAAAGATCCATAGAAAATGGACATCAGAACTGCCCCACTGAGGGACATGGAAGAGGGGACATCCCATACCCTCTTGGCCGAGGGCTGCTCCTCTACAAATTATCTCCTCTGTACACCCTATATTGAAGAAAGATGGGCTAGGAATTTAAAGTTGGGGAAGGAGGGCAATATGAAGGACAGTTCAAAAGTCGTATGATTAGATAAAATTGTTATAAGGAATTGGAAACAGGACATAGTTATGAGAGAGTGGGATGCTTGAAATTAAGATTATGGAAATGTTGCCTTTGCTAGTAACGAAAAGGACTAGTGTAGCCATCCATCCATGGAATTAGATGGCGAAAGTGGGGTGGGAGTGATCACTGAAGTAGAGGTCAAATTGAGAAGTCTGTATTGAAAGATTATTCACTTGAATGATGGAACCTTGAAAAATGAATGCAAGAGGTCACATTGGAGAAACTGACAGTGAGCCAGGAGCTAAAATCTTCAAATAAGTAAAAGGAGCAGCTTAGGAGTTGGTTGATACTTACAGCAAGAAAGAATGATGCAATGATGTACCCAAGGGTTTAAATATTATTTAGAATTCCAGGAACATGGTGGTAATAAAAAACATACTGTCATTTCTTTTGGTTTTATTATAGTTTTTAAATTCTCTACAGATAATGAACACCTTAATTACCTAGACCTGGAGAAGACTGCACCCCACTCATCCTGATACATCTCAGAAAGTGTGCAGTATATATTGAGGATATGAGATTTCTAAAATTTTAGTGATACTAAGGGTAGGGAGAATGTTCCAGAAGCAGCAGTAAGGACTGAGAAATATACCTCTATCACCCCTAGCACAGCAGTATGAGGAGTATAGGAAATATCACTTGAGAGGACTGCACAAGAGGGAGTACTCCAGGGGCCAACCAGGAAAAAAGAGTTGAAGTACAAATTAGTGATGGCGCCTTCCAGAGAGAAGAATGGGTGACTTTAGGATCTGAGATTGCGGAGAAGGTATTAGAAGGATTTGAGAGCGTTGAACAGGGGCCAGTCAGGTATTAGTTAGAACAAGAATGTGAAGGAATGTTCAGAGAATTAGTTGAAGATTTAGGAGATTTTGCTAATTACTGACTGACTTCCGGAGGGTACAGTGGGATTGCCTCAGAAGCTGGAGAAGGTGAAAATGGTATTAGTGAAGTAGTTGCCAAGAGTTATGCTGGAATTAAAGTCTTAGAGTTGTGGAATCATCTAAAACCATAAACCATTAAAGAAATCTAAAACTTTTAGAGAAATAGAATCAGTAGCTTGAAATCTACTCACAAAACAATAGTAATAAATCAGATCCAAAAGGTTATAGATGAAGTCTGCCAGTCTTTGAAGAACCAAAGCATCCATCCCTGCTTGATAAGCACCATTCCAGAGAGCTGAAAAAGAAGAAAGTTCCCCCGAAGTCTATGTGAATTCCATACTAGAAAGAAACGTGTAGGCAAATCTCACTTCCAAAAGTAGCTGAAAAAATCCTATAACAAAATTAGTAAACTGCATCTATCAATCATTTTTAAAATTACAAGAAGGCAGAATTTATCAAAGGGATGCAAGAAATGTTAATGACATGAAACTTATTCACCATGTTAACAAAGGAGAAAATTAAAATCTTATAATCATCTCTATAGATGCCCAATATTATGATAAAAATTCAACATACTTTTATGATTAAGAAATGGCAAACTAGGAATAGAATGGAATTTCTTTAATCTGAAAAAGATAATCAAAAGTCTACAGCAACTTTTATTCTTAATGGTACGTCATTACATGCCTAACAAATACAAGGATAAGCACAAGTCTTTGGATGCAATCACCAAAATTATTTAATTTTGTTTTACAGTCATCTCTTGGCCCTTTACTCTTTCATGTGAGTATTAGAGTGTTTTTTGAGTTTAGATTTTTTTTCAAAAAATTCACATTCAGCATTTTAAATGAAATTGTGTTGAATATATAGATTTGTTTGAGACTTGTGATCTTTAAAATATTTATTCTGCTTAAATATGAACAGGAACTATCTCCTCTTTTTCTAGATCTTCTGTTAAGCCCTACAATAATGTTATGTTTTAAAGTTTTTAAACAACATTTATTAGATTTATTCTTTTGTACTTAATTGTTTTTAT
The DNA here is from genome assembly GCF_964270905.1 of Leucopleurus acutus. NCBI lineage: Eukaryota > Metazoa > Chordata > Mammalia > Artiodactyla > Delphinidae > Leucopleurus > Leucopleurus acutus. The sequence continues at coordinate 65,157,050 of NC_139157.1, forward strand.
TGCTATTGTAAATGACATATTTATTAAAATTCCAATTTCAATTTACTATTTCTGGGTATAGAAAAAGTATTAATTTTTTGTATACTAATTTGTTTCCAGCAAAGTTTCTAAACTTCATTAATTCAAATGATTGTCTATAGATTTTCTTAGATTTTCTGTCTAGACGATCATAACATCTATATATAAGGAGGGTTTTGTTTCTTCCTACCCAACCATTTAGCTGTCATTTCTTTTTTTTTTTTTACTTTGTATTTTGTATTGGGTATAGTTGATTCACAATGTTAAGTTTCAGGTGTATAGCAAAGTGATTTAGTTATGCATATTCATATATCTGTTCTTTTTCAGATTCTTTTCCATATAGGTTATTACAGAATATTGAGTATATTTCCCTGTGCTACATGATAGGTCCTTGTTAATTATCTATTTTATATATAGTAGTGTGTATATGTTAATCCTAACCTCCTAATTTATCCCTCCCCACCACCTTTCCCCTTTGGTAACCATAAGTTTGTTTTCTAAGTCTGTGAGCTGGTTTCTGTTTGGTTAATAAATTCTTGTGTATTATTTTTTAGATTCCACATATAAGTGATATAATATGATATTTGTCTTTCTCTTTCTGACTTCACTTATTATGATAATCTCTAGTAGCATCCATGTTGCTGCAAATGGCATTATTTTGTTCTTTTTTATGGCTGAGTAATATTCCAGTGCATATATGTACCACATTTCCTTTATCCATTTATCTGTCAATGGACATTTAGGTTGTTTCCATGTCTTGGCTATTGTGAATAATGCTGCAATGGGGTGCATATATATTTTCAAATTATGGTTTTCTTCCTGATCTTGCTGTATCCGTCTGGTAAGTGTGGAGTACAAGCAGGTGGTCTCTGCCTCCCCCTAAGATTTCTAATAAGAAGGATACTAGCTGACCAAATGGATGACAAATATCCATGACAAATAGGAACAAGAAAGAGGATATATGTAGCTGCAGTTTTGATGTGTTTGTGGGAGGAGGTGCGCTCAGGGTCTTCTGCCATCTTAATCCCACCTTTCAAACTCTATTTCTTTCCTATGATGCTACAAAATTCAAAGATATTCTATTTTTTTCTTTCTTAATATAAAAGTAGCTGCTAAGAAACTAAAAATCCAGGCAGAATATTTTTATAGTTTTATAGAGCTGGAGAAACCAACATTTGAATACCAGGCTCATCAAAAATGAGTGACCTTCATAAATATTTCAAGCTTTCAGTTGAAACGTCTGAAATGGGCAGATTCAGGTGATAGACTCATATTCTGTTGGCTTTCCAGAAGAAGATTGAACTATCTCTGAAGAAATACGACATCATCAAGAGCCTCTCCAATGTTTCATGCTCATTGGCCAGCATTCACTAAAAAGCGGCCATGTGTGCTAGGAAATAGGAGAAAATTACTGAGACCCAAGAGAAAAAGACATAGGTTTTAAAACATACCCATAGATTATCTAGATATTTTATTCATCATAGAGGAAGTTTAAAATAATTATTAATAAGATAATATAGAAAAATATGGAGAATTTTTCCAGATAATTAGAATGTATGAAAGAAGAAAATAAACAAACCTGAAAAGTAATGAACTGAAACTAATACTTAAATGGATGGATTTAACAGCATATTAGATAGATAGGAATGGAGGGTTTGTAAACTAAAAGGAAGATGATGATTAAGTATTGAAATAAAGTCAGCTTTAGCATTTTTACCATTAGTGCATAACATAAATTTTTAATATGTGCTTACTTTACATTTGAATGATAGACATGTTTTTAACTTTTCAAAAATTTTACTTGTACAGTGTTTGGAAGTTCCACTGAGATGCCCAAGTGGATTATCCCAGGTAAGCCACGCAGACCAGCTGATGTAGCTGAGAGTAAGGGGAATCTAAAAATGGATGTGGTGACTTCCCTGATGGTCCAGTGGTTAAGACTTTGCCTTCCAATGCAGGGGGCACAGGCTCAATCCCTGGTCGGGGGGCTAAGATCTCACATGCCTCACGGACAAAAAACCAAAACATAAAAAAAACAGAAGCAATATTGTAACAAATTGAATAAAGACTTTAAAAATGGTCCACATCAAAAAATCTTTTAAAAGAATAAATAAAAAATAAAATAAAATGGATGTGAACAACGGGACATGATGTGTATCAGTTATGGCCTTGGGACCAAATGCAACAATAGATATTGTTACTTATCCTATTAACACTGCTCTTTTAAGGATTCCTAGAAATTGTAACCAACAAGAACCTTGGAGAAGCTGCAACAGGTTGTAGTAGACTGAATGTAAGAAGTGACTGCATATGAGTAATTCAAGGTTGAGACTATAGAAGTTACTATTGATGATTTGCCCATACACACTTGAATTCCTTTAACCAGGTTGATGTGACTGTTATCCAGCTGCTAAGAGCGCCCCTGCTCACACCTGCAAACTTCTCTGAGGATTATCACCTCTCCAGAAGTGCCTGGAAGTGATACCCCCACCCCACCTGCCAAGGGATGTCATAGCCAACACCTGATTGCTGTAAGAAGGTACAGAAGTCCTACTAAAACTCCAGTCTCTTGCCTCAAGGTATGTGTGAGGGGATTGATACATTCTGGGTTTTTTTCATTTATGTACCAGAGCTTCCCAAATGATTATGCTCATGCTGGATTTCACCTGAAGACTGTCCTCACTTCATTCTTCCATTCCCTGTCCTATTTCTTCATTCTCTAAAGGGTTTAACCTATAAATCAGTTGCACAAGGATACAGCATAACTCGCTTTATTATGCTTCACTTTATTGCAGTTCACAAATACTGCGTTTTTACAAACTGAAGATTTGTGGCAGTCCTGCATTAAGCGATTCTATCAGCACTATTTTTCCCACAGCATTTCCTCACTTGGTGTCTCTGTGTCACATTTTAGTACTTCTCACAATATTTCAAACTTTTTCATTATTATTATATTTGTTATGGTGATCTGTGATCAGTGATCTTTGACGTGTCTATTGCAAAAAGATCATGACTCCCAGAAGTCTCAGTTGATAAAATCTCAGTCTGTATATGTTTAGCCCAGTGTTTAGCCAAAGGCTCAAGAAAATGTTCCTCCTTTGAACACCCGCCTTCAGGCTGGCACACTGCCCCTTACATTTCAGCCTCCTCAGCGTGATCACTGCCGGCTGGGTTCAGCTTCTCTCCACCACAGCTTGAAAGTGCCCCTCGCAGAGTTCATCTTGTGTTTCTCACTTTCAAGGATCAGAGCTCTGAGCTATCTATGGTCTAATATCTGAAAACAGATACTTCTTGTATGTTCAGTTTTAGCGTTTATTATCGCCAATATAATTCCCATATTTGATATTTCATCATGACTGAAACCAGAAATCTCTTATTATCTATACAGAAAAACACTGAATCTTACTCCTACTTCATAGCATTTATAAAAATCAATTACTGATGGATTCTAGATTTAAATATGAAAAGTAAAATAATAAAACTTCTAGAAGAAACCTGGGAGTGGGCAAAGTTCAGTATGTGTTAAGCAAAAGACATGTATAAGAACTTCAGCATTATTGGAAGTATTTCCAAACTGTAAGCATCTCAAATTTTGATTAACAGTAAATTAATTGTGGTTTATTCACCCAAGAGTGATAAAAAATCACAGCTTATATATTCAAAAATATGCATAAATTTTACAAGAAAATAGGCACTTATATACTATATGCATACTATATATTCCATTTATTTCAAGTTGAGAAATGGGCAAAAGTATGTATGCAGTAATAAAAATAAGTATGGTGATTAAGATATTCACCATTTGAAAAGAAATAAAAACTAGAAGAGCGCACACTCTGGAGTGCTGGTAATATAACTTGATCTGGACAGACAGTGCACAAATATGTCAGCTTTGCGAAACTCAACCATACCTACAAGTACAATTTATGTACTTTATACTATGTACCTTGTGCTTCAATAGTAACAAACATAAAGACAAATAAACAAGACAGAGTCATTCTTGGTCAGATACCTTCTTACAGCTCCTGGCCATCTTTTCATTTACTAGTATCTCAGCTCCAGCTTGGATTTTGACACTCAGATATCCCTTCATTTCTTACTAGATAATCCACAAATGATATGTACTATATATTATCCAGGATTTTTAAAAATATTTATTAAGGGAATAGTTCATTCTTGCCTGGCAGTCCATTATTTCTGGAACACAAGCTGCTTGTGGGAATATAAATTGATTTAATCTGCCTCAAATATAGTTTGACAGTTGCATCAAAAGCCTGACAATGGTTCACCTCATTCATTTTTTACATCTCCTTTCACAATCCCACTTTCAGGAATCTTACATTGAGGAATTATTTGATTATGTGTCTAGGTATGCACATTATCAAAACAAAACAAGGTACAGCTAGCAACAGGCACATTACCAAGACAGAAAACAAATCCTGAAAACGACCTAAGTATCCAACAATAGAATATTAGTTACAGAAATTATGATATATACTTAAAGTCAATGATGAGATTGACATTAAACTGATGATGTTGAGCTATATTCAGTGACATGATTTTTCATGATATATTGTTAAGAAAGAGCATTGAGCATCATGTATTATATTAGTCCCACTTCATAAAAAAGTGATAGAGATAGATACTAATGAAAGATATGCACAAAAAGGCTGACAGTAGTACTTCTGGGTGGTATGCATTTGAGAAATTTTCTTAGTTTTTTGTTTTGCATGTTTATGCTTTGTAATTTTTATACAATGATTTAGACACAAATAATTTTATAGTTGACACCTAAGTGCTAATGTGTTGATTTATTTTTTAAGGGAAAATATTTTTTGAATAAATATATTAAGAATAAGAGCATGATTCTGTAACCCCAAATCCTAAAGAGCCATATGTAATATCTTAATGTCAGGCCCATCAGACTCAGTAAGTTTGGTTTCTCCCCTCTCAAGACAAAATAAATACATTAAAGAATACAAGCTGAATATAGCCCACTGAACTATGTTACTATGAGTAACAGTTTACCTTATAACTATTCTTACTGTTTCCAATTTATACACTGCATTTCACTATGATTCCATGCTGTGTGTTTCCATTGCTTTAAATTTTCTCACTTTTTTGGAAACCTACAAATTAAGAATTAACTAACAATTTAGAACTTTTGTGCAGTCACTCTCTGTGCACTAGTGTGTACTGTGCTCTGACAAGTTTTGTACAGATGAGAAAGTAGTGAAACATAAATCAAAATGAATTCATTTCATCAAAGCCATGTGGTGATCAAAAGTAATTAATTAAGAGAAGTAAAAACTAACAAACACAAAAAACAGAGATTGTTTTTTCATCAGACTTTTACTTAGGAGAAGTTTACAAGCCTGGATATCTGGGAATTTTATTAGATTATCTCTTAAGTGGAAGTCTTATGAGGTCATGTTGAGGGCAAGGGTAACCCTCTATATTATTTGTGTGTATATATACATAGAAAATCTATTTATTTATGCACAATTAAGGCTCCATGGGGCATTTTTTTACTGAACACAAAATAAGGAATTTTAAAAATTTCTAAATTACTTCCATTTTCACAAAATACAAAGAATAGTGGGTCCTTTAAGTCCAGTGTATGCAGCTACCTATTCATCATAGCTGGCTTTGCTGAGATAGGTCTTTGCATCCTTTCAGAACTATATATAAAGCCTGGTCTAGAGACCACTCTCTATATAACAGAACTAGGCGATATTTAAAGTATCTTCCAACCCTGAGAGTCTACAATCTTTGGAAAAGCAGAAGACATATTTCCTTAATGTATAGACATTCCTTTTGGCCTAGAATGCCAGTGTGATGTCATATCCCCTCTCCCTCTAGAAGGATGCACTGCTTTTCTTCATTGGTCCATGTGTTACTCTACATCTGTGCTCTCCAGTGCATCACTGGCTGAGGACCACCCAAGAAGGAAAGTTCACTAACGGCTCACTGATCTGGATTTCTTATGGAAATCTTAGCCTGGGAATAGTTTTCCTGAACTACAAGATTCAACAGGCTTTACCATAAGCTCACAGATGGCTCCAGAACCACAGAGGTGTCTATTTTTAAATATATGAATTTTATTATGTATGCACCAAAGTCACCATCCATGTACAACAACTTCTATATGCTTAATTTTTGATGATGCTTAAAATCTTTGTAAGACAGTGCTGTGGACTTGTCCAAAAATACATTGTTTCCAATATCCAAGTCCTATGTTGTTTTCTTAAATACAGCTATGGAGAAAGAAAGGAAATAAGATTGGAATGAGGATATATCCAATAACCTCTCTCATGATTGTCTGCAGCACTGTGAAGGCTATTCAAGTAAAATAAGAAGATCTGGCAGCCCCTGGAAATAGTAGCGTAAGGGTAACGTTAGGCCAAAATTTCTATGAACCTGAAAGAGTGCTCTCCTTCTTCAATGATTGGAACACAAACATCGATTAGGAAACACCCTTTGAAAAGTTATCAAATTTGTGAGAAAAATTTAAAATAGAATTTTATTCAAGAAATCAAGAAAACAATATTTTCCTCATACCAAACCTAGCTGAAAATCCTCACTATCCTGAGAACACCATCATGATCATCTATCTGATCAGACTTTACTCAACCTCCACCCAGAACTCCTACTTAATACACAGATAAAGCTAAGAAAATAATAAACAAATACATTTCACTTTCTCATTCTTTAGGAAGCAAGGAAAGTGAGGAATTTGCCACTTACGTGTTTTCCTAACTACTGAAACTGCATTTGAGTTTAGTTTTACAAAACACATTTTAAAACTTTATAGATTTCTTAATAAGTTTTCTTTGCAGGGACATTCTTTCGTTTCATAACAGTTACCACCATATACTCGTAGCAGAGATTAAAATCAGATTAATATCTGATATCTATGATCATGTTACATTTAATCACATTCCACTAATATTTAAGAAAAGTCAGGTCTAATTCTAATTCACACCAATCACATCTTCTCTATGTTGTGGAAACATGATGGAAAGAAGTTAGAATATGTGGACTTCTTTAGCCCAGAGCACTCAGTTGAGTGATAGAAGCACTCACCCCAAATATAACAGAGCTAGAGAAGTGAACAGGGATTCACTCCATTGTGATTCGCACAACACACACACTGGCATGAAAAAATTAGGAAGTATTCACAGATAACTTCCTAGGAGCAGATGTAGCACTTACATAATTCTTTTACGCACCAGGTAGCATCACAGACGTTGACTTATAAATTCGATCGACTCTTCTGTATTCCATGGCCTTTGTGCTCCTAACAAACTACTTGACCTGGAGAAACTAGAGTAATCCTTTTTACAGTTCACATTATTTTAATGGTATAACAGGCAAAAATCTTCACAAGCAGGAGCTCACACATTTTTGTGATTTATAATCTCTTTTTTACACAACAAGATTAAAGAAATATTGCTTAAGAAGAATGTAAGCGTTTATTCCCACAGAGCTCAGGAAAAGAAAGTAAGTCGGGTGTTTGAAATTAAACCATTTTATGCTCTCCTTTATAACCAACATTATTTTTGTAAAAGACACTATATTCCCCAGTGTTTGTATAAGACAAATAATACAATTCTTAGTTTTTTTCTCTCTCTCTCCCTACCCTCTTTCTTCTCTATTTTCTCCTCAACATGAACGCATTTTTATGCAGAGACCACGGTTTTAGACAGAGAACAGTGGCTGGGAATTTAGAGGCTTAAAAACACTGGACTCACTATTATCACTGTGAGATTTCCCTTAGGTTACTTAGCATCTGTGTGATTCAGTCTCTACCTTTAAAAGTGGAATTACAATGCCTGTTCTTATTTATTTTACCAAAATATGGTAAGGGCTAAATAGCATTAAAGAGTTTGGGAAATACAATTGCTGCATAATCAAGAAAGGGTATTTTGGAATGATTATTACAGCACATCAACTTCTCATTGACAACTAATAAATCATTTAGCATGTTAGTAACAAAAACTACTAATTATGCTAAGTGAACTGTTCCCTGATATAAGTCTGTACTTTATTTCTGGTAACTCATTTAACATGGATATTCCCTCCTTCTTAACACTCAGTGCTTTGCCAGCATTTTCTTTAATCTTATCAGATCTCTTTGATTTAATTGAGAAGTCACTCTAGAAGAATGTCATTTTTCTTGCATCTCTTCAACAAAGTAATATAATTAAGATTATGCAAAACAGAGAAGATTCCCCGAGTGCCAGGCAAGAGTGAAGGCCTGTGAAATCCCAAAATTAGGAATTGCTGTAGTCAACATAAATAATTGACATTTAGATGACCTAATTAAAACAAATTACATCTCTGTAGGGGAAACTTATGGTTTCAAACACAGGATATTCTTGAGAAATCATAGACAAAATATCCAAGATAGCTCTGCTTTATATTTTCTATAAAAATCATGCAAAACTGAGTTTATTCTCGACAAAATAATGTTCAATGTATGGGAGAATTGTGGAAATTTGAAACTATATCAGAAAGAGAATATTCTTAACTGCTGTTAAGACAAAATAGCATAGCAGTTGAGTGGGACAACTATAGAGCCAGACAATAGACTCTTAGATCATGTCTATGCAAATTCCTTAATCTCTGTGCCTCAGTTTCATTGTCTATAAAATGGGTACCTCCTGGGCTTTTGTGATGATTAAATCATTTAATACATGTAAAATGTCTTGAAGAGTGCCTAAAATATAGTAAGATTTTGATAAATCTCCAATTTGTGGTAATTTTCATCTTTTTTTACATGCTCTGTAAGCATGTAAAATTTTTTTACAAGTACTCTGATGATAAAGGGAAAAATGGAAGCCTTGTAAAAATAAAATGGGTAATTGATCTTAATATTTTTTCAATTAATTTACTTTCAGAATTCCTTAAGGAAAAAAAATTATATTTTTCCCATGAAAATTACACTCTTGTTCCAGAAGGGCTTTATTACCTCTTCTTCTCATAGAACAACACATTTTTATACAAACTCCCTCAGACATTCAGAAATGTGCTCTCATTTTGGAAATGTATCAGTTATGCTCTAATGCTCTAACTGCTTTGAATTTTGCTCATTGTGTCAAATCACCTTTAATAAAGAAATAGAATTATAGGTGCTGGCACCATACGGAAAAAAGCACATTCAAATTCTTTTTATAAGGAATTTGGTCTCTACTCACATAAATGGAACAATATCTACCATATCTCCTGATGAGCAGATTTTTTAAAGCAAAGAACCTGCTGATAAAACTTTGTTAAATTTTAATCAAAATCCTATTTCAAATGCGCATACCAAAAGCACTTTTGTGTGATATAGTATCTACAAGATGATGAATTAAAATGGTTATCTGTTGAAACCTTATAGGTGGGGTATTTTAAAATATGGCTTTCTCTTGTTGAAAGCAGAAGGTGGTTTTGGGTGAAAATGTACCAAAATCCACTTACTCTATTGCAAAATGTACGATGCAAAGCAGATTGTCTTCAATAAAGCAACAAATTTCTACAGCATGGTGATTAAGAAGAACTTGTGAAAATTGTACTGCCTGAGCTCAAAACCCAGTGCTGATTACTAGCTGTGTGACCTTAGATTTTATTACAAAGTTACAGTAATCAAGACAGTATGGTACTGGCACAAAAATAGAACTATAGATCAATGGAACAGGATAGAAAGCCCAGAGATAAACCCATGCACATATAGTCACCTTAGTTTTGATAAAGGAGGCAAGAGTATACAATGGAGAAAAGACAGCCTCTTCAATAAGTGGTGCTGGGAAAGCTGGGAAGCTTCATGTATAGGAATGAAATTAGAACACTGCCTAATGCCATACACAAAAATAAACTCCGAATGAATTAAAGACCTAAATGTAAGGCCAGACACTATAAAACTCTTAGAGGAAAACAGAGGCAGAATACACTATGACGTAAATCACAGCAAGATGCTTTTTGACCCACCTCCTAGATAAATGGAAATAAAAACAAAAATAAACAAATGGGACCTAATGAAACTTAAAGATTTTGCACAGCAAAAGAAACCGTAAACAAGACGAAAAGACAACCCTCAGCATGGGAGAAAATATTTGCAAATGAAGCAACTGACAAAGGATTAATCTCCAAAATTCACAAGGAGCTCATGCAGCTCAATATCAAAGAAACAAACAACCCAATCCAAAAATGGGCAGAAGACCTAAATAGACATTTCTCTAAAGAACATATGCAGACTGCCAACAAACACATGAAAGGATGCTCAGCATCATTAGTCATTAGAGAAATGCAAATCCAAACTACAATGAGATATCACCTCACACCAGTCAGAATGGCCATCATCAAAAAATCTACAAACAATAAATTCTGGAGAGGATTTGGAGAAAAGGGAACCCTCTTGCACTGTTGGTGGGAATGTAAATTGATACAGCCACTATGGAGAACAGTATGGAGGTTCCTTAAAAAACTAAAAATAGAACTACTATATGACCCAGCAATCCCACTACTGGGCATGTACCCTGGGAAAACCATAATTCAAAAAGAGACATGTACCACAGTGTTCATTGCAACACTATTTACAATAGCCAGGACATCAAGCAACTTAAGTGTCCATTGACAGATGAATAGATAAAGAAGATGTGACACATATATACAGTAGAATATTAGCCATAAAAAGGAACAAAATTGAGTTATCTGCAGTGAGGTGGATGGACCTAGAGACTGTCATACAGAGTGAAGTTAGTCAGAAAGAGAAAAACAATACCATATACTAACACATATGTATGGAATCTAAAAAAAAAAAAAAAATGTTTCTGAAGAACCTAAATGCAGGACACGAGTAAAGAGACAGATGTAGAGAATCGACTTGAGGACATGGGGAGTGTGAAGGGTAAGTTGGAACAAAGTGAGAGAGTGGCTTTGACATATATACACTACCAAATGTAAAATAGGTAGCTAGTGGGAAGCAGCCACATAGCACAGGGAGATCAGCTCGGTGCTTTGTGACCACATAGAGGGGTGGGATAGGGAGGGTGGGAGGGAGTCGCAAGAGGGAGGGGATATGGGGATGTATGTATACATATAGCTGACTCCCTTTGTTATACAGCAGAAACTAACACACCACTGTAAAGCAATTATACTCCAATAAAGATGTTAAAAAAAACCCAACAAAACAACAGAAAACATGTCCACCCAAACACTTAAATATGAATGTTCATAGCAGCTTTATTCATAATAGCCCCAAACTGGATGTTAAAAGAAAAAAAAACAGAAGTCAGATATAAAGAGAAAATGTAATTCATTTTTCATAATTAATTAGGAGAACTCCCATTACCTGGTTAGCATGTAAAACTAAGTGGTCAATTTAAATGCAATCCAATCTGATTACATAAACAGCTGTTGTAGGGCCTCGTCTCTAGCTGGGGTAAAGTGTTCTCTCCTCCTGGCTTTTCCCTAAGTTGAGGTAACAGAGAAGGAGTGTGTGGAAGACTTGACCTTGCTGTTTTGGGAGGTGGCAGAATGTCCCGACCTTGGGCTAGTCCCTGGGTCTACACTAGTTGTTATCTACTGGATTCTAGGGCAATGCTTCCTGTCACCTGTTGACTATTAAGTGTTCAGTCTGTGGCTAGTGCATTCATGGTCCTTCATTTTGGGCTGGGCAACACTCCTGGAGTAGCTTGAACTCCCTTCAGCTCTCCTGATTGTGGGCCCAGAGGCCCGCAGCTACCCCCACGTCCTGAGGTCCATCCAGCCTCCAGTGCAGGATGGATGCAGGCATCTGGCAAGCCCACTGGCTTCCAGTCAGCATGCACCCCACACCGGAGGCTGGAGAAGGCCAACCAGATCCTCTCCCAGCCTGATGACAGCATCCCACTCTTTTAAGTAGATTGGGCTGCCTGTGATGTTACAGGTTCCTTCTAGAATTCCAGAGGGAGAATGTGGAGAGAGCTCTTCCCATGCTGGATATATCCGGGAACTTACCTAACATAGGTTCTCTCCAAGCCCAAAGAAAGGAGATTAAGACACATTGACTTGTTTCATCCTTCCACACTCTCTCTCCCCTCCTTTCCTTCCTTTCCAGATCCTTCAAGACTGAGAAATTCTATCTTACCTTCTGCATATCATACACTCTATACCATAGAAGAGAAACTTTATGGTTCTGTTATTAAAAGCCATTGTTTTTCTACACTTTTGCCGAACACTTTGTCCTGGATTGCCTCCAGGTTTGGTTACTGATGCAAGAGTGAGGGGAAGGAAGAGATTAGTAAAGGAATACAGCACGTCTCTCCCACAAAATCTGGGTCACAAGCATACTGGTTTGTTCAAGGCTCAGCTACCAGTCTCTCATGGTTAATGTTGAGAAGCTGAAATAAAATCTGATCGAAAAAGTAAAATTAATTTCTGACAAAACGCTATGCACTTTTACACTTGTAACATGTTATTAATCCTAGAAAACGGAGGTACAAAGGAGCTAAATAACTTGCACAGTCCAAATTCCCAATTTTCCCAACTGCATGGATGCCTCCTCTGCCTTTATGAATAAGGCTGACACCTTGGTTGAACACTTAGTTTTCTTTCTTTTGCAGAAACACCCAATAGTGTTTGCTCAACACATCTCCCTATAAAACTTAACCAACATTCCTCCTGATAATCTGATGAACTTTCTTTCAGAACTTTCTATAAATATGATGTAAAATGTAAACATAAAACATCATTAAATATATTATATCTCCACTGTCTCCAAGTTAGTTTGAATGTACAATTAGATACTGAGTCAAATTAAAATTGTACCTAATGCTATAATGTCCAAGGACGAACACTTATCTCAGGGAAGATAGAAAATAAGTCTTTAAAGTCACTTTTGTAGTCCAAATTCATTCATTCAACAAGTATTTATTGGATTCCCATTTTGTCCTAGACATATTTTAGGCACAGGGATTACTGCTCTAAACAAAACAAATTTCCTCATGGAGGGAGGTCTGTATAAACTTCAAAAAGGTCTCAACCCAGGGGAGGGAGGAAGATGGATAATAAACAGATTGACACATAAATATAAGTGCTATGTGGAAAAATAAACAGGATAAGATAGAAGTGGTAAGGTGTCTATTTTAATACAGTATTGGTGAAAGCCTTTCTATAATTACATATAGGCAAAGCCATGAAGAAAGTGAGAGATGAGGAATTCAGGTTTCTAGGGAAAGTCTGTTTGAGGTACAGAGAACCACAACAGCACATGCCTGAGTGGGGAATAAGCTAGATGTATTCAAGGAAGAACACAGGCACCACTGTGGCTGGAACAAGGGGCACCAGGGGAAGAGTTCGGACCAATGAAGGGCAGAGGCATGGGAAGGAGATTATGGAAGGCCCTTAGAGACGTCTCCCTTCATTCTGTGAGAGGAGCAATGCCGCTGGAAGATTTTGAGAAGAGTGTCGTCTACTGATTTCACCTGCTAGATGAAGACAAGGCTGACTGTGGGAGATCAGCAGTGGAATCAGGAAGGGCTGTGAGGAGATGACTGCAATAGCCCGGGAGAAAGATGATCACAGGATCAGACAGAAGTGGTAAGGTGTCTATTTTACATATAGTATTGGTGAAAGCCTTCTACAATTACATATAGGCAAAACCATGAAAGATGATCATGAAGGTTGTATAAGAGAGAGTCATACAAGAAACAGAAGAATCTATTAAAAGGCATTTTCTGTGGGTAATTTTTTTTCACCAAACACTTTATGGATATACATTTTTAAAATATCATGTTTACTTTTTTCCCCTTTAGAAAATAACTTTTATTCAATACAGCATAGGGATTAAGGCCACAGGATTTCAACTCTGTTGAAGTTTTAAATCATTCCTGGATCACTTCCTAGCTATCTGACCTTGGACAGGGTACTCCGTTTTCTCTGAACCTCAGTTTCCTTATCTGCAAATTGACAATAGTAATGAAGAGAAGATTGGAAAGTGTTAAATGTGGCAATGCATGTAAAGTTATACAGAAAATGTTTGATGGATTTTAGCTCCTTATGACACCCTCCCCCTTATTTTTGGAAATTTGGAAAATATGGCAGCGTCCGCTGAAAGAAAATGCACAACCTAAAAGCTGAGAATTGTGTTCTATTCTGCAGATGTACTGAGGGCTTAAGTCTGGGAGACACCCTCACAGATAGCTCTGAGGACCTGCTCTAAAGAGGTAAGGGAGGAACCGGGATACAGAGGAATTTTTGCAAAAAAACAAAACAAAACATGTTATTGGAACATCAAAAGATTACTATTAGTTAAAGAAAAACCAGACATCTCAAACTAATGAATTTAGCACTTTTCTATGTATGGGAAGATGCAAAAGTCTGGGCTTAATGAAATCATTCCTTTGATATGCACCTTAACTAACTAGGGCCAGTATCCTGGGTTATTTTCCATCCCGACTCCCCTCAGGGAACACAGTCTGGGGTGTCTGTAGTGGCTGATGGCTTGATGGCTGCAACAGCCTTTGTTTCCTGAGGGCAGGTGACTTTCTTTCATCCACAGCAATATAAAGAAAGCAAAATAGATCAGGGAGGATACTACCCATGTCTTATGACTCTATTAATATATATATATTTTTAAAGTCTTTATTGAATTTGTTACAATATTGCTTCTGTTTTATGGTTTGGTATTTTTTCTTTTTTGGCCGCGAGGCATGTGGTATCTTAGCTCCCAAACCAGGGATCGAACCCGCATCCCCTGCATTGGAAGGCGAAGTCTTAACCACTGGAATGCCGGGGAAGTCCCCTCTATTCATATGACCTGAATGTGAACAAAGTTAATATATTTTATTTTCTTTACAGGTTTCAGTGTCTTTTTGGTAATAGAGCACCTTTTTACGATCAATTTCTGCATATATATTAATTAATTACCAGGCTCACTCACACACACACAAACATGTAAAGTAAGAAGCAAAATAAGGCATAGATCTGCCACAGCCAGGGAGGCTTTGCTTTCTTCCAAAAGAGTAGTAAAAGACTGATTTAAAGTGAATGGAGATTAAAGGTAAACACAGCCTAGGCTAAATAAAATACAAAAATGAATTCTTCTCAGTGTGCTATTCATTCAAATAGAGGATTTGAAATTCGATCAAATGCCAATGCAAAGCCATATAATGCTTGAATGACATTAATTAGCTGAATATTGAGCCCAGGAGCAAGTGAGGCTCATCCGCTGAATATGTACATAAGATTTTCCTACCAAGGAGAACCGCAGAAATATATCTGGAGCAGCTCCCTCCCCTTATTTACATTCTGGTTCCTATTAACATTTTCCTGAGAAAGAATTTCATGCAAATAAAAGCCTTCCAACTTAATAGCAAACTGATAATAAAGCCAGCACTTTCTTTTGTGACAAAATGCCTTTAAAAAGTGTCTGAACCATGAAAGTATTTAAGAGACTATGATTTTAACCAGACTATGTTTTAAAACATCAATTGAAAAGGAGGATTTCAAATATTCCCTTATATTCTATTCTTAATTCCTGAGAACTTTATAGTTTCCAGCTTAACATCACTATTTGACAAATACTAAATTCACATTTCTTAAGCTTTCATCAATTCTTTTATTAGCTTTGTCTGTTTTGGGCATTTTTTGTTTGTTTATGTAAGGGGAGATCATGAAATTTTACTCTGATTTGCATCTTTTTTTCCCAAAATGAATATTATGAACCTAACGAGGTAGCCAATCTAACAGCTTTGATATCACAAGCCTCCGAGGTGTTTAAAACAAATTCATCTTCACCCTTCAAATTTAAGAATGCATAAGCAGTTTCAATATATTTGGATATAAAAATTTTTCTATACTAAATGTTCATTTACTTTGAAAATTCACAATAAAATATACTATTGCTGCTACTTTCTTACATGTGTTATATTCTATCACTTAACAAATCCATCCTTTTTTGAGCTTCAGCACCCCTTCACAGATAAATCAGCAAAAGGCCAGAAAAGAATGAGTATAGCAGGAAATAAACTGGAAATGTAAAGGTCATGACCTCTAATACCTTTTTGACTATTATCATCTGACCGTTTGCTAGTCACTCACCCTTTTGTAGCCTCCTTTCTACAGTTTGTAAAAATGAGAATGATAACACTGTGGTTACCTCCCAAAGGGATTGGGTAGAAAAAAACTGGTACAGGGGCTGTAAACTAACTTGCAGGCCATAAAATGCTACATAAATGCTTGATAATAAAACAGTTACAGAGCCCCATGGTTTAATATAAAACTAGTTTTTCAGCTAAACTAAGTCCTAGCAGAAGCAATTAAGATCGAATAGGAAAATATGCAAAGCTCCTGGTCATAATTAAAAGGGTTTATTTGTCTGAATTGATTTTATAGACTAATGGGTAGGTGTCTGCACAGACTGTGTGATCAAATGTATGGAGTAATACAGTCATCACGTGATAGAAAAGACACTTCAATCAAGCAGGCTGAAATCAGAAGCTAGAAGACATATCATTCCATAGCCCCATGGGTGTATTCCTCTTTAAATGAGTTTGTATGTGTGTGTTTTGCCTAATAGCACTGTTTTCCAGTAAACAACCAGAAGTAGAGGAAATAGTTTTGACATATTTTTTACCCACCCTAGCTGAATATGTTCATTATGCCATTGTTCTTTTGAAATTCTAATTTCATTTACTTAAAACTAACACTATTTATTTCAAAGAATCTTCCCCCAAATTATGATTTTACTCTGGAATTTAATCACAACTAGATGTTGCCTGACATAATTTATGTAACATACAGAAATATCTTAATCATTTTCCAGTTTTCCTTTTTGCTCCTCAGAAGAGAAATGAGAAGAGAGGATAGATCTTGTCACCTCTCACAGAAGAGCTTTGGTCTTGGTCTCAGAATCACTTGCTAACTTAATGTTTTTTGAAAAGTATAAGCCACCTTAAGAATAATAACATGTCCTTAATCAGGAGAAAGAAGACACATGAACTCATACGAAGAAACTTTAATATGTATTATTAGTATGTAGCAAGTCATATAGAGTATTTTTACTAGAATTGATACTCCAGAGCCATCACTAGATGAAGACACAAAGGAACACACTACAACTCCAACTTTTTATTTATTAACTGTGTATCCCTGAATAATCACTAATCTTTTAAATTCACCAGTTTCTTCATTCATTCAACAAAGATTCATTGAGACCTGCTATGTGCTGTGCATTCTTCTAGGCACTAGAGATTCAGTGAACAGCAGAAATAAAAGTCCTCACCCTCATGAAGCTTGTATTCAAGTACACATTGGAAATGATACCTCCCCTGCCTATCTCAAAGGGCCATGACAATCTCAATATGATAACTTATGGGAAAATGCTTTGTAAATTATTAAGTTCCACAGGAACGTATTCCACAGGAATATGTTATTCCCATGATTATGGTAATTGTTATTACTAGTAATATTAAGTGTTAGATACAAAGTCAGGTTTTTAAAGATAAATAATAGATTTCTGGCATGAGTGGAGGTAGGGGAAGAAGCTAAGGCATCTAGAAATGGGACAAGCCAAGGACAGACCTTGTGACTTTATCAGGTTTTCCAAGATCAACTAATAGTCTTCTGCTTTTCTGGTATATACAATGTAAGGAATGTGACGTTGTGAGACATTAATTTGAGAGAATGACATTAGCAAGACGCAAGATGGCAGAATAGAAAGCCCCAGCCACGTGTCCCCACAGAAACACCAATTTAACAAGCATCCAGGGAAGAAAGAGGGGGCTTAAGAATATCTAAAGGACTACTGGCAGAGGTAATGAAGGAAGGTCTCAACTCCCTTCTAAACTGTGCACGTGATCATGCTTCTTCCTCTTCTCTCTCCTTTTCCAGTCTGGAGCTGCAGAAAACAGCCATGAATTATACATACTAATTGTTTTGTGCTGAGCAGCCTTTGAGTCTGTTTTGGGCAGTGGAGGAAGGAGAGAAATGAAGGAGAAAAATACAAATGAAAGCATACAAATAAAATCTGTGCATACTACGTTGGAAGAAAAGCAACAGTAGTCATGTATTTATTTATCCATCCTCTCGTTCATTGAACAAATGTGTATTGAGAACCTATCTTATGCTAAGTGCTCAGCACAATGGAGAATATAAAAAGAAATAAAACCTAATCATGGCCCTTGGGGAATTTACAGTTCATAAGAGAAGTATTCATATTAGATTTTCTTCTAAATACTTCAAATCTGAAAGATAAGAGAATCTGAAAACTTTAAAAACCCAGAAGAGTAAGTTATGCTTTGAAATAATTTTGTCTATATTTACTCTAATCATAAAATGTCAAGATAATTTATTCAACGTGCATGAAAGAATTCCTGTTTAAATAGCATCAGTGTCAAGCATTGGTTGGTTTGTTGGATGAGGTGACCTTCAAACCTCTTCTTAGTTCCAATCAAATAAACTCTTCACTGAGTCGCCTATGACAAGATACTCAGTCCATTTCCAAACACTTAAATCTTTTCCTTCATGTTGAATAAAAGCATACATTTTTTCTCATGCTATTATTTTGAATAAAATAATCCATAGCAGGACTTCCCTGGTGGTACAGTGGTTAAGAATCTGACAATGCAGGGAACACAGGTTCAAACCCTGGTCTGGGAAGATCCCACATGCTGTGGAGCGACAAAGCCCGTGAGCCACAACTACTGAGCCTGCGCTCTTGAGCCCATGCGCCACAACTACCGAGCCCATGTGCCACAACTACTGAAGGCCACATGCCTAGAGCCCGTGCTCCACAACAAGAGAAGCCACCACAATGAGAAGCCTGCGCACCGCATGGAAGAGTAGCCCCTGCTCGCCACAGCTAGAGAAAGCCCCTGCTCGCGCGCAGCAATGAAGACCCAACGCAGCCAAAAATAAAAAATAAATAAATACATTTTTTAAGAAATGGAGCTATCTTGTAAAAACAAAAAATAAATAATTCATAACAAATGACTTGCTGATATATATATATATATATATATATATTTCAATTCCAAGCTATAATTTTTTTATTCTTAAGTGCTCCTTCTAGCATCCTGGATTAGAGGTTTCAATCTCTACCTTTAAAGAAAGGCATCTCTTTCCTTTCTGTCCTCTAGCATCTTTTAAAAAGAAATCAACTTAAAGTCACATGATATTTAATTTCTCATTAATTTTCAGTACCTCGCTACAAGTGTATGTATGATTTTCAGACTCACAGTATTCAACTGAACTTTTAATAAATCCTTTTTACTAGCTACACTTGAAAAAATAATCACAAGCTTCAGAAATGTCTGCATAGTAATTTACATAACATTTAATCATTGTTTTCAATTTTCTGGGATTTTCCACCCTTTTCATCCTTATGTCCTTCTCCTTTCAACTATTCATGAAGTTTTATCACCTGGAGATAAAGCAATTTAAGTTTGTTTTTTTTCCAATTTGCTCTTTTCTGTATTCACAAGTTTCCCAGGTTCTAGAAATCCATAACATTCAAGCTGAGCATACTTTTGTGGTTCAGCAAAACTAAACATTTGCCAATTTCAAGATAGTTGAACTTACCCATTGTTTTCCATATGATCAGGGAAGAGTAGGTTCAAGTGAAATACTTTATTTGAAAGAAACAGGAGGACATGCCAAGGTGCAATAATTCCATGTATAATTCTACATTAGACATATGCATTCAGAGAGTAAATGTACCTTTTCTTTGGCCAAAATTTCATTAAAGAAAATACAAAACATACAAAATACTGTCAGCCCTAGTACTTGCAATGATATGGACATAAACAAGAAAACAAAATTTAACAACAAGCATAATCTTCACCTGCCATTGTTGAGATTGTCCATCTGAGCTCTGGATCCTGAAAGATCAACATCAATATTAAAAGAATACTGTAAACAAAGTCTAAATGTCAACCCTTAAACCATTCCCTTTTTATGTCTTTCTGTTGCAATTGTAAATTCTGTCACTATGAAAGCAAATGATTCATTGCAATTGTGAGGCCATTTTCATCTATGAAGGCAGCTGAACAATCAACAATAATGATGTGTTGTGAATAATACAGCTGAAAATTGTTTGGGGGTGAATTCTTAGCAAGATATTTTTGCCATGTCCCAGGCTTCAAAGAGATTGAGCTGTAATGGAGATTATACTGCTTTTCTGCAAACTCTCTTCAAGGGTGGAGACTACTTGAGTATCACCATACTTATCACCATTATAAATCAGCCCCAAACACAATTCCCTCCCTTTTTCATGGAAAATAGAGTATCAATGCATTGCATTATATCAGATGACATTGGTTCCTTAGAGAAGGGCACGTAAGCTATACATAGCTCCACATGTGAAGTATTGATACCTGTGAGATTTAGGTCTGAAATTTTTGTGTAAGAACACCTCTCAAAGAGTAGTTTTAAAACAGTGTAAAGATTCTGTACTAAGTGCCAGGAATTCTAGCTTTTAGTCTCAGCTTTACTGATGTCTAGTTGTATGACTTGATACTTCAAATCCTTTGTAAATTTCTTTTTTTAATCTGATTGAACGGGACTACTCCAGTTGTTCTCAAATTGGCTGGACATTAAAATTAGTTGGAAAGCTTTTAAACAACATAGATGCCCCCAACCTTCCCCAGACATGTTAAATCAGGATTTCTGAAGGTGGGGCTGAAGCATTAGTATTTTCTTAAGCTCTCTGTGTGATTGTAATATGCATCTAACGATCACTTTCAACTTTTAAATGCTCTGACATTTTATGAAACTTGCCCTTTGAGAACCTCAGCATGTGTTTCAAATGAGTTCTGAGGAGAGAATTTCCAGTGTTAGGTGTTGGTGTTTGTTTTATCAGTTGCATTCATAATGTAGGCTGACAAGGAAAAAAAAAAAAAAACACCAAGAAAAAAAATTAACAGGGAAGGTAGACAGGCCATGCAAACGAGAGCTCAATTACAGAAGAGCTGTCTCCAGGAGACCAAAGCCATGCTCTTTAACATTCTAAGTGATTGGTTTGTGCAGTGAACCAAATCTGAGCAGTTCCAATGTTTGAAAATGTAATGACTTAAATAGAAATACTAATAATATACCCTTCAAGGTCATGAAACAGTTCCTTGGCCTTAGGAAACAAGTTAACTTCTGTGAGCTCATCCTAGGTCAATTTGACAGACCTCTTATAACCTTAAGATTCGTCTTGCTCTTTTCTCTGCATTAAAATATGTTAATACCAGCTTTGGAATCAAACTGATTCATTTTTTTAAAATCTGCCTTTCTTAAACTTCCTTTTCATTTGCAGAATCACCAAAGAGTTGTTCAATATTACCATATTTTCTAACTCTGAATGAAATTAAGCAAAGGACTAAAGTATGAAAAGGTCATCAAAACAAGAGACTATAAAAGAAATCTGAGAATTGCTATACATTGCTAAGGATAGCCTAAAATTTAAAGTGAGTCCTGAAAATGTGTAATGGTTAAGGATTGAGTTTCAATTCTGATTCACATGTTTAAAGAATTTTCTATATCAGCTGTCTCTAACCAAATTAGTGGGAGTGGGAGAGGTTGGGGAATTTGCTCATCTCTATTTCTTTTATCTTTTCATTTAGAAGGGTAAGCTGTTGAATATCATATATACAATGTGGTACATAAAATGTGGTTAATACTGCACCTAACATACAAAGTCTACAATGGATTATAGATCTACAACGGATTTTAGATCTACAATGGATCTATGGATCAGAGCTAGGAAAGTTAACATTAACCCAATCCCTAGCAACTGTTGCTAAATTATGGCCATATCCACGATTTCAGACCCACCACCCACATTTTCAAAACAAATATTTTGTAGACCACCTTACCTTCCAGGTAGTACACTCTATCTTCAACTATAATTTTAAAACAAATGTAAATAAATTTAGAAGAATGGAATGCATGTGAGTGTGCATAACTACACTATATTCCTATTTACACACTCTGCTTAATTATAATGAGTAAGTTAGGATCAAACAGAGCAAGATGAGAAGTCATCCCATACAAGAAGTTCAGCAAAAATGGAAGAGCAAAGGTAGAGATGGACTCTAAGCTAATAACAGAACAGTCTTATCCATATAAGATCACAGATAAATGGAAAAGAAAAAAACTCAATTGAAGCATAGATAATACGCCAGGTAAATTACAGTCTATCAATGCTGACTAAAAATGAGGACATGTGATATTCTTGTGAATAAGCTATTTGTAAATGTACTTTCAAAACAATTCATACGTTATGGCATGAGAGGGGGCCAATGAAGTACCACTGGGAACATACTTCTCACCATGGAGCCAAACACATGTTCAAAAAATGCGTTCAGGTCTTCCCTGGTGGCGCAGTGGTTGAGAGTCCGCCTGCCGATGCAGGGGACACGGATTCGTGCCCCGGTCCGGGAAGATCCCACATGCCGCGGAGCGGCTGGACCCGTGGGGCATGGCCACTGGGCCTGCGCGTCCGGAGCCTGTGCTCTGCAACGGGAGAGGCCACAACAGTGAGAGGCCCGCGTACCAAAAAAAAAAAAAAAAAAAAAAAAAAAAAAAATGCGTTCAGTCTCTGTTACTCAAAAATTCTTGGAGGCAGTATCCTTCCCTAGGCAAAAGGGTAATTGAAGATGGACAAGAAATCTAAACAAGTAATAAAAGAGGCTGTACAGAAATTATGAAGTAAATCTCTGGGACAATTTCAGAGTAAGTCTGAAAAAAGTCTTATGTAAATTCAATATATACTTTTCATCACATAGATTTCTTAAATTTGTTTTTAAAAATGTTTAAAATAAAAATATGTTTAAAAAGTGTTTAAAATAAAAATAACTTTCAGCAGTGTGATTCCATTAATTTCATAGTAGTTGGTTCTAAGTTTTTAAAAGAATTCTATTCCACCTCTTACATTTAACCAAATAGTTTTGCTGCTTTTGCTGAAATTGTGCTACTCATCTGGAATCTCTTCCAATTTCTGTGTGGTTAAATAGAAGCAAAAACTAACAGTAATTTAACTTATTTTTAAAGACGTGGCCATGAAAGTCTTAAATGGATCCAAATCCTTTCATAATTGGACTAATTAAATTCTGCTTGGGTCTAAAAGTTGTGTTTTAGCCCAACCCTTTTTTTTGTTTGTTTCTTGGCTAACATGTTCCACAGTCATTTCAAATGGATTAATCATCCAATCTGGTATTATACAGTTCATTCAGAATTTTAAATCTAACCATCATATCTTATTTATTAATAAAAATGAGAGTAATCTATTCCCAATTAATCTTTAATCTCTAAAGTGTTGCAAAGACAGACACTTGGAAAATTCTCAGTAGCAAGGTCATTTTTAAATGTTTGTAAGTTTGTTGATGAATCCCATGATTATCTACCACATTTTAATGAAACTGATCTAGTTCTGCTGCAACTTAAGGTGGCCAAGTGTATATGAAAAATATGTCCCATCCATTCACAGTCTATCGATCCTGATCTTTATTTTTCTGTTGGCAGAATTTTAAAGCTGAAACTGTATTTAATAGTAAACAGGATCTGTTTTCAAGTCTATTCTTTGAGAACCATCTTACTTTTGTGTCTTGGATAAGATGTTCACACACTTGTTGGAGTGTATTCTGTTTGAAATAATCAGTCACTCAAAGACCTGTTATTAATTGTGTTATTAATTCTGTTAAAAACATTCATTGATTTGTGGAGTTTTTCATACAAATTCTCAGGGACTACATGTAGTTTATGAATAATGCAATGAATTGCTAAAACACCTGGAGCAATTTTTTAAGTTAGCTGTAAACCGACATTGCCAACAACGCATAGCTGGCAGCCCCATCTGTAGCAGAAGTAATGACCCCAAAAGAGGGAATATCCTTTTTCACAAAATAATTTTTAGGAATTTCAAATATGGACAAGCCCTTCATGTTTATTATCAGTAATTTAAAAAATAACATTTCCTCTATGATTTTTTCATTCCATATGAACCTTTTAAATGCCAGCTTTAAGCCTCATTATCCAAAGGACGTTTCACCCACTTATAATGCAAATTCATTTTGACTACAGTTCACCTCACAGCTAATTTTTGACATCTGTTGCCATCTCATCAATTATTCGTCAAACAGTATCTTTGCTCAGTGGAAGAGAAAAATTATTTCACTTATATTTCTTTGGTCTGCATACCAAAAACATCTTGTATAGTTGGTAAAATTAATTTTTCCTCACTGCTGTGAAGGGTACCATTTGTAATCAGGTATTCACATGTACGAAGCAAGCAGAAAATTATACTTAATTAGAAGGATTTTTTTTAACTTTTCCAGAGACAATTTTAACTTTTACAAACTTTTTCTTTAAATCTTGGAAATATGATATATGCCTGCTAATTTTGTCAATATTCTTCTTTGTAAAATGGGTTTTTTTAGTTTTGTTTTGTTTTGTTTTGTTTTAGATTTTAACAGGCTGATTGCTTCATTGGAAAATAATGTGTGGGCAGAGTGCATGTTGGTTCATTTGCATATTAATCTAAAATACCCAATTTCAAACTGATATTTAATATTTTTAAATGAGTTACATAAACATTTTAAAAGAGTTAGAATTACTGTGAATGCAACAGCCACAAGCCAATAAACGTAGATGTGGCATATTGTTCTCAGCACGGAAGCACCTAGCTTCCTGGTGCTGACTCTCAATTCTGGCGTCACCTCCAGTCATTGTGACAATAATAATTACCCACAAATGTTCCATAAGAAAACCTTTAGGGTATGGTGTTATTCATATTGAAAGCCAATGCCCTAGACCTTGTTTACCAAAAATGGCACTTTCCAGAGACATCTTATTTTCAAGCACACAACTCTCCAACTACTACCTCATATATGTCCAGGTTACTTCTCTGGAATTCTAATTTTGGGAAAAGGATCCTCAAATCAAGATCTCAAATCCCCTGACTCTATCATCTTACTCCTTTTATCACCCCTCTCGTGTCATCTCCCCTTCTGGGTCTAGTCACGTTACATTCTACGACCCATCAAAACCTCTCAATTCTGCTGTGACTCGCCTTAGTTAAATCACAGCCCTGGTTAAAGCCAGCTCTCCATACGACCAGACAGAATGGTCTTGGCTTAAATGTTTGTTTGCGAATCTTCAGGAAGAACCTCAGGCTCTTTGGTAGCTCTACTAAATTTTCCTAATCTAGTCACTTTTATTTTTCTAGACCGTTTACCTTCTTTTCTTCCAATATCTAATCCTGCGCCCCAGTCTTCAAACTTGCCTGATTGCTTCGCTTCTAGTTTCACTGAGACAAGAGAAGAAATCAGAAGAGAAATTCCGCATTCCTCCAGCAGTGAGTCTCCCCACCTTCTTAGAGGTGCACTCCCTGCTTTGCCTCCTGCCACCCCTGAGAACTGTCTGTGCTCTGGACTCCATCTAAATTCACTAGTGAAGAACTTAGGTCCCTATATTGTCCTTACATTTTGTTTATCATCAATTTTTACCTCTAAATAAGATCATTTTAACCAGCATTTTAACAAACCATAAAAACTCATAGCTTATTTTAAACAAGCAAAAGTCTCTTAACCCTACCTCCCTTCTAGTTTGGGTTCCATTTCTCTGTTCCAATTTACAGAAAATTTTCTTTCTTCCTTTCCTTTCCTTTCTTTCTTTCTTTCTTCCTTCCTTCCTTCCTTTTCTTTTTCTTTCTTTCTTTCTTTCTTTCTTTCTTTCTTTCTTTCTTTCTTTCTTTCTTTCTTTCTCTCTTTCTTTCCTTTACCAAGTTATCAATCCTTTATTTATTGATTGATTGATGTATTTGTTTATTTATTTTGCTTTTTATATATGTCACATAAGCTGTATTTTCTTTTTCTAGAATATATTTAAAACAACTTCATTAACTCAGTCAAGTATAGTGCAAAATATATGGGCTTTGGTGTGACTTTTAAGCCATAAGACCTGTTTTAAATTGATAAGTTTTAGAACTAGTAATTCTATAGTAGCCATTCTAAACCTATTTTTTTACAGTTTCTGTCTTCTCTTCCTTCATGCTCCCTTTTTTTTTTTCTCCTGAGACCACTCCAACCAGGCTTTTTTTCATCCTGCCACAGGAAGTGCTCTTACCAAACTCAACAAAAATCTCTGTATTGCCCAATGCAATGCCCATTTCTCATTCGTCAGCTTTCTTGACCTATAAATGCTATTGATATTGTTGATTAGTCTCTCCTGAAACTGTTTTCATTTTGCTTCTCCCTGCTTTATCTGCATCTCTAACCGAACCCACATTCTCATCTTCCTGTGCAAGATTGTCTTCATCTTCCCAAGCTCCGACTAGTGAATACCCAGGGCTCAATCTTTGGTTATCTCCCCTTCACCCCCTAAGTAATCTCATCTACTCCTATGGCTTTACATGCCACATGTAATGCTACTTATTGCTACATTTAAGAATCCTGTCCAGCTTTCCCTCCTGAACTCATTAACCAATTGCCTACTTAACGTCTCAGCTTGGATGCCTAATAAACATCTCTAATTTAACATGTGTAAAATTGGACTCGTAATTTTCCCTCCCCAAAGAGTTATTCCTCCTATTTTCTCTGTCTGAGCAATAACACCATTCTTTCAGTTGCTACAGCCAAGACATTAGAGTCATTCTTGTCTTCTCTATTTCTTTCACACCTCTCATCCATTCCATTAGAAAATGCTTTTGATTCTAATCTCAGATATATATTCAAACTGAATCACTTTTAATCACCTCTAAACATGTAGTTCATTTCATAAAACAAAAAACTCTGCATCTCCATTAGTTCACTTTACTTGCATTAGAGAGCACTTTAAAACTTAGTGGCTTAAAATAAGTCTTTTATTATAATTTAAAAATCTGCAGTCAACTGAAAGGAGTTCTACTGACCAGACCACAGTTCAGCTGACCTCAACCTGGCTCACCAACATCTCTGGAGCCTCAGCTGCGAATAATGAGTAGATGAATCTGGTCCACGTGATTTCTCATCTTCTAGGCAAGTTAGTCTGGGCTTGTGATGGCAGCTGGCAAGGTTCCAAGAGAGCAGAACCATACAAGGCCTATTGAGACCCAGACATGGAAATCAGAAATCACACAATGTAAGTCTGCTGTATTCTATTCCTTAAAGTAAGTCAAAATTCCACCCAGATTCATTGTGAGGAAGAGCTACAAAGTGACACTACAAAGACATGTGATCTACGGAGGGGAATGATTGCCACGTTTTTGCACTGAATCTACTACGCCATTTCATTCAGAATGAGGTCCCAAAATCCTCTCTCTGGCCAACAAAGGTTTTTGTAATCTGGCTATCCCTTACTTTTCCAACCTTACCTCTTCTCTCTTTCTTCCTTCCTCACTGCATTCCAGCTACGCTGAACATCCTCCCATCTTAGGTTCTCTTCATTTATGGTCTTCTTCTCAACCTGGAATGTTCTTCTCCCAAATCTGTGGGCTCTCTCCCTCTCTGTGTTTATGTCTCTTCTCCAATCAGAGAGATATACCCTGAATCAACTTTCAAAATGTCACCCGCAACCCCTCCGGCCTCTAAAGGTGTTTCATCATTCTTGATAATACCTATTATTTCTTTGGTTTTAGCTTATTGTTTGTCTTCACTGAAGGAATGTCTGCATCGTAAGAGCAGGGGCTTTGTTTTACGGACACTTCATCCCCAGTAACTAGACCAGTGCCGCTCAATAAAAATGTAACACAAGACATGTACGTCATTTAAAATTTTCTAGTAACCATATGAAAAAAGGGAAAAAGCGTTAGGTGAAATTGATTTTAATAATATTTATTATTTAGCCTAATATATCCAAAATATTATCATTTCAATATGATCCATCTTAACAAGGGTTAAGATATTTTATTTCACATTCTTCTTTTTTTCTTAACTGTCTTTGAAACCTGGTGTATATTTTACCTTTATATACATCTCAAATCAGATAAGTGCTCAATAGTTCCATGTGGTTAGTGGCTACCATTTTGGACAGCCCAAATCCAACTCATTGTTAGTGTTTCATAAGTGTTTTAGCCATGATTGTTTGAACTCAAGCAGTCTAAGCTCAGGTAGGCCAAATTCAATTGAAGGAAAGCGCTGTGGCAAAACTGAAACTACTAGTTCCATACCTTTATCAGTTTAAGGCAGATCTTATTACTTTCTCTACTTCTTTATTACATTGTCCTTGAAGCTTTAAAAGCCTATTTCCCCCAGCTTGATCTCAATGTTCTTGAATACTTTACTATTTCTCTACTTTTCTTGATTTCATCGCTCTTAACTCTTTTAAGTCAAGAGTAAAACATTCAAGACCATTGAGACAAAGGTAGGAGATCAACGAGAAAAAAACAAAAACACAAAATACCTCAAGTCAATTTGTATCTTTGTTTCTCTGTTCACAAAAGTAATATTTTTTCTCAGCATTCCAATTAGTTGTTTTGGCCAGATGTTTTAAAAATCCATACCTTGCCTTCTTTCCCATCTCTTTCCATTGTAGGAGTCTTGTGGTCAAAAACCCTGTGATGGACAGAGATTCCTCTGAGCCATATTCACACCAGCAACTAACAAACACAAGTTTTCCGCGTCTCCAGGCAATTACACTTGCAGTTCATTTTGCCTGGAAAGCGTGCCGCCCCCCTTCATCCAGCTTTACCCTTCAGATGTCAGATTAAATAACGTCTCCTCAGAGAGGTCTAAATTAGACCACCCTCCCTATTATACATGCTCACAGCACTCACTTTCCTTCATAGCACTTATCATGATGGTAAATACATAATCATTTGAGTAAATATACATGAAACACAGAATCATGCTGTATCACTGTTATATACTATAGTTACTGACACAAAGCAGATGCTTGAAAATACTGAGGAATGACTGCAGTAGGTGAATAAATGTGGTGGTTGAAAACAACAGAATGGGAAAATTTAGAACTAGAAAATATTGCTAACCTCCACTAATGCTCAGCTCCTTCATTTAAGATAACGATTCTAATGGTGACAATGGAAAATCCTTTAAAAAAATTAATGAAGCAGTGAATGGGTGAATGACTGAGTAGTGTGCGTGTCTGTATGTCTATACACACATACATACACACAGGTGAATATCTTTAACTTACTTGACTGCTCATTTGTACTTGCAAAGTTCACTAACTTTTGAGTAAATATAGTATAAGTGGGGAAAATGCCACAGGGCAGGGTGCAGGGCACCATGAGAAAAGCTGAGATGGCCTGGGGATATGGCCATGCCTCATAATTAAGCAATTGTGTAACCTCCAGGCACTCTGGACTTTAAGTTCATTCTTTATAAAATGACTTAACTGGCTTTAATCTCCATGAGCCCTATTTTATCAATTTTAAAATGTACTTTTTTTCCCCACATTATAACTTCTCTGACATCAAGATGCATCTTACAATCAATGGCATTTTACAGCCCTGTCAAGTGTGGTTGTGAGTGACATGAACAAAATAAAAATCATCCCTTAATACCTTCTGGGAAGACCAAGAAAACATTAATACCAGAGCATTTTAGATTCGCTGAAATACAGGGACTTAGAGGCATAGAATTCTGTAATTCTAAGTTATTTCTTTTAATACCCATTTCCTAAACTTTTAAATTAAAAACCATGTATAGAATAGCATTTCTTGCTTGGATCACTGACTCGATCCCTGTTAATTATTTTGTAGGTCAAAATACCCAGGATGTTTAGGCTTGTAACGGACATAGAAATCTTTACAGTGTGTTTTCATACATGGCTAACCAAATGCTACTCAAACATACATATTCCCCTGAAGACATTCTTTTCCAGTTGAAGAAATAGTCCTCAACCTGGAATCCTCCAAGTAAGAAGCTTCATTTCCCTCCTCGGCCTGATCAGCATACACACCGTGAAAACCTAGAAATAAATGGTTTGTCACTTTTCATATCCTTTCACATCATGGTGGATTTTCATTTTTTATGAGTCTGACAGCCTGTATTTGTTCAAACCATCATGGTATATCTTGATAAATAAACACTATATTTATTGGGCCCCTCCTCCTACCTCAGAAGCCTTTGGGAGGTCCTTCACTGCTTTATCATTTCTTTATTTCTTTTTAAATTATTTTATGTTTCAACATTCTGCTCACAGTCAATTTCAGTTAATTACCCTAGGGGAAAAAAAAAAAAAAAAAGGCGGATGTGCACATTCTCCCAGACCCAGAATTTTATACATAGAGCCAACGTCTGGACCCATGTCTACATGCCACCTCACCTCCACAAAGACTTTCTTCATTGGGCTTTGTTATTGCTTTGTCTTAATAGTTAATGCTTTTCTATAAAGCATTTTGAATTCCCCTTCTTGGGTTAAAAATAGCACAATTTTTAATCTCCTCTTTTATTCCCAGCATCATTTTGTTTTAAAACATATTGATTAAATGTCAAATCTTCACTTAAAACTGGCTCTTGGACAATTTTTGTTGTGCAGCTACTATTATTTAAGCAGAGGTGTTTGCTCTTACAGCCCAATGAAGGCAGCGTGAGCCGTGGAGATGGTGCGTTAGGGAGAACAGCTGATGGATTACAAATCTCTGCCTTTCACCAACAGAAATGAATTTGAATCCATCAGTTTTATTCCCTTCTGCCAAATTGAGGAAGTTCAGTTCATGCAGACCTGTCAAAATATTACATTAAACACCTAGGTGAACAAGTTAAATTAATTTAATTTTGCAGTTTGCCTTGATTGGGTTAGGCTAGTCCTAGGCACATAGCAAGAGAAAACTCCCAGGGAAATTGAGCCTCGTCAGAGACACGATCATGGCAGCACCAGCCCTGCTCAGCTGAATAGTCAGACAAAGTGTTAGAAATCACTTTGACCAGGGAAGGGAGGTGCCTGGACTTTCCCTGTGACACCCATGCCTGTCTTTTACTTAACACCTATCTGATGTGCCCGAAAGAAAGTAACCGCAGTAGTGAATAAAATGAAAATGAAAAAAGGCCACTGCGCTTGCAATGCAGAGCAGATCAGTCAGGGCAACCAAAATGAAAGGGAAAAGGGAACAATAATCCTGCTGTGTGGTTATATATCACCTTTCATGGAAACAATGTGAGAATTCTCTATTTTTGCAGGCCAGCTCCCCAGAGGGCTTTGAAAGCAATTCAGGAGGGAAATAAAAGGATCGCAGAACAGATTTCAGGCTTGAATGATAAAATGGACATTCTGCAAGACAGATTTTACTGAATTGATAACTGGATGATTGAGGCTGTCACGCATAAATAAATTGAAAAGGAGAAAAATCCAAAAGAAAGCAGAAAATTTTGAAAGGATATAAGAGTACAAAGAGAACCGGATGATCTTGAAAGAAGGTCAGAGAACCAGCCTCTATATTCAGAGACAGTCAAGAGGATTCAAACCCGGAAACTGAGGGGCCACTGGCAGGTATAATCAGTACTAAAATATGACATCCATACGTTTCTGACACATTGCAGTGCTAACCCTGAACAGCTGGAGAGGGTGAAGCAGTTAACAAATCATGGAATAATTACATTGATTTAAGCAATAGTCACCCTGAAGTCTAGTCTTCTTTTTCCATCTTTTCTTTTATGGAAGGAAGGGCCTGTGGATGGACCACTACAGAGGTCCTACATCATGCAGGATCTGGGCTTCTGCTGAAGTTGTTCTCAGATGTCTCTTATGGGAAACCCTTGGCCCTACAGGGTATGCATCTCATGGGCTGTATCTCATTCCCTAAAGAGTAATAGAGAGATGCCACCTTGGCCAGTTCTGTGGGTCACAACTTAGACCTTGAAGGAGGATGGAGCACAGGCTATGACAAGAGAATCTAGGAGGGCAAGGGGTTCCACTGGAAGTCTTTTCTCCTCCTGCTGTTAGAAAATGTCCATCCAACTTACTCTCCTACTCACTCTCCTCAGTGTCTTACTGGAAACACTGAAGAGTCATGGTCAGGGCATTCTTATCCCAAAAACAGTCGGCAAGGAAGAGGAGGTGGAAGATGCCGGATGAGATGTCCAAAGCAGCTGCTTACCATGGGCAAGGAGATGTGCCCTGTCCCACATGCCTCCATGTGAGCCCAAGTCTTAGGGTCACCTTCTTCCTGGAAGAGGTGGCCACCTTCCTTCCTGTGTCCAGGGAGCTCTGGAGAGGCTGTCTTACTATGTGGTTCAGCTTTCCCAGGAGGCATGCCATATACCCTTTCTCAGCAGGTGAAGACACCAAGGAGAAAGAAAGGCAACAGTGTCCAGAAATAAATGCAAAATAGACTTTCAGCCCTCTCACATCATCAGCTTCTCCCCTTCTTCTGCAGATTCAAAGATCAGCGGGTCAGAGCACCACGTTACATTTGCAAACATTAAGAGTAAGGATTGTGCTGCTTCACCTTGAGGCTGAGCCTCCTTGTCACACTGTGGGAAGAACCACGAGCAAATTTTTAGAACAAGTTTCTAGGTAGCCCTATCTGGTAGAAAGTTATGATTTGTTAGTGCTGGTGATATCTTATGCTTTCCTTATACAAGTGGTCTATGAGCATCATCTGACACTGGATTTCTTTCTGTGATAGGAATGTGGTACCTTCCTGTGTATGGGTGCACATTGAAGTGTATGTGGACACACAGGTTGTCATTCTGGAAGTGCAATATACTGTTACTTAATAATAACGCAAGGATGATATTGCAGTGAGCCGCCTCCCACAAAATTTTAGGGTTGATTACAGTGAAGAGTGTGTGGCCTAAGTGAACAAAATATGATATTTAGAAAATGAAAGATGGGTATAGCTCAAAAACAGATGCAGTTCAAATCTTAACCCTACCAGTGAGCTTGGCTAAATTAAATTCTCTTGCTTTGTCTTCATCTCCGAAATGAAGAAATTAATACCCACCTGTATAGGTTAATGGCAAGATGAAAACTTATGTAAGTGTAGTGGCTTCACACAGCAGGCATTCAATACATTGTAGCAACTATTACTACTAAGAAACAGCACATAGAACAAAGAGTAGGGGATTTCAAAAGGAAGGAACTGATTTGAAGTCCAGTTTGACATTTATCAGCTGGATAAGTTTGGGAAAAATTCTTAACATCTATGACACTCTGTTGCCTCACATGTCAAATGGGCATCATAATAATAATTTCATAGGCTTGCTCTAAGTAATAAACAAGATGAGGTAAGGGAAGTGCTGACCTGGGATAGAGTAACTGCTCAAAGAATGTGAATTCCCTTGGTCCCCTGCCAGGCGACCAAACAGATCTACTTTTGCATAGGTTTGTTCTTCAACAATAAAAAATGGAAAGCATTTCTAACCAGATATCCAGAGAGCCTTCTTATGATTACTCCTAAAATAGCCATGGTATGCTCTCAGAATGTTCAATTACACAAAAAGTCCTATTCCTTTTGTGAATAGGAGCTTCCAGACTCCTCAGGAAATTTCTGTCACTTACAAATCATTCTTTTCTCTTTCTGCCGGTTGGTTTGTTCCCCTCCCTCCAACTTTGATAGAGCATCTGCTATGCTTAAGGCATGACCTAGAAGCTGGAGTCCAAGGGAAGGGAAAACCTTTATCCAATGAACACGCACTCCCCTTAAGGTTAGACACTTCCACTAAGTGTTTCCCTTCGCTTCCCTGCCTCATAAGGCCCCTATTGTGTTGACTTCTCTGCCAATAATGCCCTGTTACTCCTCTTTCACCCATTGATTGCATTTCCATTGTCCTGGCCTGATACTGTGCTACACCAAGCACTGATGCCAGTGGAGGAGGATTCACGCCCAAAGATCCTTGGAGCCCCTCTCTCGGCAGCCTGGCTGGGTTAGAACAAAATTCCAGCAGCAGCTGCAGCCGTAGTTCACGGCCCTGTGAGAATGTGACAATTCACTCTTTCATTCAGAACCCTTCTCTGCTCTCGGCTTCTCTTAGATTTTCATTTGCCTGCCTCCGGGATTCAGATGCTTTCGTAGAATTGATGCAAACCCCTGGGAAATTTATTTGTCCTCTGATATCATCCACGCTAATGCTCCCCTCCATTAGCTCAAATAATCAAGAGTTGACTCTACATAGAACTGAGGGGGATTACAAAAGCACTTAAAATCTAATGAGAGAGAGTGGAAAAATACTGAAGGAATTTTTCAAAAAAGGAAAGAGAGAGAAGCAGAAAGCAAGCCACAAATATCTCCATAAATCAACTTACAATGTTTCAGCAAAACACAAGAATTATAGAGGACATGTGATAGAATTACTGGTACATGCCCCTAAGTCTGGGTCTGGGTCAGTGTCCCAGTGCCACCAGAGGATAGCAAAGTTAGAATATTATGAAAGTGGGTCAGGGTTTAGGCAGTAGGTTCTATGGCATTTGGGGGAAGGAAAGTCAGACAACTGTCATTCTAGTTGATTCTGAACCCTCTGAAATTAGTTCCTTACTTAAAAAGATGGTTTTTAGACTGTAACTCATCTTGAATCCATATGAAAATCAAAGTACACGGCAGGGCCAGTTGTCAATATTAATAGTAGCCCAGCCATTGTGTATTATGAGCAGCTCCATCTAGGAAATTTGATCGTATGGGTCCCTGGAAATGCAAGAATAACTCTCACTGTTCTTGGTGGTTCAACCTCATTGATATTTCTTACCAGCAAAGTATAAGTAACCACAGGCCCACCAATATCATGAAAGAGAAGGAATTTGGTAATTTCCAATTTCCCTTTTAATATCTGTTATTTTTTTATATAACAGGATAGGGCATTAGAGTGGTTCATTGCAAATTAAAATAATGGTGCCCATGACAGCAGTGGTTATATAACCACAGAATTAGCATGTTGCTCAGATTCCAGGTGAATTTTTGTGATAAGCGATTTCATAAATACTATTTTCTCTTTCCCCAGTCATGGATACCAGCCAGTTCACATTCACTGGGAGGGTTGTAAAGCATACCTTCATAACCCCTTTGGATATTGCCAAAAAAGGGTATATCTGACTATTTTCGTAAAGCCATTCACCCAAGATTTAGTGGAAGTAAACTTAATGCCTGATAAGCAGGTCCATCACCCAGCAATGACCTAATTACTGGAATCATAAGAAGGTGATAAAGGCCTGCATATGGTAGTGAACCATTTGCAACAAAATTCTCAGGCATTGATGATTCAGTGGCAGAATTCTTGTCTGTCATTTGCAACAAAATCAAAGTGTCACTAACAACTGTTAACATCTGGTGATTCACTACAGAGAATGAAAATATTCAGATAAGGCGAAAAAAAAGCAGCTGATCTTAGATGAGGCACTTCATTTGCAAAAAAGGAGGTACTAAAATCATTAAGATTCTCTGGATATAGGAAAATACAAATCTGGAAGGTCTATCAGAGTCCTCATATGGGAAAGAAAATGAATTTTGAGAAAACACTAATTCCATTGTCATATCTCCTCCAAGGTGGTTTAGGTAAATTCTTTCATAATCCAACCTCATGGGGTAAAAGGTGGCAGCAAGTAAGAGGAGTAGGGTGATCTATCTGAGTCATCAGAGTGTGTTCATTGTATCTTTACATACACAAGAAGATGTTTTCCTTAAGAAAAGGAGAATGGAGTATTCCTTCTGTGCCCTCATCCCAGAATAAATATCAAGTGTTGGGAAAGATCCAGAGGCTCAAACCTAGAGGAAAGTATGTTTCAGTAGCATAGTCTACCTGGTCTGAGACTAGGATAGTGGAGTAGATGGAGATAATTACAGAGGATTTGGCAAATACAGAACGAGTGCAAAGAGAGAGCAAAGAGAAATGCACTGTGTACTTATAAACTTGCTACAAAGGGAGTATAATCCCTTAGCAAACTTCACCCTGGAAGACCACTCTTGTGAAACGAGGAAAGTTTGTGTTAGTCATGTTGATTCTCTTGGCAGTGATCCCCCCAAAGTAGTCTCGATTGCATAGTATCAGCAAGAGACACAATGACCTCCATAGTTGACTGGTCATCTATAAGAATATGGCCACTAGAGGAAGGCTGAGGACACTTAAGCAACTGCTTTGGTGGGAAGAGGGTAAATAACTGCAATGCTGTGACCTGAGGAGTATAAAATGCATTAGCACGTGCACGTCAATAGCCTCAAGAACCGAAAGATAAACCATGCTGGGTCTGGAAGCAAAACACTGGATCTTCTCAGAGCACAAGATATTGTTTTCCTGGGATTCTTTTTTCCACTAAATCTGGGTTTCTTTTAATTTTTTTAAAGGATACTGGTATAGAGTTGCATGGTAATGAATAGCACTTTTTGTGTTCATATTATTTTAAATGCTTCTGAATTTTTTTAATTAAACTTTGATTTTGAGATAATTGTTGAACCACATGCACCTGTAAGAAATGACGCAGAGATTCCTGCACCCTGTACCTGGTTTTCCTCAACGGTTAACATCTTGCAAAACTGTAGTAAAGTATCAAGCACAAGATATTGACATTGGCACAGTCAAGGTACAGAACATTTTCATTAGCAAAAGGATCCCTCATCCCTTTATAACCACATCCTCCACACTCCCCCTCTCCTGTCCTTGGCCCAAGCAACCATTAATCTGCTCTCCATTTTTACAGTCACCGTTTTAATGTTATAAGGATAGAATTATACAGATTGTAATCTTTGAGGGCTGGCTTTCTTTTCATACAGCATAATTCTCTGAAAATTCATCCATGTTATTGTATATATCAGTATTTGTTCCTTTTTATTTCTGAGTAGTATTCCATAGTATGCATTAATCGTCTAACCATTCAACATTGGAAAGATATACGAATTGTTTCCCTTTTTAAGCTATCACTAATAATGCTTCTGTGAATACCTGTGTATAGGTCTTTGTGTGAACGTACATTTTTCTTTCTCTGAAGTAAATATCCAAGAGCGAAAGTTCTGAGCAATATGACAATTGTATATTAAGTTTTATAAGACACTGCCAAACTGTTTTCCAGACTGGCCATCCCATTTTACACCACCACCAATATATGAGTGATACAACTTTTCTGTATCCCCATCAGTTTTGTTTTTTTTAATTTTCGTCATTCTGGCAGGTGTATAGTAATATTTTATGGCTTTAATTTGCTTTCTCTAACGATTAATGATGCTCAATCTCTTTACATGTGTTATTTGCCATCTGTATGTCCTCTTTGGTGAAATGTCTAGTCATGGTTTTTGCCCATTTTCTAATTGGATTGTTTCTCTTCTATTGAGTTTTGGAAATTCCTTATATATTCTAGATACTAGTTCTTGGTCCAACAAATAGTTTGCAAATATTTTCCTCAATCTTTAGCTTCTCTCTCCGTCTTTTTAACAGGGTATTTCACAGAGCAAAAGTTTTTAAATTTATGACATCCAATTTATCAGTTTTTCATATAATGAATCATGCTTTTTGTACCAGGTCTAAGAATTCCTTATCTCGCCCTAGAATCCAAAGATGTTTTTCATCCTTTTACTTTCAAAGTACCTATACTATAGTATTTGAAGAGAGTGTTTTGTTGATAACATGTAGCTGATTTTTCCCCCACTCTGCCAACTTCAGCTTTTAATTATGTATTTATATCATGTACATTTAAGGTAATTGTTGACATATTACAGCTTAAGTCTGGAATTTTGTTATCAGTTTCATGAATATTGCCTCTGTTTCTTATTTCTCTGTTCTTTTTCTTAATTTCTCATGGGTTATTTTTTGTTTTTGAATTTTCTTTTATTTATTTTTTTAGACAGCAGGTTCCTATTAGTCATCCATTTTATACACATCAGTGTATACATGTCACTCGCAATCTCCCAATTCATCCCACCACCCCCCCGCCACTTTCCCCACTTGGTGTCCATAGGTTTGTTCTCTACATCTGTGTCTCAATTTCTGCCCTGCAAACAGGTTCATCTGTACCAATTTTCTATGTTCCACATATATGCGTTACTATGCGACATTTGTTTTTCTCTTTCTGACTTACTTCACTCTGTATGACAGACTCTAGATTCACCCACGTCTCTACAAATGACCCAATTTCGTTCCTTTTTATGGCTGAGTAATATTCCACTGTATACACGTACCACATCTTCTTTATCCATTCATCTGTCGATGGGCATTTATGTTGCTTCCATGTCCTGGTTATTGTAAATACTGCTGCAATGAATAATGGGGTGCATGTGTCTTTTTGAATTACAGTTTTCTCTAGGTATATGCCCAGTAGGGGGATTGCTGGGTCATATGGTAATTTTATTTTTAGTTTTTTAGGGAACCTCCATACTATTCTCCATAGTGGCTGTATCAATTTACATTCCCACCAAGAATGCAAGGGAGCTCCCTTTTCTCCACACGCTCTCCAGCATTTATAGTTTGTAGATTTTCTGATGATGCCCATTCTAACTGGTGTGAGGTGATATCTCATTGTAGTTTTGAGTTGCATTTCTCTAATAGTTAGTAACGTTGAGCAGCTTTCCATGTGCTTGTTGGCAATCTGTATGTCCTCTTTAGAGAAATGTCTATTTAGGTCTTCTGCCTATTTTTTGCTTGGGTTGATTGTTTTTTTAATATTGAGCTGCATGAGCTGTTTATATATTTTGCAGATTAATCCTTTGTCCGTTGATTCGTTTGCAAATATTTTTTTCCCATTCTGAGGGTTGTCTTTTCATCTTGTTTGTAGTTTCCTTTGCTTTGCAAAAGCTTTTAAGTTTCAGTAAGTCCTATTTTTTTATTTTTGTTTTTATTTCTATTACTCTAAGACATGGATCAAAAAAGATTTTGTGATTTATGTCAAAGAGAGCTCTCCCTATGTTTTCCTCTAAGAGTTTTATAGTGTCCAGTCTTACATTTAGGTCTCTAATCCATTTTGAGTTTATTTTTGTGTATGGTGTTAGGGAGTGTTCTAATTTCATTATTTTACATGTATCTGTCCAGTTTTCCCAGCACCACTTATGAAGAGACTATCCTTTCTCCATTGTATATCCTTGCCTCCTTTGTTATAGATTAGTTGACGATAGGTGTGTGGGTTTATCTCTGGGCTTTCTATCCTGTTCCATTGATCTATCTTTCTGTTTTTGTGCCAGTACCATATTGTCTTCATTACTGTAGCTTTGTAGTATAGTCTGATGTCAGGGAGTCTGATTCCTCCAGCTCTGTTTTATTCCCACAAGACTGCTTTGGCTATTCAGGGTCTTTTGTGTTTCCATACAAATTTTAAGATTTTTTGTTTTAGTTCTGTAAAAAATGCCATTGATAATTTGATAAGGATTGCATTGAATCTGTAGATTGCTTTGGGTGGTATAGTCATTTTCACAATATTGATTCTTC
Source organism: Leucopleurus acutus (assembly GCF_964270905.1). Lineage (NCBI taxonomy): Eukaryota > Metazoa > Chordata > Mammalia > Artiodactyla > Delphinidae > Leucopleurus > Leucopleurus acutus. The sequence continues at coordinate 65,196,292 of NC_139157.1, forward strand.
CAATCCAAGAACATGGTATATCTCTCCATCTGTTAGTATCCTCTTTAATTTCTTTCAACAGTGTCTTATAGTTTTCTGCATACAGGACTTTTCTCTCCCTAGGTAGGTTTATTCCTTGGTATTTATTCTTTTTGTTGCAATGGTAAATGGGAGTGTTTCCTTAATTTCTCTTTCATATTTTTCATCATTAGTGTATAGGAATGCAAGAAATTTCTGTGCATTACTTTTGTATCCTGCAACTTTACCAAATTCATTGATTAGCTCTAGTAGTTTTCCGGTGGCATCTTTAGGATTCTCTAGGTATAGTATCATGTCATATGCAAACAGTGACAGTTTTACTTCTTTTCCAATTTGTATTCCTTTTATTTATTTTTCTTCTCTGATTGCCGTGGCTAGCACTTCCAAAACTTTGTTGAATAATAGTGGTGAGAGTGGACATCGTTGTCTTGTTCCTGATCTTAGAGGAAATCCTTTCAGTTTTTCACCATTGAGAATGATGTTTGCTGTGGGTTTGTTGTATATGGCCTTTATTATGTTGAGGTAGGTTCCCTCTATGCCCACTTTCTGGAGAGTTTTTATCATAAATGGGTGTTGAATTTTGTCAAAAGCTTTCTCTGCATCTATTGAGATGATCATATGGTTTTTATTCTGCAATTTATTAATATGGTGTATCACATTGATTGATTTGAGTATATTGAAGAATCCTTGTATCCCTGGGATAAATCCCACTTAATCATGGTGTATGATCCTTTTAATGTGTTGTTGGATTCTGTTTGCTAGTATTTTGTTGAGGATTTTTGCATCTACATTCATCAGTGATATTGGTCTGTAATTTTCTTTTTTTGTAGTATCTTTGTCTGGTTTTGGTATCAAGGTGATGACAGCCACATAGAATGTGTTTGGGAGTGTTCCTTCCTCTGCAATTTTTTGGAATAGTTTGAGAAGGATGGGTGTTAGCTCTTCTCTAAATGTTTGATAGAATTCACCTGTGAAGCCATCTGGTCCTGAGCTTTGTTTGTTGGATGATATTTAATCACAGTTTCAATTTCAGTGCTTGTGATTGGTCTGTTCATATTTTCTATTTCTTCCTGGTTCAGTCTCGGAAGGTTGTGCATTTCTAAGAATTTGTCCATTTCTTCCATGTTGTCCATTTTATTGGCATAGAGTTGCTTGTAGTAGTCTCCAAGGATGCTTTGTATTTCTGGGGTGTCTGTTGTAACTTCCCCTTTTTCATTTCTAATTTTATTGATTTGAGTTCTCTCCCTCTTTTTCTTGATGAATCTGGCTAATGGTTTATCAATTCTGTTTATCTTCTCAAAGAACCAGCTTTTAGTTTTCTTGATCTTTGCTATTGTTTTGTTTTTGTTTCTATTTCATTTATTTCTGATCTGATCTTTATGATTTGTTTCCTCCTGCTAACCTTGGGTTTTGTTTGTTCTTCTTTCTATGGTTCCTTTAGGTGTAACTTTAGATTGTTTATTTGAGATTTTTCTTGTTTCTTGAGGTAGGCTTGTATAGCTATAAACTTCCCTCTTAGGACTGCTTTTGCTGCATCCCATAGGTTTTGGATTATCATGTTTTCATTATCATTTGTGTCTAGGTATTTTTTTATTTCCTCTTTGATTTCTTCAGTGAACTCTTGGTTATTGAGTAATGTAGTCTTTAGCCTCCATGTGTTTGTGTTTTTTTACGTTTTTTTCCCTCTAATTGATTTCTAATCTCATAGTGCTGAGGTCAGAAAAGATGCTTGATGTGATTTCAATTCTCTTAACTTTACTGAGGCTTGATTTGTGACCCAAGATACGATCTATCCTGGAGAATGTTCCATGCGCACTTGAGAAGAAAGTGTAATCTGCTGTTTTTGGATGGAATGTCCTATACATATCAATTAAATCTACCTGGTCTATTGTGTCATCTAAAGCTTGTGTTTCCTTATTAATTTTCTGTTTAGATGATCTGTCCATTGGTGTAAGTGAGGTGTTAAAGTCCCCCACTATTATTGTGTTACTGTCGATTTCCTCTTTTATAGCTGTTAGCAGTTGCCTTATGTATTGAGGTGCTCCTAAGTTAGATGCATATATATTTATAATTGTTATATCTTTTTCTTGGACTGATCCCTTGATCATTATGTCTTCGTCTCTTGTAACATTCTTTATTTTAAAGTCTATTTTATCTGATATGAGTATTGCTACTCCAGCTTTCTTTTGATTTCCATTTGCATGGAATATCTTTTTACATCCCCTCACTTTCAGTCTGTATGTGTCCCTAGGTCTGAAGTGGGTCTCTTGTAGACAGCATATATATGGGTCTTGTTTTTGTATCCATTCAGTGAGCCTGTGTCTTTTGGTGGGAGCATTTAATCCATTCACTTTTAAGGTAATTATCAATATGTATGTTCTTATTACCATTTTCTTAATTGTTTTGGGTTTGTTTTTGTAGGTCCTTTTCTTCTCTGTATTTCCCACTTAAAGAAGTTCCTTTAGCATTTGTTGTAGAGCTGGTTTGGTGGTGCTGAATTCTCTTAGCCTTTTCTTGGCTGTAAAGCTTTTAATTTCTCCATCGAATCTGAATGAGATCCTTGCTGGGTAGAGTAATCTTGGTGTAGGTTCTTCTCTTTCATTACTTTAAGTATATCATGCCACTCCCTTCTGGCTTGTAGAGTTTCTGCTGAGAAATCAGCTGTTAACCTTATGGGAGTTCCCTTGTATGTTATTCGTCGTTTTTCCCTTGCTTCTTTCAATAATTTTTCTTTATCAATTTTTGCCAGTTTGATTACTATATGTCTTGGTGTGTTTCTCCTTGGGTTTATCTTGTATGGGACTCTCTGCACTTCCTGGACTTGGGTGGCTATTTCCTTTCCCATTTTAGGGAAGTTTTCGACTATAATCTCTTTAAATATTTTCTTGGGTCCTTTCTCTCTCTCTCTTCTCCTTCTGGGACCCCTATAATGCGAATGTTGTTGTGTTTAATATTGTCCCAGAGGTCCCTTAGGCTGTCTTCATTTCTTTTCATTCTTTTTTCTTTATTCTGTTCCACAGCTGTGAATTCCACCATTCTCTCTTCCATGTCACTTATCTGTTCTGCCTCATTCTGCTATTGATTCCTTCTAGAGTATTTTTAATTTCAGTTATTGTGTTGTTCATCTCTGTTTGTTTGTTCTTTAATTCTTCTAGGTCTGTGTTAAACATTTCTTGCATCTTCTCGATCTTTGCCTCCATTGTTTTTCCAAGGTCCTGGATCATCTTCACTATCATTATTCTGAATTCTTTTTCTGGAAGGTTTCCTATCTCCACTTCATTTAGTTGTTTTTCTGGGGTTTTATCTTGTTCCTTCATCTGGTACATAGCCCTCTGCCTTTTCATCTTGTCTATCTTTTTGTGAATGTCTCTCATGGGTTATTTTAACACTTCTTTAGGATTCCATCCTGATGTATTAATACTATCCTTGAGGATTGAATTTTCTTAGTAGTTTATTTAGGTATTACAATATATAAACATAAAATAATAGTCTACTGTAACTTTTTATGAAAATTTATTGCATCTAATCATCTTGAGAGAAATTCATGTGTGTCAGTGTATATCTAATTATATCTAATTAATATTTAATTAGTATCATATCAAATGTTACCCATATATATGCTGTCTACATACTTATGAGTAGATATGTACTCTTCAATATTCAATATTCAAAATATATTAATCAAAAACCAACAGAACTGAAAGGAGAAATAGATGCATCTATAATTATAGTTGGAGATTTAAACACCTCTCTTTCTCTGGAATTGATAGAACAAGTAAACCAGCAAGCATATGAAAAACTTAACACCTTCAATCAAATTGACCTTTTGGCAGAATATAGCAGAACACACATTTTTTCAAGTACATATGAAACTTCAAAATGGACTACATTCTGGGCCATAAACCAAATCTTAACAAATTATAAAGACTAGAAATAAGATAAAGTAAAAGTTCATAAATGCATTAAATTAGGAATCAACACAAAAGGATATCTAGAAAATCTCCAAATATTTAGAAATTAAATAATATACACTGAAATACTTCTAGGTCAAAGAGGAATACTCAAGAGAAATTTAAAAAGTATTTTGAACTGAATTAAAATGAAAATACAACCTACCAATATTTCTAGGATACAGCTAAAACCATGCTTAGAGGAAAACGTATATAATTAAATGCTTATTTTGGAAAATAAGTAAAGTTACCTATCAGTAATCTTAGCTTCAGAAACTACAAAGAGATAAAAAAATTAAACCCAAAGCTAAAAGAAGAAATGAAATAATAATTGTAAGAGCAAACATGAATACAATTTTTTAAAAACATAAAAATAAAGCAATGAAAACAAAACTGATTCTATAAATATATATATATATATATCCCCATATACTCAACAACGTAAATGAATCAACCAATGTCTTAAAAGATACAAACTACCAAAATTCACTCAAGAAAGAAGAAACAGAATATCCCTATATCTATAAAAGAATTTAAATTAATAATTAAAAATATTTTGCCTAAGAAAACTCTCAACCCAAATGCCATCACAGGCAACTTCTACCAAATATTTGGGGAAGAAATGCAGCCACAACAATACAAACTTTTCTAGAAATTGAAAAGGAGGGAATACTTCCTAACTTCTCTTATAAGTTCAGCAGTACTCTAATAACAAAACCAGAGAAAGACACGACAAGAAAACTACAGACCAATATACCTTATGAACATAAAGGCAAAACTCCTCAACAAAATATTAGCAAATCATATCCAGCAATATATAAAAAGAATAATAGATTACGACCAAGTAGCATTCATTTGAAGAATGTAGGCCTGGTCCAGCATTAGAAAATCAATTAAAATAATTCACTAGATTAACAGAATAATGAAGAAACTCAAATAATCATCCCTAGATATGGTAAATAGCTTTTGACAAAATTCAACATTGATTCATGATTAAAAAAAAAAAAACCTCAGGAACTAAAAATCTCTGAATGCTTCCTCAATCTGATAGATGGATGTTACTTAAAATTGATAGTTGTCATTATAGTACTTAAAGATGAAAGATTGCATGCATTCCCCATTAGACTGGGAATAATGCAAGGATGTCTTTTCTCACAACTTCTATTCAACATTATACTGAAAGTCCTAGATAGAGCGATAAGACATGGAAAGAATAAAAGGCACACAGATTGGAAAGAGAAAGAAATATGTCTGTATTCACAAACAACACATCTATGTAGAAAATCCTAAAGCATCTTTAAAAAACTTCTAAATCTCATGAGTCAAAAAGAAAAGTTCACAAGATACAAAGTCAATATACAAAAATCACTTGCATTTTAATATATTAGTGATGAATAATTGGAAATTGAAATTGAAAATTACAGTAAAATTTACAACAGCACAGAAAAATGATATACTTAGATATAAATCTAACAAAATATGTTTAGGATAAACATGCTGAAACCTATAAAACAGGGATGAAAGAAATCAAATAATATTTAATAAATGGAGAGATATACAATGTGCATGAATACTGAAGCCCGAATACTATTAAGATATAAATTGTTTCCAAATTGATTTACACATTCAACTCAATCCAAATTAAATTCCCAGGAGGATTGTTTTGTAGATATTGATAATCTAAATCTAAAATGCATATGGAACAGCAAGAAAACTGAAAGAATCCAATTAATTTTGAAAATGAAGAAAAAAAAAGGAAGATTAACACTACCCGATTCAAGATTTAATAAGAAGTTCCAGTAATCAAGATAGTGGTGATAAGACACATAAGTCAATGGAACAGAGTCCAGAAATATACCCACAGCATCATAATCAACTGATTTTTGAAAAAAGTTTAAAGGCAATTCAGTGAAGAAAGCACAGTCTTTTCAACAATGGTGTTAGAAAAACTGTACATCTGTGTAACCAGGGTAAATAATGAACTTTGACCCACATTCTATTAACTCAAAATGGATCATAGACCAAAACATAAAACACAAAACCATAAAACTTCTGGCAGAAAATATAAGAGAAAATCCTTGTGATCACAGGTTAGGCAAAGAGTTTTTATATAATTTATCGAGTGTTTAGATAGAAGATACTCTACCAGAATGAGAAGGGAAAGCAAAATATCAATAGAATACAAACAGCAACAAATGAACACTACTGTATTACAAGTGAATAAAATATCCACCCTGAAGTGAGTAGGGAAGATAAGAACTAACCTGAGTTACATGGGAATCAATACTTTGACTGTAGACTGTAAGTCAACAGCAGAAAGAACTGTAAGAAAATTTTTTTACTATATTTAGCAGATTTGTTTCTCCCAGGGGTGTGTATGGGTCAGCAATTCTGAAACTAATTTTTGTGAATACTAGTCTTGAAAAACATAAGTGAGTATATTGCAGATAATGAGAGTCAAGTTTCTTACTATAGGAGAAAGAAGTTACAATTAAGAATACAGGAGGGCTAGAGTAAACGTATGGTATTGGACCGGAATCACTGGTCTAGTATGAACTCATGGTTTTATACCTGACATGCTGATATTTACAGAAATAATTTAAGGGGTGTGTGTGTGCGCATGTGTGTGTGTGTGGCTGGGTTACTATATATATACGTGCATTTCCAAGTTTTATCCACTGAGAGGGTCTAGATACAATGAGGTTTTGGTAGCAATGAGCACTCCTTCCATCCAGGTTTTGATGTCTAAATACCATCGTCTAATTAAAGGAACAAGACATCTTTGACAAAATGGTTGATTCCAGGGCTGGAGAAAGAAAAAGCAAGATGAGACTGGAGTATCTTGTGTTGGCATAAAGTAAGGAAGTAGTCAAATTGAAAGTTCATAAAAGCCAACCTGAAAGAGCCCCTGTTGACTAAAGCTGGAAAATTCTGAGAAATAAAATTAACCAAGATAGCACTAGATTATAACCCACAGATAAAATAATACTAAGCATTCCATACCGATATAAATAAAAACTGGCGCACATGAATAAAGGAGGGAGAAGTAGCAGCTCTTTCTTACAGAATATTTTTAAATTAATAAATATAGAAAGAATAAGGGAAATGGAAAACCACCATTGGAAAAACACAGTAAAAATTGTTGTAAACAAGATCAAAAGATGGATGCTAAAACTAACGGGCAAAAATTGGAGAACAGGATATTTTTCAGCCTCAAATTATCTTCCCAGGATATTTATTAGTTCAAAAGGAGAAAATAGCAGCCTTACAATGGAGAAGCACAGCAGACACCACTTTAACCAGATGACAAAGGTCAAACAAGAAATATAAACTTCATGTACCTGTCATGTACACTTTGTAAGTGTATGTACAAGAACACATCATTTCTGTGACATTCTTGCCAAAAATGCATACCTTAATATAATTATGAGAAAATATTAGGCAAATGAAAACTATAAAGCGTTCTACAAAGCAACTAACCAGTACTATTCAAAAGCATCACAATCATGAAAGACCGGAAAAACTATAGAACTTTCACAGATTGGAAAAGACAAAGAAGACATGAAAGTAAATGCAATGTGATATCTCAGATTGGGTCCTGGAATAGAAGAAATAGATTAGCAGTAAATTGGTGAAATCCAAATAAAATACATAAGAGTTAAGAGTATTGCATCAAAGTTAATAATTTTGAATAATTTTGAAAATTATTGAATAATAATTTAAATAATATTTAAATAATAATAATTATTGAATAATTATTGAATAATATTGAAATATTATTGAATAATAATTATTGAATAATAATTATTGAATAATTTTGAAAATTATACAAATATTATGCAAGGTGTTGGGAAGCTGGGTGAAGTATATATGAAAACTCTCTAATTTTGTAATCCTGCTCAAAGCCTAAAATTATTTCAACATAAAAGTTTTAAAAGTTACATAGTAAATTCCCCTTATAATATTGGCATCATACTCTTATTGCATATAACACTAGTTCTCAGACTCCTTTCTTGATCCTCAGGATAGTATGATATTTTTCTAGCCCTTGGGATAGTACAATATTTTGAAAGTTGTTGTCATAGGTAGTGTGATGATGATGATAATTCTATGTGAAAGAATTAATCAGTTCATTTCTTCTTTAAGCTTAATATGACACTGAGGTGAATATCTTCTAAAGCAAAGGTAAGAAAATAATTTACCTACTTCTCTCTGATTCCCCCATCTTTCTGATAGAATAGATTCTATGTAAAAGACCACACCAACTGTGGGAGGAAAATACGATTGTTCTTATATTCTATAGGGTCACATGTGGCACAAGCTACAATGAAATTTAGAGGTCAGGTGCAAGGTCACAGAAGTAGTGGGTTTACTGAGCACCCCCAGTTCAAGGCTTTTTTGACAACCCTTGGTTGCATCCCACATAGTAAATTTTACACAGCATGTTAAAGGTTTCAGTTGGAATGTTTAAATGAAAGTAATAAAATTCGTAATTAATTTTAAATTCAGTAAAATTGAAGAACAAGGGAAATATTCCTTCGATGAAATTTCTTTGCATGATGTCTCAGAAGGTTTTGTCATCACCAGTTTCACTGAGAACATCACTCTGTTGGAAACTGCGATCTGAACAGATGAAGCACCTTTCAACCTGAGTAATTACCTCTCAGGGCTATAAACCTTCTATGTCCAACACATAACCAAGCCTTGTCATTAAAATATAAATTACCTTTCCCTTTTTGATCTATCTTAAAAGAGAATTGCAGGCCTGACAGCTGACTGGGAAGCAGGGGATAGAAGAAATCGAGTAGAGAACAATGTTGTCCTGGAAAGAAGCTTCTCCTCCCCTAAAAATGAGCTCTGCTTTGAGGCTTGGGTTAGGAAAATGTTGGGGATTAAAGCAATAGATGGGGATGGAGCTAGGAAATGGAGAAACAATTAAAACAACAGCTGCTTTGCATCCCTTCCACTCTTTGGTTTTTTCTTATCCACCCTCAATGATGAGTTTTGTAGCCCTAGTTGGCTACAGAGCAGAACAAACTAAAAGAGTCACTATGGATATTTTTTCTTCCAAAATATTTTCAGTACAAATAACTTCATGACACACACATCTCAAACATTAAATTAACAGCCTTTTCTCCTTTGCTGCCACCAAGATCCCTCAGTTGTATAGAAATAGGATTGGAAAATATTGCCTGGTAGACCTCTTGGGCACCCTGAACTTCTGAAAAACAATAGCTACAACAGATGTTTCTTTCATATGATCTGTGTTTGATCTTCTAAATAATGTTTCACTACCAGGGGCTTGGCAAAGGGTCAGGAAATGTGTATAATTCAAGGAGAAAATATGGAAACAAAGAAAAAATCCTATGATATCCTCAAACAACTACTAGAAATTCCACTGATCAAAATATGGTTTATGTTACAGAAAATAATCTTTATTTTAAATGACTAATTTCCAAAGATACTTAGGTTTTCAGACAAAGGCAGGCAGCCGTTTGCAATAAAACCACACCATTTTGTTTTGCAGACAATACTGAAGTCCTAAGACAACAAGCCACATATGGATGTCACATATGGATGTTCTCCGTAACACTGTCCTCTGACTTTTTCAAATCAGCCTTTGAAAATCTAGTCTATGACTTCTCCAGCCTGACCTTCAGAAGTTTATTTAAATGTCTGATTTAACTTTCTTCTTATTTATTCCAGGTATTCCTTTTGAGATAAGAAACAATCAGTTAATTACTCGTAATGATGTTCCATAGACTTGAAGAGCACCACTCAGTTATTTTCTTTTAAAAAATCCCCCCTTCACACACACACACACACACACACACACACACACACACACACAATTATTTCCCCTAACTTTTAAACCATTATTCAAGGATCCTTTCCTCTTTCCTGTGATCACTGTGAATATTAAAACCTGCATTCTTACTCTTGAAAATACTCTGAGGAAAAATTTTCTTTTTCGTGAATAGTTGTCTAGAACAAACATGGTCAAAAAGTTCAGCCTAATAAGCCTGCATTGTATTTTTCTTCCATTATAAGTATACTGTTGGCTAAAATAATTCTCCTCATCATGTCAATTCAATTGCACCTTTATTTGGTGTTACTTAGAAAGTTACAATCATTAAAACACCAACTCTCAGGGATCAGATTTCTGGGAAAAAAATGTGTGTGCCAGTGGTTTGAATTGACATACAGTGATGCCATACTTACCTTAGGAAAGGAGTACACATGGAATCTAAGTGGTCTGTCATGAAAAGCATTTATACATATAAAATATGAAATTCATGGTTACAATTGGGAAGAATGCCAAATCCATGAAATAATAGCTTACCCATCTTTGTATGAACCATTCACAATCATAGAACAAATGCAGCATAAATCAAAAACTGAAACAATTTTATGTAAGATCAACATGAGATTTACAAAGTTATTTCAGTTTAGAGTGAAGCAAATATGCCCCATACTCAAAAGTCATAGTTTTAAATGTGAAATGTGTGCTGGTATTCCTTTCAAGAGCCACAGAAATGACTTTTCCCTGTTTCTTTCGTAGGACTAATCTCTCGATTTCACTATTATATATTTGCTCTTTTAATTCTAACTCCTCCAAAGAACCTATGTTTCCCTTAGGTGTCACTCCAAAGCACAATCTATTGCACTTCTAAACCATGGAACATAGTAATTCCTTAGCCATATGGCTTTTAGTATCTGAAATGAGATCTCAGGAGTGAAATTCCTTATATTCAAGATGAGTTTCCTTCTCAAACTTTAGGTATAATAAGATTTGAACTTCAACTGATGAAAGTAAATGCAATTGTGAGAAAATGAATTTTTTTCAAATAGTGAGAAATTCCCTATAAAATAAAATCCCATAGGAATCCCAACTCCAAATAAGAATTACTGGTTTTCAAAGAATTAACCCATCTATCTACATCTAAGTGAAAAATGGTGCTATGTTAAAAGATGCAAATGCTTGTTAAATTTGTCATCATATGTCACTGTTTTGTATATACCATCTGTTTTTGTGTGTGCTTTTTTTGTTTTTTTTTAATTTTGAATTGAGGGGAGTATATTTTGAATGTGGTTAAATTTGACAGAATGCCTCCACTTAAGTTATCTTTGTTTTTTAGGATGATTTTCTATTTAATAGTGAAATGAATAGATACCCTTACTTATATTTAAATAACTAATTTTAAAGAAGGGAAAAAAAGAATTTATTCACCTTCAATGTTTGATCTAAAAAAACTTTTACATGGTAGATAAAGATTACTACATTTAATAAGTTTTCCCTTAGGTGTCAATTATTTTAAACTCAGATTTTACTTATTTCTATAAGAATGTGGTGGTTATTTAGACCATGAATACCTTGCAAGAGATCAAAGGACTTTAGAAGACTAATGTATGAATTAGAAATAAACTTTTCTTTTTCAGTGATTCTGAGAAGAACCCTTTCAATTCACAGGCAGCAGAGCCCACTACTGGCCTAGTTGTGGAAATTTTCTCTAGTCAAATAATTGGATGTTACTTGGGACTAAATTTATGGGATAAAAGCAAAGTCTAAGAATATAAATAACACAAATTTTCAACTAGCTTTCAAAACCTAGTGATTTACTGCAATACAGTGTGATGGTCTGTTTAAAGATCAACATAAGGATGTTCTCATCACATATGGCATCTTGAAGATATACTTTTGGAAATCTGTAATTCTTCTGGACAACTAAGGACCAACTGTGATGTCAGTCAAGTTGCTGAAATGGGAGGAAACTCTAAATGAAAGTCTAGGAGCTTTGGGACACTCTTCTAATTCCATGGACTATGTTTTACAAATAGAGTGATCAACATGAATTTAATCAAGAAATATTTAGTTTTTGTTATCATTCCACAAAGAAAAATGGCAGAAGCTGGCTTTTAATGGAGGCTGTCTTAGTTTCCTGTGGTGGCTGTAAAAATTACCACAAACTAGGTAGCTTAAAGCCACATGCATTTATTCTCTCACAGTTCTGGAGGCCAGAAGTATGAAATCAATAATACTGGGTCGAAATCAAGGTGTCAGCAGGACTGTTCTCCCTCCAGAGGTTCTAGGGAAGAATCCATTCTTTGCATCCTTCAACTTCTGGTAATGGCTGGCCTCCATCAGCTGGTGGCTGTGTCACTCCAATTCATGCCTCTGTAGTCACATTGCCTTCTCCTCTATGTTTAAACCCCACTGTACCTCTGAATTATGAGGATGCATGCAATTGCATTCAGGACCAGCCCACATAATCCATGATAATCTCCCCAGCCCAAGGTCCTTAACTTAATCACATCTGCAAAGACTCTTTTCTCCAATAAAGTAACATTCACACGTTCCAGGGATTAGGATGTGAATATTTTGGGGGAACCATTCTCAGCCTACCATAGAAAAACAAAATGTATCTCCTAAAAATTCACAGTTTCGAGCTGATCTTTGTCTGATTTGTGGATCTGAAAAATATCCAAGCCAATACTTAATTTAAGACTGTCACAAGGTAGCACATTTAGATACTTGATATAAATAAATGCAAATCCTCTTTAAGGGAATACACCCTTATACAGGAGACAAAAATATCTGAATGAAAATAAGCTCTCAGGAAATAAAAAAGAAAAAGCACAAAGAAACAACATGATAAACAAAAATATATAGAAAAAGCAAATATCAAAATTAGATCCACAAAAACTTCAATACAGTAAAACCCATCAAAAATTTTCCCATAATTCAGACCTAAAAATATTAATGACTGGGTCCCAGGACCCCAAAACATAACTGGCTAGTTATAATGGCTCACCCCAATTATTTTATTAACTTTGTAATAACACAAAGCTGTATTTTTCATGATAGGTACTTTGAGCACTACTCATAGTTTTATGGGCTTCATTCAACTAGAATTTCTAGATCCAGAATAAAATAAATATGTCTAGCTAAAGAAATAAAAATGGGAATCAAAGTCATGAGGAGAAAGAAAAGAAACTATCAAAAATTATAGAGAATTTTTAAAAATTTCATAGAAATTTTAGAAATAAAAATATAATACTTGAAATTTAAAAGTAAATGGATAGATTAGATAGCAGATTAATAGAGAATAACAATAGCTAACTCTTAGTGAGGTTTACTATGTGCCAGATACTCTTTTGAGCATTTACATCAATTGACTAATTTAACATTTATAACAATCCATGAAGTAAGTATTATTATTTATTTAATTTTACAGATAAAAATCATAAGGACAACAGATTAAGACATTTGCTTAACTTGTATAACTACTGAGTAGCAGAACTAAGGTTAAAACCTCAGCAGTATGTCTGCAAAGGACACTTTCCCCTAAAATATTTTGCCAACTTGATTAGCCACAGCTGAAGATATAATTCCAGAACTGGGAAACAATCCAGAATTAATTAACCAAATTGTGGAAACAAAGAGAAGGAAAATATGAAAGAGAGATGAGAAACAGAAAAGAGAGTAAGATGGTTTAACATATATCTAATTGGATTTCCATAAGGAGAGGCTAGAGAAAATGCAGGGAAAATAATATTCGAATAGACAATTTTTGAGAAGTTCCTCAAATGGATAAAGGAGATAAGTCCATCTCCATCTATGCAGAAATCACAATCAATTCTAAAAAGGACCAAAAAAAAAAAAAAAAGGAAAAAATAGAAGAAAGAAAAATGAAAAAAAGAAACCCACACATAAACACTTACTGGTAAAAATGCAGAGCACCAAAGAAAACTATCATTCAAGAATGAGGGTGAAATAAAGGCATGTGCAGACAAAAAAAAACAAAGTGCACAACAAGAGCAGAAATTCAGCAGAGGAAAATACAGAGGTTATTATTCTAAGAGATGAAAAATTATCCTAGAAATAGCTCTGAAAAGTAAGTGGGAAAGCCAAGTTAAAAAAATGGAACATATGTTAGATAATCTATACAAGCATTGGTTATATAAGTAAGTAATAATAATATCAAATTTGTGGTTTTAAACACATCAAAATAGAGCTGAAATAATAATCAACAACTTTTGACAACAACAAAAATGAAATAAAGCACTTTAGATTTTCTGGTAAGTGTGAACTGTAGTTTTCAGACCAATCCTCCTATTCAGAATATATGGTAATTCATATATTGGAAGAACACAAAACAATAACAACAAAAATCTGTTTAAATTAATTGGAGAGTGTCTAAGGAAGAAAAGATTTGCAGGTCCATAATCCAGGACAAAAATAGTTCTAGAAAGGTAAATTTGGCTAAATATGGCTTTTGGAGAACCTTTCCACACAAGGTAATTGTAGATTCCAAAAGTGATGAACTGAAAGCTAAGAAACTGAACAAAGTTGTTTTGCAGATATATAGAGTAAGAAGACAAAAATTGAAATTCAATGATAGACAAAGAAGAGGAACCTGGTACACACCAAGACTTTTGTGAGGACTCCAAAACACTGAAATAACTCCTCACAGGGACTGAAGCCAATATCATATTGGACTAAGGTGGTCAAGAACTATTATTACACTTAGCCTAGCTAATAACCAAAGGCAAAAGTAAATCCTTCTGGGGAAATATATCCATACTCTCAGACTGTATATACTATTTTTTTCTGATGAAGTCAGAAATAATCAGACATTCAAAAAGATATTTTTTTTTACTGAAAACCAAGAATAAAAACAGAACTTTAAGTATCTAGAAAGCATATTAATCTGACATGAGTTTTTAAATCACATGAGAAAAGTTGTTGCAAAATAATGGAAGTCATTTAAATCTAGTTTCTCCACATATCTCCCTAAAGCATGCAGATTATCAAGGCAAACAAACAAAACCACTTATAAACCACTCTATCAAATAAATGACAAAGGACATAACAAACTTTAATTTCTTTATAATTAATGAAATAAATATCTAAGATAAGCAGAGTGAAATATGGTACTCAAGGCAGAGAAAAGAATCAGGTTAAATTGTGCAGAAAATAGATGAGGTCAGTTGGAAGCCATGAAGATGAAATCGGACAGTGGAAGCCATGAAGATGAAATCATCCTAGAAAGAGAGAGTCCCAATCTAAGAGAGAAATAGAAGTCTGAGACCTGGCAGACATAACACTGACAACAGGTAAATCAAAAGGAAGAAGCCTAAAAGTGTATGGGACAAGGGCAAGGCACAACTTCTGAGGGAGAGGGAGATGATGGAAAATAAGGGAAGATACCTTGGAAATTTGAATAATAATAAAAAGAAGATAACAAGTGATGAAAACTATGTGTTCTAGAGAAATAAAATAGGATTACAAAACCAGGAGACACACCACCAACCTCTTGGTTTGGAACCAAAAAACAAACAACAAAAGGGACAAAAATACCATCAGTAAAAAATACTGCAATTCAATGCACCATGTAAAAAGATTGTTTCTGAAGTGAGAACTCAGTAAGCCACCAGAATCCTAATCACCTACTAACATAAATTCACCTCTTACTGCTTCTTAGGAAAGCTTTTTAAAAAAATACAAATTACAGAAAAAAGAAGAATATCTGTATAAAGCTAGTATACGAAGAAAACAGAAAACTGGAATAAAAACATTTTGGATGATGAAACCATGCTCTTTTTGCTCATAACCCCCACCTCCTGCCCCTTCTCCTTAACACACACTCTCACATAAAAAAAAAAGAAAACGTAGGAACATTCTAAAACAACACTTCACTCAATTAAATTTTTTAAAGAAACAATGACAGATATGAAAACGTATCAAATCAGAAGTTTAATAACTCAAAAAGAAATAGACAAAAAGCTGAAAAATGGGAAAGTGTTCACCAAATTCAGAAAAAAAGATGAAAAACAAAGGGGAAAAGTATAAATAAGATTAAACTACATGATGTCTAAAGGAAAATAGAATTGATTGAATATACTGTAATAGGCATTGTGGAGGTTAATAAAACTTATCAGGAAGAATGTGATAAATATGGATGGTAAGCAAAGAAGATCCAACAAATGTATAATTGAAGTCCTTGAAGAAAACCAAAACCACAACAAATGGATATGAGTAATAATTAAAACTACGATCTAATAAATCTTTCCAGAAATAAAAGAAAACCTGAACCTATTTATTTAAAAGGTTCACTTTGTACTTAGAAAACTGACCCAGAATGTCAACCCCAAACATGAATACACAAAATAAGTGAATAATAAAAATCAAAATAAAGGGAACTTAAAAAAATAAGACAGTGCTATGCCCACCTCTATAATAATAAATACAAGAACTTACAGGATATAGAGAATTACAAAGAAAATGCAATCTACCAAAATTGAACACAGAAAAGATAGTATTTAAAAGATTAATTTCCTATAAATAGAAAAAGCTATAAAATAACTTGATTATGAAGAAAGATCAGGTCCAGATGGTTTCACAAGGGAATTCTGCTAAGCTTTTAAACACTAGATAATACCAATGCTTGTTAAAGTGCTTCAAAATATAAGAAAGAATCCATTGTAGCATTTATAGCTAATCTGATAAAGATACTGCAAAAAATACATAATCACAGACCAATTTCATTAGTGGATATCATTAATCTTAAATAAAATAATAACAATCAGAATCCAGTAGCACTTTTAAAAAATGCTTCATTGTTATGTGGGATTTACTCTAGGTATGAATGGTTCAATATTTGAATGATTCAATATTAGAAA
Organism: Leucopleurus acutus; assembly: GCF_964270905.1. Classification (NCBI taxonomy): domain Eukaryota; kingdom Metazoa; phylum Chordata; class Mammalia; order Artiodactyla; family Delphinidae; genus Leucopleurus; species Leucopleurus acutus. Next base: position 65,212,944 of record NC_139157.1, read on the forward strand.
ATCTATGAATATAATTTACAATATTAATAAATATGAAGAGAAAATGCTATAATTATTTCCATAGATGCTGAAAAGATCTTTAACAAAATTCAACACACATTCCTGATTTAAAAAACACTCTCAATAAAATAAGAAATTAGGTACTTCCTTAACATAAAATAAACATTTTATCAAAATAGGAAATTGTGTATATTTCTTTAACACCATAAGATATCTATTGTTCGGTGTATATAATAATATCTATTTTTTCTACATTTTACTTAATAAATAATCTTTATTGACATTTTCATTAAGGTTTTTTAAAAAAGCAAATATTCTTATAGACCCACTACTATTTAACATTGTTTTGAAAGTACAGACTATTATAATTAGACAAACAATAACAATTAGAGGCATAAAAATTATAGATGTATAAATGTATACATAGAAAACCCAAGAATATTGATAAAAATGATCAAAACAATACAATAATTCAGTAAGTTAGCAGGTTAATAATATACAACTAAAATACCCAAAAAACTCATATATAGAAGCAATAACAGTTAGGAAGAGATGATAGAACTGTTAACTCATTCGTAAACACAGCAAAGAATATTTAATACAATTAACAGTAATTATTCTAAAAATCATACTAATTTTTTAAATTCTTAAAGAACAGGAAAGTAAACAATTGAAAGTCATCTGTGCTTTAATAAGATGACTCAACATCATAAAGATGTCAATTCTTCACAAGTTAATATGTAAATGATCACAATCCAAATAAGACTTTTAATTTCTAGCACTATAAAAGTTGATTTAAAAGTTTTAATCTTACCCACATTGATCTATACATTTAAATCTACTCCAATCAATATCACAGCAAGGTTTTGGGGCAGCAGAGACAAGCTAATACTAAAATTTATACAATAAGGTTTAGGTGCTAGAATAGCTAAAACAATCTTTAAAAAGAAGAATAAAATGGTAGAAATCATTCTACCCATTATTAAGGCCAGCTATATTGCTACAATAATCAAGACAATGTGGTATTGGCAGAGAGATAGACAAATAAATCAAAGAAACAGAATACAGAGCCCAGAAATAGTCCCACACAAATATGTCCAAATGAATTTTGACAAAGTTACAAAACCAATTCAGTGAAAAAGGATAGTCTTTTCAACAAATTGTGCTGGAACAATTGGATATCCATAGGAAAAAATGAACCTAAACCTAAACTTCTCATGTTATACAAAAATTACAGTTTAAATATCTATTGATTATCAACTCTGTGCAAATTTCTATGTCAATGACTATGATACGTGTGAGCAAAACATAGCCCTTGACCGGCAGTAGAACATTATGAAAAGAATAAGTGGACATACATAAATTACTGTTAAAAAAGGAAAAAAATTAACTCAGAATGGATCATGGACCTAAGGGTAAAATATAAAACTATGCAATTTATAGAAAAAAATAGAAGAAAATCTTTGAGATCTAGGGCTAGACAAAGAGTTCTTAGACTTGACATCAAGAGCTCAATACATTAAAGGGAAAAATGATAAGCTGGACATCATCAAATTTAAAGACTTTTTGTTTTGTGAAATACCCTGTTAAAGGATAAAAAGACAAACCAGATTTGGGAAAAAAATTTTGCAAACCACATATCTGTCAAAGGTAGTCTCTAGAATATATAAAGAACTCACAAAATTCAACATTAATAGAACAAACAGTCCAGATGGAATATGGATATATTCGTCAAGGTTCTCCAGAGAAATATAACTAATAGGATTGATTGATTAATTTATCATAAGAATTGGCTTACACAATTGTGGAGGCTGAGAAGTACCATTATCTGCCTTCTGCAAGTTTGACAGCCAAGAAACCCAGTGGTATAATTCAGTTCGAGTTTGAAGGCCTGAAAATGAGGAGCTCTGACGTCAAAGAGCAGGATGTTATGGATGTCCCAGCTCTAGGAGAGAGAGAAAATCACCCTTTTCTCCACCGATTTTTCTATTCAGGCCTTCAACAGATTGGGTGACGCTCAGCCACGTAGGTGAGAAAAATCTTCTTTTTTTTAAACCAATTCAAATGCTAATTTCTTCTGGAAACACCCTCCCAAACACACTCAGAAATAACGTTTTACCAGATATCTGGGCATCCCTTGGCCCAGTCAAGTTGACACATAAAATGACCCATCACAATGAATGAAAGACATGAATAGGTATTTCATGAAAGGGATATGCAGATGGAAAAAGGTAATGCCAAGTAAAACCACAATAAGGTATCACTACATACCTATGAGAATATATAAAATTAAGAAAAAAACAAAGTGACAACACCAAGCTGGCAAGGATGGAGAGAAACTGGTCATTCATATACTGTTTATGGGAATGTAAAATAGTGCAGACAGTCTAAAAAACAGTTCAGCAGTTTTTGAAAAACTAAATATTCAGCTACCATACACTCCAGCAACTGAAATCTTTGGCACTTATCCCAGTTAAATGAAAATTTATGTTTGCAAAAAAAACGTGTACATGAATGCTCTTACCAACTTTATTCATAATAGCTAAAAATTGGCGATAAATCATCTGTCCTTCAACAGTTGAATGGTTAAACAAACTGAAGTATACCTATACCACGAAATATTACTCAGCAACTAAAAGAAGCAAAGTACTGATGCATGCAGCAACTTAGATGAATCTCCAGGTAATTAGGTTGAGTTAAGAAAGCTAGCCCCAAAAGATTACAGGCTGTGTGATGCCATCTCTATAAATTTCTTGAAATTATAAAAGTATAGAGATGGAGAATGTTACATTGGTTGCAAAGGGTTAAGGACTGAGTTAAGGGTTAAGGAGAGAGAGGAAATCATTGCTATAAAAAGGCAACACTAGGAATCCTTGTGGTGATGGGACTCTTCTATATCTTCCTATATCAATGTCAATATCCTGCTTGTGATATGGCACTACAATTTTGAAAGATATTACCATTGGAGGAAATGAGTAAATGATACATGGGAGTTCGCTTCGTTATTTCACAAAGTTGTACATGAATCTACAGTTATCTCCCAAAAAAGTTTAATTAAAAAATAAAAAAAAACAAGGAAAGAAAAGAAGAGAAAAGAAAAGATAGATTGGGAAAATCTTACATATCCTGTACATTACATACATATCCTGTACATTACATATGTACATTACATAATATCTAGCCCTGCCAGATATTAAAAGATACTAACAAAGCCTGTATGATTAAAATATACAGTGTGAACCCCGTGCACAGGTAGACTTATGATCAATGAAACAGAAGAGAAATGCCAGAAATAGATGCAGGCACATATGGAAATGTATGACAAAGATACTATTTCAAATCGCTCAGGAAAGGAAAGATTCAGGGAGAAAACCATGTTTGGGTGGCAACTGGATACCCAGCTGGGAACTAACTCACACCGTACATCAAAATAAATTCCAACAGGAGGAGCTATCTAAATGTAAAAGCCAAAACCCCAAAACAAATAGAAAAACAAACAAGAAATCCAACAAGCAGCCATAAAAGTGCTGTAGAAATGTGGGGAACTGTTATAACTTGGGGGTGGGGAAGCCTTTCTAACGATGAGGCTATGTACATCAGACTATAATTAAAATTTTTATTTCAAAATAGCACCTATAAACAAAGGAAAAGATAAGTCACGAACTATGACATCTTAACAGCATGTATAACCAACGAAATATGAGTAGCCTATATACATAACAACAATAACACAGAAACAGAAAAATGACCAAAAGCCTTAGCAAATAGGCATAAGAATGACCAAAAGCCATAGCAAATAGGCATGAGAATATGCAGACCTTCATCAGTTTTTAGGAAAACGCAAATTCAACTTACAATGAGGTACCATTTTGTGAGATAGGCAAAACTGAAAAGTCCAATAATACCAAGTCTTGGTGGGGATATAGAAAATACAAAGACTAATTCATTTCCTGTGGAAGTATAAATTGATACAAACACTGTAAAATTAAACAGGTACGTATTTTGATCCCCAGTAATTTCCCTTTTATATACCCGAGAGACTCTTTTGCATTCCTTTCTATGAGGTTGATTAGAAGACAGTTCACCTAGGAATTACGAGTGTGACTTTTGAGGCTAGATCATTCTGGTTTCCAAATCTGCTTCTAACATTTCTAGGTCTAAACCATGGGCTCATTACTAAAACACACTGTGCTTCAGTTTCCTTACATTTGCAGTAGGGATAATACTGGTACATGGTGTTCTCCTCATAGGTTTGCTCTGAGTATTATATGAGTGAATGCTTGCTAAGTAACTTTGAAATAAATGATGATTATGATGGTTATGGTGGTGATAATGATGATGAAGAAAAAGGTGGTAGCTGTACTGATTGAAATAAGAGAAACTGGAAACCCCTCAACTGCTCATGGACAGAAGAGTGGCTACTTGTAATGCAGCAGCAAAATGAATGAGCTGTGACTACAGGCATCAACCTGAATGAAGTGCATAAAAAAATCGACTGAAAAAAATCAACTTACAAAAAGATACAAGCATACTATCATGTATAAGCAACTTTAAACATTCAAAATAAAAGCATATTGCTTACAAATCATGTATTATCAGTACAACTCTAAAGAAAATTGTGATAAACACAATTTCATGCTAAATAATGGGGGATTAGGTGGGGGAGAACAGGAACAGAAAATGATATATTTGGGGAAAAGAGGAAAATTCAACAGTATTGACAATATTCTCTTTCTTACCCTCTGTAGTGGGTATGCTAGCATGTTTTATTATTCTTTGTATTTATATAATTTATACTGTTCACATTTATAATATTCACATTATTATATTATTCACATCTTTTCTAAGTGTGGAATATTTCATGATAAAATTATTATTTAATAAAAAGGAGTCACTCCTTTTGTATTATCATCATTCCAACATGTGCTTTTCTTTATTCCTTGGAAAATATATGATCACAGACTCCCTAACTTAAATGCTTTCAAGTTCAGTTCTGATAACTGCTGTGACACGGAGACATGGAACAACCAGTATGTCATTCATGAATTAAAAGTAAAAAATCCTGGATGCCCTTATGTTATCTATTGCCAAATCTTAATTTACTCTTGAAATGTAGAAACTCTTGTGATCCCCATGAACATTTTCATGCTCTTCTGCATGACCTTATTTTCAAGGGAAGCCTTGCAATTTACAGGATTTATTCCACTGCTCAAATTCAGCTAAGATTCATCAAGTGTCTACCCCATGTCAAGTGTTGTGCTAGCTGCCCAGAGGAGACTCCCTTGTACAGGATAATCACAGATCCTGGCTTCACGGTGCTTTGAGTCCAGCCAGGAAGAGTAGCAATAAACAGGTAGTTTCAAGTTTGATGACTGTCATAAAAAGGCAGGGTCCTAAGCAATACATAGCAAGGGATCATAGTATTTTCCTCTTGTCCCAATCAGTAGGATATCATGGACCTAATGCAGGTGGTCTAGCCTAATGGTTAGGCACATAGGATCCTGAGTCAGAAGATCTGGTTTCATGTCTCTGTTACACCACTTACCAACTTTTGACTCTTAAGTAATTTACCTAACATCTCTGATCTCCAGATTCCTTATAACATAGTACCTAATGTGGTATAAACTCTCAAATATTTGTTGAATTCATGAATGAATGAACTGAGTGGATTGAATAAACATAGATGGTATTTTATACCATATGTGTTAGAATTACTATTGATTGGCTATTAATTATTAATGGGATAACCAACAAGGACCTACTGTATAGCATAGGAAACTATACTCAATATCTTGTAATAACCTATAATGAAAGAGACTATTAAAAAAGAAAATATATATTTATATGTATAACTGAATCACTTTGTTGTACACCTGAAACTAATACAACATTGTAAATCAACTGTATTTCAATAAAGATTAAAAAAATATTAATGGGATAATGATAATAAGGACATAATTTTTTCAGGTAATTTAGAATTATAATGATTGTTTCCCTGCAGAAGTTATGTACCCAGGAAAATGTTGGTGAGGTTTGTATATAGTAGCAGCAAAACAAATATAGTTGCTGAGACTACTCGCATTTATCTTAGAGCTTCATTTCTTTTTCTTGTTTATGCAACAGAGTGAACTTGCAATCATGCAAATGGGGAATTTTTATTTTTCTCCACATTCTAATTCAAATATGAGTCACCCTTCCCCATCCCTTGACCATAGAAATGACAGACTCCCAAATTTCCCCTCTCTCCAGTTAAGGTCTAACCATTGACTCAGAAAAGGATAGTTTTCTGCTTTTCTTTCTTACATCTTCCTGTTAGGACCTTCAAGGTCAGAAGAGGGGTGGTAAATTAAAGGAAAATAACCAAAATGTAATTTACTTAGATGCTGCTGTTGTTTCTTCTCTCTTGCTACTGATGCCATCTGTCATGGGGGACTTCTAGATGACAGCTTTTTATATTTCAGGACCCTCCTTCTTGCCTCCCTGCCCCCTACACGCATAGGGATCCCTGCACTGGACAGCTTCTGGAGTGAAGGATGCTCTCTCCAACTGACCATTTGGGATGTACCATTAGCACCTGCTCTGTCCTGTCCTACCCTCCATTAATCAGGGATAACATCATGGCATCTCAAGCTCAGCTACCTCTGTGGCATCCACTGGCCTCAGAAAACTTACAATTTTCTTTGAAACCCCTGAAGTAAGTCAACAATTGGCTATTCTTTTTCTTTCCTGTCATCATGGACTGTTCCAGATACTTGCCTGCAAATCTTCAGACAAAAGTCAGACACTGATCATTTTTTTCCTGTTCCACCTCAGACTTCGAGAGATACGGTTGAAGTTCCCCATTCTATTACCGTATTCTGGTCAAATGGTATTCAGTGGGCCTGTGAGCTCAGCAAGCTTCCAGACAGAGTAAGACAAGCCACCTACTCTTTCTCTCTCTGTTTCCTTGGAAGCTTCTCATCTAGATTAAAGTCAGATGCTTAAAATCCAACCTCTCTGGCAAGAGGACAGAGGCAAAACACCAAGCACTCCTCTTCCAACAAACAATTCTTTTTCCTCTTTGACTTTCCTAATGCAATCTAGTCTTCTGCTAATAGGTATTGGGTGGAGAATTACAGGGGAAAGTGTAGAAGGACCCATATGGTTTCCTTTTATCCATCCTTGGATAAAAGGATGAGTGAGTATGTGGAAGTCCCTGATTGTTCTCTACAGAATACAGAGGTACTCAACACCCATTGTGGTCAGTTGGGGCCTCCAACTGGAAAAATTCCTTCCCACAATATATTACTTTTACTCTCTAGATGGAAGCAGAATGAAGGAAAATAAGAACCAGAGTCATGAAGGGATTGTTAGTAGAAGACCCGTGAATACACACAGGTCCTAGATCATGACTGGGTTTAAATAGAAGCCCGTGAGCTCGCTGTGGGGCATATCAGAAATGAAATGAAGCTGAATGCAAGAAACCCAGGAGACCAATGAAGTAACAGAGAAAGTGATTCAAGCCTAAGAATATAAGCTCTTTGAAGGTAGGTACTATGCCTATGATCTATCTTTGATTCTCTGAGTTTAGCAAGGCACTGAGTATATAGAGTAGACTTGATACATATTTGTTAAATTAATGATTTGCATGATGAGCCAATGTAGTTCTGGAAGAAATGTCTTAATTGACCTTCAGTAGCAGTTAGCAGCTTGATTTCAAGAGTCATAATATATAAATGGTGGCCACACCAGGCTCTCCAATCTCGGACAAATTATATCACATCTCCTGTTTCTCAGATTTCTCAACTGTACAGTACTTTTATAGTAGTAGCTTTTTATAGTCACTGTAGAATACTTATTACATGCTAGACACTGAACCAGGTGATATGGACCAAAAGATTAAAATGATCCAGTCCCTGTTCTCAAGAATCTTTCTGGCTAATTGAAGAGGAGGACAGACAAACTAGAAATTGCTGTAGATTTATGACATGTGCTTGTTAGGCATAACCATCCAGTGTTGCGGTTATAGAAAGAATGCATATTTCATGATCAGGGAGAGGTGAATACAAATTGAATCTTAACGGATCAGGAGTTGTTTGGCAAACAGACAAGAAGGTGATCCAAGAAGAGGGTACTGCATAGTCAAAGACCCAAAGGTATGTTAACATCACTGTGACATGATTATTACCAAGCTATAAATGGTTTTGTGAGGCTGGAAGGTGAGATGCATATGGAGGAAGAGTGGAGCATAGGGCTTCCCTGGTGGCGCAGTGGTTGAGAGTCCGCCTGCCGATGCAGGGGACACGGGTTTGTGCCCCGGTCCGGGAGGATCCCACATGCCGCGGAGCGGCTGGGCCCGTGAGCCATGGCCGCTGAGCCTGCGCGTCCGGAGCCTGTGCTCCGCAACGGGAGAGGCCACAGCAGTGAGAGGCCCACGTACCAAAAAAAAAAAAAAAAAAAAAAGTGGAGCATGGGGCAGTTCCTGGCGTAGACTGGTGTTGCCTGCAAACAAATGCAGAGTTAGCAGCTCTCGTGTCAGAATACCTTTGAATTATGATACAGCATTAACATGACTATGAAACCTCATCCACTTTCTAAGGAGGGTGGCAGGAGAACAGGGTAACTTGGGGCTCTAGGAAAACATCCAAATTCTGCTTCTACCCTCTTGTAGCAGTCAGGCAGTTTCTGTAAGACCAGGGTTGAAATGGGGTGATCTACTGAGAACCACGGGACACACCAGAGTAGAGGGCAGGATGGAGGGAGAAAGAAGAAAAACAAGTCCAAGAAGTCTAAAAAACGAAATGCGGGAGTCTGAACCAGGAAGTTTCTAAATTGTAGGGAACAGAGACAGTAATTTTTCCACAGATCAAGGAAGTAAACTGAGGGTCTGGAACAATTGCCTAGAATCAGAACTGTTGTCGACAATGTGTAGGGTGTTTAATGATGGGATAGAAAAGGTCTCATTTAGGATGGATGTAAGCCACCAAATTTATCTGAATAATTCAAGGAAGAAAGGAGTACAAGGGGAGAATAGCTAAAGATATAAATCACCTATGTAGTTATAATTTCCCAAATGCACGAGGTCAAGAACCAATTCACTAATGTTTTACTTCATTTTGGTCAGATTTTTAGTGCCAAAAATACAAATGTTCTTTGGAAAATATATGGACTCTACTGGAATGACATAGTTGCCACAGAAACTCACAGGTTTTGTTAATGCACATAATATTAAGAGAAGAAAGTGCAATTTAGAGAAAGCTAGCATACTACCCTTCAGTGTTTAACAAAACATTCATGGAATGTCAAGTGCATGTCGCTGCCAACACAGTAATAGCTGTGCCTTGGTATTCAACATCTTGATGCATGACTTGGAAGCAATGGCCATATATGGCTATCCTATTAGGACACATGGTCATTTTCCTACGCACAGCAAGCACAGTATAACATGTGAAATAACAAGATAAAATCCAAACATGGCAACAACCCAAAACACATCAGCATCACTGAAATAGAGACCATTGTGATTTCAGCACTGTTCCCTGAGGAAGCTGTGTGTCTTGAATAGGGGGCTTTAAAATCCCATAAAGAAATTCTACTAAGGGCAGCAACGTGGCTTCATCATTACCGAATGAATGATAGGCCATTGGCCTTTTCACATAGGAATGCAGATAAAAGCCCATTCCACGGAACGTCGAATTTCCAGACACTACCCTTAATACGTGCCTTTCAACCACAGCATGTGAGTCTAATGAAGCATACGTGCTGTGTTATTGTATATTTTGGATACATGAGGAAACCAAGTAAATCATTTACGTAATAACATATTTCATGTGCAACTCACCAAAAGCTGATCTCACAAGGATGACTATATTCCAACACAGCATCACAAGCTCATGCAATTAGATAGAGCAAATATCACTCTATTCTTACAGGGGCGGAAATTGTGGTTTGGCGGTTACCTGCGCAAGATTAAACAGTAACAGTAAAGATTTGCTACAAGTCCTTTGACTCCAATCTAGTATTCCTTTGATTATAAAATGTTACAGCAGTAGGAAAAACATGTTTGTTTTTGCTAGAAAAATTGGACCAATAAAATATTCTGTAGATTTTGAGTGTTTTATTTGTAACATTAAAATATGATTTATAGGCAATTTATTTGCAAAATTGGCACAAATTGACATTAATTTTCCATTAAAGTAACACTGAATGGGAAATTATTTTAATAAAATGAAGAAATTAGGGCTAATAGATTTTAATAACAGAAAGTAATGACTTCATTGTTCAAAATCACCTTAAAAATCATGTATTTTTTTAAGGAAGAATATTGCAACTAAAGAACTATCTCTTGAAGGCACATTTTATCTGCAGTCTTCTAAAGTAGCTAGAAAAACGGTACAGATGAACCTATTTCCAGGGCAGGAATAGAGACACAGACACAGGGAACGGACATGTGGACACAGAGGGAAGGAGGGGATGGGACGAACTGGGAGATTGGGATTGACATATATACACTGCCATGTGTAAAATAGATAGGTAGTGGGAACCTGCTATAAAGCACAGGAAGCTCAGCTCGGTGCTCTGTGATGACCTAGGTCGGGGGATGGGGTGGGGTGGGAGGGAGGACATATATGTATACATATAGCTGATTCACTTCATTGTACAGCGGAAACTAACACAACATTGTAAAGCAATTTTACTCCAATAAATAAAATAAAGTAGGTTGAATTTTCTCTGGGATTCCAGGTACCTCTGGGCCAAAATACAGGGTAAGAGTCTTCTTTACAGTAAACTTCCAGAATAAAGGAAATTACAAGATACCCAGTAGTCAGTGTATAATTGGAAATACAAACCTGAAGCTTCATAGACAAAGATTTCAAACTCAGTAATAATGATGAAAGTAGTACAAAAAAGATTTGAGATCGTTAGGATTTATGTGAATAAATTCAACACCTAATCGTCGATCTGCAAAAATCTTCCAGACAGAAATCAAAAGGTTCTGTCATACATAGTTCTGTCATCCTAAGATAAGAATTCTCTGAAGAATCACCTCCATCTAAAGCTGTAAGGAAAACTCCCTCCATGAAATAGAAGATCCAGTCAGTTGATATTCTTTTGAAGTTAGCAATAATGGAACTAGCAAATAGGCTTTAAACTTGGAAATTCTCGCCCTGCTTTAATTCTGTTAATCTCCAAAGTGAATTTCATGGGTACTTAGATTCCAAATTCAAATCCTAATTTGTTCTCTGTACTGTGCCTTACATATATGGGTATTCTGAATATAGTAGTTACTTCCCTGTGTCTTAAATACAGAAGATATAATAGAATACTTACTATTGAGACATAAAGAAGAAAAAGTATGTTCCTTTACTATGGGGAAAATTGTGCCATTATGTAATTAAATATATAGTAAATGACTTCATTTTATGATCATGAAAAGTCAGAAAAATCTAAAATATATCTGTCAATGTCAACAAAAAAATCACTGCATGATATAATAAGAAAATCACTGGGCTTGTATTCAGAATACTATATCCAAGTCCCAACACTACCATTTATTAACTGTGAGAATTTAGGCAAGAAATTTAATCTCTCTAAACTTTTTAGTCTTTATCTAAAAAAGTGAGAGGAGTAGTACCTAACTCGTAGGGTTGTCATTATAATTAAATGAAAATCCTCATAGAAAGCAATGTGTAAACCACTTAACATTATGCCATGTAAATTTCAATTAAGCATGGCCCTTTTAACCAAGCGTTCATTAAACAGATAAATAGGAGAAAACCTTGACTGAAATTAAGTCCCAGCCATGACTTGAGAACAACAGAGGATTGGGTGTGTAGCTAGATCACATATTTCTACCTAAGACTTGCCATTCAATAGCCCTAGAAGTAACAGGAAGCTAAAGACAGTTATTTCTTATAGTCTTCCAAGTTAGATAGGGTGCTGGGAAAAAGAGGAGTGCAAAGAAAGAGGATTGCAGAGTCGACAATATCATTACCTGAATTATAATTGAATAAAGACAACTCCATTCAAACGGCTTAAGTGCCAATTAGTTTGGTGACAAATTTAAGCTGTGATTCCTTGCTTAAGGACAAGGTGAAACTCTGCAAGTAGTGGTGTGAAATCCAGAATACAGTGGCTGTCTGCAATGCCTGATGTGCTGAAGCTCATAAGCTATTCTTAATTACTAAGAAAAGTCAAAATTGAATCTAGAAGAAAATGCTTTTCATGGGATGTAAATGTTAGTTTATATTCTATATTGTTTTGCAAATAATGTATACAAATATTACATTGTTCTAAAGGGCATTGACCACGAAATAAGTGCAACATTAGTTACTTTAAAAAAATTAAAATCTCTGTTTTGGTAAATGAGGTGTGGCATCTAATAAAAAATTGAAAAACTAAAAAGAGAACTTTAAACCCTTTAATCTAAGTCAGAAGTTCTCAAATCTAGCTGACCATGAGTATCGCCTGAGGAGGTTTGTAAAAGTACCACTTTATGGGCTTCATCCCTAGAGCTTCTGATTTAATATGTGTGGGTAAGACCTGGGAAACAGCAGTTTTAAAAGCTCCACAGGACACTGAACATCTGTGATCTCCACATAAGATGTATGGCCTTTAAATAGATCCTAGAGCTTTCATGCATTTAGACCTTTTAAGCATTGTCACCAGAAGTCACTGAATAGGCAGAGTGGAATTGTGACAAATAATATTTTAATTTAAAGAGACATAACACCACGCTATGCTCTAATCACTCTGTAATTATTCTTATTTAGTTTCTCCAGACACTGCCTTAACAAGCAAGAAGATTAACATTCTCCTCTATTCTGCTGACCTTCTGACCAAATATTACCATAAACAATAGCTCTATACAACATTTGTCAAAACCATCAAAATCATCATCTCTCCTTACAAAATCTCAGCTGATCAGCTTAGCTCATTTATTGATCTGGCAGTACATTTTTTTTTTTTTTTTGCGGTACGCGGGCCTCTCACTGCTGTGGCCTCTCCCGTTGCGGAGCGCAGGCTCCAGACGCGCAGGCTCAGCGGCCATGGCTCACGGGCCCAGCCGCTCCGCGGCATGTGGGATCTTCCCGGACCGGGGCACGAACCCGCGTCCCCTGCATCGGCAGGCGGACTCTCAACCACTGCGCCACCAGGGAAGCCCTGGCAGTACCTTTTGAAGAATATTTAACCTAGGAGACCAATCAGAATGGAACCATCCCCAAAGGCATTAGATTTGTCCGGAGTCAAGTTAAAGTTTGCATGGCAGTGACGAGCAATTGATTGTTGTCTTGCTCCAACTTCTCTGGAACTCTGGGTCCTGCTAGTAAATTCTTTGCACAATAGAGCACAAAATTAGCAGCGTGCTATATAAATACTGTTAGTTTTGTCTTTAGGCTGTTTTACATTCTCCATTCATGCAAACATTCTGTAGCCCTCCATAGAGAATACATGTCCAGTTCCTTATCCTTCATAACACATGTACACACCTGTTATCTAAAAACATGATCATGACACTTCAGGCAACCCCACTCCAGATGATTTGCTAAACTGCTGTACAACTCCTGACAAGAGCAGTGCTAACATACTGATTTTTACCACATTACCTGAATTCTAACTCACTAACTACTCATTTATTTAGATTATAAGGTCTCCCCTGATAACAAAATAGTTGATTAGAAAGCTAAATAACTGGTCTAGTTCTTAGAAAGTTTTAAATTGTCATCATGTAGTGTTTGCTTACCAGACAATAAAATAAATTTAAACATATATACATGATTTTAAATAAAATATATAGTATATACAACACAATATTACATTGTACATATAATATTTTAGACCACTTATTACTAAATTTCATAATATTAAAACCAGCAATAGCCAATGGAACTTTCTACAATGATGAGAATAATGAAAATGTTCCATTCTGTATGAACTAATAAAATAGCCACTGGACATGGAGCTATGTGGCTACCACATTGAACCTTAGTAACTTTGTAAGACTACCACTTTATGGGCTTCCAGTATGTCTCACATGTGATATGTGGCTAATACAATTGAGAAATTTAATCTTCAGATTTATTTAATTTTAATTCACTTAACTTTGATTTTAAATAGACACTTATGGGCAGCTAAGATTTAGACAAATTATGAGATTTTCAAATACAAAATGATGAATGTTGTAAGTGCTTATATTATGTATTTAATAAATAGCTTGACTTGTCAAGAAGCACCTATAAAATGACAATATGTACTCTTAGGATTTTTAAACAAATATATATTAAAATGTAGGTTATGTAATAATATGAAAAGTTGATAAGCATATATAATATATATACATATACATTATTTAAAAATACGGTGTCCAAAGTTCTTGCATTTCATGGTTTAAAAGTCACCTACCTTCTTTTTATAATTTTGATGTGTTGTTTCTAAATTATAACTTAAGGAAGAGTCAACATGATCAATCAAAGTACTTCTCCTCAAATAATGAATTGAGGGATTGGTGAATAATCTTATTCCCAATTTGTATAAACCATAACTATATTTTCTTATTTTAACATTTTTCTGTTCTTTTGAATACTAAAGACATCCTAATGTGCTATAAAAGAATTCTGATGAAATGTACAATATGTTGATATAGTAAAGAGAATCATAAAAGGAATTACCAGAATTAGTGCCATTCATACACTCCTGATTAACTTATACTTCAATAGCAGTCCTTAACAGTGTTCCACTATTGGTATTAATTATTTAATTTAGGACTAACAATAAAACGGATTTAAAACGAATATACAATGGCCAAAATCATCGTACTGGTTTAAAGTCCTTGGGTGATTGATAAACTGACTGACTGAGTTATGAATTATGCGTCTAACTATTTGTTATTCACTCAGAGACTTCTCATATGGCTCCAATTCAAAGGAGAAATTTGGGGGGAAACATCCTTTTGTTTGTTTCTCTTTTAAAACAGTAGTTTCAAAAGCAGAATTTTTAACAAGGCAATCCCTCAGGGAGCACCTTTAAGAACCTCTAGATAGTCTCTATACACTGGTTAGGAAATACTGCTGCCTCCAGTTTATGATTCACTTGGTTTGCTACCCAAGTACCTTTAGATACGCTCTGCACAAGAGCATCAACAGGTGCTGCAGAGCAATGTGCGTAGCGGTCTTCCTTCTCCCTCTTATCGAGACGTCCACAGCTTGGAAAGGCATATTCTTGGCGATGGAAGCTTTCCAGAATATAAAAAGTATCTCTTGGGTCAGGTCACATTTCCTAGCATTTTTATTTTATTTTTATTGACTTTATGGATGAAAGATACCTGAGGGTACAATTATTTTTATAGGTGAATCACTCATGGAACAATTCCAAGATTTATCAGGATCTTGAAACAAATGTAAAGAAACAAACCAAAAAAAAAAAAATTGCAAATTGCATTGATGCTATGTTTAAAAACCACGTCATATAATTTGTGAGACATGGAATACTTAACAAGGAAGCTTTGACGTAAGGGTTTCTGGGAAGATGACAGACTAGAAGGTTATACATATTTCTCTCTTTTCCCAATTTCAACCCAAGCACTCTCCACTTCTCCAAATCTGGGACTTAAAGTACAAAACTATTTTTATTTAGCTAACCGTAGAACCCAGAAATGGGAGTAAACATTTTAAAGCCTTATGGTGAGATTCATGAGTGGGCAGAGAAATTTAACATGTTAAATATCTAAATATCTCATTTTATTGTGAAGGGAATTTGAGGATTAGAGTGTATTAGTTGGGTGTGGGGATAGAATTGGTTATTTATATCCTTAAAATGAGAAAATGATGTGTTGGATTATGAATATTAGCTATACACAGGTAAGCACTAATGGAATAAAAGTTAGAGCTTTCAAAAATTAAAAAATATATATAAGAAAAGAAGAAATGATAACTTAATTCAAACCAGCAGGATTAAAAAGAATTAAGAAAAGGAAAAAACAAAGTAAAACATATAATTTAAAGAGACATAGATTAAATAAAGAGACATAGATTAAATAAAGAGAGATAGATTAAATCAAGTACATCACTTGTTATAATAAATGTTAGTTGGTAAATTCCTAATTAAAAAAGACAATTGTGGGACTTCCCTGGCAGTCTAGCCATTAAGAAGACTCTGTGCTCCCACTGCTGGGTGGGCACACGGGTTTGATCCCTTGTCAGTGAAACTGCATGCTTTGCAGTGCGGCCAAAAAAAAAAAAAGACAATTGCCCTAGAGTTTCACAGTTGAGTATTAACTTTAAAAAAACAAGCATATTTTAAATATAAAACCTTTTAAATATAAATCTTTAAGTGAGCGATAATATTATTTGTTATTCTCAGTCAGATAACAATATAGAAAATGCAATCTACATTGCACTTTTTCCAGTGCATATTCTATTGAAGTATTATTGACTTAAAATATTATCTTAGATTCAGGTGTACAACATAGTGATTTGATATTTTTATACATTACAAAATGATCAGCACAATAATTCTAGTTACGATCGGTCACATATAAAGTTATTATAATATTATTGACAATATTTTCCATGCTGTACATTACATATCCCTGACATCTTTATTTTATAACTGGAAGTTTGTACCTCCTAATCTCCTTTGCTCATTTCACTCATTCCCTCTGGCAATCACCACCAGTTTGTTCTCTGTATCTATGACTCTGTTTGTTTTGTTACATTTGTTCATGTGTTTTGTTTTTTAGATTCTACATATAAGTGAAATCACATTTTGTTGATAGTGTCCTTCACTGTGCAAAGCTTTCTAGTTTGATGTAGTCTTATTTATTTTTGCTTTTGTAGCCCTTGCCAGAGGAGATATATCCAAAAATATATTGCCAAGACCAATGTCAAAGAGCATACTGCCTATGTTTTTGTTTTTGTTTTTTTTTGCGGTACGCGGGCCTCTCACTGATGCGGCCTCTCCCGCTGCACGGCACAGGCTCTCGACGCGCAGGCTCAGCGGCCATGGCTCACGGGCCCAGCCGCTCCGCGGCACGTGCGATCCTCCCGGACCGGGGCACGAAACCGTGTCCCCCGCATCAGCAGGTGGACTCTCAACCACTTTCCACATAAAAATTAGAAAGTGCAGTAGAGCAAAGAAGCAAGTCTTGCTGAGGCAGACACTTAACTTTTTTCCTCCCGTACTATGTGGGGTTTTTGTTTCTTTTCTGTTTCTTGGTAATATGTTGATTTATATCAACAATGGCTTCGTGTTCCATTTTGTCTTTCATATCAACTGTTAAAATTAGTCATAAGTACTGAGTGAACAGTCACTTCAGATCTAGTCTACATCCAATCCTCAACTTTTATGGATATGAAAATTCAACAACTTTTGCTCTAATATCTGAGATTCAATTATGTATAATTTTATTTACATTTTAGAATGGCTACTATTTACTGAAAACCACATAAGATCCAGGAAGAATCTTTGAATGTAACTTAATTATCAGCAGTAATTACACATGGAAAAAATGCTACTAGTTTATTTTGAGAGGTAGCTCGGCACAGCACATGTGGCTGGTCACACCCATTGTCTTTGCTCAACTGAACACGAGCTATCTCATCTCTACATTTTACATCATAAAGCATCCTCAATTTAGAGTCACTGAGATATTTTCTGTTTTCATGTTGTCTGCACTTAAATGCTCCTCTTGGAACATATACTTTCAACAAATAAAAAATGTATCACCCTGGGTAAATGATTAAAAGAAAAATATGGGATCTTAAGAGTGCTTTTCAAATGGGTCTAAGGACTGAAATATTACCTATGTACTTTTCCTTTCTCACTCCCTCACCCCTACGTGAGATGATCTAAGGCAACTTAATGGTTACTATTATAATTTGGGTGCTAAAAAGTGCACATACACATTATTATCCTTACCGTTGAGTTATTTTTATATGTATTTTATGAGTTTTTGCAAAGTACAGTAAAAACAGTACTCCAAACTTTAGAACTGTGAATATATATTTATATAAATTCTTGCAAATAAAATGCTCAAAACTTTCACAAACACTCTTATCCTATGAATAGTTAACTCCTAATTAACTGTTTTTCTTTATTTGGTGAAGATGAAGAAAAGTGTGTTTTTGTGTGTGCACATGTGTATATTGGCTTTGAGTTACAGTCCTAGAAACAGTCAAAGATGTTTCACAGAAACAATAAGCAAGGGCCTTGTATCTTTGTTATGAGTTAGCATTCCATATATGGCTTTTGAAAACTCCTATATTGACTTTGTGTCCTAATTCTGGTGAAGTTTTCATACCAGTCTAAGTTCTGGGGTCAAAGGTTTATAGGCACTGTAGTTAAGTATAATAATTCTTTGACACCAACAGAAAAGGAGTTAATATACTAGGTTGACAAAATTTTAACAAACACACAAAACAAGCGCCAAGTCAAGATTGAAGAAGAGATATATTTCATAATTTTTTTTTAATTTGTGGAGATTATTTTCTACTCTTCACATAAATATATTATTTTAAAGATATACACATTCAAAAACAGGAATCTATGAGTACTGGCTCCACCCTGATAAAATTATTAAAAGCATAGGCTTTGCACTATTCTTCCCCCAGATTCACTTAATTGCCTTGAGATCTGGGACGAAACTGTCATTGAACCAACTAAGTAACAGGTCAAGTCTCTGGAATGGAGTATTCTAGTAATGACTCGCATTGAGTTTGCTGTAAGTCCAGGTACATGTGATTTGTAAATAATTCTCCCAGTCACATAGTAATCTCAGGCACACAGTCAAAATACCTGTTTTCAAAATAACGTAACCTTTGCATTTTTCACTCTTCACGGGATAGTTTCCTCCTCATAGTTTGTTTCAACCACATTTGGAAGAACAGAAAATATAATTGGAAGATAAAATGTTTTTCTTTAAAGTAAAAAAGGTTATTGTCATAGACCAAATCTGAGATGGAGATTTGCATGAGAGATTTTTATCTGGGAGTGTTCTTGGTCACAAACGTTGTGAGGGAGTGAGGACTGAGTAGAAGAAAGGGTGGATGGAGATGCAATGTCAAAAGAGGATTGGGCTTCCCTGGTGGCGCAGTGGTTGAGAATCCTCCTGCCGATGCAGGGGACACGGGTTCGTGCCCCAGTCCGGGAAGATCCCACATGCCGCGGAGCGGCTGGGGCTGTGAGCCATGGCCGCTGAGCCTGCGCGTCCGGAGCCTGTGCTCCGCAATGGGAGAGGCCACAACAGTGAGAGGCCCGCGTACCACAAAATCAATAAAAAAAGAATAGGGATGGGACCTGCAAGGTTTCCACACACTAGGAAGCCCCTTTGAGGGCGGAGACTGCAGGTGGCAGAGGGGGGAAGCTTCCGAGCCAAGGAGGAGAGCGCAGCCACAGGGGTGCAAAGGGCAAAGTGGAGAGATTCCCGCACAGAGGGTCACTGCTGACCTGCACTCACCAGCCCGAGAGGCTTGTCTGCTCACCCACCGGGGCGGGCAGGGGCCGGAAGCTGAGGCTCGGGCTTCAGTCGGATCCCAGGGAGAGCACTGGCGGTGTGAACACAGACTGAAGGGGTTAGCGCGCCACGGCTAGCCGGGAGGGAGTCTGGGAAGGAGTCTGGAGCTGCCGAAGAGGCAAGAAACTTTTTCTTCCCTCTTTGTTTCCTGGTGCACGAGGAGAGGAGATTAAGGGTGCCGCTTAAAGGAGCTGCAGAGACGGGCGCGAGCCGCGGCTATCAGCGCGGACCCCAGAGACGGGCATGAAACGCTAAGGCTGCTGCCGCCACCAAGAAGCCTGTGTGCGAGCAAGGTCACTATCCACACCGCCCCTCCCGGGAGCCTGTCCAGCCCGCCACTGCCAGGGTCCCGTGATCCAGGGACAACTTCCCCGGGAGAACACACGGCGCGCCTCAGGCTGGTGCAACGTCCCAGTAACGTCTGCTGCCGCAGGCTCGCCCCGCACTCCGTGCCCCCTCCCTCCACCCCCACCCCACCCCACCCCCCACCCCCGCCCTGAATGAGCCAGAGCTAGTGAATCAGCTGCTCCTTTAACTCCATCCTGTCTGAGCGAAGAACAGACGCCCTCAGGCGACCTACATGGAGAGGCGGGGCCAAATCCAAAGCTGAAACCCAGGAGCTGTGCGAACAAAGAAAAGAAAGGGAAAGCTCTCCCAGCAGCCTCAGAAGCAGTGGATTAAATCTCTACAATCAACTTGATGTACCCTGCATCGGTGGAATACCTGAATAGACAAGGAATCATCCCAAATTGAGGAGGTGGACTTTGGGAGCAATGGTATATATTTTCTTTTCCCTTTTTCTCTTTTTGTCAGTGTGTACACTTATGCTTCTGTGTGTGATTTTGTCTGTATAGCTTTGCTTTACCATTTGTGCTAGGTTCTGACTTTTTTTTTTTTTTTTTAGTATAGTTTTCAGTGCATGTTATCATTGTTGGATTTGTTTTTTGGTTTGGTTGTTCTCTTCTTTCTTTCTTTTTTAATTACTTAAAAAAATTTTTTTAATAATTATTTTTTGTTTTTTATTTTAATAACTTTTTAACTTTATTTTATGTTATTTTATCTTTTTCTTTCTTTCTTTCTTTTTTCTCCCTTTTATTCTCAGCTGTGTAGATGACAAGCTCTTAGTGCTCCAGCCAGGCATCAGGACTGTTCCTCTGAGGTGGGAGAGCCAAGTTCAGGACTTTGGTCCACCAGAGACCTCCAGGCTCCACGTAATACCAAACGGTGAAAATCTCCCAGAGATCTCTTTCTCAACACCAAGACCGAGCTCCACTCAACGACAAGCGAGCTACAGTGCTGGACGCCCTATGCCAAACAACTAGCAAGACAGGAACACAACCCCACCCATTAGCAGAGAGGCTGTTTAAAATCATAATAAGGTCACAGACACCACAAAACACACCACCAGATGTGGACCAGTCCACCAGAAAGGCAAGATCCAGCCTCATCCACAAGAACACAGACACTAGTCCCCTCCACCATGAAGCCTACACAACCCACTGAACCAATCTTAGAGACTGGGGGCAGACACGAAAAACAATGGGAACTACGAACCTGCAACCTGTGAAAGGAGACGCCAAACACAGTAAGTTAAGCAAAATGAGAAGACAAAGAAACACACAGCAGATGAAGGAGCAAGGCAAAAAACCCACCAGACCTAAAAAATGAAGAGGAAGTAGGCCGTCTACCTGAAAAAGAATTCAGGATAATGATAGTAAAGATAATCCAAAATCTTGGAAATAGATTGGAGAAAATACAGGAAACATTTAAAAAGGACCTAGAAGAACTAAAGAGCAAGCAAACAATCATGAACAACACAATAAATGAAATTAAAAATACTCTAGAAGGGATCAATAGCAGAATAACTGAGGCAGAAGAACAGATAAATGACCTGGAATATAAAATAGTGGAAATAACTACTACAGAGCAGAATAAAGAAAAAAAGAATGAAAAGAATTGAGGACAGTCTCAGAGACCTCGGACAATATTAAACACACCAACATTCGAATTATAGGGGTCCCAGAAGAAAAAGAGAAAAAGAAAGGGACTGAGAAAATATTTGAACAGACTATAGTTGAAAACTTCCCTAATATGGGAAATGATGTAGTTAATCAAGTCCAGGAAGGACAAAGAGTCCCATACAGGATAAATCCAAGGAGAAACACCCCAAGACACATATTAATCAAATTATCAAAAATTAAGTACAAAGAAAAAATATTAAGAGCAGCAAGGGAAAAGCAACAAATAACATACAAGGGAATCCCCATACGGTTAACAGCTGATCTTTCAGCAGAAACTCTGCAAGCCAGGAGGCAGTGGCAGGACATATGTAAAGTGATGAAAGGGAAAAACCTACAACCAAGATTACTCTACCCAGCAAGGATCTCATTCAGATTTGATGCAGAAATTAAAACCTTTACGGATAAGCAAAAGCTAAGAGAATTCAGCACAACCAAACCAGCTTTACAGCAACTGCTAAAGGAACTTCTCTAGGCAGGAAACACAAGAGAAGGAAAAGACCTACAAAAACAAACCCAAAACAATTAAGAAAATGGTAATAGGAACATACATATCAATACTACCTTAAATATAAATGGATTAAATGCTCCAACCAAAAGACATAGACTGGCTGAATGGATACAAAAACAAGACCCATATATATGCTGTCTACAAGAGACCACTTCAGACCTAGGGACACACACGGATTGAAAGTGAGGGGATGGAAAAAGATAATCCATGCAAATGGAAATCAAAAGAAAGCTGGAGTAGCAATTCTCATATCAGACAAAATAGACTTTAAAACAAAAACTATTACAAGAGACAAAGAAGGACACACTACATAATGATCAAGGGATCAATCCAAGAAGAAGATAAAACAATTGTAAATATTTATGCATCCAACATAGGAGCACCTCAATACATAAGGCAAACACTAACTGCCATAAAAGGGGAAATCGACAGTAACACATTCATAGTAGGGGACTTTAACACCCCACTTTCACCCATGGACAGATCATCCAAAATGAAAATAAATAAGGAAACACAAGCTTTAAATGATACATTAAACAAGATGGACTTAATTGATATTTCTTGGACATTCCATCCAAAAACAACAGAATACACTTTCTTCTCAAGTGCTCATGGAACATTCTTCAGGATAGACCATATCTTGGGTCACAAATCAAGCCGTGGTAAATTTAAGAAAATTGAAGTCGTATCACTTACTTTTCTGACCACAACGCTATGAGACTAGATATCAATTACAGGAAAAAGTCTGTAAAAAATACAAACATATGGAGGCTAAACAATACACTACTTAATAAACAAGAGATCACTGAAGAATCAAAGAGGAAATCAAAAAATACTAGAAACAAATGACAATGAAAACACAATGACCCAAAACCTATGGGATGCAGCAAAAGCAGTTCTAAGAGGGATGTTTATAGCAATACAATCCTACCTTAAGAAACAAGAAGCATCTCAAATAAACAACCTAAACTTACACCAAAAGCAATTAGAGAAAGAAGAATTAAAAAAACCCAAAGTTAGCAGAATGAAAGAAATCATAAATATTGGATCAGAAATAAATGAAAAAGAAATGAAGGAAACTATAGCAAAGATCAATAAAACTAAAAGCTGGTTCTTTGAGAAGATAAACAAAATTGATAAATCACTAGCCAGACTCATCAAGAAAAAAGGGGAGAAGACTCAAATCAATAGAATTAGAAATGAAAAGGAGAAGTAACAACTGACACTGCAGAAATACAAAGGATCATGAGAGGTTATTACAAGCAACCATATGCCAATAAAATGGACAACTTGGAAGAAATGGACAAATTCTTAGAAATGCACAACCTTCTGGGACTGAACCAGGAAGAAACAGAAAATATGAACAGACCAATCACAAGCACTGAAATTGAAACTGTGATTAAATATCATCCAACAAACAAAAGCCCAGGACCAGATGGCTTCACACGTGAATTCTATCAAACATTTAGAGAAGAGCTAACACCTATCCTTCTCAAATTCTTCCAAAATATAGCAGAGGGAGGAACACTCCCAAACTCATTCTACGAGGCCACCATCACCCTGATACTAAAACCAATGATGTCACAAATAAAGAAAATTACACACCAATATCACTGATGAACATACATGCAAAAATCCTAAACAAAATACTAGCAAACAGAATCTAGCAGCACATTAAAAGAATCATACGCCAAGATCCAGTGGGGTTTATCCCAGGAATGCAAGGATTCTTCAATATATGCAAATCAATCAATGTGATACACCATATTAACAAATTGAAGGAGAAAACCATATGATCATCTCAATAGATGCAGAGAAAGCTTTTGACAAAATTCAACACCCATTTATGATAAAAACCCTGCAGAAACTAGGCATAGAGGGAACTTTCCTCAACATAATACAGGCCATATATGACAAACCCACAGCCAACATTGTCTTCAATGCTGAAAAACTGAAACCATTACCACTAAGATCAGGAGCAAGACAAGGTTGCCCACTCTCACCACTCTTATTCAACATAGTTTTGGAAGTTTTAGCCACAGCAATCAGAGAAGAAAAAGAAATAAAAGGAATCCAAATTGGAAAAGAAGAAGTAAAGCTGTCACTGTTTGCAGATGACATGATACTATACCTAGAGAATCCTAAAGATGCCCCCAGAAAACTGCTAGAGCTAATCAATGAATTTGGTAAAGTAGCAGGATACAAAATTAATGCACAGAAATCTCTGGCATTCCTATACACTAATGATGAAAATTCTGAAAGTGAAATTAAGAAAACATTCCCATTTACCATTGCAACAAAAAGAATAAAATACCTAGGAATAAACCTACCTAAGCAGACAAAAGACCTGTATGCAGAAAATTATAAGACACTGATGAAGGAAATTAAAGATGATACAAAAAGGTGGAGAGATATACCATGTTCTTGGATTGGAAGAATCAACATTATGAAAATGACTCTACTACCCAAAGCAATCTACAGATTCAGTGCAATCCCTATCAAACTACCAATGGCATTTTTCACAGAACTAGAAAAAAAAATTCACAATTTATGTGGAAACACAAAAGACCCCGAATAGCCAAAGTAATCTTGAGAAAGAAAAACGGAACTGTAGTAATCAGGCTCCCTGACTTCAGACTATAGTACAAAGCTACAGAACCAAGACATTATCTTTGATAAAGGAGGCAAGAATATACAATGGAGAAAAGACAGCCTCTTCAGTAAGTGGTGCTGGGAAAACTGGACAGGTACATGTAAAAGTATGAAGTTAGAACACTCTCTAACACCATACACAAAAATAAACTCAAAATGGATTAATGACTTAAATGTAAGTCCAGAGAGTATCAAAGTCTTAGAGGAAAACATAGGCAGAACACTCTATGACATAAATCACCACAAGATCCTTTTTGAGCCACCTCTTAGAGAAATAGAAATAAAAACAAAAATAAACAAATGGGACCTAATGAAACTTAAAAGCTTTTGCACAGCAAAGGAAACCATAAACAAGACGAATAGACAACCCTCAATGGGAGAAAATATTTGCAAATGAAGCAACTGACAAAGGATTAATCACAAAATTTACAAGCAGCTCATGCAGCTCAATATCAAAAAAACAAAATAACTGAATCCAAAAATGGGCAGAAGACCTAAATAGACATTTCTCCAAAGAAGATATACAGATTGCCAACAAACACATGAAAGAATGCTCGTCATTAATCATTAGAGAAATGCAAATCAAAACTACAATCCGATATCATCTCACACCAGTCGGTACTGTCATCATCAAAAAATCTACAAACAATAAATGCTGGAAAGGGTGTGGAGAAAAGGGAACCCTCATACACTGTTGGTGGGAACGTAAATTGAAACAGCCACTATGGAGAACAGTATGGAGGTTCCTTAAAAAACTAAAAATAGAACTACCATACGACCCAGCAATCCTACTACTGGGCATATACCTTGAGAAAACCATAATTCAAAAAGAGTCATGTACCACAATGTTCATTGCAGCTCTATTTACAATAGCCAGGACATGGTAACAACCTAAGTTTCCATCGACAGATGAATGGATAAAGAAGATGTGGCACATATATACAATGGAATATTACTCAGCCATAAAAAGAAATGAAATTGAGTTATTTGTAGTGAGGTGGATGGACCTAGAGTCTGTCATACAGATTGAAGTAAGTCAGAGAAACAAATACCGTATGCTAACACATATATATGGAATCTAAAAAAAAAAAAGAAGTCATGAAGAACCTAGGGGCAAGATGGGAATAAAGACGCAGACCTATTAGAGAATGGACTTGAGAACATTGGGAGGGGGAAGGGCAAGCTGGAACAAAGTGAGAGAGTGGTAGTGTATATATGAACATGTATACACTACCAAATGTAAACTAGATAGCTAGTGGGGAGCAGTCGCATAGCCCAGGGAGATCAGCTCGGTGCTTTGTGACCAGCTAGAAGGGTGGGATAGGGAGGGTGGGAGGGAGGGAAAAGCAAAAGGGAAGAGATATGGAGATATATGTATATGTATAACTTATTCACTTTGTTATGAAGCAGAAACTAACACACCATTGTAAAGCAATTATACTATAATAAAAATGTTTTAAAAAAAAACTTATGAAGCTTCCATAACGCTGACTTTCATAAATGTCAAACTGGAGCATGCCTGTATCTCTTCTTTGATTCTCTTCTCTGTTTTCTGACCGGAAACACCTGACATCAGTCTCCTTTCCAATGTCTTTGTTGCCCACACTATTCATTGGATTTTGGTAGTTTCCAAATTGCTGAATGCCAGATTTTGATTTGCTAACTATCAGGCACCTGATATTAGAAAAGAAGCAGAAAGAAAATGCAATTTCCTTAAGAAGAAACTGATACATAAAAATTGAGCCTGCTCTTTCTGGCAGAAAAGAATAATTGTCTTACTTTTTGAAAACACAAAGCCTATTATTGTTAGTATGGGTTGTCATATAACCTTTGGAATCAGGTGTAATATAAATGCATTTCAGTAATAAATAATGTTACTATGGTTACAATATGGTTCTCTGATGAGAGACAATATCCTATATCAATTCTAATGAAGCAGCTCAAGGCTTTATGATAACACAAGCTGCAAAATTCATTATGATGTCTTTCCTCTCCTTTATACTCCATAGTCATCTTGTCACTAAAATCCAGTGGACTCAATCTGCAATACAGCTTATAACTACGCCTTTATTTCCATCCTCACTGCCCTTGATTTATTTGAACCGTTGTCATTTCTTACCTGGACTTTGCAGTAGTCTCCTAATGGACAGCTTCTCATCTCTTTATCTTCCAAGGTAGCCCTCGTATAATTTAGTAAATCAGAGATCAGGTGTCTTTTAGTCCATTTTTGTTTCCCCAAATCCCTTAATCAGTATTTATAAAATGAAGTTCAAAAGGTTTTAAGCATATAATTCAAGGCATTTCCTCAGCTCTGTGATTTCAACTGATAGCATTTTCTTTATTCTCCCATCATGTCCACTCCTGTCACACTCTCTCTACCCTGATCATACCGAGAAAATCTAGGCATTTTGTACATGATCCCAAAGTTGAGTATGGCTTTCCTTAGCTATATGTCTTTGATACTATTCAAGGTTCAGTTTAATACTTCTTATCCATTAGTTTTTCCTTATATCCAAGAGCAGAATTATGGTGCACTTCACTGCCAACTGATCACATCTCATTTACTTTTTGAGTATGAACTTCATCACTCTGTCTTGTAATATAGATTAGAAATGCTTTATCATAATTATACTTTTGTCTTAATATTCACATTCTTCTTTCTCTCAGAATCTAGAATTTATTTATACGTGAGATGTACTACCTAAAAGTGGTCAAGAACATGGGTTGTGGAAATCATCTTGGTTCAAATCCTGAATCTCATATTTAGCAGCATCAGATATTGAACAAATTATTTAACTTCTTTAAAACTAAGTGTGATCCCAATCAAATGGTTATGTTTGTAGTACCTGTATTAGAGAATTCTTATGAGGGTTTATTCAGCACACATTTATTGAGACACTTCTTTGGTCCAAGCATAGACTAGGGTATACAGTGGAGAAAAAAAAAGTTGTGCTTTCCTCCAAGGCTTATTATAAAGATTAAATGAGATAATGAATATGATAAACACTTTATACTTACATTTTAAGTGCTAAAAAAAGGATTAGCAGTTAATAATGCTGTCGCTTTAATTTTTTATTTATAAATCTTCACCCAACATTTATTGAAAAACTACAGATGCCAGATTCTGTGATTACTCTGGAAAGAGAGAAATAAGGATGTCTCTTAAACTCTAGAGCTTAAAGCATAACAGGAAGGCAAAGTAGTATGCGATCAACATGGTGCAGAGGAATGGGTATTGATGTACCGAGTATTATGAGAACACAGGGATGGGATATAATCCAGTGCCAGTGGAGGGGTGGAGGTTGGAGAAAGACACTTTTGTCAACTCTTTATGGTCTGAGAGAGTTTTCTCCAGATGAAAAAAGAGAGAAATACCTTCTAGGCAGAGAGAGGAACCTGTGCAGAGGAAGGAGACATGAGGGACCATAACAAAATAAAGACTTACATGTAATTGGATAGAACTAGAAAATATGGCAAGGGCAGGGAGGCCTACAGGAGCCAGATCATGGTGAATTCTCAGTGTCATGCCAAGCAGTTTGCACTTCATCTTGAAATACATAAGGAACTATTGAAAGATTTTAATCAGGTTAATAAAGTGAAGGGATTTGCATCACTGAAGGATCATGCACTCTAGTTGTGATACGGAGAATGAACTCGGGAAGAAAAGGCTAAAGGCACACAAGGAAGCGAGGGGTATTATAGTAATTCAGGCAAAATGACTGTACCTGGGAGGTTTTCAATAAATGTTAGTTGTATAAACCAGCAATTTTAACAGTTACACTCTTCAAATCCAAAAACAGAATCTCTACTATTATCTTATCATTTAGAATTGGCTCACACCACAGCTGTCTGTTCTTAAACATTTAGGATGTATTCACTAAGGGCCGGCCATTGTTCAATATGTTATATGGTGATGTGAAAAGATAGAATTATAAAATACAGTCCTACCCTTCAAGAAAGCATATTACTTAGACACTAACCTAGCACAAAGGACATAATGGCAAACATAAAAATAATAAATAAATAAATATACACATAATTAATAATAATAGATTTTTAAATGCCAGGCCTATTTGAAATACTTATTAAGTGAAAAAGAGATTGTTACAGACTGCCCCAGTCACGGAGGCTTCATGTGGACTGACCAGGAAGGAATTTGGCTAAGCAGATTTAACTTAAAACAAGAAAAGTAATTATTTTCATCTTGCTTTCTGATTATTAAAACTGAGAGAATTTGGTCAGGAGAACCACATCATAGTCGGAGTGGAGGTAATATTAAGTAATTCCTGTTACCTTTGGCATTTTTAAGGCAGACATTATGAGGAACATAGTTGGGTATTTCTTGATCAATCACCTTAGTCACTTCAAAATACCAATTAGCCCTTGTAAACGTTAATAATATAAGCCATAAAGAACAGATGGCCGCATGATCAGAAAACAGCTGCTGTTTTCCCGTCAAACCAAAAGACATGAGCAATGTTTCTAAACAAGGGCCCAGCAGAGAAATCGTGGTGATGAAATTTTCTGCTCCAAGCGCAAGCCATAGACCTTCTATCTAAAGCTGCTTAAAGGGCATTCACGGGGGCTATGGGCCATGATGGTGTTGATGATCTCCACTGGAGTGGAGTGCCCTGAGATAAACAGCCGGGTCGCCTCTGGCAGGCCTGCCAGCCAGCCTGGGGGATAAGCTCGTCAAAGCTCAGGATAAGCTCCCTGCCATCATTCTGTTCTCTGCTCTTAGGATCTTCAAGAGCTTAGGAACTGGCTGGAGAGACACTTAATCTAAATGGGCTCCAGTGTTCCGCACGAATGGGATCATTGCCATCAACAAAGACAAAAGGAGGCTCTTCCCGAGTTTACCGGGAATGGCCATTTGTGCCCCATACGCTGCCTGCGCTGGAGGTTTGACTTCCATCTGCTTGATATTCTTTCACTCTTCCCCTCCCTTCCCATCCCCCCACCTTTCTCCTGTGCCAGTAGACGCAAAACAGAGAACGTGCGTCAGATTCTTTGGTAATAAACTTGATTGATAACGTTAAAAGAATCCACCGTGCCAGATGCCTTCTGAAATATTTTTTTCCTTACATTCATCTTCTAGAAATACGTGTGTTATGTATTTTGACTCATTTCTATATACTCACAGACTAAACTCTCAAATGACCATAAATATCAAATTGTTAAGTGTCTAAATTACCTGTGTACGATTTATTGTGTGTTTGGACGGGCAAGGAATTTAGGTACATACTTGGAGTCAGAAAAGGCCAGGGTTCAGATGCTTGGCTTCTTTTTGCTGACAGCAGAAGCCCTACAGAAGGCATTTGTAGTTCCATCTATCTGGACCTTATGGCAAACGTAAGTCAAAGCAGCTGATATGCTGGCTCGTGGAAAATGAACTTTCTGGAGCCAGCAGAGTATTTGTCCACAGTGAGATCTCTTAACATAAGTTCATACAATTTTGGAAATTTTTCTCTCTGAGGATGGAAGGGAAAGGGTCGGGCAGGTACTCTTGAGCAGAACATGCCTGCTCCTGGGTCCAAGACCAGATGAATGATCCAGAGTGGATCGTGTTTCCACAGGCAGGGAAACCCTCCAGCCTCTCTCCCTTCCCCAGCTACGGGCAGGCCCTCCACACCTCTTATGCATAGAGATTGGCTAATTACACATGAGAGTTAATGCCATTCCTTACTGGCTTAAAGCCAGACCATATTTCCCAGTTTTGCGTGGAGTTTGGCATGGACATGAGCTTGTGTTCTTAAGTAATGGGATCTAAACACCAATAACATGGACTTCTTCCATGCCTGGCTCTGACCAATCTCCCACATGTGCTCTTCATCTTTTTCTCCTTCCAGCTGCTTGATACAAACAGCATGATGACCTTGAGAGCCCAGTGCTGAAGATGAAAGAGATACAAGACGGAAGAACCCTGGGCCCCTGAATGACTCGCCTTTATTCTTTATTAGGGTAGTTGTAGCTCGGTTTGGTTCTGAGAGTTTTAGCTCTTAGAGTATGACCCTTACCCTAGGAATGGTTCTTACCTGGAAACTTTGGCTTTCTTACCAGAGTACTCAGTGAAGTCTCTCCACCCCAGCTGTGCCAGAACCCCATCATCTCTCAGAACTTCACATCCAGTGGCAGCTCTGTTCAGCCCCTATCCCTGCGGGACCCTCTCTCTGCAAAGTCTAGGAAGTTTCTCCTCTTCATGTGGAGCCCAGTGCTGGAGTGAAAACCTGTAGTGAACTGGTGAACATCCACAGAGCTGTCTTCCTCCACCCCCATGCCCCACACAAAACTCTCACTTCCCTTGTGCCCTGCCCTGTAAGTTCCTTCAGCAACTTTGAATTATAATATGTGCCACTTACATCTCAATAAAATTGTCACTCTGCTTGGACTCCACCTCATTGCACCAAAAGTACTCACCAAATACTCTGAATATCACTGAAGCATGTCAGTCTACGTTATTCCTTACTTCCACATCACTAAAAGTAACTCACTTGTGAGATTCTAATGCTTTATTTTTTATACAATCTGTGTTTTCACAATTTTATGTGCATCTATTTTGCTAGCAAGTTACAAAAATCACCTGAGATTGTTTATAACTTCAGGAGAAAACAGTAGTTGCTTTAAAATATCTGTTGTGTAAAATGTGGCAAAAGCATGATATAAACAATATGTTCAATTGGAAATCACAAGAAAGTGGTTTGTTAAAGACGTTTCTCATAAAAGCAGGGAGTTTAGTGGCATTTCCAGGCATGATTTAACTTGAGTGTAATGGGAAAAGAAAGAGGCATTTCTGATATTCAGAAAAGAATAAAGAAAAGTCCATAAGTAAAATATTAAAAGTTGATTTAAAAAAAACAAACAAACATGAAAGTAGCCATCCTGGAAAAGAGACAGAATATAACTTTATATGAACATGTCCTGTTAAAGAAGTATATTAATATTGTCTATCAGACACGTTTTTACAATGAATGTATATCACATAATGAAAATGATTTTTTTTCTAAAAAAGGGCATGCAGCCATATATTGACACTAGAAAATTTTTATAATAAAAACAAAAGAAAAATAGCTAAGATGTAAAAACATAGTGTATTAGATTCTTTGAACAAAATTTTATAAACTTTCTGCTGTCAGTTAAAGTAATAACAATGGTTAGATTCACTTTGTTATAAAGCAGAAACTAACACACCATTGTAAAGAAATTATACTCCAATAAAGATGTTAAAAAATAAATAAATAAAAATTTTAAAAATATTAAATATATTGATTATGTGATAATTCAAATAGCTATTTAGACACTATAATACATCATCAAACTCTCTGGTATATGTTGAGTTAAAAAATATATTCCCACCAACAGTGCAAGAGGAATGTAAATTGATACAGCCACTATGGAGATCAGCATGGAGGTTTCTTACCATAGTTCTAAAAATAGAACTACCATACAACCCAGCAATCCCACTGCTGGGCATATACCCTGAGAAAACCATAATTCAAAAGAGTCATGTACCACAATGTTCATTGCAGCTCTACTTACAATAGCCAGGTCATGGAAGCAACCTAAGTGTCCATCAACAGATGAATGGATAAAGGAGATGGGGCACATATATACAATGGAATGTTACTCAGCCATAAAAGAAACGAAATTGAGTTATTTGTAGTGAGGTGGATGGACGTGGAGTCCGTCATACAGAGTGAAGTAAGTCACAAAGAGAAAAACAAATACCGTATGCTAACACATATATATGGAATCTAAAAAAAATAGTTCTGAAGAACATAGGGGCAGGACAGGAATAAAGAAGCAGACGTAGAGAATGGACTTGAGGACACGGGGAGGGGGAAGGGTAAGCTGTGACAAAGTGAGAGAGTGGCATGGACATATATACACTACCAAATGTAAAATAGATAGCTAGTGGGAAGCAGCTGCATCGCACAGGGAGATCAGGTCGGTGCTTTATGACCACCTAGAGGGGTGAGATAGGGAGGGTGGGAGGGAGATGCAAGAGGGAAGGGATATGGGGATATATGTATACGTATAGCTGATTCACTTCGTTATAAAGCAGAAACTAACACACCATTGTAAAGAAATTATACTCCAATAAAGATGTTAAAAAATAAAAGTTAAAAAAATATTAAATGTATTGATTATGTGATAATTCAAAGAAAAGATTATTGAATTTAAGTTATTTAAATTAACAAGTGATGAAATTACTTTGAAAATGTTAAAATTATCCTAAATTTTGTTGTTATTTGTCTGTCCCTTCGTTTTTATTAATACAAAAGCCATGGTTCAATTAACTGATAATTTCCAATAAAACCTTTATTCTTATGATTCAAAAGTTGAACAAGACACTGGAACTCAAAAGAGGCCAATGAGCAAAGCTTGCATTTTAGCTGTCTTAAAGATTAGTTTGAGAAAACTCAGCTAAATTGTATACTTTTGATGTCTCAGCTTTCAAGTCAGTCCAGACTCTGAGCTCCAGTCTAAATGCAAGGATATTGGATACGTCCATTTCAAAGCTTTTCATTTCTCAGGATGAGGTGTTCAATTTTTGTAATGTAACATTCCAGTTCCCTCACGATCAAATGGTTTTTGAAAAAGAACAGAAGATTCTGAAACATTGTTATAACCAAAAAAAAAAAAAAAAAAAAAAAAAAGGAAAAATAACTACAAAGGAAGAGATTCTTGCTTAACCAAAACTAAAAGGCAAAAGGACATTTTCCAAATAGTTCCATCCAAGGACAAAAACCAACAGAAAAACCTTTCAGCAGGGGCAAAACACTGCAAATAAAAGACGTGTCCCAAGCCTGTGTGTCTCAAAGAGCTAAAGGTTATGTAAACTTTTTCATATAACTCACTGATAGAGACACAGAACCACTCAGCAATAACAGTTGGGTGCAGGAAATATGAACTGTTAAAGACTATCATTATTCTTGTATGT